>NC_142870.1:63537500-64162500 GCF_051225735.1 Oryctolagus cuniculus
TACGTGTTGGAAACATAATCCCTAATGCAACAGTTTCGGGGGTCGCAGTTTGGACCCAAAAAGAGGTGATTAGTGCCCTGTTTAATTTCATGGTCAGGGGAATAAACTAGTTAGTTTCAGAGTAGATATATTATAAAAGCAGTTTATTCTAAAAGCACATTCTGTCTCTTGCTCTCGCACTCTTATTCTTCTACCATCAGCCATAGGATGACACAGCAAGAAGATCCTTACTAGATACCAGTACACTGATGTTGAACTTCCTGCCCTTCTAAACTATACAAAATAAATTTATGTCCTTTATAAGTTATTCAGTGTCAGATATTCTGTTATAGTAGTACAAAATGAACTAACACATCCAGTGTTATACTCTTCAAGACATCATTCACTGATCTCCTATTATGCTAACATTTTATAGAGGGGATGGCATTGCAGTGGCCTGGGTTAAGCCACTACCTGTGATGCCTGAATACCATATCAGAGTGCCAGTTCAAGTCCTGGTTGCTCCATTTCCAATCCAGCTCCCTGTTAATGTTCCTGGTAAAGCAGCAGAAAATTGCCCAAGGACTTGGGTGCCTGCCACCTGTGTGGGAGGCCTGGATGGATTTTTGGCTCCTAACTTCAGCCCCAGCCATTGCACTCAGTTGCAGACTGAATCAGCAGATGGAAAATCTTTTTCTCTCTATCTCTGCTTCTATCTCTTTCACTCTGCCTTTCAAGTAAATAAATCTTTTTTAAAAAGTTTAGTTGACTAGATGTTAAGGCTTCTAATTCCACTTAGAAAAGAACTATCTTATTTATTTATATTCCTGTTGTAGTCAGCCCAGAAGGCTACAGTGAGGTTTCCATCAATAATTCATAAAACAACATTTCACTAGGAGCTGATTCAAAATCTAGTGAATTGACAATGGGTGAGAGAGCAGGTAGGAGCAGCACTCCCTTAATAAAGGGAGTGAATAGTTGAAAATCCAGGACTAGGAACTAAGGCAATGAGTGTGCTATGTTATTGTATATAGTTTTATATACTAATTATATTAGCACAGCCAACTAGAATTATTATGGTGATTTTTAGAGACCACAAGAATAAGAATGTCAGTATTTCCAAGATTGCGTAGGGAAAAGGACCCTATCAACACAAAAACCACCATCTCTTAAACTGGGTTGCACTTGCCAACACCTGACTCATAGTCAAATGCCATGAAAGTAATTAGGTAAATTTCTCAGGCTCAGTTGGCGTAGCATCAATCAACCTTGTAATAAACTTGGATTTCCATATGTATGTCATGTAAGGAGAGAATGGACAGCCTGGATAAAGTACTGCCTTAATTTTAATCATAAATTTGATAAAAGCAATAGTCTAACAGTTATGCTTGCAAATTTGTCACTATCAAGAGGTTTTTAGAACTTAGTCAATCAAGGGTTTGGCCCTACAGTTTATAAAAGACAAACCCTAAATTGTGATGCTTCTGCTTCCTTGTCCAATTTTCTCTCACCTGACCCTAATTTGAAATCCCATATCTTGTACACAGTTTTGTTAATTCAAAGAGTTTTCTAAAGTGTAGTGACGGAATCCTATTTTTTTTTACTATTTGTGAATATTTATTAAAGAAAAATTTCACTGCAATACTTTTTAGTAATCTTGGTCCCTTTAAATTGTTTCCAAATGAATGAATAATTATATTATTCTTGATAATAAATTAAAATTGGATGTTTGTTCCAAAGCTGAAACTTGCTGATACTCTGCTTTTTACTGAGTAGTATCTGGGGGTGTGGAGAAATCATTATCTTCAGATTCTTAGAAATGACAATAAGAAAACGGCAAATTCTAACAAAGAGATTACTATGAACAATTACTTGGCAAAAATTCAATAACAGAAGAAATGAACAAATTCTTGGACATATACACATTAGAAAGGTTGAATCATGAGAAAATAGGATAATTAAACAGACTAATAATAAGCAGCAAGATTGATCCACAATAAAAAAACAAATCTCCCATCAAAGAAAAGCCCAGGAACAGATGACTTCACTGCTGAATTTTACCAATTATTTAAAGAATTAATACCAATCCCTCTTAAATGTTTTCGAAAATAAATAGAATTCTCCCACATTCATTCTATGAGACTAGTATTTCCCTGGTATCCAAAGCAGAGAATGGCACAGAAAAAAAGGGACGGAATCTAAAGGTCAAATTCTATGACGGAAATACATGCAAATATCTTCAACAAAATACTAGCAAGTCAAATCCAGCAGGACATTAAAAAGATTATTCACTGTGATGAAGTGGGTTTCATCCCAGGGATGCAAAGATGGTTCAACGTATACAAATCAATAAGTGTGACATGCTGCCGCCGTGGCTCACTAGGCTAATCCTCCACCTGCGGCGCTGGCACCCTGGGTTCTAGGCCTGGTTGGGGCGCCAGTTCTAGTCGCTCCTCTTCCAGTCCAGCTCTCTGCTATGGCCTGGGAGTACAGTGGAGGATGGCCCAAGTACTTGGGCCCTGCACCTGCATGGGAGACCAGGAGGAAGCACCTGGCTCCTGGCTTCGGATTGGCGCAGTGCACCGGCCGTGGCGGCCGTTTTGGGGTGGGGGGGTGAACCAAAGGAAAAGGAAGACCTTTCTCTCTTTCTCTAACTCTGCCTGTCAAAAAAAAAAAAAAAAATGTGACACACCACATCGACATAAAAAAGGGAAAAAGTCATATGATCATCTGTCCCTCTAATCATGGGTTCTGTGTCCAGGTTCCCCAAAATACACATTAAAGTTATTTGGAAGAAAAAATAGTGCTACCCTACTAAACATTCTAAACATGTACAGATATTTGCTTCTTGCCTGTATTCCCAAAGCAATACAGTGTAACAACTATCTATATAGCACTTGTCAGGGATGATTTAAGGTAAACCTGAGAATGTGCACATGTTATATGCAAATAGGCATTTTATATAAGGGACTTTGACATTCAAAAGTTTTGGTCTCTGCAGAGGGCCCTGGAGTCAAGGCACAGCTCTACTCAGTGTTGACAACCCTATGAACTACTAGGGTAACTAGTGCAGTTTGAGTGTCCCTAAACTGAAAATCCAAAATCCCAAATATTCCAAGATCTGATACATTTTGAAGGCTATCATGACACCACAAATGGAAAATTCCACACTTGACCTCATATGACATGTTGCAGTCAAAATACAGGTGCAGTAAACATATAAAATTACCTTCAGCCTCTGTGTATAAAGTTCATATTCAGCGAGTTTTGTGTTCACATTTACAGGATATCTCATTACATATATGCAAACATTCTGAAATCTGAAAACTTGGGTCCCAAACATCTCAGATAAAGAATACAAAATAAGTAAAATACTAAAAAAGCATCACATTTCAAAAAAAAAAAATTGGATGGTCCAGTCTACAGTACATACTGTTGCATTTCAAGCATTCTCTGAAAGGTAGCTAAAATAACATTATCCAATCCCCTTTCATTTGCTTTTTAAAAGCCAGGACCCTAGTAAAGGCTCTATTTCTTTCTTTATTTTTTTTTAAGATTTATCTATTTATTTGGAAGGCAGAATTACAGAAAGGCAGAGAGAGAGTGAGCGAGATAGGTCTTCCATTGCTGGTTTATTCCACAGATGGCCGCAGCAGTGGGAGCTGTGCTGATTGGAACCCAGGAGCTTCCTCTGGGTCTCCCACGTGGGTGAAGGAGCCCAAACACTTAGGCCATCTTCTACTGCTTTCCCAGACCATAGCAGAGAGTTGGATTGGAAGTGAGTAGCTGGGACTTGAACTGGCGCCCACATGGGATGCCAGCACTGCAGGTGGTGGCTTTACTGGCTACACCACAGCACTGGCCCCAAGGCTCTATTTCTAAGAAAATCGCAATAAGGAATCTGAGGCTACCCAGACCATTCTAAACATTTAGTTCAATTTTGTAACTTTGTCCATTTAATAAGTACAGCCATTCCAGAACCCAGCAAGACAGCAAGATCTCTTGTGTTTTAGGGCCAATTAGGAATAAAAAGCAGAGACCTAGAAAGCAGGATTCTGGCATTTTCTTCTCCTTCTCTACCTCAGTTTTAGACATCTTCCTTCTAGGTCCCCATATTGTTATGGGACAAAATCAGGACTTGTATATAATAGAGTTTGCTCAGAATTTCCAACAGATCTATTTGTGATTTGTATGTTATCTTTGCCGCATGGGCTCCTGGCTACACTGTGGAAAAAATCAAGGCCCCTAAGCTCAGGGCATGCAAGTTCTCCTGGAGTTAAACATTTGAGAAATATAAATACAATGTATACTACATTCAATTGCTCAGTACTTTCATACCAACTGAACAAAGAATTTAGTTAATACATGAAAATATTGCTGGAAACTTTATTTTTCTCATTAAAGACTTTTTAAAAACAACAATCTTGTTATAATGATCTATTTGATAAGTAACATGAAGCCTTAAGTATGCCTTAGTAGAGTTGAATAACTGCCATACCTTCTTTAAACTCTTGTGCTTTAATCTTGAGTTTATTGACTTGAGATTTTATCTTTGCTTTCTCTTTTACTTAATTCAGCTCATGTTGCTGCTTTTTATACTTAGAAAGATATTGATTGATTTGTGCTTCCTATAAAAATAAAAACCAGAAAAATTTCTCCTCTGAATTAGAAAGTTGAAAAATGTGAAAACAATCTAAGATTCTGAGTATTGAACGGCATATCATATTTTGGTATGATGAACAGAAATTCAGGGTTTGTAGCAGACATAAAATCCACTTTTTAACAGTTGGTCCCTGGAAATTCAGAAAATAGCCAGACCTATCCATCAACCACATGTAGTATAGCCTTTCCAGACATGGTGTGTGATAGAGAAACCATAGACTTAACCTCAGGTTTTTGTTTTCTAATCAGTTCAGCATCCTCAATATCAATTCCATCTTTGGGTTGAGAGATCTTGACTTTAAAATTGTATCAATTGGGGCAGGCATTGTGGCATATTGGGTTAAGGTGCTACCAGTATCCCCTGTGGTGCCAGTTCTAGCCCCAGATACTCCACTTCCAATCCAGCTCCCTGTTAATGTACCTGGAAAAGCAGCAAAAGATGGCTCAAGTACCTGAGCCCCTGCCACCCATATGGAAGACCAAGAAGAAACTCCTGGGTTTGCCTGGGTCAGGTCCAGTATTGCAGCCATTTGGGAAGTGAACCAGCAATTAAAGGTCTCTGTCTCTCTGTCACTCTGCCTTTCAAATAAAATAATTATAAAAAGTAAAATTGTATGTCAACAGGTATTTTTTAGATACAGTAGTGTTTTACCCTAAAATGCCCAGAAAATTCAGAACAATGCCAGAGATAATATTATTAGGCATAAACTAATATATATGACACTTACCAATGACATTCCATGGACCTGTGAGTACCAACCCAGGAAGCGCAAGTACATGACAGTGACAGTGGTTTTGTCTACAGCCATATCCATGCTCATCAGGAGAAAGGACTGGGAACTATATTTATATTTACCTAAAGCAAGCCCCAGGGTAATCCTGCCATCTCTCTAAGATACCCTGCTCTTATTTGGCTTATTTCCTACAATTCACACATTTGAGTATGAGAGGGAGAGGGAGAGGGAGAGGGAGAGGGAGAGGGAGAGGGAGAGGGAGGTGGAGGGAGAGAGGGGGAGAGGGGGGAGGAGGAAGGGAAGGGGAAGGGAGAGAGGGAGGGAGGAGGTGGGAGTGGGAGGGAGTGGGAGGGGAGGGCTGAAGAGAGGAAACTGTGGCTACCTGGAGACAAAAGCAGAAACTATTATATGTTGGATGTTAAACTAATTTATAAAAACCTGGAGAGTGAGCAGACTCTAGGACTTGCTGCTTCCCTAGCTCAGGATCGCAAATCTCCATTAACCAAAAAGAACACCTGGGACATCCATGCGGCTAAAACTGGCCCACGCACTTACACCTCTGCCTCCATTTGCTGCTTGCAACTTTGCAGTTTCAGCTGAAGTTTATCCATAAGAATCTGCATCCTGTTCAGGTTTTTCTTGTCTTCCTCTGCCTGAAATGTAGAGGTATGTGTGAGAAGGCAATTTGAAACATCTAGCAGTCTACATCAGGCATAGCTTCATGTGAGGAAATAAGGGTTGGGTAACTTTATTAAACATCATCTGAATGGCTGACTTGAAAAAAAATGGGTTCAAATCTACTTGCTCCAAGTTCTGAGAAATTAATAACCGCAGAACTGAGCAACGACAGAGTCATATATCTTGATCCGCTGTAGCATTCCTTCACCTTTGTTGAAAGAGATATTATATTCAAATTGTTCTTCAGTCCTTCCATCTTAACCAAGCTCTATTTACCTGCTTGGATTAAATGCGTTATTAAAAATTCCCAACCCAAAACTGAAATCCAATTGCCCCCAAATCAAAACAACTTATCTCCTGAACTTTCTCATTGATGATGAAATTGTAGAAAAGTTTTCTAGGATTCTGCTGTGGACATCAGTGGAGATTGAGGAAAATTCCACAAGCAGTGGGGACCTTGGTCTGCCCATTTTTATTCCTTCAACTGAAACCCAGGCTTGGGCTGCACAAAGGAAACCTAGTGAGCTGGCATGTCTCAGCTGTGCTCTGGTAGCCACTGGCATTCTGAGGAGGAGGACTCTGAAGCTGTCCCTTCTATCCCCATACTGCTGTAGCAAAGATTTCCACTTGGGAGCTGTTCAGCTCCCCAAATGAAGGACACATCACAGCCTGTGCAGGGCTGAGGGACTGACTGAAACAAGACCCACCACTGCAGCTCACATCATTCGCTGGATGCAGCTCACCTATTCCACAACCTCTGGTGGCTTTCCTGATCTCCCCCTCTTACCTCCACTGCTCCCCACACACCTTTTCTCATCTCCTGTTTCCCCACTGCTCCCTATCTACTCCCTTTCTCTGTAGGTTGAGCCAAGCTGTTTCCATTATCTGGAGTCCCACCCCCTCACACCTTAAAATGCACTCTGACAGTAGATAATAAATTCCTAATGTTTAGCTTTCTGAGACAGGACTGAGTATATTGGGAACAATCTGGCTGCATTGAGACCAGTCTGTTTTCAATAAAATCCCTTCTTTGTTCTCATCTGCCTGTCCTTCTCTCTCAGGGTTATGAAAATTTAAGAATTACAACCTTATGTGTTTACAGTAAATCTAGATTCGAGACAGATTAATTGCTAATTAGCAATTTACTTAGGAGAGAGAGGAGGTACTGGAGGCCACAGAGAAGATAACTGAACAAAGTTAGAGTTTGTTGATGTTAATGATGGCCTTCCTGCTTGGGAAAGCAAAGTCTAGTGTTAAGCCCAGATTCCTGTCTCAGCCCTGAGGCATGAAGTAACTGTGGTGGCCATGATTGTGCACTGCTCGTATTTCCCTTCTAAAAAAGAACTTGCTGGTCATCTGGGAGAGTGGCAATTACCTTACAGCTCCCAATTGCAATGCCTTTGGGATCAGCCACAGCCTTAGCACTGAGGAGGTGCACTTTCTAAACAGCCCCAAGGTGACAACTGGGCACAGGGGACTGATTAGTGTTTGGCCCTGTCTGCCCAACATGGGACTTCTGTCTGGAAGCCTTTGTGCTGCAGACTTGCTCAGATTTTTACAGTAGTCTCAGGCTTTCTCCCAAGATCTTGATTGCTCTCCCCTGTATCCTTCACGGCTGTTAGCTCCAATAAATGTCCTGTACTTCTAACTCCATTCTGATTCCTGGAGATCCAAATCAATATAGTGACTGAACCAAATTTGGTGCCCTCATCTCTGGAAATGAGGATAGTATATCCTTGACTAGATCTCTAGCAATTCAGTAACAACCTACACACAGATTCCTGGACAAAGGAGGCAGTGGAAAGCAAAACAGAGCAGCTGAGTGGAGAGTGGCGGGCAGAGAAACTGTCCTTACCTTCTTGAACAATTACAATGTCTTAACCTTATGTCTTGCTTTATAGCAGTTTTCTAGGCATGAGGCAGAGTTAACAGGATGAGTTTCTAAATGTTAAAGGGACCTAAAGAAGATAATATCCAGTGGTGACCAGAAATAGAAGCATCATGAGATGAGTCACACTGATTCCCTTTCCAGAATAGCTGAATCTTCCAAAGGATATTTCCTAGGGAGGAAAAAAAAGCCATATTTGTGTCAATCTCAAAATGGCATTTTCAATTGACACCTTGCCTCATGGTCTTGATGGTTATTTTGAAGTTAGAGGAGGACAGACTGAAGTGACTTGGCATCAACCTTGAATATTTCAAATTCAGGTACTGATATAAAGAAACGGGGAGGGCCCTGGCTATGGCTTGAACATCTCCACCAACTCATGTTGAAATTCAATCCTCACTGTGAAGTATTAGAAGTAGGACCAGGGAGGAACTTAGAGGCTCTGTCTTCATGAAGGACTAGTCCCTTCAGGGATTAACAGGTTAATAAGTTATCTCAAGAGTAGGTTTATTTACAAAGCCAATTTGGCTCTGTTTCCTGTATGTGGTCCTTTGCCACATGATGCCTGTGCTGCTTCAAGACTCTGCAGATCCCCACCAGCACGAAGGTTCTCACCAAATGCGGCCCCTTTACTGGTAACCTTTAGAAATTACCCAGTCTTTGGTATTCGGTTGTAAGAAAAGAACATCAACTAAGACATCCCTGTAATATCTCTTTAAACTTAAAGGGTCTAGCCTAATGTATAAATTGGGTCTCAATAGGTACTATCTGAATTGCAGGTAGAAAAACATTTATTGCATAATTGACTCAATCTGTTCTAAGTATTGTGCAGACACTTGCAAGGAATTATGAAACTTACCTTCATATCAGTACATGAGAAACAATGTTATTTCAATGAAGAAACAAAGACGAGGCACAATGGAACAAGGATGCATTCTTTAGGACAATGGAAACCTAAACAATATAAATTTAGTGTTTTGCTCTGTAATGAAGTTGTTTATTGAAGAAAACAATAAATATAATCAATGGGGAAATAAAGAGAAACCAAGACATTATTAACGAGCAGTATTTCACTCCATCAACATGAGTGGCTTCCTCACCTTCCTCCAAAGAAGAGTGGAATAGTGGAATAGCAAACTTTCATGTCCTCAGACATAAAAGGAGTTTAGTAATGCAGCCACACACCCCACAGGCTCCCTTCTCAGTGGCTTTGATACCATATATAGTCTAAAGAGGTGTTAGACTAACTCATCTTAGGGAAGAACCACTTATTCAATAATAAAAGAGCTATTCAAGTAGCTTATTTCATCTTAATTAGCCCAACATGATGCTTCTGAAGTGTTCTACTTTTTTTCTTTATTATTAACACTGAGCTTCCTGCTGCAAGGGAAGGAGGCATTGACATCTCCCACAACAGCCTTAGGAATCAAAATCAGGATTGCCATATCTTGTGTTTGCACTGTCAACGGAGAAAGTAAAAGAAGTTCGGTTTGCCTTTCCACGGAATAAGCTCTGTTGGGCACCACGGGAGTCTCTGTTCAACAACCAAAACACATGCACTAACTTGGGGCCAGGGAGCTGTGAAATCCTGGAGTGGAGAACAAGACAGTGCCCTGGTTATAGGGACTCGATGTCAACTGCATTAGAAAGAGGAGAAGAAAGAGTAGAAAGTGAAAATGCACATGAAGGGTTACACTGCTTCAGAAATGCATTAACAACTGCTAAGCTATCTGCCCAGTACTTTTCAATATGTGCTTGAGACTGATGGTAGTCCATGGGTTAGATTCAGAAGGCCTTAGAGGCGCCTCTCCTTAGTGTTTGCTGTTTTGGTCTGGCACCAGCACAACAGGGCCCTCAGTGGCCTTGGGTGTGTGTGTAGTAGGAAAAGAAACGTCCTTTGTTCTAATTAGTATACCATGCTACCTGCCGAATGGGGCGGCCACTGCCAGTCAGTTCATTTGCACATTGTTCTCACCCACTCTCTCACAGGAAGGCATCTTTCTGAAAGTGCTGCAAAAAACATTGTGTGTGAAAAAAAATAAGGATGATATTAATAGCTTTTCACTTCTAATTGCAACTTACTGCTCACATTCTGTTTCCTGAGAGCTCTGAAAAGGGACCAGCGTAAGCCACTGATGGCACAGGAGGTCTGGGAGGGTGATTCAGTGTCTGCTGCTGCGGGAGATCAAAGATGTAGGGAGAACAGCAGGGGTCCTAGAGGGGCATTTCAGGTCCTGGAAGGAGCACATTTCCTGATTGGAGAGCCCAGTGAGGCACAAGGGGAATAGTTTGCTACAGTAGCGGATAGGTCAGCTCTTTGATGCTTCCCTCCAGTCTGAGGGCTCCCCTCTGGGCCTCCACATTGCAATGGATTTTTGCCCTTCAGTTCATCCACCTGCAACCAAGCCATGACCTCAGACCACACATGCTGGCAGCATGGCTGACATGGTATTTGCCAGTTGGTGTGATCATTTTACATACGCCAAAAAGAGATGCATTCACTCTCTCTGGTAGTTATTAACTAAAGCAACCTCTTTGGCAAAGTGAGTGGATTGAACTAGGCATGTTCTTAAAGGTCTTCTTAAACTTCTGAAGGATGAGAAAGGCTAATTCACACAGAGGTAATAAGCTTCCTTTTTTTAGAAAGCTTTTATTTAATAAATATAAATTTTGAAATTGTAACTTTTGGATTATAGTAGTTTCCCCCCCATAACGACCCTCCCACCCACAAACCATTCCATATCCCACTCCCTCTCCCATCCCATTCTTCATGAAGATTCATTTTTAATATCTTTATATACAGAAGATCAACTTAGTATATTCTAAGTAATGTTTTCAACAGATTGTACCCACACAGACACACAAAGTATAAAGTACTGGTTGAAGACTAGTTTTACCATTAATTCACATAGTACAACACATTAAGGACAGAGATCCTACGTGGGGAGTAAGTGCATAGTGACTCCCATTGTTGATTTAACAATTGGCACTCTTATTTATGATGTCAGTACACCCAAGGCTCTTGTCATGAGCTGCCAAGGCTATGGAAGCCTCTTGAGTTCACAAACTCTGAGCTTATTTAGACAAGGTCATAGTCAAAGTGGAGGTTCTCTCCTCCCTTCAGAGAAAGGTGCCTCCTCCTTTAATGGCCCATTCTCTGCACTGGGATCTCACTCACAGCGATCTTTCATTTAGGTCATTTTTTGCCACAGTGTCTTGGCTTTCCATGCCTGAGAAACTCTCATGGGCTTTTTAGCCAGATCCGAATGGCTGATTCTGAGGCTACAGTGATAAGCTTCCCTTCTCGATGACGAACCAACATGTATATGTATGAACATCTGCAAGTGTAGAGAGGAAACTCCATATGTACCTAAAGGAGTCAGCCAGTATGCTACCTACCTGTTCTCCAGCTTCTTTGTCATGTTCAGCTCTGGCTCTCTCAAGCAATCAGATCCTGAGTCTCTGTCACACAAGCGTCACACATAAGTCGAGAGCTGTGCTCTACTGGCAAGCTATAATACAGACCAAACATCTGCCTGTGGCCTTACAGTTGGTGCTGAACATGGTTAACATTCATTCAACAAAGGTGCCTACTACACACCACATCCATGCCACTAGGGAGACAGCAGTGAACAAACCAGACACATCTCTCTTCCTTGAACTGGCCCACATTCTAATAGGGTAGGAGAAGGGGAGGGCAGCAAAGTACAGACTGTGTGTTATGTTGTTAGACATCATGGAGGAAAATAAGGCAGGAGAGGTGCTAGGGGGCTGAGGGGAAGGAGCTGGCTGCTCCCTCTGCCAGGATGTCCATGCCATTTTCCTGGTTTCTCTGACTCAATGCTACCTTTCCCAAGAGGCCTCCCTGTCCACCCTTTTCAACTGGGAAACCCAATGCCCTGAGGTCTGAGTGTCTGTATGTCTGGCCCACCCCTTACTACCCATGCCTTCCTCCTGGTTATTCCTCAGAGATGCCACAGGGAAGGGAGAGTCAGCTGGTGTGCAGGTTCCTTGTGGATGAATCCAGGAAAAAAAAAAGTCTCCTGGACAGGAAAATCCCCAGGGAATATTCTAGAGTTCTTTCCCATTCCTCTGGGAACTTAACACACAGCTCTGTCTGTGGGATGTGAGCTAACAGGCCCCCCTCAATTTTTATAGTGGCTTGTTAAGGTTGTTGGATTTTTTTTGTTGTTGTTGTTAATGAAATACCTCAGGGGGAAGACTGCCTTACAAGCAAATCCTCAACATCATGTAATTAACCTGTATATAATTCTTTTAGGCTCTTTTAACTGGTAATGATGTTATTATGTTTATGTATGTAAGAAAATTAGCTGTAATTCCTTAGTATTATTTGATATTCAGGAGCTCATTGCAACTGAGTTATTATTATTAGTTCTAGTCTCAACAGTGGACAAGCAAT
Organism: Oryctolagus cuniculus; assembly: GCF_051225735.1. Taxonomy (NCBI): domain Eukaryota; kingdom Metazoa; phylum Chordata; class Mammalia; order Lagomorpha; family Leporidae; genus Oryctolagus; species Oryctolagus cuniculus. The sequence goes on from NC_142870.1 coordinate 63,549,862, forward strand.
GGTTGGAAATTAAATCCTGCAACTTAAAATTTGAGTTGGAAATGCCAGCATCATTCATGTAATTTCTAGGGGAAAATGTACATTGTAAGTTCTTGGGTTTTATATCTACATATTTTCCCTCTTATACTAAAAACCTTAGTTCTTACATGTTCTGCTGGATAAATACTTATTACTAGTAGCAATGAGATATTGTTATTTTGAAATTACACATGCAGTTTGTTTTTTCTTTCCTTTTCTCTCCTTGTAACACATTCCATGAGGATGTTTAAAAAAAATATCGATGGTGGGGGCCGGTGCTGTGGCATAGCGAGTAAAGCTGCCACCTGCAGTGCCAGCATCCCATATGGGCGCCAGTTCAAGTCCTGGCTGCTCCACTTCAGATCCAGCTCTCTGCCATGGCCTGGGAAAGTAGAAGATGGCCCAGATGCTTAGGCTCCTGTACCTGCATGGGAGACCTGGAAGAAGCTCCTGGCTCCTGGCTTCAGATCAGTGCAGCTCCGGCCATGCAGCCATTTGGTCAAGGAACCAGCAGAATGAAAGACCTCCCTCTCTCTCTCTGCCTCTGCCTCTCTGGAACTCTGCCTTTCAAATAAATAATCTTTTTTTTAAAAAATCCAATGGTAATATTTTTTCTTTGTGTATACTTTATGTCCCCAATTTGATTTATAGTTATTTTCATTTGCTTCTACTGGTCTTAAAACTTTAGAGATTGATGTGTTTTTTTTTTTACTTAAACTTATTTTTTAGTTAAAAAACATGAAAATGAAAATGATTTGTATGATTTTACAATCAAAGCAACTAATGGAGTACATTCAGAACCTCTTTTGCACCTCTGTATTCTCCTATAGATATCCCTTTTGTTGGCTGATTACTTATCATGTCACATTTTCTTTCTTAAAATGCAAGCAAATATGCACATCTTCATATTTCCTCCCTTCTGCACAAAAGGGTAGGTACTCTCCATGTTGCCCTTGCCTTTGATCATTGTTACAGTGCTAGGCAGGATATCTGGGACATATTCTAGCTTATTTGCATTCCTTTTTAATCAGCACAATTGTGTAGATGCACCATAAAGGGACACTTTGAACCAACAAATCCTAGTTGAATATTAACCCTGTCTTTGCATCACTTACCTTATTCACTGCACATAGTCACTGAAATTGGATCAATGATTTTTAAGAAATCCCATTTTCAAGGTAGGCCTTCCTACTTATATTTAAGCTCTTCGAAGTCAGGTACTATACCATGGTGGAATGAGAAGGCCGTGCCAAGATGACCGCTGGCAAGCAAGTGTCAGAAACTCAGGAATGGCTTTGAAACCCACCTGGCAATGGAGCCTGCCTGGCAACAGGCTGTGATTGGTTAGGGCATAAACGGCCCCTTAACTGGATTGGCTGCTTCAGCTATATAAGCTGCTGTACCAACTGAAATAAACGAGTCTGCAGGCTGCTCGCCTCTGGCCTCTTTCAACCGACTCCTGGGGTCTGTGTGGTGACTCCGTGCCTCTTGACCCCACCACTCTCCTCCTCTCAGAATGAATCCACCTCAACATCTGGCACACCAATGTGCTGAGAAACAGACAGCGTGTTGGGCTCCACGAGGTCCCCCCTTGATTTCGGCAAGTAGGCCCCTCAGTGTTTTGTGTGCTGTTCGGTTCTGTGAGGGTGAGCGCAGAACCTCTTCCTATGCCCCTTTCCTTGTCCTTGTCCTCCCTCAAAGTGACCCCAGGTTAGCACACACTGCCCAGAAGCATGACACCACTTCTCGGCTCCTCCTTTTACTTTCAGTTCACCCAGCCAATTCACATAAGGGACCGATCATCCCAGAATTCGGAACCAAATCATCTTCCCTCACTTGAGAGAGGTGACGCTCCAGAGACACCATGTGGGCATACAGCCTTGACCTAACAAATCAAGGAAGTCCCCAAGAAGCACAGGGCATACTTACGATCTGATACACCACTGTCTGTTCGTCTAACGTAGGGAACCCTCTGCATAATGCCATCAGCCACTGAGATACTAGGAATTTGTTTTGTTATGGCAGCAGTGCTGTACATGTCTTTCCTTTGGCTAGAGTTGGTGTGGAGCGCTGCTCTTAAGGACTCAAACATGGGGAAGATACTCCCCTCTCAGAAACCCACACAGATTACCAAACATAGTGAATCTGTGAGTGATAAGATCCTGTCACTCCAGGCCACTGCCTCACAGGTAACAGTTGATGACTTGGGGAGAGAGAACTCCAACAGTGAAAATGACATGATGGCAGACAACGCAGCAATGCCTAGTCAGTCACCCCCCAAATACCCATGGGATGAAGTTAGATGGCCTCAAGGAAATAGCCCATACAAAGTCATCCCATCTGCACCCAGTGAGGACCCCCACATTTGTGGCAGTCCCTGGGCACCCCAGGCTCTTGGGACAGCTGCTAGACCCCATCCCACCTGCATGTTTGCCATTAATGTAGGAGTGGACGTAGAATTAGGGCCCTGGATTCCAACGCCTATAAATGACCTTACTATGCTAAAAAAGGCTTCTCAAGAGTCAGGCCCCAACTCTACCTACTTTGAACATGTGCTCACACAATGGGCAATGAACCTTCAAAATCATTTTGATTGGGTTACACAGCTCAAAATATATTTGTCGAGGCCAGAGTTCTTACAGTGGAAAGCCTTCTATGAGGAAGGAATAATGCTGCCTATGGAAGTGCAGTAACCTTTGATATGCTTTCAAGCCACAGCACCTACATATATCCTCATGAATAGGCCCGCATTGGAATAGTTGCCTATTTTGATCAGGTCAGAGATTTGGCACTTAGAGCCTTAAAAAATATAAATCCTGGCCGGCGCCGTGGCTCACTAGGCTAATCCTCTGCCTTGTGGCACTGGCACACCGGGTTCTAGTCCCAGTCGGGGCGCTGGATTCTGTCCCGGTTGCCCCTCTTCCAGGCCAGCTCTCTGCTGTGGCCAGGGAGTGCAGTAGAGGATGGCCCAAGTCCTTGGGCCCTGCACCCCATGGGAGACCAGGATAAGTACCTGGCTCCTGCCATTGGATCAGCGCAGTGTGCCAGCCACAGCGTGCCGGCCGCGGCGGCCATTGGAGGGTAAACCAACAGCATCCTCCTAATTATAGTCAGTTCTTTACAAACCTAGTTCAAGGCCTAGGTGAATGGTTCCCCGATTTCCTTGCCAGAGTCTTGGAGGGAGTAGAGAAAAGATTACTGCCTGGCCCCGATCAAGACAATCTGGTCAAACAATTAGCTTGGGAAAGTGCTACTAAAGAGGCAAAAGCAGCAATCGCCCCAGTCGTAATGAAGACATTTCTAAATGGATAGTAGCTACAAAGGAGGTAAACCCTGCTGATACACCCATACAAGCCCTAACTGCAGCCATTAACAAACTGAACACAAGGAAGTCTAATGATCCTCCAGTTTGTTGGGGATGCCAGGAAATAGGACACCTATGGCAAAAGACGGAAAGGACAAGCCCAAAATGCTGTGTCCCAGATGTAAAAAATGCTTTCATTGGGCAAAAGATTGCAAGACCAAACCTTCAAACTCCCAGCTGGGTGGCCCTTAGCCCAGCAAGTAAGAGGGAGTCACACCACCATTAAACTGGTCGATACTCATCTTCAGTCAGAGGCCAAAATTGACACTATACTTAAAAGACACTGCCTTTGTGGGTTCAATTGATACGGGGACAGATATCACTGTCTTAAAAGCTAGGGATGCAAGGAAAATGCAACATTGGAAGACAGTGCCCGGGCCTGACTACCAAGGCATTGGAGGATTAAAATCGGCTGATCAGGCCTTCATGCCTGTAACGTGGTGAAATGATAATGGAGATATGGGAACCATCTTTCTGCTAATTACTGAGGATTGCATGACCTTATGGGGGAGAGATGTGCTCTCACAAATCAAGTGGTCCTTACTGCAGATCTCCATGAGCAGCTTTTATGGAGAACCTACATGATTCACCCCCAATTCGAGGGGCCACTTCTCACCTCATACAAAAGAAAAACAGGAAACATCTGGGTAGAGCAGTGGCCAATAGACTGCTATTCAGTTTACTAAGGGGAATAACCCTTCCTCAAAAATCACATCGACATCAGCAGCTGAATCCACTATAGAAAAGAGCAACACCAAGTTGTCAAATTTAAAAAATTTTAGATATGACACTCAGGTGCCTCTATTTGCCATAACCCTATCTACCCTTAAGGCCCCCTTAGGAGTTATTTGGCTACAACACAAACCACATTTTTGGGTGCACATAGCCTGGAGCAACTGTCGTAAAATAGTTAACAAAGTAGATGCCATCCTTATGATGGGACTTAAATTAAGATATTATGCCAATAAGATATTTGACACAGAGCCAGACATAGCGGCCCTGCCCCATCACAATTAGAACTGTTGACACTGATGCAGAATAGCACGCTCTTTCCAACTTTAATGATAAATTTCCCAGGACAGGTTGACAATCACCTGTCGGCGGACAGGCTACTCCAGACGTTACAAACCTTAGAAATAGACTATCCTATCCAAAACATGCTTTCCCTGCTAATCAACCTATACCCATGGCACCCTGTGCATTTATGGACGCCAACAAGTCACTGTTTGGAATAGTGATCAAATCTTTAACAGAAAAAGATAAGATCCATATAGAACCCCACGGGGGATCAGTACAGTTGGGAGAAAAAGGGCAATAGTCAAGGTTCTACTCCTTAGCCAGGATGGGCCAGTAAATATATTTTTCGGACAGCAAATACTCAGTACAGGTAGCAAAGACGATCCCTTTTGCAGTCTTTAACCTGACCAATAAGCCAATTGACCAGATGTTCACAACACTTAAAGAGCTAACAGAAAATAGAAAACACCCATGCTATATCTCACACATAAGATCACATACTGGGTTACCTGGGTTTATTTTCCAAGGCAACAAAAAGGTTGAGCATCTTATCTCCTGCAACACAGCTTCCATTGGACACCTAGAACAAGCCTGTATTCTACACCAAAAATGTCAGCAAGCAATATAAAATTGCTTTTCCTGGAGCTAACAATGAGCCAATGCAAACACCTAGTGCACTCTTGCAAGAATTGTGTCCCCCTCGCTCCATTAGCCCACTGCAACAAGCTGGAGTGAACCTGCGATGCCTTGCTCCTAATAAGCTCTGGCAAGTGAATGTCACGCACGTTAACTTCTTTTTCTTTTTTTTATTTGATAAGTAGAGTTATAGACAGTGAGAGAGAGAGAGAGAGAGAGAGAGAGAGACAGAGAGAAACGTCTTCCTTCCATTGGTTCACTCCCCAAACGGCCACCATGGCCGGTGCTACACTGATCTGAAGCCAGGAGCCAGGTGCTTCTTCCTGGTCTCCCACGTGGGTGCAGGCACCCAAGCACTCAGGCCATCCTCTACTGCCCTTCTGGGCCACAGCAGAGAGATGGACTGGAAGAGGAGCAACCAGGACTAGAACCCGGTGGCCATATGGGATGCCGGCACCATAGGCGGAGGATTAACCAAGTGAGCCACGGCACATACTCCCCACATTAACTTCTTTGGTAAATTCAAGTTTGTCCATGTGGTGGTAGATACTTATTCAAAGGCTATATTTGCAACAGCCCAATCCAGAGAAAAGGCTAGTAATATGATAAAGGTGGTTAAGTCAGCCATGCTGGTCCTTGGTGTCCCCTTGACCATAAAGACAGATAACGGGCCAGTGTATATACATCTCAGGAATTTAATTCTTTCCTGAGGTCCTGGAACATACAGTCTGCCACAGGTATCCCATACAAACCACAGGGACAGGCAATCACTGAAAGAACTCATAGGACAATTAAAGATATCTTACAAAGACAGAAAAATAATCAGATGCCCCCAGACTCAAAGCTTGCTTTGACTGAGGTCCTTTTTACTACCAATTTTCTTATTTTTGATTCCCAAGGAGTTATCCCAGCTTATAAACACGGGATCCTTTCCATCCTAGACCCCGGCCCTATGGTTAGGTGGAACAACCCCCTGACAGGAGAATGGAAAGGACCACACCCTCTGCTAACCAAAGGGCCGAGGATATGCTTGTGTCTTTCCAGAGAATGCAGGACAGCCCATTTGGGTACCAGCCAGAAACATCAAGCCTGCAACTGACAGTCAACCAGAACCAGCTGAACAGAGTCCACCTTGTTAGCAGAAGCACCTGCTACTGATTGTCAAGCTGCTGCCCTATCATCCTGCCCTAAGGAACTGACCATAGCCACATCCATGACTGCTTTATACCCCACTTAGCTCTGGTCAGCCACTCAAATGACCCACAGCCTGCATGTGGTCACACCATTCCTGATTACCATTGCTCCTCATTCCCACCCCCATCTGAGCGAGCACTCCTGTGATCTCTCATTTTGAGCACTGGTTAGTCAACGATGGGAAAGATCCCCTGGGGGACAATCTAAGACAGGCACAGCCGTGTATGGAGACCACATGGAAATGGGGTCAACAATGGCATGGCCAAATATCATGCCTCCTGTTGCTCAAAAATAAACAAAAGGGGGAAATGTGGTGGAATGAGAAGGCCATGCCAAGATGGCCACGGGTAAGTGAGCATCAGTTACTCAGGAATGGCTTTGAAACCCACCTGGCAATGGAGCCTGCCTGGCAACAGGCTGTGATTGGTTAAGGCATAAACCTCCCCTTGACCAGATTGGCTGCCTTGGCTATATAAGCTGCTGTACCAACTGAAATAAACGAGACTGCAGGCTGCTGCCTCTGGCTGCACTCTCTGCAGAGGAAGTAACAGGAAAATGCACTGAAGTGAGACTGCAAGACAGCATTTGGAAACAGCAGTTGCCCTGGCTGTGGAAAACCTGGAGCTGAGGCTGTAAGTGGGAGGGGATGCATTTCCATGTAGCAGAAAGAAGGAAGGCAAATGTTCTCTAGTCCAAAAAAAGTTGTATTTGCTGACCCCATATCAAGCAAGAATGAAGAGATACATGGAGGTCAAGGACTCTCAAAGATTTGAAAGTGCTAAAAGTGCCAGGGATTTAGAAGGTGGGGGATATCCTTGTGTGATCTCAGGATAATGAACCCTGAATTGAGGGTCCTCAAACCCCTGTAATTACCCAAGCAAAATCCTACCCTGCATTCCAGTGTCTGGATTTGATTTCTGATTACCATCAGGGAAGACTGTTCAGCATCCTTCAGCCTTTTCTGTAAGTCTTTCATTGTCTGCCCCACATTCCTTCTCATCCTCTGCAAGTGTGCATTGGTGTCTTGCTCCTTGTTCTGTTCTTGTGACGTGTTTGCTGCCTAGAAAAAAGGAAGGGACAAAGCTACCCAGCAGCCCACTGATCTTAATGTTTCTGTCCGTGTCCATGGTTTTCAGTTCCTTCTCTTACTCTATGTCATGCCTCCCTGCTCTGTAATTCATGTCTTTCCACCATGCTCTCCCTAAGCTCTGCTGTACTCAAGTTTGTGAACATTAAGGCAAGAGAGATCACAGCAGCCATGGAAGAGTTTGGGGTAAGCACTGAAACTAAGCCTCTCTACAGTTCCTTGAATTCTTAAGCAATAAACCACCAGGTCCCAGTCTCCCAGTCTTCCCCCTTAGCTTAAAATATCCTTACCATGCCTTTATGATTACTAATAGACTCTCATTAATATCAACTAATAAATTGAGGGAAACATACAGTGACTCTACAAAGTTCTAACACTGGAATCATGGGGTCATTTGTTTCTCCAATAATTAACATCTTGATGACCAACATTGCCTCACTGGGTTTATTTTGGGGGGAATTCCCAACCTAGAGCAAGAAGTAACTGCCCCTTAAATAGAGCCTCCAGACTAACTGAAGCCCTCCTTTTCATAATAAAGAACATGGTATTGATGAGGTTGGTGCTGTGGCATAGTAGGTTAAAGCCCCAGCCTACAGCACCGGCATCCCATAGGGGCACTGGTTTGAGACCCAGCAGCTCTTCTTCTGATCCAGTTCTCTGCTATGGCCTGGGAAAGCAGTAGAAGATGGCCCAAATTCTTGGGCCTCTGTACCTGCATGGGAGACCTGGAAGAAGCTCCTGGCTCCTGGCTTTGGATCAGCTCAGCTCTGGCCATTACAGTCATTTGGTGAGTGAACCAGCGGAATGGAAGACCTCTCTCCCTCTGTGTAACTCTTTCAAATAAATAAAATAATTCTTACAAAAAAGAGAGCAAAGTATTGTCAACCGATCAGCAACAACCAACCAGGAACTGGACATGTGCTGAACATGCTCCTTTCATACTAACTCCAATCCATAAGAACCTTCACCCCTATCCCCTTGGGGATAGACCAGGAATTAAACAACAGCTTGCCAGGTTCCTTGCTCTTCTCATTGCAATAAACTCCTTCTCTTTTCCACTACCTCTTGCTCTTGCAAGTGATTGACTGGGTGAGTGGACCTAGTTTGGAGGGGTTCTGTAGTAACTCCTCCAACATTTTTGAGGGGGACTTGCTCTAAATCAGCAGTATTGGAAACTGACCAAAGGTGAAGTACCATTGAACTTACTACACAACACCTGCACTGAAAGGACAGCCAAGTAAAGCAATGACTTTCAATTGAATAAAGCACAAGGGCACCGTTTATTGTTGAATAAAGTAGCACATGAAGCAGTGATGGAGCAGTGCCTATGAAGACCTTTTTCACATCTCACTTCTGCAGTGCTGTGATTCACTACTGCAAACAAGTTTAGACGCCAGGAATTTGGCAGCAACAGATGCTGTCAGTGCCAATAATCTGGAATGAGGAAGGTTAATTGTAGAGCCTGCTCTTCGCTTGGCTATGTGTACAAAGGCTTGATGTCTCAGCGCAATTATTAAGAATCATTTTCTGAATCTCTCACTACATTTAATGTAAGAACATGGCCCTCCCTACGATTCTCTGTCTATCAGGTTACCAACCATCTGTTGAATTTAAGTGTGAGACTTCTCTGCAGATGGTGAGGGCAAAGGATAAATTACATTCTGTCGTGTGGGGTTAGGACTCAGAGCTTTACTACTGGACAATTGGAAGGTAGGGAAGAGGTAGTGAGTTCATTTTTCAACATTGTCAAGAAAATCTTATGAAGGCAAGGTTAAAAAGATAGCATCTGCATAATGTGTGACTACATAGACTTACCAAGCAGGAGAAGCTCATCTTATTCCTTTCTATGTAAATTTTCATTGTTCTTTCCCTTGGCCATCAGAAAACTTCAAGTTTCACAGACTTCATTTCCATCAGAGTGCAGAAGCACTGGCTTGATGCTCTATAGCTGAGCAATAGCTATGCTTCTCCATTCTAAGAGGGTCATGGGTTCCACAATGACCTGGTGGCTGGAATTCAGTGTAAAGGTTTTGTTTAGTTCTTCAAGTACGCTATAACTTGAGCAAATACAGACAGGAGTTCTTTACCTCTTTTGAATTTTAAAATGACTGAAATAAAATAGAATGTCCACTTTGCCAAATTCTCATCCATTTCTTAGCAAGTGGATCAGCTTCCCTTTTACTAAGCAAGGTCAGGTTGTAGTTGTACAGTTGATGAGCTGTGAGAGCCCTAGATGGGAAGAGGTGAGCAGAGACTAGAAGTCAGCCCAAATCCCACTCAGGGAGCTCTGGGTCCTCTATACACAAACATCCTCTTCTACCCTTGCTTGGTATTTTTCACTTAGTGGTACCTTTCTCTTGTGCCCATTAAGAGAAGTGCTGCATCTGTCCCCAGGGAATACTCAAATGGTAACATTTTCCCAGTCCTCACAAAGGCATAGACAAGGCTTGTAGCCAATCCTGAACTTAATATCAGGATAGGGGTACTAATCAGCAATTTTAATTTTGCAAATAAAGACAGCCCACCAGCCCTGGAGCCCTTCTTTAGCAATCTGACTTTGCTACGTAAGCAGTACTATTGGTTGTAAAAAAAAAAAAAGTGACTTAAGCATTCTTTCCAGATCATTGTCACAAAACCATTACAGATCCTAGGAAAAGAGTAATTTGTGAGGAAATGCAGGAAGAATTGTTTTTAGACAGCAGATATACAGATTCACAAGTGGAAAGTAGTTAAAAGTAAAAAGATTCTTGCTTTCATAAGATTTTGCTTACAGCACTTCAGCTACTCTTTTCATTCCCTAGATAGGTTGGAAGGGATCTAACTGGCCTAACTGTTGAAGCAAGAAGTGGGGGTGGGAGCACAAGGGTCACCTATCCTCCTCCTGGCTGTATGGGAAGCAGTGGAATCATGTTTGGATGCAGATTTGCCCTTACCTGCCTTGGCTACTGCTCCAGTTCACTCTGGAAGGCAGAACTGAACAGTCCAGGGGCCCACTCTAAAGGAATGCTTTGTCCTTTCCCTTTTTGTATTCTGACCTTGTGACTAGCCATGCATCTGTAAGTGTAAGAGTATATCTTCCTTTCCCTTTTCACATTTTGATTAGCAAACACTAATTTCTGACTAATCAGAAGCTTTGTTTAGCTTAACAAATAATGCTTGCTTAATAATTCCAGGGACTGACTATAGGGAAGTGGCTAAAATCACAAGGCATAAGCAGGAACTGCCACCCTCTACTGTAAACAGTCAAGTCTTAGTTCAAAGGTACCACCCCCTAACTGAGTTCCCAGCTGTCTTGGAAATTTAGACAATCAACTGAGCTCATTATCTTCTCTAACTTCCTGCCAATCCTGACTCTTCCTGTAAAAAAAAAATGCTCTTGTTAACTAGCAAAGTGGGAAAAGCCTGCTTAAGACTGAAACTTTCCCCCAGTGTTGCCAGCGTCTTGAAAAACCCACTTCCTTGCATCAACTTTTGTCTCTGGTGAATTGGCTGTCCAGCATCCAACAATCCAGACCTAATGTGTCTGGAATATGACTTCAGTGGCTAACTTCTTGGCTTTTTCTTCTGCATTCTGACACTCCTCACTTAACTTCTTGGGCTTCTGGGCAACATCAACCTCCACTTTCTTCTTCTGGCCCAGGAGGCTTGTGCTCTAAGGAAAAGCAGCATTACTGCCCACCAAGTTGGACCAGTTGTGCAAATGTCAACTGGTCTGTTTAGAACATGTGAGGGAAGGCAGCTCTGGTCAGAAGCAAATTTTACTGTAGTCATTTTTATGATAGTCAGCTAAGCAATAACTAGAAAGCTTTCACCATCAATGGCATACTTGAATAGAAGAGATTTCATCCATCAGGGATTCAGGACTAAAGAGAAGGCAGGCCTGAAATGGGCCCCGGGTAATCTGTGAACCTACACATGTGTCTGGTTTTCAGCTTGCTGACAAACAAGTTTTCCTGCCTTTTTCTTTTTATTAAAGATTGATTTATTTATATGAAATCCAGAATTAGAGAGGGAGAGAGGGAACAGGAGGGAGGGAGGGGGAGGAGGGGGGAGAGATAAAATGGGGGGGGAGGGAAGGAAGGAGAAAGAGAGAGAGAGAGAGAGAGAGAATCTTCCATCTACTGGTTCACTTCCCAGATGGCTGCATCAGCCAGCACTGGGGCCAAGTGGAAGCCAAGAGCCAAGAGCTTCTTCCAGGTCTCCCACCAGGGTACTTGGGCCCTCTTCTGCTGCTTTTCCCAGGCCATCAGTGGGGAGCTGGATCAGAAGTGGGGCAGCTACTCTAACTGGCCCCCACATGGGACACTGGCATTGTAAGCGGTAGCCTTATCTGCTGTGCCGCGACATCGGCCCTACCTTCTCTTTTTGGTGGATGTTGAAACAAGAGTCCCGGAGCAGAAGTCAGCATCAGCTGCAGCCATCTGGGGAGCAGGGTGTTGGGGAATAAAAATCACCCTTCCAGGCTATTGCTGTAGGAACAAAACAATAATTATTCCTTCTTCTCCACCTCCCTCCCTATCGTACTTTGCCTTGAGGTGGAGGTAGAAGTAGATCAGTGGGAGCTCCTCTGTCAGCCTTCAGCACCTCCCGTTATCATGGAGTCTCTGTGTCCTCTAGCAGCTGGCTACTCTAAATCTTTTCTTCCTGAATTGTTGCCAAAACTTCTTTTGCTGCTCTTGGGTTTGTATTTGAAGCATAACTTTTCTGACTTTAGCAGAGAAAGCATATATAAAAGGCGTAGGCTTTCTGCTTTTTTATTGCTCCATTCACTTTATCTTCTTCATATTATCCTTTCCATTTTCCCCAGCTCGTGCCTCTCTCTGTAGCAGGATTAAGCCTTGGAAGCAGAAAGAAATACCCCATACTGTCTACTCTGTGGCCTCCTTGGCATCAAGCATCTCCATTAAGGGTGCTACTCTCCAGCCTTGTTGACAGCTAGTTGACCCCACACACTTCCACGATGTCCATTGCCTGGGTGTGGCCTGGGGTATAAGGCTATTTTTCTGAAACTTTTTCTGGATGTTCCCTGCACACAACTCCACATGAATTCTTTGTAAAGGAAGGTACAAGTATGCATGCTGATCTGTTTGTATATACAGTCATTTAAAATCTGCTAGGGAGATGATGTTGGAACTCTTCCAAGCCAAAAAGGACTATCTGGTTCGTTAGGAGAAAGAAGGCTAAAGAATATTTTGCTGGAGGATGATGTATTGTCACATCTCAGTTTTGAAAAAGTGCACACGCACTCTGTCAAAGGAAATTTTGGCCTCATCTGATTGTCCTAGGCTAGAGGTGTGGAAATGAAACAAGTGGCCCAATGATAGCCTAGCAACTGAAAGGGGCCGCGCGCGGTTTAGGTTGGGGAGAGGGCCTTGTGAGTCACATAACATCACCCAGACCAGGACTGAGCAAAGGGTAGCCAGCAGCAGCATCTGAGAAACTGTTTAGCTCTCGGTCCCTCTGCAGAGCTGCTGATACAGTAATTATGAGGTGACAGCCAAGAATTTGCATTTTTCTGTTAGTGACTCACACACACTTTAAGGTTCAGAAATTCTCCACTATGGAGCAGGTCTCCACTGCCTAATCCCAGTAAGTCCCCCAATCCTCTTTTTCTCTCTATGCCTGTTTTTTATAACACATGTGGCAAATGAAAGAAGTCATCAGCCACTGAGAATTACTGATGGTGGATAATTTGTTTTTCTGGTTCCAACCCGCACATTTTTAAAATTTATATAAAGGGGACAAACTTCAAGTATTTTGTGTATATAGTCTTAAGAACATAAAGATCCTTCCCACTCTACCCTCTTTCACTCTCGCCCTTCCTTCTTATTTTTCTTTGAATTTTGTCAGTGACATACTTTCAATTTACTTTATAATCACAGGTTTAATCCTCCTCTAAATAAAGAATTCAACAAATAGTAAGCAGAAAAACCACTGTTCCTCAGGAGTATAAACAAGGGCTATAAACACCACTCAAGTCTCAAAATGTCACTTAAAATCAACATTCTACCTTAACAGAATCCACTATCTTATTTCATTATATTTAGATAGCTTTCTTGAAGGAGAAAGAAAATGTTAAAAAATGTTAAGGTGAGTTAGCATACTGGGAATTATACGTAACCTATGGCTTTTTGTTCTATACCCGTTTTTACCCATGCGATTTTGTGTCATGCATACAGACACAAAAGTCAAATTGTAGGTACAAACCAATTGCAATGCCTTTTAGCAGGTACATTTCTGATTTATAGATATTTTTACACACTATTTCTCAGTAGGGACATGACTGACATTCTGGAAAGGGTAATGTATTGTGTTTTGGGATTATCCTATACCTCAAAGAACTTGCAGTATCCCTGAACCCTTGCTTAGTGGACCTCCTAGTTAATGTGGCAACCGAAAGGACCCCACAGATGTTTCGAACTACCTTACAGCAAGAGAGTTCTTCATCTGCATGCTGGAATTCACCCTTCACAACAGTTGCCAGAGTAAATCTCCTGAAGTATAAATCTGAGAGCTTTACTCTCAGTTACTCAACACTGTTCAGTAGACCCCCCTTTAGCTGCAAGATAATGTTAAACTGCATGAATCTCAGATTCAGGAGCCCTGGTGACCTGGCTCTATACCCATCCTCTAGCATTGGTTTTGTTCATATCTCCAACCAATTCTGTCCTGTGGTATACGAATGTCTCTTTTTAAAAAAATTCTTTCCACATTCCTCTGCCTTTGACCTTTCTCTCTACCTTGTTGATTTCTCACCTGCCCTTAATGATTCAGTTCAAGCGCATTTTGTGTCTACAAGTGCCAGGGAGAGCTTTCTGTAGTGCCATGCTTGCTCTGTTTTTGCACTCAAAGCAGTGCAATATAATTGTTTACTTAGGTTTTTACCTTTAGAGGATAATGGGATGCTTTGTATCTACAATGTAGATACCTGTCCAGGCTATGGTGGGTGCTCTACAAGTGCTTATTGCCTGACCCACATGCTATAGACATTTGCACTATACACTATGCCTTTCCCTCACTTCTGGAAGAACAAGAAAGGTTTTGAGAATTCTCCCATCATGTCACATCCATAACATTCCATGAGAAGCCAGAGCCCTGACAGCTCTTTCTACCTGTCAGCAATGTTAGACATTTCCTGGCTCTAAAATAGGAGCATTCACTCTCATCCTCGGATGCTAAGTGAGCTTAGAGAGAGCGGGAGACCCAGGCGAGAGGTTCTGCAACACAAAGGAATGCTCCTTTTCCTGCTTCCAACACCCTGGCTGTGGATGCCCTAGCTGTCCATTTTTTCTAAGATTAGGAGTCAATTTTTGTCTCCAGAAAGAAATCCTAGTCCTTCATTTCTCAGAGTGTGATCTTATTTGAAACTATGTCCTTGAAAGAAGTAATCAAGATAAAATTAGGTCACTGGATTTGGCCCAGAGCCACCTGCCCCTTCAGATAACTGTTCATATGTGTGCTGTCGTTCAGCTGCAGCTGAAGGTCCTGTGGGAGAAAGCCCCGGGCCTGGAGCAGAGCTGCCTCTGAGGTCAACAGTGGATGTGCCCCGTGCGTACATTCTCTGGGCAAACTCCACCCACGTGAGCCTGTGTCAGCTCTCTTGAAGGATTAGTTCGGTTGGCCTTACTTTCATTGTATAACACAATCTACTTCTAAAGCATTTCCCATTCCTTCCCCATATTAGAGAGCGAAAACACCCCTCCTTGACTCTGAAGCTGGACCAGGGAGTTGGTTGCCTCTCACACTTACCAGCTGGCACCATGAACCTGGAGCTCCAACTGACTTCCACTTCCATCTTCTTCAGCCAGGTAGCCTCGGTTCTGCCCCTAACCTCAGAATCCAGACTTGACTGCAGGGAGTCAATAGCACACTGCTGTTTCCTCCTATTTTTAGAATAACATTTAGAGGAGAGAAAAAAAATCACATACCTAAATTAAGAAAAGTTACCTGCTGTGTTCATGGCAGCTTGGGAAACAGAAAAAAATAAAATTCATGAAAAATTCTAGGTAATTAACAAAATGAGTCTAAAGGTTTTAATCCTACAAACAGAGGAAGTCAGGTGTTAGGTTAGTGAGTTTATGGCCTACATGAGGTTTCCAGACCATCTTCCCCAGAGAATCCAGGATACACCAGAATCTTTTCAAGGTTGCTGTGTTTTTGGTAGCATAAGCAATATATGAGGCCCCATGAAAATGGTCTGGAATATTTACTTGTAATTCCTAGAGTAGCTAGGGATGGAGGAATGATGTTCTTTCAGCCAGCCACAACAGTTAACACTAATTTTTTCATTGTGTTTTTAAAATTTTCATTTTGAAAAGTAGAGGGCTCCCTTCTTTTTGTTCATACCTCAAATGCTCACAATGATCAGGACTGGGCCCAGTTAAAGCTGTGAGCTGGAAACTCAATCCAGGTTTCTCACATAGAGGAAGGAATCCAATCACTTGCCATCACCTCTGGCTCCCAGGGACTACATTGGCATTGGCAGGAACTGGATGCAAACTGGGCACTACAATATGGTACACAGGTATCTTCAAGGCCACCTGTAAACTTTCAGTGGTGAAAAATGCTGAAGGTTTCAAGAAAGACCTTTTCAGTTTGAAAAATGCCTAGAGACATAGCAATGAGAGTACTTTAAAAAGTTCATAGAAAATGTAATTAAAGGATATTTATTTTAATGTAAAAAGTTTGAAATCCACCCATACAAGAGATCTTAATATATTTTAAGATCCATGAATATGAGAGGTATTCAAAAAGTTCATGGAAAACATGTACTATTAAAAAAACTGTCCATGGTTATTTTTGAAGTGCTGCTCCAATGTCCTGTAAATACCAGCTCTTCTAAAATGGAATGATTATCTCACTAGAAGTGTTAATGAGAAAACCAACTCTTAAGTGACAGTGAATTACTTTAAATTTCCCTTTGTAAGTACTGAAATCCTGTGCTGAAACCATATTTGGAAAGCATTAGAAGAGGAGACGGCATGTGTGTGTTCAGGAAGTGTTGTGTTTTGAAAGTGTCCCCCAAAAGTCATGAGCTGGAACCTTGGTCCCAGTGCAGCAGTGGTGAGAGGTGGTCCCTTTAGGAGGTGATGAAGTCATGAGGCTCAGGCCTCTTTCCTGAAAGGATTAACTCATTCATTCATTTGTGAATTAATGGCTTACTAGGTTGTCATGGGTGTGACCTTGTTGTAAGAGTGAGTTCTGTCTTGCGTGCTTGCTCTGTTTCCCCATGTTTTACCTTCTAGCACGTTATGATGTAGCAAGAAGGCTCTCTACAGAAAGGGAGTAGATGCTGGCACCATGCTCTTGGATTTCCCAGCCTCCAGAACCATGAGCTAAATAAACCTCTATTCTTCATAAATGACCAGCCCCAGGTATTTTGTTACAGCAACAGAAACCAGGCTCAGACAGGAAGGCAATGAAAATCTATGGGAATTTTCATTTCACAACTCTCTTGCAGTTAATTGGGCACCATGTGGCTGAATTCTGGTTGATAGGCAAGGGACAGTTGCCACATCTCATTCACAGAAACTTCTAATTGTATGACCCTGAGATCTCTCCTCCCCATCTCTGGCAAACTTGGTGGCACACATGGAGGATGACATCATTACAAGATGGAAGTAACCTGGGCTTTGTCTTATTTTTTTATTTTTATTTTTAATTTATTTAACAGGTAGAGTTATAGACAGTGAGAGAGAGACAGAGAGAAAGGTCTTCCTTTTCTGTTGGTTCACCCCCCAATAGCCACTGCGGCTGTGGCCAGTGCACCACGCTGATCCGAAGTCAGGAGCCATGTGCTTCTTCCTGGTCTCCCATGCGGGTGCAGGGCCCAAGCACTTGGGCCATCCTCCACTGCACTCCCAGGCCACAGCAGAGAGCTGGACTGGAAGAGGGGCAACCGGGACTAGAACCTGGCACCCATATGGGATGCTAGCACCACAGGCGGAAGATTAACCAAGTGAGCCACAGCGCTGGCCCCAACCTGGGCTTTGAATAGTGACCCATGCTATATCCTACCCCACAGTGGATTCTAACATAGGAAAATTTAAACTTCCAGTGTTCTAAACCACCAAGACTTGGTGGCTGTTAGGGGCATTACAAACACAAGCCTTGTTAAGCTGCCCCTATGAAACACGGCCCTGTTGCTGGACAGATGAGACAGAAAAGAAGAGGAAAGAGACTTTTGATGCTTCTTCACAGAGTCCATGCGCACAAATGGAAAGTTTTCTCATCTTGGGTCAAAATGAGATTTCATACTGAATTGTGACCAACTCTGCATGCTGATCTCTGGGGCTGATCTGGAAGGCGTACAGCCTGCAGGTGAGAAGTGTGGGTAGACTTTCAGTTGGGTCACAGTGGAGCTCCCATTTTTCATAACCACCCTTCTCATTCATGGGAGGAGGAGGTCTCAGAAACGTTATGAAAATGTCTGGTTCTAGAGTCAGGGCTCCCTCTCCTGTGCTCACCCCGCTTTTCCAGATTAACACTTTGAGGTTGACCTTTCGTGCCTATCCTTAGGTCCCAGGTTTTTATTCAGCACAGTTCAAAATCCTATAGGGATCCAAATATGTAACATTAATAGGGAGTGTTATGATCTGCAGGAGGTCCCTCCAAAATCCTTATGTTGAAGCTCTAATCACCACAACCCTAGAATTATGTCTATATTTGGAGACAGTGGCTTTAAAGGGGTAAGATGAGTTAGGGCAGGCCCCTAATCCAACAGGACTGCTGCCCCTACATGAGGAAGATAGCAGGGATGCACACGCACAGAGACCATGTGAGCACACAGGCAGAAGATGAATGTCTGCCTGCAAGCCAAGGGCAGATGCCTCACAAGAAACAGAAACCATACTTGCTACACTTGATCTCAGATTTATAATCTTAGAACAGCAAGAGAAGTAAGTTCTTTTGTTTAAGTCATCCTGTTTGTGTGTTTTGTGATAGCAGCCCTCACAGTCCAATAGTAGAGATGCTTACATCACTTAAACCTTGGGGATGCTTCTCTGTCACACATTGGGGAAAGTCTCATTTTTGCCACAGCTGACTCTCACAGGAACACTAAAGCATTCCTAGCCTGGTATCGCATCCCCTGTACAGAAATACTACCTCAGCACATAAACTGTTTCAAACAGTTCTTCTCCTACAGTTGTTCTTGAGACTTCATGAGTGCCTATAGACAAGTAAAAATGCTGTGGTTTAAGAGGTATGGAAATAATACAGGATAGAGAATGCCTGCTAGACAATCAACAAATTTCATGCAGTGGCAAGGAGTCTTTAAGATGAAAAATGCCTTCAGGTACATTTTTTTAAGAAAAATGAAGCATGCAGGACCAAGGACAATATAGTAAGAAGTTCTTTTTTTCTCTTGAATTGTGAAATAAGTTTTAGAAAGGACACCAAATGCAAAAAAATAATGTCAGGATAAAAACAAAACTTTGAAATGCTAAGGATTTTAAATTGACAGCATAAAAGGTCATTTTTTTTCCTCTGATAATTTTCATCTATACCAGAGAAGTGAGAAATTTTTCTTAATCCAAATACATGATTCAGGATTGAAATGATTAGCAAGGTATTTTTGCTACCAAAACAGCATGTCTGAATTTGAAATCCTATTTTCCAAAGACATTTCAAAATATTTTACTTAGTAGAGATTTAGGAAGATTTGACCACATTCTCCTAGCAGAGATTCATTCAGACAACAAAAGAAATTAAGTGAGATGATGCATATAAATTAAGACCTCATGGTAAAATTTTACATGACTGTGTTCAGAGGAGTGGACTTTGTGGGAGGAAAAGACAATGGAACATTACTAGCTACCTGTGGCTGTAAAGCAGGGTTGAGTAAATAGGGATTGTGGGCCAAATCCCAACACACCCATTTGATTTCCTGTTGATATGGCTGCTTTCAAGTCACAACTACAGAGCTGAATTATTGCCACAGACACCATATGGCTCACAAAGCCAAAAAAATCTAACTGACTCCTTATCGAAAAACTGTACCTAAGCTTTCTATAGGAGATGAAGCCAAAACAAACATGTATTATGACAGGGGAAGGAACTTCTGAGCCTCATTCCCAGAAGTACCTATTTGGGTGTGTCTGGGAGAGAATTCAGATGAGGTGTGCCATGGCTCTGGTCTACTATGATGAAACACACATTTTAGCTTTGCCTCAAATCAGTGGGAGAATATAGCTGATGGCCCTGAAGGTTTGGGATGCACCTGACCAACCTGTTGTCTGAGGTCTTGCTTTTATGGTAGGGATTGACTTGTGCAGAAATTATAGCCACCAGCTGGCTTTCTTCCTTCCTAGGTCCAGTATGGAGACGACCGTGCTGGTGAGCCAAGCTCCTTCTCTCCTTCCGTCAGGGACTGTATTGTCACCTGCCTTTCTCGAGTATTATTTGTTGAAATAAAAAAATAAAATAGCCCTGTCATGCATAAAAGTTAGAAAACCCTGAGCAGATTATTAGGCACAATGTCTGGCCGAAATTATCTACTCGAATATTTGTAAATAGGTAAAACACATCACACATATATACTACCTGCCCATTCTTTTCACCACCAACATGTCTCCAGGGTGTGTTCCCTCAGACTAACCCCCACAGACTGAGGGAGCATTGCAACAGAGAATGAGCTGAATACGTTACCCAGTTTTACCATTTTGCCTTTGCCTGTGAGTCTTTCTTCTCCTGCTTTCTCGGTCCCTTTAACTTTCTAAGCCCTGTCCTACCAAGCACTATCAATTTTCTGTGGAGTTTCCAATGGTTTATGTGGATATAGCACCTTTAACCTCTTACTGCCCTCAGGCAGTAATTTCCTTAAGCTCTATAGCTGACCTACCTTATCCTTGTTTGCTTGGAATCTTGTTTCGCTAGCATTTCCCCCTAGATTCTATTCGGTTTCCTCAAGATCCACTTCCAACACCAAAGTCAGATTCAGCCATCAAATTAAACCAAGGCATTTTGATACAATCAGTACTCACACAAGGCAATAAGATTCTGGGAAGGCACTTGTGACATTTTCTGAGATACGCTCATCTTTCCTGCCTGGATGCACTCATTATAGCTATTATGAGCCACCAATAAAAAAAGGCTTATACAATGTTCCTGCCCCTGCCTGCAGCCCACTCCTTCATAGTTTATGCAGTGCTCCTCCCCCTGACTCCAGCCCACTGCCTCACAGTTCAAGCCTGCCTTCAGTTCTTCCTTCTTCCAGCCCCAACTGTTTGGATGTCTGGCTTTTTGCGCTAAAATTATTATAATTGGTGAACTGCTGCACGACATTCAGATGTACCTGATGAGACCCAGACTCTCTGAGGATTCATTTTTCCCTCAGTTGGGTTTATTTATAGGCACAGATTTGACGTTACCTGAAATCAGGTTTTTGAAAACTGCACAAGGACATGTTCATTTTTTGTTCTCCATGGAATGAAGTAGGGCAAATATCAAGGTACAGTGATTTTTTTCCTTCATCAGAAAAATTCTTTGAGACACTGACTCAGAGCCTCTTAAGTAGATCAGAATCCCTCACCGCAGTCAGTCCTGTAGAGGAAAACGGCAGTGAGTGAGAACACAGGCACCTCAAAGCACACAAAGGGCCAGATTTGGCTTGACACCCTCATTAAAAAATGACCCCATGGGACTTTTGTCTGAAATTGGGCTATGGGAAAGAGGCGAGATCAAACATGTTAACATTTCCTTTTCAGAATTGTTTAATAAAACATTGAAAGCAAGTTGCCAGTTGGACCTCAGACCCAAGTGATATGTCTAGCTGACACATGGCATTGACTTACAGGAACAGACCTGATAAATAATATAATCATCGTTAATTCCATATGTCTATAATTGTGCCTTTGATCTATAGAATGCAAAGTGCTTTGCCAATATCAGCTTACTGATCTACCTCACCACCTGCAGTGATTTAGAGGGGCTGCTTTTATCCCCTCACTTCCTTGAGATGCTAAGTAGTAGTAAGTCTAAACTCATCACCTTGTTATGAAGAAGCTAAGAAAAGATTCTGCAACCCCTGAGTCCTGGCTAATCCAGCTTCTTGATAACTAAGGCTCCACTGCTTCCACATGAATTCAATAAGCAGCCTAGCTCCTGCCTCTTGCCTCACCAAACAAACGGCTACAAGTACAGGTGAGGCGTACATGAAAATTTTCCTGTAATGAGAAATTAATTTTTTTAACTTTTATTTAATGAATATAAATTTCCAAAGTACAGCTTATGGATTACAATGTCTCCCCTCCCATAACTTCCCTCCCACCCACAACCCTCCCCTTTCCCACTCCCTCCCCCTTCCATTCACATCAAGATTCATTTTCGATTCTCCTTATATACAGAAGATCAGTTTAGCATACATTAAGTAAACATTTCAACAGTTTGCACCCACACAGAAATATGAAGTGAAAAATACTGTTTGAGTACTAGTTATAGCATTAAATCACAATGTACAGCACATTAAGGACAGAGATCCTACATGAGGAGTAAGTGCACAGTGACTCCTGTTGTTGATTTAACAAATTGACACTCTTGTTTATGGCATCAGTAATTGCCCTAGGCTCTTGTCATGAGTTGCCAAGGCAATGGAAGCCTTTTGAGTTCACCGACTCTGATCATATTTAGACAAGGTCGTAGTCAAAGTGGAAGTTCTCTCCTCCCTTCAGAGAAAGGTACCTCCTTCTTTGATGACCTGTTCTTTCCACTGGGATCTCACTCGCTGAGATCTTTCATTTAGGTCATTTTTTTGAGACATTAATTTTAATGTACAACATCTAATATTTTAGTTCTTCCATTCATGGTTCAATATAATCAGCAGGTTTCTAGAATGTCCAAGAAAAAGACTTGCTACAGGGAGACCCAGACAGTACAGTCTGTACACTTCTACAAATAATTGTACAGTTTGTTTTTTGTTTTTCATGTGTAACCTGGAGTCTCGTAAGAGAATAGAAACAGCTTGAATATAAGAAAATCAAAAGAACTGGTCACAACTTTGTGTAGGTATTCTTTCATGTTAATAGTGGAGCATAACTATAAAGATTCAAATATAGATTTAGACTAAGTTTCATTGAGAATATTCTGACAGGGATCATAAAAGCAGCCAAATGCAGTGATTCTGCTCAGTGATGCCCTTTAAAATTTCAAACTGTTGCTCATCAAAATAACCTTACATACCTTAACATTTTCTATTTCTGTATTTTTCTCCACAAGCTTTCAAATTCTGCTTTAGCTTCCCAAAGTTCAAGATGGAAGAGAAGAATCTTGCTTTCATTCTGCTCCAGAGTTCCCTGAAATACATAAATTAAAAGCACTAAATGAGGTTGTATGCCCAGAGCATACAGCCCAGAACAAGCAGATCAGATTCCAACAGGTCAGAGAACAACCTGGAGTTGTTTATGGGTTTGTTTCTCCTTTATTCACAGTGGCAGGAAGAAATGCATAAGGAACAGCCACTTGCCCCAGATGGCAGCGGGATCACAGGAAATACCCACTTTTTGTGTGCATGGCAGTTGTGAGACACACACACAGATATCTACACAAATCCACACATACCCACATACAGCCACACATCCATACTTCCAAAAGCAGCCACATACTCTGGTCTAGATCCATCCACAAACAGCCACATCTAGCTATGCCCCCCAGTTGCTTATGTGGGTTTATAGACAACAGTGGCCCAGAGCCAAATCATTATATAACTGAATTATGAGCAGTTAGCCAAGCAGGTGGACCTATTGGTTACCATGACACCAGTTACCATAGAGATATGGGCGTGTAGAGATAAGGGGGCAAGGTCAAAAGGTGTGGGTACTTGATAACCTCACTTTCCCACGTTCATTTCCCTTACAGAGGTCCATTTTTGGACAAAATTTTTGTTTTCTTCTGAAAACTTACTTTCTTCTCACTAATACAGCTCTATTTAGAATTCCTGGGAGAGATCCAGGTTCAGGTGAGGTCCCTAAAGATTGAGACAGGATGAGAGAGAAGCAACTGCTTTCGTTTTTCCATTTCATTTACAGCTTTGACATCTTTCACATTGCAGCTGAAGCTCAAGAGCTTGAATTCTAAAGCACTTGTTAAAATAATGTCCAACTTGTCTATTCTATATTTAATTTTTTTTAATTTGCTATTTCTGATTTTTTCTAACATTGAATTTTTGAGGTAAATTGAAAAAAATTAAAGGCAGAGGGAGGAAGGTGATTATTCCTATTATGAGCATAAGTATCTCAATTTTCTTTTTTTAAATGTACAATTTATTTTTTCATAAATACAACTTTAGGAATATAGTGACTATTCCCACCATACCTGCCCTCCCATCCACACTCCCACCTCTCATCCTTCTCCTTCTCCTATTTCCATTCTTAGTTTTTACTAAGATATATTTTCAATTAACTTCATGCACATATGATTAGCTCTATACTAAGTAAAGAGTTCTACAAATTGTATGAAAAAAAAAAAACTGTTCCTCAACAGTTGAGATGAGTGCTGTTCAAAGACATTGCATCTAGAAGTGTTAATTTCACTTATCTTGATTATCTTTCAGGTGCTCTATTAGTTATCACAGATCAGGGAGAACATATGATATTTGTCCTTTTGGGACTGGCTTATTATACTAAATATGATGTTTTATGGTTTCATCCATATTTTTGCAAATAGGATTTCTTTTTTTTTAATGCTGTGTAGTATGCCATGATGTGCATATCCCATAAACACTTTATCAAGTCTTCAGTTGACAGGCATTTGGGTTGATTCCATGTCTTAGCTATTGTGAATTGAGCGGCAATAAACATGGGAGTACAGATAACTCTTTCATTTGCTGATTTCATTTTCTTTGGGTAAATTCCCAGGAGTGGGATGGCTGGGTCATATGGTAGGTCTATATTCAGATTTCTGAGGTATCTCCATAATGTCTTTCACAGTGGATGTGCCAGTTTACATTCCCAACAACCATGGATTAGAATACATTTTCGCCCACATCCTCACCAGCATTTGTTGTTTGTTGACTTCTGAGTGAAGGCCATTCTGACAGGGGTGAGGTAAGACCTCATTGTGGTTTTGATTTGCATTTCCATGACAACTAGTGATTCAGAACATTTTTTCATGTGTCTGTTGGCAATTTGGATTTCCTGTTTTGAAAAATGCCTGTTCAAATCCTTTGCCCATTTCTTGACTGGGTTGTTTGTTTTGTCATTAGGTTTCTTGATCTCATTATATATTCTGGTTATTAATCCTTTATCAGTTACATAGTTTTCAAATAATTTCTCCCAGTTTGTCAGTTCCTCTTCACTTTCCTGATTGTTTCTTTTGCAGTGCAGAAGCATCTCAATTTGATGCAATCCCATTTGTCAATTTTGGCTTTGATGGCCTGTGGCTCTAGGGAATTTTCCAAGAACTGCCTAGGGCAATGTCTTGCAGGGTTTCCCAAATGTTTTCAAATAATTTGATGGTATTGAATCATAGATTTAGGTCTTTAATCCATTTTGAGTGGATTTTATGTAAGGTGTAAGGTAGGGATCTTGCTTCATACTTCTGCTTATGGTGATCCAGTTTTCCTAGCACCATTTATCAAAGAGACTATCCTTACTCCAGTGATTTATTTTAGTTTCCTTGTCAGATATAAGTTGGTTGTAGATGCATGGATTGATTTCTGGCATTTCTATTCTGTTCCATTGTTCTGTCCATCTGTTTGTGTGCCAGTACCAGGCTATTTTGATTATAATTGCCCTGTAGTATGTCTTGAAAACTGGTATTGTGATGCTTCTAGATTTGTTTTTGTTACATAAGATTGCTTAAGTTACCTAGGGTCTCCTGTGTTTCCATATAAATTTCAAGATCATTTTTTCTATATCTGAGAATGTCCTTGTATTCTGATAGGTATCTTATTGAATCTATAAATTGCTCTCAATAGTGTGGACATTTTAATGATATTGACTCTTCTAATCCATGAACATGGGAGATTTTTCCAATTTCTTGTGTCTTCTTCTCTTTCTTTAATGTTTTGTAATTTTTATCATAGAGTTCTTTGACATCCTTGGTTAAATTTATTCTAAGGTATTTGATCTTTTTTGTAGCTATTGTGAATGGGATTGATCTTAGAAGTACTTTCTTAGCCGTGGCATTGTTTGTGTATACAAAGGCTATTGATTTTTGTGTGTTAATGTTTATATCCTGCCACTTTACCAAACTCTTCTATGATATCCAATTGTCTTAGTAGAGTCTTTTGGTTACCCTATACATATAGAATCATGTCATCTGCAACTATGGATAGTTTGACTTCCTCCTTCCCAACTTGTATCCAATCAATTTCTTTTTCTTGCCTAATGGCTCTGGCTAAAACTTTCAGGACTATATTGAATAGCAATGGTGAGAGCAGACATCCTTGTCTTGTTTGGTCTTAGTGGGAATGCTTCCAACTTTTCCCCATTAAATACGATATTGACTATGGGTTTTTCCTCAAATTGCTTTGATTGTATTGAGAAATGTTCCTTCTATACCCAATTTGCTTAGAGTTTTCATCATGAAAGGGTGTTGTATTTTATCAAATGCTTTCTCTGCATCAATTGAAATAATCAAATAGTTTTTGTTCAATTTGCTAATGGATGGATCACATTAATTTGCGAATGTTGAACCATCCCTGCATACCAGGGATAAAGTCCACTTGGTCTGGGTTGATGATCTTCCTGATGTGTTGATGGATTCTATTGGCTAAAATTTTGTTGAGGATTTTTGTGTCTATGCTCATTAGGGAAACTGGCCTGTAGCTCTCTTTCTCTATTGTATCTTTTTCATGTTTAAATTAAGGTTATGCTAGTTTCATTGAAGGAGTTTGGGAGGATTCCCTCCCTTTCAATTGTTTTGAATAGCTTGAGAAAAGTTGGAGTTATTTCTTCTTTAAATGTCTGGTAGAATTCAGTAGTGAAGCCATCCAGTCCTGGGCTTTGCTTTGCTGGGAAGGTCTTATTGCTGATTCAATTTTCATCTTGGTTATTTGTCTATTTAGGCTTTCTATGTCTTCATAGATGAATTCAGATAGACTGTAGATGTCCAGGAACCTATCCATTTCTTCTAGGTTTCCTGATTTGTTGGCATATAGCTCTTTGTAGTAATTTCTGATGATTCTTTTTATTTCTGTGCTGTTGTTGTATTTCCTTTTTCATTTCTAATTTTTATTTTCCTTCTTATTTTTGGTGAGTTGGGCCAATGGTGTGTCAATTTTTTTCCAAAAAAACAGCTTTTCCTTTTGCTGATTTTTTTTTGATTTCACATTTGTTGATTTCTTCTCTAATTTTGTTATTTTTTTCTCCTACTAGTTTGGGGTTTGGTTTGCTGTTTTTTCTAGGTCCTTGAGATGCATTTATAGCTCATTTGATTCCTTTCCAATTTCTTGATGTAGACACAAATTGTTCTAAACTTTCTTCTAAACTCCGCTTTTGCTGTATCCCACAAGTTTTGATATGCTGTGTTGTTACCTTCACTTGTTTCTAGAATTTTTTTGATTTCTCTTGATTTATTCAATGATCCACTGTTCATTCAGGAGCATGTTGTTCAGTCTCTGTGTTTACATATATTCTGGAGATTGACTTGATTTCCAGCTTCACTCCATTGTGGACAGAGAAGTGGCATGGTGTGATTTTGATTTTTTTGCATTTACTGAGACTTGCTTTTTATGGCCTAGCATGTGGTCTATCTTAGAGAAAGTTCCATGCACAAGTGAGAAGCATATGTATTCTGCAACTGCAGGATGAAAAGTTCTGTAGATATGTTAGGCCCATTTTGTCTATAGTGTTGATTAACTCTATTGTTTCCTTGCTGACTTTCTGTTGGGTTGATCCATCCATTGCAGCAAGTGGAGTATTGAAGTCCTCCATTACTATTGTATTGGAGTCTATTTCTCACTTTAGATCCATTAACATTTCTTTTAAATAGACAGATGACCTGTAATTAGGTGCATATGTTTACAATAGTCACATTTTCCTGTTGAATTGATCCCTTAATCATTACATAGTGCCCTTATTTGTCTCTTTTAATAGTTTTTTTGTGTTAAAGTCTATTTTGTCTGCTATTAGGATGGCTAAACCAGCTCTTTTTGGGTTTCCGTTAACATGGAGTATCTTTTTCCATCCTTGCACTTTCAGTCTACATGTATTTTTGTTGGTGAGATGTGTTTCTTGTAGGCAGCAGACAGATGGGTCTTGTTTTTTAATCCATTCAGCCAGTCTATCTTTTAACCAGAGAGTTTAGGCCATTTATTTATTTATTTATTTACAGGCAGAGTGGACAGTGAGAGAGAGAGACGGAGAGAAAGGTCTTCCTTTTGCCATTGGTTCACCCTCCAATGGCCGCCCCGGCCGGCGTGCTGTGGCCAGCGCACCTGTGCTGATCCGATGGCAGGAGCCAGGTACTTCTCCTGGTCTCCCATGGGGTGCAGGGCCCAAGGACTTGGGCCATCCTCCACTGCCTTCCCAGGCCACAGCAGAGAGCTGGCCTGGAAGAGGGACAACCGGGACAGAATCCAGTGCCCCGACAGGAACTAGAACCTGGTGTGCCGGCACTGCAAGGCGGAGGATTAGCCTAGTGAGCCGCGGCACCGGCTTAGGCCATTTATTTTCAAGGTTACTATTGATAAGTAACCACTTGGCCCTGCCATTTTTCCATAAATATTCCTATTGTTTACTTTGGATTTCCTTTGTACTTTTACCTGAGATTTTCTGCCTTTATTTTCTTTTGTAGTTATGACCGTGTTTCTGTGTTTAGCACATCCTTAAGCATCTTTTGTAAGGCTGGATGAGTGGTGACAAATTCTTTCAATTTATGTTTGTTATGGAAGGTCTTTATTTCAACTCCATTCATAAATGAGATTTTTGCAGGGTACAGTAGTCTGGGTTGACAGGTTTTTTTTCTCTTAAGACTTGGAATATATCTTGCCATTTTCTTCTGGCCTGTAGTGTTTCTGATGAGAAGTCAGCTGTGAGTCTAATTGGGGATCCTCTGAAAGTACTATGGCATATCATGCAGATTTTAGAATCTTTATGTTTTACTGTGGAGAGTTTGACTACAAAGTGTCACAATGTCTTGATCAGCCCTTGTCCTGACTGTCAAGGAACCACTTACTATTTTATTCCTTTTAGTATTTTTTTGTTCTACTTAATACCATTTTGGTTGAACTCTTTAATTAACATACAGTTATTCTTAGTCATTTAAATTTAACTGAAAAGTGATCCCTGTTAAATATAAGAGTGGGGATAAGAGAGGGAAGAGAGGTAAAGTTCGGCACTTGCTCACTTGGACTTACCCCTAATGGTAGAGCTAGAAATGTGCCAGGGGATTCCAATTCAATCCCATCAAGGTGGCATGTACCAATGCCATTGTTAAATGGCTTGTTAAAGTCATCAGCTTAAGTTCATAATTGATCATAATGATAGGATTAAGTATCAAAGGATTACATAAATAAGACCAGTGTCTGCAAATAATAGATAGAATTTAAAAGGAGAGAATGATCCTACATGGGAAGCAGGATACACAGTGGACTCAGAATGGCAAATACCCTAAACAGCACTCTGGCCTCAGAATCAGCCCTTAAGGCATTCAGATCTGGCTAAAAAGCCCATGAGAGTTTTGCAGGCATGGAAAGCTAATACACTATGGCAAAAAAAAACATGACCCAAATGAAAGATCCTAGCAGAAAGAACGGGCCATCAAAGGCGGCAGTACCTTTCTGTGAAAGGAGAGAACTTCAGCTTTGAATATGGCCTTGTCTAAACAAGATTGGAGTTGGTGAACTCAAGAGGTTTCCATAGCCTTGGCAGCTCATGACAAGAGCCTCTGGTGATTACTGATGCCATAAACAAGAGTGTCAATTGTTAAATCAACAACGGGAGTCACTGTGCACCTGCTCCCCATGTAGGACCTCTGTCCTTAATGTGTTGTACTATGCGAGCTAATGGTAAAACTACAACCAAAACAGTACTCTATACTTTGTGTCTTTGTGGGTGCAGTCTGTTGAAATCTTTACTTAGTATATTTATACTAAGTCAATCTTCTGTATATAAAGATAATTGAAAATGAATCTTGATGAAGAATGAGATGGGAGAGGGAGTAGGAGATGGAATGGTTGTGGGTGGGAGGGAGGTTATGGGGGGAAAGCCACTATAATTCAAAAGTTGTACTTTTGAAATTTATATTAAATAAAAGTTAAAAACAAAAAAAAATGTTATGAAGATCTTTTCTGGTCATGTCTATTAGGAATTCTGTGTGCTTCTAGTACTTGGATGTCCCTTCAAATTTGGGAAGTTTTCTGTGATTACTTTCACTAAAAAGCCTTCTAATCCATTCTATTTCCATGCCTTCAGGAACTCCTAATGCTTGTATGTTGGGTCATTTGGTAGTATCCCTAAAAATGTTTAGTTTTCTACTTTCTTTTATTGGGTATGACTAAAATTTCCAGGTTTGTCTTCTAACTCAGATATTTTTGTTCTGATTCTGATGTTCAGGCTTTCTACCAAATTTTTTATTTGTTCTATTAAATCCTTGATTTCTAATATTTCATTTTGATTTAGCTTTAATACTTAAATTTCCTGAGAAAAATTCTTTCATGTCATGTATGTATTTTTTCATTTTGTGGATTTGTTTCTGATTACTTCTAATTAATCCTATGATGGATTTTTTGAATTCCGTTTCTGGTATTTGTTTAGTCTCTTCATTTTCACACTTTATTATTGAAGTGCTGTTGTGTTCTTTTGGGGGCATGATGTTGTCTTTCTTATTTCTTGAAAAACTGCATTTATTTTTAGGCATTTGTGGATATATTTTTTTTTCCTTTGATGTCTTTTGACTATGCCTTTGTGGATTAATGGGGTGTCTGTTCTTTCAGTGAATACCCTGAGGCATGTGCTAGGTGTGGTAAGGGAGCTCTGTTCAGTGCTCCAGGGTGAGGGGAGTATTCAGGCTGCCTCCCAAATTGGGAGTGGTAAATCTCCCTTTCCCTCTCCGTCCTCCTCTCCCTCTCCCTCTCTCCCCCTCTCTCCCTTTCTCTTTAATCAGAAGGGAAGTTTGTTCTGCTCTGTTGGCATATTAGGATTACCTCCTTTCCTCAAAGGAGATCAATGCCTGGGCACTAGCCCCAGTAGGTAGAATTTTCATCTGCACTTTCATAAGAACGACACAAAAGTTCTGTTCAGTCCTCAGTACGAACATGGATCCTGCAGCAAAGACCCTTGCCAGGGAATCAGGGAACCTTGAGCCACCCACAGTGACTGCCAAAAGTCCCAGCTACATCCTGCACCCTCTCATGGAGCCACAGTGTTTTCACAATCCTGGCACACAAGGCTCCCATAGTCATGAGCACTCAGGCCCTGTCTATTCTCCTAGCCAGACTCAGGCGTCTCCTCTTGGCTGTTTGTGGGAGTGTGGACATGAGCTGCACAGCTGTTACATATGTCCAAAATGGTACCCGCTCTCTCTTGGCTAGTTATAGGAAGCTGCTGCTGCATGGTCAGGAAGAAAGGAATGTGTCCTCATTTTTTTTCCCTCTGGGTTGACAGGTACACTATCCCACAGGGTTCTAAGCTGTCCCCATGCCAGGCTCTTCCTGCAGCTTTATCACCAGTGGCTTGGGCTGCTGCAGTCTGGCCTCACCTCACTCCAAAGCTGGCGCTGAGGCTCTCAGCTGCTGGGGTCCCAAGCCATTCATGTCCACATCCTCCATGTAGTATCCTCCTAGTTTGCCTATAGTTTTGTCTGCCATTGTCTCCCTAATCCTTCCCCAAGATTGCACTCTATCCACCCCTCCCTTTCTTAACTATCCTCCTCTAGACTATAGCAGTAAGCTCCCTCCCTATACAACCATCTTAGTATATCAATTTTCATTCCAAATTCTTGCCCCCACAAAGATAAGAATTCAAAGCAGAGACACAAATAAGGTACATGAGAGAGGGCTTATTTAATAGAGAGAGAGTGAATGTACATTCACACAAGAGCATGAGCAACAGAGACACCTGCCATGAGTGGGCCAGAGAGTTACCTATAAGGAGATAGCATGGGAGAAGGCCAGAGAAGGAGCCATAAGGAAGCTCTAGAAGCCAAAACACAAAAAAAGGTGTTACCACACGTAACAGTCACTTTCATGGGTTAGAAGGTGGTGCCCTAATTGAATCCACAAGTGGTATGGAGTCTGGGTGGAGGTTAGTGTATGTGAGGCTTTCTGGGAGTTTCACGGTACCTCCATGTAGAGCTTAACTTCCATGTTGCCATACTAGCATCTCCTACTTCTGGATCCAGATGAGACACGGGTACACCAGTGTAAAGTGAGTGTACTGATTGACAGGAATACAGGGCTACAGGCAGAAATTATTGAAAACATCTCGCAACTCATCTATTCCTACACAGTCTTCTTGCCTCATTCCACCTGGAATTTTTATTTATTAGTGGGCATTACGGAGGTAGAGAGGAACATTTGACTGCATTAAGAGAGCAAGCAACTGGACATTGCCCAAATATTATCATATGAGGAAGACATGAAAAAAAATTATGATGTGTTTGACACATACCACTCAGTGTAAGCCATTATCACCATAATTAGTACCAGGACTACAATTGGTTGCTTTGACAGGTAGGAAGAACAGCTGGCTGCCTCTCTGAGTATTTATACATTAGGAAATTACTGCTGAGAGTGTTAAAAAGGTAATTCAATTTTGAAAGGCTTGTCTTGATTAAATCTTCAAAACTTCTTCCAAATATAGTGAATATAGAAGAAAAAGAAAACTCTAGAAACATTGATACTGATAATATAAGGGCACAAGGGATGAAAAAGCAAATTGGTCAGTTCACTTGGATGATTTTGAGTGCAGGAGTCATTTTTGTAGTTTCTTCTGTGGAATGTTTAGCATGCATAACCAAAAATAAAAAGAAAATAAAACTGAGTAGCAATTTTAAAATAAAAATGTGAAAGATGTTGGGAATTCCAATAAGGCCTCCTTTGCTGTTCTCTTGACACTGCCTTCAATATAAAAGAAAATAAACCAGAAAGAAGTGCTGGGATGGCAATTTTCTCAGAGGGGACTGTGTAGTTCCTTCAGGGGGAAACCATCACCTCTTACCCTCCCGAACACATCAGGAAAGTGAATCCTTAGAGAAGGTGACCTGCGATAATTTGAGTATCATGGCTTTAAAAAATCTGATAAAGTACTTTATGGGCTCACCCAAGAAAATAAATAACTCAACGTTACAAATACATGCCCAAGTTGATGAAGTTTTTATGATGTGGCTGAAGACAGTTGAGAATATGCTCATAGAATATACTGCCATCTTGTGGTACTAAATGGTATGAGCACTATGACTTTTATGCCATTCTTGCCTTTGATGTGGGTAATATACAAAGATGCCTATATTATGTAGGTTTAAAACTGCCCCTGCCCATTATATTTCTTATTGTCTTGTCACAGTGATTAAAATTTCTAACATAAAAGCTACTTATTTTAGTTAAAAAGTGGTTTAAAAAAGCCCCAGCCACAAGGACCAGAGAACCAAAGGGAACAAATAAATGAAACAAATTCACCAACTGTTCAGGACCATCTTTGCAGGGGACACCAAGCTGATAAATCAAAGGATTCTCTATGAAATGTAGAAGACTTCAGGAAGCCTTTATGCCTAAAAGGATGACAGCTATGGCAAGAGCTGTCTAGTTGATGACTCCACATACGGAATAATGGAGACACATCTGGCTCACGGGCTTCTTACAGAATGGTAAAGGTGAGCTAAGTTTCACACACAGTGCTTAGCACAGAACAGTCCTTTGAGGTCTAATTTTCCATTATCATCTCCCCTGCAATAGTCCTCTGCCTAAACCTGACTTCCCTGTCTTTCAACAATCATTGTCTCCACTGGTGAGTAGGTAGGTAGGGGCTGTATTTTCATGTCTCTGGGTGTTTATTTGAAGGTTGAATCAGCAAGATGAAATTGAGCTGTCAGAAAATACACACTGCAGGGTTTGTTAACCACCTAACAACCATGACAGGATAACTTATTTTTTAGTTCACCTGCTTCCTTGGGAAAATGTCTTTAGTGGTCCTGTCAATCCCTAGCATGCATCCATGGACAAAGCAAGAAACTTTCCTGAGCTTTCCAACACCAACACTGCAAACATTGCCATCAGATAACCTGCACAAAGATGAGCTTTCAAAAACAAATGTGTGAGAACATCACTTGGAATCTCATTTTTAAAACTGATGTTTCTTGGGAAAAAGAAATTTTATGGATGATTCTGTTTAAAGAAGGGGCAGCTATGAGAATATTTATTCATTCAACATTTGACAAATATTTGTTGAGCCTCTACCATACTCCAGGCAATGTTCTAGGCTAGTGTTTCTCAAATGTTAATGTGAATATAAACCATCAAGGAGCCTTATCAAAATGCAGATTCTAATTCAACAGAGGTAGAAAGAGAGCTGAGATTCTGAATGTCTAACAAGCTCCCAGGTGATATCCAGGCAGCTGGACTGAGTTTCATTTTGAGTAGTGAGGATCTGGGTGAGATCAAATCTCTACAAAGAAAAGGTTGGACCCAACCTCTCATCTGATTCCCTTAGCCCAAGGTGTCTTTATTTGTCTTTTATTAAAAGGAACTCACTGAACTGAGGGAGTGAGGCAGCTGACCCAACAAAGTTCTAACTACTGTACTCAAGAAGTCATTTGCTTCTCCACTAGACAAAATCCTGTTGGTCAATTTTGTCTAAAGGGGTTTGTTTAGGGGAATTCAAAGTCCAGGCAGGAAATTCCAGATCTGAAGCAGAAACTAACTATTACTTACATGAAGCCTACGTTGCCATTATACATTCCCTAACTAACGTGGCATCACCAACCAAAGGAAGATCATGGTAAATTCTAAGTATGGAGAGATCTAAGATGGCTTAATAGGGAAAAGATGAGCTGATTTTGACCATGGGAAGATACCAGAAGAGCAGCAGAGGAACTATATTCCCAAGGAACAGGTAGAGAGAAGTTTTCAGTGGAAAGTCTACAGAAAGAAGAGAAACACCATAGAGCAACAAAGACTGCATAAACACACAGCAGCTAACAGGATGCCACCAGCAATTCATGCAGCTGAAGGGGATGTCATCTTCTCAGACTTAGGTGAGAGGAATCTGTAGCAATGCGTGTGCCTCTGGTGATATATGAAGGAGAATATCATGGTCCCCACTGACTTTGAGTCTGGTCTGAACAGCTGGCTGGGGGCAAGGTACCCACCTAACCCCACGAAAGAGGGCATGTTGCTTTCCTCCCCTTACCTGACCAACATCTGTTGGGTAGGCAGCTGGCTCCAGAAATGGAGAGGATCTCTGTGTGGATGGAAAAGCTTATAGGGTAGGGTATAGATCCCCTGTACCCTGTAACTGTGGCTGTGCAATAGACCAGGAAACTCACATGGTCATGGGGTATGGCTGGGTTTTTAGGTGGTCCAACTGTGTCCAAACAAATTATGGGTACAATTCCAGAAACTCAGAGCTACTTAAGTGGTGGGGAAGGTCATGGTGGAGGGCTCCCTGTTCATGCACCTGAGTGGATAGGGTACGCAGGAACTATGGGCTCGCCTTGAGATCGATATGGGTTCACTTTGGCAGAGAAGGGCTGGGGTTGTAACAATGCCAGCCAGCATGATCATACCCTTCCCCCTGCTGAGGATACAGGAGATCTACTATGACCAACTTGGGTGTCACGCTGGACTCTTGCCCCACCCTTAAGTTCTAGCCAGATCTCCCTGGCCCCACCCAACACAGACCTCTGGATATCTGCTGAGGGAGCAGGCATTCCACTAAGCCATAATGGCTCATTTCAAAAAACAAAGACTGCAGTGGGGATATCAACAAATGTTTACCCAGATGCATAAAAACAGAAATACAAGAAACATGAACAGGGAAAGACAATATGATGCCCCAAAAGGAACCAAAAAATACTTCAATATTAGCATGTGAAAATGAGAAGATTGACAAAGCATCCGAAAAGGAATACAAAAGAATGATAGCAAGAGCACTCAAAAACACAGAGAAGCAAATACAGGAGTTAAAAAAGATATATACACGACATGAATGAGAAATTCTGCTGCGAGTTAGAGATATTGAAAAACAAACTGAAACATTAGAAATGGGAAATTTTAAATGTTCAATACAAATACAGGCCAAGCCTTAACAACAGACTTGGTGAGGCAGAATAAACAATATCCATATTAGAAGACAAATACTTGGAAATAAGAAAAAGAAGAGCCATTAGACAAGAAAAAGA
The DNA here is from genome assembly GCF_051225735.1 of Oryctolagus cuniculus. Classification (NCBI taxonomy): domain Eukaryota; kingdom Metazoa; phylum Chordata; class Mammalia; order Lagomorpha; family Leporidae; genus Oryctolagus; species Oryctolagus cuniculus. The sequence goes on from NC_142870.1 coordinate 63,585,453, forward strand.
AATCAAATGGATACAAAAGGGAAAAGAGGAAGTCAGATTATCCCTGTTTGCAGATGATATCATCCTATACATAAGTAAACCAAAAGACTCCACTAAGAGATTATTAGAATTCATTAAGAGAGTTTGGCAAAGTTGCAGGATATAAAGTCAACTGCGTTTGTATACACAACAAATGCAACAAAGTTGCAGATATAAAATCAATAGCTTTTTTATATACAAACAATGCCATGCCTGAGAAAGAATCTGTAAGGTCAGTCTCGTTCAAAATAGCCATAGAAAATGTTAAATAACTTGGGATAAATTTAACCAATGACAGGAAAGATCTCTATGGTGGAAATTACAAAACATTAAAGACAGAAATAGTAGAAGACACAAATGGAAAAATCTTCCATATTCTAATTAATGTCATCAAAATGTCCATACTACCCAAAGCAATGTACAGATTCAATGTGATCCCAATCAAAATTCCAAAGACATTCTTCTCAGATATGGAAAAAATGACCCTAAAATTTATATGGAATTGCAAGAGACTCCAAATAGCTAAAGCAATAGCAATCCTAAAAACTAAATATAAAGCTGGAAGCATCATAACATCTTATTTTAAGACATTTCAGGGCAGTTATAATCAAAACAGCCTGATACTGACACAAAAATAGCCTTGTGGATCAATGGAACAGAATAGAAACCTCAGAAATTAATCCATGCATCTTCCACCAACGAATCTTTGACAGATGAGATGAAATCACTCCCTGGCGTAAGGATAGTCCCTTCAACAAATGGTGTTTGGAAAATTGGATCTCTACATGCAGAAGTATGAAACCAGACCTCTCCCATACACTGTATACAAAAATCAATTCATAAAGGGTCAGGGATCTATACCTAAGACCTGAAACCATCAAATTACTAGATGAAAGCATAGGGGAAACACTGCAAGACGTTGGCATAGGCAAATACTTCTTGGTTAAGACCCCTGAAGCACAAGAAAATAAGAAAAATAGACAAATGTGATTACATCAAGCTAAGAATCTTCTGCACAGCAAAGGAAACTCTCACAAAGTGAAGAGGAAACAAACAGAATGGGGGAAAATATTTTCAAACTATACATCTGATAAAAGATTAATATCCAGGATATCTAAGGAGCTCAAGAAACACAACAATAGGGCCTGACACTGGGGCTTAGCAGGTAAAGCCACCTCCTGCAGTGCTGGCATCCCATGTAGGTGCCGGGTTGAATCCCAACTGCTTTACTCCAGATCCAGCTCCCTGCTAATGCACTTCGGAAAGCATTAAAGGATGGCCCAAGTACTTGGGCCTTTGCACAAATGTGGGAGAAGCTCCTGGCTCCTGGCTTTGGCCTATCCAAGCCCTGACCATTCCAACCATTTGGGGAGTGAACCAGCAAATGGAAGACCTCTCCCTCTCTCTGTGACTTTTTCAAGTAAATAAATAATGTTTTTAAAAAAACTCAATTTTTATCCTAAACTAGAAGAATAGATTATTCCAGACAGGACGGGATGGAATAGGGCAAAAACTAAATGGTTAGGTAAATTTCAGAAGGTAGAAACAAGTCTTAGAAAGTTTGAAAGGGATAAATTATTATGAAAATTCTGTGTGTGATAAAAGTGACTATAATTTTTAAAATATTTTTACAGGGTTTTCTAGAAGTTGAGCATAACATCAATGGTACACTGACAAAGTTAGAATCTAATGCTATTTTAAAATAAGAGCTTTTTGAAATATGGGTATATCAATATGTTAGTAAATAACTAGAAACAGTCTTGACCTTTATTTTGAAATCAGTTTCTTTTAAATACATTATCTTCTTTTAATAGTTTTGTTTAATGATGGCTGTGTCAATTTTCTAGTCAGCTCCTGTAAGCTCTCCACCTTCCTGGTTCTGACTCTTAAACTGTTCCAAGAAACGGGGGTGATTTCATGTGCTAATTCTGCCATCCAAGGACTTCATTTGCCATTTCAGTGACTCACTAACGAAACACTAATTTGTATTTTAGGCAACCTTTTGTGTACTCTACTATCTTTGTTAAGTTCTGATTATTTGGAAAGAGTGGAGTTTGAAAAGAGTCAAGGTTGTTTTTGGATTTGTACTTATCTTGATATATATGAGTGATCACTTTATAACTGACTAAATCTGGTTACAACTAGTTAAATCAACCTGATTAAATGCATGGATATTATTTCACAATGATAAGGGATCCTTTTTTGATCAGATATTTTAAATCCTCTTGACATCTTTGACAGGTTTTCTGAGAATCAAGGGTCTAAATTCTTTTAACTTTGAAATTTTCAGTTGGTCCCCTGGAGATGTCAAAGGAGATACCTCTCATAATGTGGAGGTAATGGCTAAGGAGGCTATTTGGATTCTATGGCAGGTACTGTCAAGATGTGAAATGATGCTAAATTTCAAGTTATGTTATTATTTTTATGCTATTGATGTAAATGTCCTACATATTATATAAGAGAAAACTTTGATGATACTCTATGTTATCAGTAACCATGGTTATCTTGATGTAAAGGAGGCCTGGAGTGCTAAAAGGGACAGAAGTTTTGAAAATTCCTTCAGGTGCTTTCTAAAATGCTATGTAGAGTGAACATATGTGCCTTTTCGAGTTAATTAATGAGGTTTATAATTTTAACCATGGGTATTTAAAGTCTTTTGCCATCCACAGTTTTGTATTCTTCTCTAAAAACATTTGTAATCAGATTTATGGAGAAGACTGTAACAAATGTTCTTGGGCTAACGTTGTGGTACAGTGGGTTAAACTGCTGCTTGCAATGTGGGTATCTCTTATGAGTGCCAGTTAGAGACCCAGATGCTCCACTACTGATCCAGCTCCCTGGTAATGCACCTGGGAAAGCATTAGAAGATGCCACCCATGTGGGAGACCTAGATGGAGTTTCAGGTGCCCAGCTTCATCCTGGCCCAACCCTAGCCACTGCAGCATTTGGGGAGTGAACCAGCAGATGGAAGATCTTTTTATCTTTCTGTTATTCTTTTAAATAAATAATTCTTAAGAAAATGTTCTTGAATACAGATTTCTGAAAACTTCAAGATCAATGGACTAGATAAGAAGCTCCAGAACTTAGAAAAAGCAAAGGAACTACAAAGTCCATAAAACTGCTAATGAAGATTGAACAGGAATTATTTACATGATTGAGTTAATCAATAAAATTTATGATTTCTATGTCTTTAATTTAAAATATTGTTGGTTCTGTATTTGAATGTTTCCTCTTCTAGGTTCATGAAAACCTTTTCTTGTGATGTCTATCACTTTCAGTGCTCTGGGATAGTTTTATAAATGTTTAGAAGTATTTACCTTTCCCTCTTCTTAATTCCTATCATTGTGAAAAATTCTCTTAGGATTATTTCATGAGGCAATGTGATTGTTTGCATGAGTTCAGTGATAATCTGCTCTTGTCATAACAGGGTATAGTTGTAAATACTAATATGTCTCAAATTATGCATAGGATGGCTGACTTCAGAGTTCTAGCCTTGCAGTAAGTGAATGGAGTTGTCACTTCTTAGCAGGCCTTGAAACTTCAAAAGGTTCAGTACTATGGTTAAAAAAAATCTAAGCATACTTTGGACTTAACTTTGAGAATTTCTGAATCTGAGATTATTATATGTACCTAAGGCAAATAGTCAATCAACAAACTATAAAAAAATCTATTTTAGACTGTAACTGTTCATTTGTTTTTAGGCTTGCTAACTTTGAGAGCCTTCTGGATCTGATTACTATATGTTCAGGCAACCTTCCCTGCTTTACTTACATGAATAATCAATTATGTGTCTGCTACTAGATTGTAATCTTACTCATTGTTTTTAAGATGCAAACTTGATTTGCTATGTTCTTGTTGGTTTTGTTATTTATTCTTCCTTTTTGAACTCTGTGCCAGTTGCCTGTCAGAAGTCTTTTTGAACTATTCCAAAATACTGAGCAGAATGGAAGTCTGCCACTTTTTAAGAGGCCAGCATCACTTTGATGCTAAAACCAAACAAAGACAAAACACAAAAACAAAACTACACACCTAAGTCCTTAGTGAACATAGATCAAAGATTCTCAACAAAACACTAAGAAATGGACTCCAAAACTACATCAAAAAGACCACACATTGCAATCAAGTGGGACTTATCCCAGAAATGCAAGGGTGGTTCAACATTCGCAAACCAATAAACATCAGAATCACATCAACAGAATGAGGAACATAAATCATATGATTATCTCAATAGACACAGAGAAAGCATTTGATAAGATTCAACACCACTTCTTGATTAAAAAAAGAAGCCTTCAAAAATTAAGTATAGAAGGAAGATATCTCAAAATGATAAAGGCTACATATGCAAAAGCAACAGCCAATATTATACTAACTGGGAAAAAGCTGAACTCATTTTCCCTCAGATCTGGAACAAGACAAAGATGTCCACTTTCAACAGTCTTATTCAATATAGTACTAGAAGCTTTAGCAAGAGCAAATAGAATATGTTAGCAACTTAAGAAACTCAACAACAGCAAAAAGTTGACCCAGTTAAGAAACAGGCGAAGGACCTCAAAAGACCATTCTCAAAAGAAATACAAATGGTCGACAAATACATGAAAAAATGCTCACCATCATTAACCATGAGGAAAATGCAAATCAAACCGACAATATCACTTCACTCCTGTCAAAATGGCTAAAATTTAAAAGACAGTAGTAACAAATACTGGTGAGAGTTTGGAGAAAAGGGAACACTTATATGCCATTGGTGGGAATATAAATTAATGCAGCCACAGTGGAAAACAGTATGGGGATTCCTTAAAAAACTAGAAATAGACTTGCCATATGATCCAACAATCCCATTACTAGACAAAAGACATGAACACATTGTACCAAAGAGATAACTGTATCATCACCGCTGTTTTATAGCAGCACTGTTCACAAATTTGAGATCATCCAAGGTATCGATCATCACATGAATAAGTAAAGAAAATGTAATACACACACACACACACACACATATATACATACAATACACTATTATTCAGCTATGAAAAAATGAAATTCTACCATTTGCATCAAACTGGATGCAACTGGAGGACATCATATTGACTGTAATAAGCCAAATATACAAAGACAAATACTGCATGTTCTCCCTTATATATGAGAGCTAAATTATTTTAAAAATAAAAAAAAATCAGGGCCAGTGCTGTGGTACAGCTGGTTAAGCTGCCATTTGCAGCACCAGCATCACATATGGGTGCTAGTTTAAGTCCTGGTTGCTCCACTTCTGATCCAGCTCCCTGTTAATGTGCCTGGGGAAGCAGTGGAAGATGGCCCAAGTGCTTGGATACCTGCACCTATATGGGAGACCTGGATGAAGCTCCTAGCTCCTAGTTTCGGCATGGCCCAACCCTGGCCTCTGCGGCCATTTGGGTTGTGAACCAGTAGATGGGAGATTTCTCTCCTCTTTTTTTTTCTCTTCTTTCTCTTGCTCTGACTTTCAAATAAATAATAAGTAGATATTTAAAAAATATTTAAAAAGCAAAAGAATAAATGACATTTTGTATCAATATTCTTGAAAATATAGTTTAAAAAAACTGTTTCATACCTTTGTTAGACTAATGGTTAAGAATGTAACACTACTATAGTTTGATTATAAGTAATTACTTTGACATTTACTGCTATGGGTGAAATGATCATTTTTCCACTCATTTATTATTTATATCCATTGTCTATGTTCTCACTAACCTAGTGTCTTTTTGCTTTTTACTTTCTAAACTTTTATTTGGTGAAGCATTAAGCCTTTCTATTGTAAGTTTAAAATATGTTATCTCAAAAATAAAGAAGGAAAAAATGACAGAAGGGAGGGGGTGATGGAAAGGAGAGAAGGGGATGGACCACTTCTAAAACTTTTTGTTGCTAAAAGGGTTAAAGGGTTTTTGACATTGGCTCCTGGTAATCAGAATTTCTCTCCAGATGTGGGTCTGGATCAGCAACCAGTTCAAATCCAAGCTGGCAACTCGAGGCAAATAGAAAATCAATATGGAGTCACTAGTGTCAACCTTAAACCAAATTAGATAAAGCCAGAGTTTATAAAGGAAGGGTTCTTAAGCATGATTGCTTGATGTTAACTGTCACAAAAGACTCTGCTAAAACTATACCCTCTAGGGAGGCCCCATTTCAGAAGAAAATGCTAACTAGATGTGATACTTGGTAATCTCATACCTAATGCCAGAATCTATACATAGCACACACAGTAAAGTGCTAAGGAATCTCACTAAGGAAGCTTTTTGACTTCTTTGAAGTAAGGATTAGGATTGGGAGTAAGGACTCAAAATTTGAGAAAAATAAAATGACTGGTGGTGTTGGAGGGTGACTGAGGGGGTAGGAGGAGAAGTGTCATTATGTTCTTAAGTTTGTATATATGAAATACAGGAAACTTGTGGAACTTAAATAAATTTTTTTAAAACAAAATGACTGGTGGTATAAAACCAGGACATTGTCAGCCAAGCCTGGCTGAGGTGTCTGAGAATAACAGCCACTTGCGCATTACTGCTGGAGACAGACCAGTGTGCTTGGGACAGCCTGCCCAGTGCACTCAGCCCACTGGATGCTGCTGTCTCTGAGACAAAAAGGAGGACGCCAGCTCATGTCTTGCTATTTGGGAGATGCTAAACAATATTATTTTATAACTGAACTCTTACTCAAACTATTTTGAGAAGATTTTATTTAAAAGTAGGGTTACGAAGAGAGAGAAGGGAGATAGATAGACAGATATTCTATCAGCTGGTTCACTCCCCAAATTACTGAAATGGACAGGGCTGGGGCAGGCTGAAACCAGGAGCCTGGAACTCCATCCAGGTCTCCCAGGTGGGTGTTAGGGACACTATCACTAGGGCCATTTTCTACTGCTTTCCCAGGCACATTATCAGGGAGCTGGGTCAGAAGTGGAGCAGCTGAGACTTGAACCAGCATTCATATGGGATGGTAGCATCACAGATGGTGGCTTAACATTGTGCCCTAAAACTGTTTCATCTTTTAATCCAATCGCCTTCCCCCAGGTTCCTTTGAGGAACCTATATGTAACTGATTATAGATTATTGAACAAATATGCCCCAGAATATTGCATCTGACTGGTATCCCTTTATAGACTACAGATTTTAAATATTCATGGATGGAAACAGCTTCAAGGACCAGAAAAATCAAAGGTTGGATACACAGCAGTTAACTCTCCAGGAAACTTTGGAAACAGTAGCATTGCCACCAGGTATATTAGCCCAGAAGGCTGAACTGAAAGCCTCCCTGTGCTTTATGCCTTAGAGGAGGTAAACAGCCACACTGACTCTGAGTAATAAAAGAGAAATGTTGCTGGCTGCAGCTTCCCCTAGGAAAGGGAGAAAAGATATACTTTGGGCTTTCTTGGGTTCAAGGAATATGGAAAAAAATATACAGAAGTCTGCCAATTTGCCAGACTTGCTGCATAGATAGACCTGTCTTCCATTGCTAGGATCACTTGCTTTCTATCTTTATCTTGGAGACAGGGCTGGAGAATGTGATTTTGCTTATTAAGGCACTGACAAATGACAGTCAACATGTCTTAAAATGACAGTGCCACATATCCAGATTAATGCTGTGTCTGACCCCACACTAAATCTTAATCAATGGCTCTACTCCTGGTTTGGGACTGAAAGTTTTCTAGTGGAAAAAATTACTAATTTCTCTGGCTTTCCCTTAATGCTAGTATGTTGTGGCCTTTATTGCCACTGTGGATTGGTGATACATTTGCAAGACAAAGCTGTGCAGAGGTTGGCTGGGCCAAATGCTATCAATATGCAGAGGCTCTCCACCACTAAACCTGGGACCAGGAAGTTTCAACTTCCTCTCCTCTAATCCTGAAAATACCCCACTTTCAGCATGAAGCTGAGCAGTCCTTTTCCCTATCCCCCCAGGACAGAGGTGTAGCAAGAAATAGGGGTGACTGAGACCAAACCCCAATAATGTAAAGGCAGGACCCAGCCTCTCATTTGCCTCCCTTAATACAAGATGTCCTTGTCCTTCCTTTATCAAGAGGAATTCCCTGGGTTGGGGAAGTGATACAGCTGGCCTAACAAAGGTTCTAACCACCAACAAAAGAAGCCATTTTCTTTTCTTCTAGATAAAACCTTGCTGGCCAGTACTGGCTGAAGGAGTTTATTTAGGGGAATTTCAGGTCCTGGCAGGGAAATTCCAGGTCTGGGGCAGAAGGTAACTTCCACTTGCATGTGATCCCTCCAGACCAACTGAAGACCACTTCTCCAAAGAGCACCACAACACTCACCAAGCAGGTCACAAGCACCACTGACCAAGCAGGAAGTCGGACAGGAGATGATCAAGAACATCTCAGCACCACTTTCCATCTATAAGAACCTTCACCCCGAACTCCGCGGGGAGTCCAGGAATTACACCTTGGCTGCCCAGCTCCTTGCTCTGCACTTTGCAGAAAACACCTACTTTTTCCCACCACCCTGATGCCAGTGACTGGCTATCTGTGTGTCAGGTAAGCGGACCCAGGTTTGGGTGTCCTACTGCAACACCTCCAACTAGTCTTGGGGGCTGTTCAGCAACATAGGCACCAAGCAGCCGAACATGGCCCATGTGGCTCCTGTTTCTACTGCATTCAGAAGATTTGCATTGACTATTATTTATCCTGCTCTCCGAGCCTTTATTTTCCTCATTTGTGAAATAGTGACAAACAGTTTGCTATGGAGATTCCATAGAATAATACATATGTGTATTTGGCACAGGGCCTAGCATATAGCAAACACTCGAAATTGCACTGTTGCTGTTATTACTGGAAGGCAGATCTCCTGTTTTGTCACAATGATGAAAACTTTTTCTCCCTGATGAGAATACCTCTGCTTCTTCCCGTGTCTCCTGGACTTCGGTCTTTTCTCATTCAATCAGTTTCTTGACCTTTTCCACTTCAGTTAACTTCTTGGTTCCTCCTCTAAGCTGGTTTGTCAGATTAGAAACCTCTTCTAGAGAGAGAAAAAAATAAAATTTAGTGAAAAGTTAATGAAAGTGTTCAGTCCCAGACCCATGAAGTCAGGTACAGGAGTATTGCTTGAGACCATGGTCATACTGTCTTGGAAACTTGCTGGCAAGGCATCAGTAGTTCCTATGGGATTTCTGATGGAATTTTAAAAAGCAGCTCTTCTTCAATAAGTTTTTTGATCATCCTAAAAATTGCCTACCACAATTGGTGAAGACGGTGCTGCTTAGAGCATTATGCATCGCACAGCCCACACAACTTTACAGAGTGGTGCCGCAGTCACAGCTACTCCAGATTTTTCCTGTAGGTACTCTAAATCCTGCCCTCACTGTGTCCTCACTCAGCCATCAAAACCATTGGCTGTCATTGCATCCTGTGCCACCCAACACTGGAAGAGGGACCTTGAGCAAAAGCTGGCCCACTGTCTGTTAGCAGACAAAGTAGGACCTCAGATACACCAGAGAATAAGAAGGGGCTCAGACAAGGCAGTGGCGTTCGGTTAGCTCGGGCACTGGAGTTTGGCTAGCCTCTCCTAAGTGTAAGACTAAGGCAAAGTGAGGCATTCAGGACCTTCACTGCTTAGAACCATTTTTATGGTTCTGCCTTTTCAGGAAGGGCATCTCTAGACCTCAGAAGTGTGGTGGAGGGCTAAGTAGCTCCAGGAATTACCCAGTCCAGCAACAGTGCAGGAAGCCTAAGAGTACACCTGCTCCTCTAGTACGGAGATCCTGGGCTATGATGTGATATGACAACAGTCTGAAAAAGTCACAAAAAGCAGGTTAGATGGAAATATCATTGAATAAAAAATTCTCTAAGGCCTTTGCAGAGGAGTTCCTCAGAGAAGACTCGGCGTGGGTATCCTCAACTCTGACTGCACCTTGGAATCACTTGGCCAGCTTTTGAAAAATCTCCTGCAAATCCCAATCCCCCCTCTCCCAAGAGCAAGTTTGGTCCTGAGAACAGCAGCAATGACTTCACTGGGAACTTGTTAGACATGCAAATTCTCAGCCCCCCTCCCAGACTCCATGGGTGGGCCCAGGTGGTTTAGATGCAGTTTTCTAACCACCATTCTGGCACCTCTGGCATGCCCGTCTCACACCTGACCATGGACTACGTAGGTAACTAGAGAAAGAAGGTTTCTTTCAGGAAGTCTCAGGGTTTTCATACCTACACGTATTGCTGCTAATGGAAGTTGGCAGCCTCTTTGGAAAGTTACTTGGCAGTTTGTCAAAATCTTCAAACTCATTTATTTTTAATCCAGTAATATCATTTCTGGGGACCTATCCTACTGAAATATTTTCACATGTGCACAAATATGTGCATGGGAATGTGTGAAGGGAATTCAAAAAGTCTATGGAAAATAGAATAAAAGATAAGTTTATTTTGACGGAAAAATTGGAAATTCACGAACAAGTTTTTCATAATATGCATTTTGATGATCTTTCTGAATACCCCTCATGTGCATTTTTGCATTGTCCATGAACTTTTTGAAGTGTCCTTCTATAATATAGAATATATATAATTGTGAATAATCTGATCTAAAATGAATATGGTCTAGCTCAACAAATAATTGTCTAATAGTCATCCTTATTATGAAACACTATGTAACTGTTAAAAAGCATGTGGGAAGTCCCCACAGATGGGCATGCAAAGAACTACAAGGCTATTGGCAGGTAGACCAGCTCAGAAGTAGAGTACAAATACACTGGAACCAAGCTGACTGGGTTCCACTCCCAGATGCGCTACTTACCAACTATGAATGTGGACGAGTTCCTTAACTTTATGTGACCCAACATATGTCCATTTTACAGATGAGGAAACTGACACTAAGACAGCTTTGAGAATTAGACAATGATTCGTTTTATAGATAACAGTGCCTCAGACATGATGTAGGCAATGGAAACAATTGTTTAATTAGGAAATACCTAGACAAAGAAAAAAATGAAAGGTATAGAAAAATGTGTAATTTAGGTAAAACTATACACATGGATATGTGCATAGAAAATCTTGGTAAAGGTCTGGGATATCAAGAGTCTTTTAATTTTTTAAAGAAAACATTTATTTTATTTACTAGAAAGGCAGAGTTACAGAGAGAGAGGGAGGGACAGAGAAATAGAGATGTTCCATTCACTGGTTCATACTCTAAATGGTCACAATAGACAGGGCTGGGACAGACTGAAGCCAGGAGCCAGGAGCTTTTTCTAGGTTTCCCATGAGGGTGCAGGAGTCCAAGCACTTGGGTCATTCTCAGCTCATTTCCCAGGCACATTAGCAGGGAGATGAATTGGAAGTGCAGTAGCCAGGACTTGAACCGGCACCCAAATGGGATGCTGGTGTCACAGGTGGTGGTTTTAACATGCTATGCCACAACACTGGACCAGTATCCAGAGTCTTAAGAGCAGCTTACATTATCGAGTGGAATTGGAGCTAAAGGTTCAAAATTGATCTTACCTCTGTAATTAATTTGCTAAGAATAACATCAGTAGTAAAGTAAATGGACAAAGAAGGATGAAACTTGAGAAGTGAAAACAGGAACTGTAATGTGGAGGGCTGGGCCCTCTGCCCACTGCAGACAGCCCCGCCCTGTAGCCAGGGCCCTCCCCGAGCTCCCGTACCTTGGAGGATCTTGTTCTCCCTCCTGAGTGTCTCCTGGCCCATGGTGCTGTCCTCATAGGCATGTCTGAGCTCGAGCAGCTCGGTGCTGAGAGCACAGGCCTCCTTCTGAGAGGCACCCAGCAAGGCCTGGCACTCCTGCTGCTGCTGCTCCCAGTCTGCGAAGGCCTTGTCTGAGCGCCACAGCTTCTGGTCCCTCAGGGCTGCTGCAGAGCGGGCCCTCCCCAGGTCAGACAGGGCGTCCCCAAGCTCGAGCTGCAGTCGGTGCCTGGCCCTCTCCAGGGAGGCCTTTCTGGCATTGGCCACCCCCATGGCTTCAGCAGCTCCCTGCAACCGAACGGCCAGCTTCTTCCTGAGTGGGAAGAGGAAACCCCAAGGGTGAGTGAAGCCACACTTCAGAGCTCATCATACCTGCCCTGGATTAAAGGCAGTGCCTGGGTACAAAGTAGGGCGGCCTCTGAGCTCTGCCCAACAGTGGGAAGTACAAGTGGTTCCCGAGCTAGAGAAGCCACACGCCTGCTAACCACCATCCTCTACCTTCTGGATCCACCTGCTCTTTATTTCCCACCCTTTTCCAACCTGGACTTGGAACTCAGGATCTCTGAATTTCTTTAAATATTTGTTCATTCTAAAACTTTACTGAAACAATATGGACTTTATTGATGGCTTTATCAAAAATGGAGTAAATAAGAAGATAATACTGAATACTCCAAGAGGAGCAAGCCACTTAAATTTCCTTGGGCACAGTTAGTCTGTAAAGAGCTCCTCGGCCTTGATACTCCCAAGGAACACTCTTGCTCTCTCCTGCTCGTTCTCTTGCCTCTTATCATGTGGCTCCTAAACATGCCCTAAATCTCTCCTCTCTGAATTTCTTCTGGACTTTGGCTCCTTTTCCCAGATTCATGCATTCAAACCCATCCCATCATGATGCTCACTTAATAGGTCTCATTGCTGTTGGGGGGTGTCTTTTAGCCCCCATCTATTTTCTTCCAGCATCCACTGAGATTGGGTACTTTATAAGATTTACTTGTTTGAAAGGCAGAGTTATGGGGTGGGGGAGGGAGAGAGGGAGGGGGGAAGAGAGAGAGAGACAGAGAGAGAGAGAGAATCTCTTATCTGCTGATTCACTCCCCAAACAACAGTGATGGCTGTGGCTTGGCCAGGCCTAAGCAGGAGCCATGAGTTGTATCAAGGTCTCCCACGTGGGTGCAGGGGCCCAGGGAACTTGGGTCATCTTCTGTTGCTTTCCCAGGCATGTTAGTAGAGAACTGGATCAGAAGTGGAGCAGCCAGGACTTGAACAGGCACTCATATAGGATGCCAACGTCACAGGCAGTGGCTTAACCCATACACAATGATGTTGTCCCTAGTTGGGTACTTTATTATAATACCACCTCCACTCTCCCTATAATGGTAGGCATTGTGATGAGTGAGAAATTCTTTTATGCTGATGACCCCAAATAGTTTCTAGTACTCCCATTCTTACTCAGATGTTATACTTCTTAGATGAAAAGTATTTTGTGTACCAAGGTTTTTTCTGATCCTGTTATTAAACAGAAAATAGTTCTCAGGAATTAACATGTACCAACAACTAGCCCCGCTGAATATTGTAATAATAAGGCTGCCTTTTGGTGAATCCTACAAAATCCAATCTGCATTCAGCATCCAGCAAGGATTTGCTTCCTAACAATTCCTAGCTCTCTGGCATTCTAACCATCATCAGCCACATCAGTAACATCACTTCTTCGCTTCATGCTTCTTAAATAACAATCTGATTCTGCAACTGACCTGAGACAGTAGGAGTCTTGTCAAATAATTACATGTGTTGTACCTACTTTAGAAAAGCTTGAGTGGTACCAGAAAATAGTTTTACTTTTGCCGGTTGGCCTGGGATGGAGGTATTTCACCAGGACATGGAAGTTTCCGTGCTAAAACCAGGAAAATCCAGGAGAAACTGCACAAATTGATCACCTCATTTTGCTGACAGTTTTGTTCTACATTTAATACCCTCTACTGTTTTGCTCCTTAAATTGTCAAACATGAGCATCCACCTAGTTTCCTAGAACACATAACAGGAATGCAGATGATTTGGAAACCAAATCCTATTGCTTGCCTCATTTAGAAGCAGAAGCAGTAAATTAGGTTGTAGGTGAGATTGTTCCTGCAAAACACACTCGTCATATGAAACTCAACCTGGAAATTAAAGCAGGATTTCAACCTTCCAATTAACAAACAGAATCAAAAACAGGACCCTAGGTTTTGTGTAGCTGTTTACCTCACAGAAGTGATTTAAAATAAAAGCATGATGTAGACAAAGCATTTCTTATTTGGTATTCAACAAATCTTTCAGAAAAAGGATTTTCATATATAATCATGTGGGCCCATCATTTTCTCTCGGTTGTTGCCTGCTACATAAGTACTTCCAACAAATCCATACCATCTAGAATGTTTCCCTTTTCTACCCTCCAAAAAGAAAGCTTCAAGCAAAAGGTCAGGTATGCACTTTCACCTGGATTCTTCCATCATTATGGTGAAAAAAAAAATCTTACTTTAGAAGCAAATGTTGTATTTGGATGTGAGGCGTATCAGTTCAAAGCCTCACTTTTCTATAGTCCCGAGTTTTTGTAAAATACCTGCAGTAGGTATTTTTGGTATCTGTCATTGCAAAGCCCTTTTTAAGTTACTGTGGACACAGAGATGGATCACTTGGTACCCCTTCTGGGACAGAACACGGCAGCTGTTCAGCAAGTGCACAGTAATGCCTCTCAAAGATTTAGGAGAAGAACTGAAAAATATTATTTCTGGCTGAAGCTAACGAGAAGTGTATTGATCTGCCCTGGATTTTTGCCAAGCTATCAAGCCAGGGACACATTCTTTTGAGTAAATCTTTAATAATAATAAACTGAGGCTAGTGTGACATTCTTTTTCAAAGATACACAGTTCAACGTCTAAGCAAAGCATGTGAGCCCTAAACCCTGAGACCAAGTCTTGATTTAGCTGGGCTCCAAACCTCTGTAGTTCCTGAGAAAAAAATTTTAAACCTTGATGTAGCATTGGCCATAAAACTGATAGTCTAACCTTAGGGGTAGCCCGGAGCTGATTTCTTTTCAAAGCATCCTTTGCTCCATAAGACATGATGACAGATTATAAGATTTCTCCAGCAACCCCTATCCATTTTCATATAATACCTTGTGGTCTATAGACCAGAGACACATGATTTTGATGACTGGAGATATGCATACCTGTGTGTGCAATTATTTAGGTGTTCCAAGTGAGATCTAGGACTTCATGTGGTAGTCCCATCTTTTAAACCACAGAACAAAATCATTTCACATATTCCATGGAGAATTCCCTTATGCCCTGAGAAAGAGTCTCCTTTCTCTCCCCACAACCACTTTATAGTCTCCATCAATCTATATTATGACTTTGTAAGTTCATTCTTACAAAAGTGACTGTAAGTCTATTGGTCTTGAGTTTTTTTCTCTCTCCAGGAACACAGCAAATACTTCTTAACTGCATACCACAGGGCCTTGTAGACACAGTCATCGTCATTATCCTCATACTCCTTCATGTAATTAACTCAAGGTTAAGGGTAGACTTGCCCTACTAACTTGGCATCCTCCAATCTTCAGTTCTTTGGCTGGGATCGCGTTTATACTTAATTCTCCACCACACCATTTCAGCATTGCTTTTGAAAAGAGCCCTGTGTACCTCATACCACCCTCACAGAAGGTCAAAATAATACTTTTTGCTGAGTGCAGGCCATGGGGCCAGGGTACTCTGTGACTTTAGTGGACACAGTTTTTAGAAAGGCACAACAACCATTAACAATGAAATCATTGGAAGTGACATAATTTTTTTTAGGTAAGATTAATAACAATCTGCCACAAATTCAAGCTGATCTTGCACTTAGTAAGATAATACCAAAGAAAAAAGTTGGGAAAAGAGAAAGAACAGAAAGTACCCAATTTTTGCTATTTAAAAAGGGAAAAGAGTTCTTTTTAAGGAAATGGCCAACATGATAATGTGGACTTCCGCAATAGATGGGTCTGTAGTTCTAGGAATAGCAAAGAATTCAAAGTTTACAAGGAAGATATTTTATCATTTAGGCAATAATATTCATATTTAGCAATATACACTTATAAATCTCAGGCCTTATGTAAACCAGAAAGAACTGATGATAATTTGTAAGTTTTATTCCATTGATGAAGAAAAATCTTTTATTTAACATTAAGTCTCTGAAAATTCCAGCCCATCACTTTGAAACAGTATACCCCAACAGAATTTTCTGTACTGATTAAAATGCTCTCTAAGCACACTGTCTGATAGGGTAACAAGTATCTACCTATGGCTACTGAACAATCAGAATGTGCTCACTAAGAGGTGCAACCAATAAGAAATTTTAAATTTTATTTTAATTAATATACATTTAAGTTTAGATAGCCACCTACAGGATAGCAGTGGTACCTGTATTTTTTAGACACTAGATTTGAGTTTAATGAACACTTCTATCTCTTAAATTATGGTCTGGTTTACCTAACAGAATCATTCCCAGGAGATAACATCATGTAGCTGGAGGAAGCCTGGCCTCAGCCTGTTGTCATGGGCTCCTTAATGCAAATTAGAAAACAGCAGCATCTTAAGCAGATGCAGCTCTGTGGGCATTAGGTGTAGTTAATGGCAACCTTAGCTCGCATCCTTGGGAAACAAGAGAGGAGCAACAATAAGAGTTTGCTCTAAAGGATGCAGGTTTTGGAGTCAAATAAATCATGGCTTCAAATTGTAACCTTTCCTCATATTTTGTATTTATTGGCATCTGATCTAGGCATCAGTGTAATGGAAGTAAATGAGACAAAAGTTACTGTCATAAGGAAATAAATAAAAAGCATACACAAGATAAATTGTAAACAAATTAATAATATAATTTTTAATAGCAGGAAAGGAACCAACAGATTGTCACAATGTAGCATGTGTGCCCCCTTTTCACAAGCCCCCAAGGACCTGAGGAAAAGGTCTTCAAACAATGGGGACCGCCGTTCTAAGAGTTCTGAAACAGAAATGATAGAGGCTCAGGAGGCAGAGTGTCAGGCAGGGCAAATGGAATGGAGTAAATGAGGGGAGCAGATGTATGAGGCAAGGTCACAGGGGAGGCTGGAGCCAGCTCAAGGGGACCTTGTAGGCCAACTGGAAGGCAGCCAGAGAGCTTCCAGAATGTAAATCAAGTCATTTCACTACATTCCTTCCCAGTGCATCATTAGCTGAACAACCGTGGACAAGCTAGCTGTCCTCCCAGAACCTTGATTTCCTCACGTATTCAGGTTTGATTCTGCCTGCTTCTATGACCGATAATGAACACAAAGATACCATGTGAGAAGTAGCTAGAATCATCCCTAATGAACGAACAGTGGTAGTAATTTAAAGGTTTACATATACTGTAGAATAAAAGGAAAGTGATGGGAATACAATGGTTTAATATTTAAAAATAATGACTTGACCATGTTTACCTTCAGAGCAGATGCTTTTGCAGTGAGATCAAGTGCAAGGAGCTACTTTGGGTCTCAGTAACAGGATGGCCAGTATATGAACTGTGGATCAGGCTTCAATGCCAGAGCTCGAAGAATTCATGCCTCGTGTTAGTCACTATGTTTTACCCCAGACCCACTTTTATTGGGGTCAACTATCAACATGATGTGTCTTCATTAGAAGAAAAGAGCTAATTTCTACAACTTATTGACAACTTAAAGGTCATATTGGACTAATGCAGCCCAATGTATTTCATTCTGATCTTTTATTGAATTCCACTTCTTGGTAAAATTTTCAGAATAAAAATGTACACAGAGCCTTGCTGACATGCTGAATGGGTAACAATTCAGAAGGCAAATGCCTCTTGTATTTGTTGTATGTTTGACAAACCACAGGGAGAACTTGAATCTCTGAGGAATATGCTTCAGTAATCAGAGTTCTACCTGGTACATAGAAGGTTCAGAATGTGTTTGCCTCTATAATTCTAGGGCACTTTCCCTTCTTCTTTTATAAGAGAAAATATTCATACTGGCCCAGCAAGCACCACATTTTTATTTTATTTATTATTTATTTGAGAGATAGAGTTACAGGAGAGACATAGAGAAAGGTCTTCCATTCACTGGTTTATTCTCCAAATGGCTACAATGGCCAGAGCTGGACAAGTCTAAAGCCAGGAGCCAAGAGCCTCCTCTGGGTCCCCAAAACAGGTGCAGGGGCACAAGCACTTGGGACATCTTCTACTGCTTTCCCAGGCCATACCAAAGAGCTATATTGGAAGAGGAGCATCAGGGACTAGAACCAGTACCTATATGGGATGCCAACGCACAGGAAGTGGATTAATCTACTTTGCCACAGTGCCGGCCCCAGTACTATGTTTTTTAAAAAAGATATTATGAAGTACAGGTGAGAAATAATAGGTGCATCACATTTCTTGTAAGGCAGGTTTTGTAGTGATAAATTCTCTCAGCTTTTGTTTGGAAATGACATTATCTGTCCTTAACATCTGAATAATAGCTTTGCTGTGTATAGTATTCTTGGCTGACAATTTTTTCCCTTCATTACCTGAAAATCTCATTCCACTTCCTATTGGCCTGTGAAGTTTTTTCTGAAAAGTCTGTAGTTAGGCAAATTGGGACCCCTTCAAGTGTTATTGGCTTATTTTTTCTTGCAGCTTTGAGAATTCTCTTTATCTTTAACCTTGGAGAGTTTGATTAAAAAATGTCTTGGTATAGATTTTTGGTTAGACTGAATTTGACTGGTGACATTCTTGTACCTGGATAGCTATACCTTTTTCTAAGTGTGGGGAAGTTACCTTGTCATTATATCTCTTTTTAAAAATATTAATTTATTTATGTATTTGAAAGGCATCTGAGAGAAAGAGAGAGAAAGAGAGAATCTTCCATCTGCTGGTTCACTCCCCAAGTGGCTGCAAGAGCAAGGGCTGGGCCAGTATGACGCCAGGAGCTCAGAACTCCATCTGGTTCTCCCACATGGGTAGCAGTGGTCCAAGCACTTGGGTCTACTTCTGCTGCCTTCCCAGGCACATTATCAGGGAACTGAATCACAAACAAAGCACCTAGGACTTGAACCAGCACTCCAATATGGGATGCTTATTGTGCCACAACACCAGCATCTGTTATTATATTTTTAAATAAGTTTTCTATATCTTTTTCATGAATTTCAAAGGTACCTATTTATTTATTTACTTAAGAGGCAGACAGACAGGGAGAGAGCATTCCTATCTGCAGGTTCACTCCCCAAATGCCTACAGCAGCCAGGGTTGTATCAGGTCAAACCTGGTAACTGGCAACTCAATATAGGTTTTCTATATGGATGACAGGGACACAGCTACTTAAGCCATCAACTGCTGCCTTTTGGGGCACATATTAATTAGAAACTGGAATTGGGACTAGTCTGGGAATTGAATCTAGACTTTCCAATTTGGGATGCGTTGTTCCAACTGGTTGCTTAACCATTAAGCTAAATGCCAACAACTCCAATATATTGAAGTATAATTGAATATCCAAAGGAAAGGAAATTAGTGTGCAGAACATACATCTGCACTCCCATGTTTATTGTTACACTATTCATAATAGCCAAAATGTGGAATAAGTGCTCATCATTTGAATAAAGAGAACTTAGACTATATATACAATAATACGATATTCAGTCACAAAAATAACATCATGTCATTTGCAGCAATATGAATATATCTAGAAAATATCAAGTTAAATGAAGTAAGCCTGCATAGAGAGTTAAACACTGCATGATCTCACTCATATGTGGAATCTAAAAATGTTGAACTCATAGTAGTTGACAGTAGAGTAGCCATAATCAGAGGCTGGAAGAGTTTAGGAGAGGGAGAGATGGAGAGACTGGCCAATGAGTACAATGCACCATTAAATAGGAGGAATACATTTTGGTGTTTTATTGTATAATGGCATAATAATAGCTAACAATAATACACCATGTGTTTAAAATGGCTAGAAGAGAGAATTTTGTGGGTTCTTGGCACAAATTACCTTAATTTAATTATTACCCAATGTGTGTATATATCAAAATATCATTGTATGCCATAATATGTATAATTATGTTGATAAAAACAATTTTAAAAATTAACTTGATTTTTTTTCTTTTTAAATCTGAAGGCATAGAAAGAGAAAGACAAAGAAACATCACTCATCTACCAATTTACTCTTCAAATGTCCACAACAGCCAGGATGCACCAGGCAGAAAGAAGCGGGTACCTGGAACTCAGTCCAGGTCTCCCACATGGATAGCAAGGACAGAAGTATTTGAGCCATTATCTGCTGCCTCCCTGAGTTCATATATCTAGGAAGCTAGATCAGAAGCAGAACTGGACTCGAATAGGTGCTGCCATATTGAATGCAGGTGCCCCCAGTTGTGCCAAATGCTCACTCTGTTTTATGTTGAGAATTCAAGAAAAACAAAGGCCCTTAAAGGGTGTTTTTAAGATTTAGAAACAAAATGAAGTCAGAAGAAACCAACTCAAGACTATAAGGTAAATACACAATGATCTTCCATTGAAACTTACAATATTGCCTTGTTGGAAGAAAATAAAGAACAGGAGCATTATCTAGTAAAGGAGTCTCTAGTGAAATTTTCCTGGACATTTTTTTTTTGCTATAGTGTTGGCCAACTTTCTCACAACAGTCTCCTAATAAGCAGATGCTTTCATTATTTGGAAAGTTAATAGGCAAAATGCCTTGAGCATCCAAAAACCTATTGCCATGACTTTTTCTCTCGATTTTGTGCTTTTGCTTTGACTAGAACATTTCTGTCTCTTAGTAGCCATGGCCTTGACCATGCTTTGTCTTCAGGACGATACTTGTAAACCACATTTCATTCTCCAGATCTAGTTCTTCAAAGAAATGCTTCAGTCTCTTGAAACATTTGTTTAAAAATTTCATTGAAATCTCTGCTCTTTTCTGTAATTTGGGCACAACAGTCTTGGCATTCATTGTGCATAGTTTGCTCTACTTAAATTTTTCAGTTAAAATTGTGTTAACCAATGGAAATGTCTATGGTGTTGGATATTGTTTGTTGTTATCTGTTAGTTCTTTTCAAGTAGGGTGCAAATAAGATTAGATTTCTTTTCCTGCAAATTGCTCTGTGTGATCTGCTACTGTGGGTTTCATTTTCAACATTATCTCATTCCTTCTTAAAATGAGTTATCTGTTTGTAAACTGCTGATTTCTCTGAAACATTGTCCCATAAACTTTTCGTAAAGCATCAGTGATTTCATTGTTCTTCCACTCAAGCTTTACCGTCAATTTGTTATTTGTTCTAGCATCCATCTTACCAGAATTCATGTTGCTCTGATAGGGCTCTTTTCAAACCGATATTGCATCCTTCTCAGTATACACTAGTTCCTATTCAGAAAAACTATAAGAACATAGCACAAGTTTATTTTTATCTACAAGGTTTTTTTTTTTTTTATAAATCCATGCACAGTGTTTCCCATAATATAAATTTTCTATGAACTTTCTGACGGCATCTTATATGTTGTTAATGGTTTACATTTACTGTTGATCTTTCCTGGAAGAAGAGCATGATTAGCTGAGAGGGCATGAGAAAAAAAATCTCTAATGCCAGTAGCAGCAAAATGGCAGCAAAACTACACAGCACAAGCCTACTATGGGGAGGGGAGGCTTGGATAAGTATATACTTAAGATTTAATTTACTCACAAGTCAAAAGGTAAAGACAAGGATTAAAGGAAGGAAGAAAAAGGTCCTGTATCCTGAGCAGAATTATCATCTGAGATCCATTTTCATTTGCTCACCCTCCAATTTCCTCTTCAAAAATGTGAGTAGAAAATTAATGCCAATAACTAGGGGGAGGCAGCCAGTGCCTATCAAAACAAATTTATACACACTGCCTTCAGGGCCAGACAGAGAGAGATGCTCAAGCTTTGTTTCTGGACTGTGGGAACCACACATCAATGACATCCTAAATGTCACAGATCAGACTGGGAGTTTGTACAAGGCTAAATGTCATATACTCTGGCAGCAATGTAAGTGTCCTGTTCATTTTCCTTGCCAGAAACAAAAACACTTTCTTCCTCTAGCTTTTCACATTTTATTTTTGCCAACTCATTTTAATTTAGCTTTGACCTTGGATTTAGCCTCTAGAAAGAGATGTCCCCCAGCAGAAGGATGCTATACAGTCCAAATGGTCTTCATCCTCTACTTAAAAATGTGTGTCTCTGGACATCAAAAATATATTCTTTATTTTCACTAACCTAGGAGGCCTATCTCTGGAAATGCATAAGTAAAAATCATTCTAAAGACAAACATCTAGCGTGATGGTGATCACAGCAGGCAAAAAGTCAAGTTATAGGGCAAGGTTAAGTATAGTCTATCTACTTGATGCATTGAAAGTGGCCATTAGAAATGACTGTCTATGCACGATACAAAAAGCTATTATGAATATGAAAAGAAAACCTCAAATAGTTTGCTACCAGGTAAAATATTGGAAAAACAAAAAAAAATTATCAATAGTATCTGATAGTAAGCAATAAACCGTAAGAGGTGGGGAAAGATGGTGACTGAGGAAGACACATGATTGATCACCTCCCTAGAGAGACACTAATTTGAAAAGTTATTCATGCAACAAATCACCATCACAAGGACTATGGAAGTCAGGTAAGAGACCATAGTGGTTTTAGTATAATAAGAAAAGATGCATTGAAGAAAGCAGGATGGAAAGAGGTATCCACAGCCTCATCCCCCAGCATCAAGTAGTGTAGCATAGAAAGGAAAAACCTCATCTCCCACTTCTTGGTAGTGGGAGTAGGGGTACGAATTAAGGCCAAGGCCGGCGCCATGGTTCACTAGGTTAATCCTCCACCTGCAGCACCGGCACCTTCGGTTCTAGTCCAAGTTGGGGTGCCGGATTCTGTCCCGGTTGCTCTTCTTCCAGTCCAGCTCTCTGCTGTGGCCCCGGAAGGCAGTGGAGGATGGCCCAAGTGCTTGGGCCCTGCACCCACATGGGAGACCAGGAGGAAGCACCTGGCTCCTGGCTTCGGATTGGCACAGCGCGCTGGCCGTAGCAGCCATTTGGGGGGTGAGCCAACAGAAGAAAGACCTTTCTCTCTGTCTCTCTCACTGTCTAACTCTGTCAAAAAAATAAAAATAAAAAATAAAAAAGAATTAAGGCCAGATCCTACACTTAAAATCCAGTGCCAGGCCCACCATGGACAAACCAGTTTCTGATAGTTCCGTGGCCCTTGCCCCAGGCTTGAACTGCAGACAGATGTTTTGGACTCTCCTAACTGGGAGTTACGAGACTGCCTCCATCACTCCTCTCTAAACCTCCATAGACAGTGGAACAAGATTGGAAAGTACGGCAGGAAAGTGAAGTTAGGATCTTGCCTTGTAGCTCAGAGCTGGGCTGCTGCTGTAGGACACAGCACCAGATAAAAGCCAAATGATTATCCTCAGGCAAGGTGGTCAGAGAGCCTCCACAGTTGGTCTGGGAGGATGGACCGATTGTGTAATATACTACAGCTAGCCTCACCTGGGACTGGAATATACCCAGAGGATTAGACAGGTGACTATGAAACTGAGCTTAATGCCAACTTGGAGAGCCAAGGTCAGACACCTCCAACCTTAGGCAGATGACAGGTAACCACAGGACTGTACCTTGGGACTCAGTGCTACTCTGGTGTAATCCAACACTAGGCAGATTCTAATGGTTTCAGTCTCTGGCCAGTACTCACAGGTAGAACCTCTAGATTCATCTCAGTACCAAGTAGACTCCTGTGACTCTAGCTAGTCAGACTTCTATTCTAGCCAGTATCACTTAAGGCTGGTTATATCAGCCTTGGACTGTGAGCTCATATTAGCAGCAGACAGAGCAGTAGTATGGGCTTTTGTCCTATCCCTGTGTTGTACTGGTCTGTGTGGGCTGTAGGTTTTAGATGTGTTCTAGCCTTATAGTGTTGGTAACCACAGGACAAGACATTCGAGTATTCCTCTACCCCAGGAAAGCTTGTAGGACTGGACTATCCATTTTTTTTATAGCTCTTTAAGATTATTTGCAGTTTCCAACTGAAAAACTGCAGAAAATCTGAGCTCAGGATATCAATTAGGGAATGATAGTGTACTGGCTGCAGAACTGCAACAAACGTCAACTTCAGATGCTAATATTGCTGAAGTGACAGAAGGGTCTACAGGCTCAGAGAACATAAATGAATTGCTTAGAATTTCAGGAAGGATAGCCAAAATCAAAGTCAGATTATGAATACAGGGAAAACAATAACTAATCCTCGAATGAATAGATGATACCATGTGCCACCAAGTGTCAAGAATTCTCAGAGAACCAGGAATGACATTACCTAATGAATAAAAGTAGGTACCAGAAGCTAACCACCTAGGATCTAATATTGTCAAACGCTTGGATTAATAATTCAAAATAGCTTTTTTAAGGAAATTAAATGACTATCAAGAGAACAGAGAAATAATTTAAAAAAATACTTTTTTTTAAATATGAATGATGAAGATGAAGAGAGAGAGAGAGAGAATGAGAATTCCCATCTACTGGTTCACTCTCCAAATGCTTGCAATGGCCAGGATTGGGTTGAGCCAAAGTTGGGAGTGATAATTACAATCCAAGTCTCCCATATGGTTGGTAAGGACCTAGTTATTACTTTTTTTTTGATAGGCAGAGTGGACAGTGAGAGAAAGAGACAGAGAGAAAGGTCTTCCTTTTGCCATTGGTTCACCCTCCAATGGCCGCTGTGGCTGGCGTGCTGTGGCCGGCGCACTGCGCTGATCCGATGGCAGGAGCCAGGTACTTATCCTGGTCTCCCATGGAGTGCAGGGCCCAAGCACTTGGGCTATCCTCCACTGCACTCCCTGGCCATAGCAGAGAGCTGGCCTGGAAGAGGGGCAACCGGGACAGAATCTGGCTCCCCGACCGGGACTAGAACCAGGTGTGCTGGCGCCACAAGAGGGAGGATTAGCCTAGTGAGCCGCGGCACCGGCCCCCAGTTATTTCTTAAGCTATCATTGCTACCTCCCAGGGTACAAATTAACAGGAAGTTGTAGTCCAGAGCCGGAGTTGGTATTATACCTACCCACTTCAATGTACAGCATAGGCATCTTAATGAGAATCTTAATGGCTAAGCCAAATATCCACAGCAAGAAACAAATTTATACTCTCATTAAGAGACTTGACAAAGATATGCAAGTAATTTTAAAAAAATCAAAGATATGTCTTTCATCTGATAACTAAAGTAAGAAAAATTTAAAACATGATAAAGGCATCAATAGCAGGATAGATCAAACATAATAAATAATCAGTGATCTTGAAGAAGGGATATTTGAAAATAGATTCAGAGGAAAAAAGAATCAAAAAGAATAAAATTTATAGGAACTTTCAGACAGTGTGAAAAGAAAAAATATGTAAGTAATTAGGGCCCAAGGGGGAACTTGAGAATGGCAAAGGGCTAGAAAGCATATTTAAAGAGATAATAACTTTACAATACTTCCCAAATCTAGAGAAATATACAACTATCCAGGTAGAGGAAAGTAAGAGGTCATCAATCAGATTTACTTCAACAAAGCCAACTCCAAGACATATTATAAACAAACTCTTGAAGGTTAAAGATGAAGGGAAGATTCTCAAGTTTGCAAGAGAAAGGAAACAAATATGTAAAAGTGACACAATGTATCTGACTTCAGATTTCTCAGCAGAAATCTTATAGGCCATGAAGTAGTGGGATGAGTCTTCCGAAGTACTGAAGAAAAACAAACAAAAACCTGCCATCCATGAATAGTGTACCCAGCCAAACTATGCCTTAGACATGAAGGAGCAATAAAGACATCTGCAAACAAACAAAAACTAAGACAATTTATCACTACTAGACCTATCTTATAAGAAATCCTAAGGGAGTACTTTAAACTGAATCAAACATAAGATGGCAATATAAGAAGGTCAAAAACTTACTGGTAAGAGTATTTATACAGGGCTGGCATTGCGGTATAGCAGGTAAAGCCACCTCCTTCAGTGCCAGTATCTCATATGGGCACCAATTCAAATCCTGTCTGCTCTACTTCTGATCCAGCTCTCTTCTATGGCCTGGCAAAGCAGTAGAAGATGGCCCAAGTCCTTGGGCCCCTGAGCTTGTGTGGGAGACCTAGAAGAAGCTCCTGGCTCCTGTCTTTGGATTGGCCTAGTTCTGGTTATTGTAGGCATCTGGGGAGTGAACCAGTTGCTAGAAGACCTCTCTCCCTCTCCCTCCCTCTCTTTCTCTTTCTCTCTCTCTCTCTGCCTCTGCCTCTCTGTAACTCTGCCTTTCAAATAAATAGATAAATCTTTTTTTAAAAAAAGAATTTTATGCAGGCAAATTCAGAAACCTCTACTACAGTAAACATGTGCATAAGACATTTGTATCTGTAGTATAGAGACTAAAAAGCAACAGAATTAAGAATAGTAAAAACATTAATATATTAAGAGAAAAGCAATGTATAAAATATAAAGTAGGACAGCAAAAATTAAAAATCATGGAGAATTTAGTGCAAATATAGAGTATTTGTGTTTCCTATCTCATCCTTTTATATTTCTTTTCCTATCTTTATAATCAATTAATCAATGTCAAGTTGGCAGCAATTCAATATGTGCGTATGTGTTTGTGTGTGTGTGTGTTGCATATGCATCACAGTAAGCACAAAAGTCTATAATGGACTGACCAAAATAATAAGCAAGAATCAAAGTACACTGTTAGAGAAAATCACTTAAGACACAAAGGAAGATTCTAAGAGAGGGAGCAAAAAAGAAATGAACTATAATGAAACCAGAAAAGTGTCACTGCTATCACCTTAACTGTCAACAATTTCCTTAAATGGACTAAATTCTCCAATTAAAAGACAGAGTTACTGAGTGGATAAAAAACAAGATCCAAGTAAGTGCTGTTTACAAAAAGTTCACTTCACCTCTAAGGGCATGCACAGACATAAATTGAAAGGATAGATTAAGATGTTCCATGCAAATGGAGTCTAATAGAAAGTGTGAGTAGCCATCATCATATTATACAAATAGACTTAAAAATAGTAAAAATAAATGAGGAAGGCCATTATACAAAAGATTCAATTCAATAAGAAGAAATAACACTTAAATATGCACTCAATATCAGGGCACCTATATAGATAAAGCTAATATTAATAGACTTAAAGGGAGAAGTAGACTCCAATGCAAGAATAGGAGGGGACTTAATACTCTGCTTTCAGAAATGGATAGATCATCCATATGGAAAATCAGCAAAAACACAACCAACAGGGTGAAGTTGCATCCTATATCAACTGAATGTAGCAGACATTTACAGAATGTTCCAAACAACAGTGGCCGAATACACACCCTTCTTAGCAGCAGACGTAGCATTCTATAGGACAGATCACATGGTATGTAACAAAATAAATTGATAAAATATACAAATAAAAATCCATTTTAGTATTTTTTTTGTTCTAGTACCATTGGTTGAACTCTGTAATTAACACACAATTATTCTTAGGTGTTTAAATTTTAGCTGAAAAGTGATCCCTGTTAGGAATTTGGAAAACATTATGCTGAGTGAAATAAGCCAATCCCAAAGGGACAAATACCACATGTTCTCCCTGATAGGTGACAACTAACTGAGCACCAAAAAGGAAACCTGTTAAAGTGAAATGAACACTATGAGAAACGGTGACTTGATCAGCCCTCACCCTGACTGTTGATGAGCAACTTAATATGTTATCCCTCTTAGTATTTTTCTTGTTTGTTCTACTTAATACTTTTGGTTGAATACTGTAATCAATACACAATTCTTCTTAAGTGCTGAAACTTAACTGAAAAGTGATCACTGTTAAATATAAGAGTGGGAATAAGAGAGGGAAGAGATGTGCAATTCGGGACATGCTCAAGCTGACTTTCCTCAAACGGTAGAGTTAGAAATATACCAGGGGACTCTAATTTAATCCCATCAAGGTGGCATGTACCAATGCCATCTCACCAGTCCAAGTGATCAATTTCTGTTCACAATTGATCATAATGATAGGACTAAGAACCAAAGGGATCACATAAACAAGAATAGTGTCTGCAAATACTAGCTGATAGAATCAAAAAGGGAGAGAATGATCCAACATGGGAAGTGAGATACACAGCAGACCCATAGAATGGCAGATGTCCTAACAGCACTCTGGCCTCATAATCAGCCCTTAAGGCATGCGGATCTGGCTGAAAAGCCCATGAGAATATTTCAGGCATGGAAAGCCAAGACACTCTGGGGGAAAAAAAAAAAACCTAAATGAAAGATCTGCGAGTGAGATCCCAGTGGAAAGATCGGGTCTTCAAAGAAGGAGGTACCTTTCTCTGAAGGGAGGAGAGAACTTCCACTTTGACCATGGTCTTGTCTAAATATGATCAGAGTCAGTGAACTCAGGGGGCTTCCATAGCCTTGGCAGCTCATGACAAGAGCCTAGGGTGATTACTGAGGCCATAAACAAGAGTGTCAATTTGTTAAGTCAACAACAGGAGTCACTGTGCACTTACTCCTCATGTAGGATCTCTGTCCTTAATGTGCTGTACATTGTGATTTAATGCTATAACTAGTACTCAAACAGTATTTTTCACTTTATGTTTCTGTGTGGGAGCAAACTGTTGAAATCTTTACTTAATGTATGCTAAACTGATCTTCTGTACATAAAGAGAATCGAAAATGAATCTTGATGTGAATGGAAGGGGAGAGGGAGTGGGAAAGGGGAGGGTTGCCGGTGGGAGGGATGTTATGGGGGGGAAGCCATTGTAATCCATAAGCTATACTTTGGAAATTTATATTCATTAAATAAAAGTTAAAAAAAATATAAGTCAAATCATGCTAAGTCTCTGCATTAGACTCTCTGATGACTTTCCATGTTAAAAAAATAAAATAAAATAAAATAAAATAAAAATCACATCCAGTATGTTTCTGACCACAGTGCCATAAAAATAAAAGTAAGCAACAAAAGAAGAGTTTGGAAATGACACAGATATATAGAAATTAAACAATTTACTCCTAAACCACCATTGATCAATGGAGAAATTATGAAGGACATTAAAACACTTCTAGAAATTAATAAAAATGGAAACACAATGTACCAAAACCTCTGCAATTTAGTGAAAGCAGCATAATGAAGGCTGTTCATAGCAATCAACGCAAGCATCAAAAAATGCATAATGAGGAGCAGACATTTAGCCTTGAGGTTAAGATGCCTGTGTCCCATATTGGAATGCCTGGGTTCAATTCTTAGCTCTAGCTCCTGATTCTAGCTTTCTGCCAGTACAGATTATGGGAAACAGAGGTAATGTTTCAAGGAATTGGATTCCTAACAGCCATATGGAAGACTTAGACTAAGTTCCCAGCTCTTGGCTCTTGTTTTGCCCAGCCCCATCCATTGTGGGCATTTGAGGAGTGCACAAGTGGGTGATTGTTCTCTGTATGACTGTCTCTATGTCTCTCAAAAATAATCAATAAATAAAAAAGCAGAAAAATCTTAAATAAAAGGTTAAAATTATAGCTGACACCACAGAAATACAACAGTTCTTATGAAAAATTATATAGCACTTTATTACCTAGAGGAAATGAACAAATTCCTAGACATATACTCCTTACCAAGGTTGAACAATGAAGAAACAGAATGTGTAAACAGACCAATAATAAGTAGCAATATGTAATTAAAGGTCTCCAACAACAGAAAATCCCAAGACCAGATGAATTCACTGCTGAATTACACAAATAATTTAAATAGGTTTTAATGTCAATTCTTTTTAAATTCTTCCAGACATTAGAGGAACATATATTCCTTCCAAACTCATTTTATCAAACAAATATTAGCACACTACCAAAACCAGGGAAGGGCACAAAAAGAAAAGAAAACTACAGGCCAATATCTTTGATGAACACAGACACAAAAATCCTCAACAAAAAACTAGGAAACAGAATGAAACTGCATGTTTAAGATTATACACCATGATCAAGTAGGATTCATGCCAGGGATACAAAGAGGATTCAACATGTGCAAATCAATAACTGTGATACACAACATCAACAGAATGAACGATAAAGGTTCCATTATCATCCTAACAGATGCAGACAGGGCATTTGATAAAATCCAATATCCTTTCATGATAAAAACTCCGAACAAATTAGGTATAGAAAGAATGTACCTGAACTTAATAAATTCCATATACAAGAAACCAAATAACTAATATCATAATAAATGGGGAAAAGTATAAGGTTTTCTAAGATCTGGAACAAGAAGATGTTATCTGCTTTCACTACTTTTGTTTAGCATAGTAATACAAGTTCTTGTCAGAGCAACCAGGCCAAAAAAGGAGGGCGGCATCTTAATTGGAAAAGAGAAAGTCAAATTGTGATTGCTTGCAGATGACATGAACTCAAGTATTAAAATAACTCCAAAGTCTCTACCATAGAAACTATCAGAACTAATAAGTTAATTCACCTAAATTGCAGGATTCAAAGGATGAAAATCAGCAGCATTTTTATAAATCAAGAAAATTACCAGAAAAAAAAATCAAGAAAGCAATCCTATTTCCTTCCAATGGCTACAAAAAAATAGGTATATATAAACATATATGTTTATGATAAACATATGAAAGATTTTTACAATAAAAGTTGTAAAACATTGATTAATGAAACTGAAGATGACACAAAGAAATGGAAAAAAACCCTGTATTCATAGTTTGGAAGAATTAATATAGTTAAAACGTCCATACTACCCCTAATGATTTACAAATTCAATGTGATTCCTATCAAAATACTAGTGACTTTTTAAGAATAAGAAAAAAAACACAAATGAAATCTGTAGAAACACAAAAGAGCCTGGACAGTCAAGATAATCTTAGAGAAAAAAAACAAAGCAGGAGGCATTGTACTACCTGGCTTTAAATTATATTTCAAAGCAACATTAATTAATATGTTACATCACTGGCAAAAATGGATGCATAGATTATTGGAAAATAATAGAGATTCTAGAAGTAAACTCACAACCACAATCATTTTTTTAAAAGATGCTAATAATACACATTGGAAGAAAGACATTCTTTATATTTTTTTTATTTTTATTTTAAAGGTAGAGCAATACACACACACACACACACACAGAAAGAGAGAGAGAGGGAGAGGGAGAGGGAGAGGGAGAGGGAGAGGGAGAGGGAGAGGGAGAGGGAGAGGGAGAGAGAGAAATCTTTGATCCACTATTTCACTCCCCAAATGCCCACAACAGCTAGGGCTGGGCCAAGCTGAAGCCAGAGACCAGGAACTCCATCTGGTCTACATGTGGCAGGAACCCAGGACTTGAGCAGTTACCTGCTGACTCCTATGTGTATTAGCAGAAATCTAAATTGGAGGCAGAGACAGGACTTCAACCCACACACTCAGATGTAGGATGTAGGACACAGATGTCTCAAGAACTGGCTTAACTTGCTGAGCCATAATGCCCGCCCCATCAAAGATTTATTAATTTATTTATTTGAAAGGCAGAGTGACAGAGGAAGAGGGTACAAAGAGGGAGGGAGTGGTAGAGGGAGAAAGGGAGAGAAAAAGAGAAGGACAGAGAGAAAGAAAATGTCAATCTACTGGTTTACTTCCCAAATGCCTGCAATAGCGGGGCTGGGCCAGGCCAAAGATAGGAGCCAGAACTCCTAGAAGGCAAGGACACAAGTACTTGAGCCATTTTCTGCTGCCTTCCAGATACATTATCAGGAAGCTGGATTAGATGCAGAGCCAGAACTCAACCCTGTCTCTAAGAAAGAAAGTGAGCATTCCAAGCAGTGTCTTAACCCACTATAGCATAATACTCTTCCAAGAACAGTCTTCTCAATAAATGATACTGCGAAAATTGAATGTCCATATCCAGAATAAAAATACACAACCTCGGGGCCGGTGCTGTGGGATAGCCGGTAAAGCCACCACCTGCAGTGCTGACATCTCATGTGCACTGGTTCAAGTCCCAGCTGCTCCTCTTCCAATCCAGCTCTCTGCCAATGGCCTGAAAAAGCAGTAGGAAATGGCCCAAGTGCTTGGACCCCTGCACTCATGTAGGAGACCCAAAAGAAGCTCCTGGCTCCTGGCTTTGGATTGGCCCAGTTCCAGCTGTTATGGGCATCTGGGGAGTGAACAGTAAATGGAAGACTTCTATTTCTCTCTCTGCCTCTCTGTAACTCTGCCTTTCAAATAAATAAATAAATATTAAAAAAAATACACAACCTCTTGCTATGTACAAAACCTACCCAAAATGGATTGAAGATCTAAATGTGGGACCTGAAACTTTGAAACCACTATAAGTAAACATTGGGCAGATACTTCAGGATATTGAAATGGACAAAGATTTTTAAATTAAAACAGAAAATACACAGAAAACAAAAACTAAGGAAACAGAGGCCAGTGCATTGTAGGCTAAGCCTCCATCTGTGGCACCAGCATCCCTTATGGGTGCTGGTTCATGTCTCAGCTACTCCTCTTCTGATTCAGCTCCCTGCTCTGGCCTGGAAAAGGAGTGGGAGATAGCACAAGTACTTGGGCCCTTGTACCCATGTGGAAGACCCAGAAGATGCTCCTGGCTCTTAGCTTCAGATTGGCCCAGCTCCAGCTATTGCTCCCATTTGGGGAGTAGACCAGCAGATGTAAAACCTTTCTTGTCTCTCCCTCCTTCTGTCTTTAACTGTACCTCTCAACTAACTAAATAAATAAATCTAAACAAAACAAAAAAGGAAACATAAAACTAAGGAGCTTCTGCACAGCAAAGGAAACCATCAATACAGTGAAGAAAATCTACAGAATAGTGAGAAATACTGCAATTAATACATATGACAAGAATGAATAAATCTGACAGAATATGTAACAAACTCAACAGCTTAATATTGAAACACCAAATAATCCAATTGAAAATTGTGGGGAGCAGCTCGGACTAGACTAAGTTACTGGAATTAAGACTTATTCTATGCATCTGCTCTCCTCTGTGGGGAGCAGCTCGGACTAGACTAAGTTACTGGAATTAAGACTTATTCTATGCATCTGCTCTCCTACAATATGGCGCTGGGAGAGGAGAAAACAGCTTCTACCCAGCTGCCTCCAGTTCAACCAATAAACTGTAGGACTTGCTCCTGATTGGAGAGCAGCGTACTCGGCGTGTGGGCAGCCGAGTTAGGATTGGCGGAGGAGGACTATAAAGGAGGAGAGAGACGGCATGCACCAGGAACATCTATGGGGAACATCTAGCTGAAGGAACACCCGTGCAGCCCCCGAGAGACCCGGCCGGCGGTGTGCCGCTCCCCTGCGGAAGTGGGGAATGCGGCCAGGGGGAACTGCCCTTCCACGGAGGTGGAAGGGATAGTAGCCAACCCGGGAAGAACCAGCAGCAAACCCGGGGAGGGCTGAGCAGACGAAAGAACAGCGCAGGGTCCTGTGTCGTTCCTCCATGAAGAGGGGGAGCGACAAAAATGAGCAGTGTCTTCCTTAAGGAAGACATACAAATAGCCAACCGGTACATGATAGATGATCATGACCCATCAGGTAAATGCAAATTAAAAGCATAGTGAGCTATCATCTCACTCTAATTAGATTGCCTATTTTCAAAATGACAAAAGATAACAAATATTGGCAATGATGTGAAGAAAAGGAAACTCTTGCACACTGTGGGAATGTAAATTGGTACAGCATTTTAGAAAATGATATGGGCATTCCTCAATAAGTAAAAAAACAGAATCACCATGCGATCCTGCAATCTTACTGCTGGATATATATCCAGGTGGAATGAATTCACTCTATGAAAGATAAATGTGCACTCTTGTGTTTACTGTGGCTCTATTTATAATAGCCAATAAATGAAAACAACCCAAGTGTCCCTCCAGTGATGAATGGCTAAAGAAAATGTGATTCATATACACAATGAATACTATTCGGTCATTAAAATATCCTGTCATTTGCCACAACATAGAGGGAAGTGAAATAAGCACAGAAAGAAAGTACCACATGTTCTAACTCATATGCGGAATATAAAAAAGTTGATCTGGAAGTAGAGCTGAGCACAATAATGGTTACTGGAGGCTGGTGAGCAAGGAGAGAGGGATAGGGAAAGGTTAATTAATAGGTACAGTGTTATAGTTAGACAGGACAAAGGTGTTATATTGCACAGTAGAGAGAATACACATATGATAACCTACTGTCCCTTTCTTTAAAAAAAAAAACAGCAAAAAGGATTTTGAAGGCTTTCACTATAAAGAAATATTAAATGTTTGAAGAGACAGACACATTTATCCTGACTGGATACCATACACTGCCTACATGTACAGAAACATCAAAGTACCCCATAGGTATATACACATTTATAAACAAAAGAAAAAAATAAACCAAGGAATATTTTTCCACCTTAAATTTTTCAAACGTTTATGGAGCACTAATAAGTGCTGAGCAGTATACTAGTTGCTGTCAAAGCAACTGCGCCCTCCTTATCATTATGGCTTTAGGCTCAAAATAATCCTGTGGGCCTAACACTTCAATCTTGAACTTCACTCCAGCTTCTCATAATTGGCCTTCCATGGTCGAAGAAAAGTAGATGTCATTGGCCTTTGCACTTCTACCTGATTTAGGTAACCAATCTAATTTTCAGATTCCTGCCGCACTGTGAAAATTCATGCACTGATTTTAAGATACAATATATTCAGACAGGACTAAGAGCTGCCAAAAGTAAGATAGGGTTATCCCTTATACCTAGGAGTTAGCTGCAGTTTGTATGCTTATTAGTTACATGTTCAAAAATGGTAAAGTGGCACTGGTAGACTTTCATAATTCAATAGATTTTACACAGCTATTTTTGTGAAACTCATCTATAAATGATCTGTGATCTGTGAATACCTTCCAACTGCCCTTTCCTCATTGATGATGATCACATTACCATTATTAATAACAACAATAGCAGTTAATATTTACTGCGTGCTTATTACCTACTCAACTCTCTTCTAGGCTCTCTCTAAATCTCAATTAATACAGCGATCCCATGAGATCTTTGTCCTACCAATAAAGAATGCTATTGGAATGTAGAACAAGGTGACAAAGAAGGGATTGCATTGATGTAATTTTGAGACAATGGTGAAATGGTGAAAGCTAGTAGTGAGCCTAATATGTCCAGTTTAACCTGATGGTCATGATATGGCAATGGCCAAAGAGCAAGTTCAGAAGGTGATGCCAGATTTGTTCCTGTGGGAAACTTCCAAATCATCAAAAACCTTGGCCATCTATTGTTGGAGCCCATGCTATGCTGAAAATTGTTATCTTGAAGCTTACACTTGTGACTAGTCTAAGCTCACTATGATACACAACCAATTTACATCTTCTTACATTTCTAAAACAGCATTTGACATACAATTAGCATGTAGTCACTGTCCAAGACACTCAAATTTTTGTACACATGAATAAGTTTGCTCAATATACCCACTGAAGTTTTCTGAGGCCCAGTCAATCATTCCTCATAAACCCTAGCACTCAAATTTGCTTTTGAACTTGGTCAAAATATTATGGATTAGCAAACAAGTGAATAATCAAATCAAGTTCATGTCCATTTGGGGGCTGACAAGGAAGGCCTTGATGCCATGTAGTTTTAGTTCACCAAGGTCCCATAGCACTCCCAGGCTTGAATTGATGTTAGATGTCAGGGGTGCTTAATTATGTACTCTCTCCATTGACAACTAGAAGGATACAGTTGTGGTACATGTAAGCTTTTGGGTTGTGTTCACAGTTTCTAATTATATCCTGAACACTGAATATATTTGTAGTTACTTCTGACAGTGACTTTGACTATCAAAATTGTTACACTAATTTTTTCCCTTAAAATGTATCTCAGGAACGCAGATTGACTTATTTTATAAATGAGAAAGCTAAGCAACAAAGAAGCTAAGTATTGTTTCCAAGTTAACACAGCTACTTAATTGTCAGAATTAGGATTTGAACTGAAACTGCATTGCATGTACATATGCAAAAAGAAAAATTCCCATATGATTCCTAAGCATCTGTTGTATGGAGTAGTGACAAGAAAGGGAATGTTAAGGACTACTTGGCTTAATGTCCTAGTGGACTCAAATTGTCGCAAATCCTGGGATACAGAGGATAAAAATGTGGATAAAGTATGATGAACTGCATAAAAACATAATGAACCATTTTTATTTTATGATGTTTTCAATACATGATCCACTAATTGAACCAGGAAGAAAACATCCAGGTTTGAAAAGTTACCCTTCTGTTTATGCTTTGAATATACTATGTGCCTGTTCACTTAGGGTGAAACAGCACAGCTCTCTATAAGACAACTTAGTGGTATATGGAAATGGCCAGAAAAGGAGCCAGGGACTGCCCAGTTTTCAAGAGAAGTCCATGTGGTAAATATTTACTTAGCTATTCATATCTGAGGTGTGGGCAGCCCACCTGGGCAATAGGAAAAGCACTTGTTCTTATGTGTAACTTCACATAGGAGGGATCCACGGGCACTTGCAACTACTGCTATCATGTTTTCAGCTTCTAATATGTTTTCATAAACAGGATCTACAAAAACACTGAGGTTATTCATCTAAAAAAGGCCTAAACAAGGATACAGGATGCAAAAAGAGTTATATCTCCAAAAGATTTTCAAATTTAAATATAAGGAAAACAGTATACTTCCATACCAGAAGAGAAGTGGTTAATGGAGTATCACACATTTTAAAGCTGGTTATTAAACTGATGCATAAAAATTCTGCCTCCCAGAAATGCAGGAGCCAATGGGAATTCAGAATAATCAAGATAATTGTGAGATTGCCTATAACTTCCAAATTGCCTTGGGCTTTTCTGTCAGCATAATATGCTTTTGAAAATGCTTCAGTTTCCAATGTACCACTGAGCATTGGCATTCTTGGTATTATAATTAAGGAAAAAAAATGAAGTAACCAATTCAAGGAAAAAGTACAACATAATGCATAGGCTTGTGAGAGTGAACAGAATCCATATATTCCACTTACAAGCATTTAAGGCACAGCAGAATGTGTTTACCTACAGTCATACACAGCATTTGGAGTTGAGGCCCATCTCTATCACCTAATTGTGTGACCTTGAACAAGTCACAAAACTTATGAGCCCCAAATGACATCTGTAAAAGATAATGTTAGGGGCCGGCATTGTGCTGTAGTGAATAAAGCTATGGCCTGCAGCGCAAGAATCTCATATTTGTGCCAGTTCATGTCCCGGCTGTTCCACTTCCAATCCAACTTCTTGCTGAGTGGCCTGCCAAAAGCACCAGAGGATGGCTCAAGTGTTTGGGCCCTGCACCCATGTGGGAGACTCAGAAGAAACTCCTGGCCTAGCCCCAGCTGTTGTGGCCATCTGAGGAGTGAACCAATAGAAGGAAGACCTCTGTCTTTCCTTCTCTGTAACTCTTTTGAATAAATACATCTTATAAAAAGAGAAGCTAATGTTAGTAATTGAGTGCACATGTTGTAAAGATATTTATATTATAAACATGAATAAAATGAGACCCATTTTCTGTCTTGGAGATGCTGTATATTTAAGCGAAGTTCAAAGACTATACAAGTGTTCTTTTATGTTCACAGAGGGGCAGGTGTTGTGACACAGCAGTTTAAGCCTCTGTCTGTGATGCCCGCGTCCCATATTGGAATGCCAGTTTGAAATCTACCTTCTCCCCCTGAAATCCAGCTTCTCGCCACTGCATACTGGGAGGCAGTAGATGATGGCCCAAGTACTTGGCCCTCTGTCATACACGTATAAGACCCAAATGGAATTCCTGGCTTCTGGCTTTGGACTGGTGTAAGCCTGGCTATTATGGGCATTTAAGGAGTGAACTAGCTAAAGGAGATTCTCTTTCTCTCTCTCTCTCTCTCTGCCTCTCTCTCTGTCTCCTGCTCCTCTCCCCCACCCCATTGCTCTCTCTCTTTGCCCTCTGTCCCTGCCATTCCATCTTTGAAGAGGATGTAAATAATTATTTTTAAAAATTTATAGAAAATTGAATTAAAGTTAATTTATTTTGGTGCAAAAACTTTAGAAAACATGCATAGTCTTTATGATAGGCATTTTACATGAACTTTTTTTTAAAGATTTTTTTTTATTTGAAAGTGAGAGTTAGGGGAAGAAAGAGAGAAAGAGAATCAATCTTCCATCTGCTGGTTCACTTCCCAGATGGCCACAATGGCCAGGGCTAGATCAGGCTGAAACCAGGAGCCAGGAGCTTCTTCTGGGTTTCCCACAAGGGTGCAGGGGCTCAAGTACTTGGGCCAGCCTCCACTGCTTGCCCAGACACATTTGAAGGGAGCTGGTTAGGAAGTGGAGTAGCTCCAACTCAAACTGTATACACATGTGATGCCAGAGTTGCAGGGGGCAACTTTACCTACTATACCACCATGCCAGCCCCAATGTGAACATTTCAAAGGCCCATTTAATAGAGCAACAGTACAAGATTCCATTAATCTCTTCCTCCTTAGTATCCAAATATATGGTTTATTCTCATGCTTAGTTTTGAAATCATTTTGAAGGTATAGTACTACAGGAATTCAGAACTAGGTAAAACATCAACATGGGAAGTTGAACTTGAGCATTTCAAAAAGAAGAATCAGTTTGGAAAACACACTGGTGGAACAATGGACATTTAATGGGAGGAAAGTACTTTAATCCAACTGAAATGAAGATCCATGAAAAAAAGTAATGGGATCTCAAACTGGCCACAGTTTGAGTCCAATCACAGATCATAGAGTGCCTTGAATGCATAAGTTTGAAGCTCATTTTAAATTAAGGACAGTTCTATATAGCTATGTCTTAAAAGTATTAATCTGTATACTACATAAGGTATATTGGAAAAAATATTAGAATAAAAAATATGTAATATATGGAACTAGTGAGATAGTCCAGTTAAAAGGTAATGAGAGACCTATATGAGAATTGGAATGGAATTGAGAGCTGTAAGACAATGAAGAATTGTCCTGCTGAAATAATTAGTTGGAAAGCCAAGAACAAGAGAGTGGACACATAATTGGGGCTTAGAGCCTGTGTGAAAAGAGAAACCAGGTGCCACTGACAGAACCATCTATAGGAAATGCCAGTGTCAGGGGAAGTTTTAGACATGCTGATTTAGGGACAGGAAGACATTCTTGATCTTTGATAGAATAATTTAAGAAAATCTTTTAAGAAGGGGAAATAAAGACAGATTTCAGGAAATAAAAGTAAGGAAGGGGCAAAGTATGAGCCTAGTTGTGGCAGACTGTGGCCAAAGATGGTCCTCCCATCAGCCACAACCTCTGGTATTTATGCCCTTGTGTAGACACCTGGCCCTGCAACCTATAACTGTGAGGAGTCACACAGAATCACTCTGCAGCATTGTAAGTCACAAGTAACTGCAGTGCTGCAGTCTCTTAGAATCCTTGCTCTTGGTAACCTGAATTCATGTTAGAAGCCCAGCACTACTTTGGCTGCCATACTGAAGTTCAAGCTAACTATAGGAGGGGTCCCCTGGTGAGAGAGATTCCTAACCAGCTCCCAAATGGTCTAGGGATGGCCACCTAGGAGCCAGGCATGTGAACAGAGCAAATTTCAGATGAGTCCAGCTTCTTCTGCCATCTGACTACAACTGTACGAGCCGACACTGTCAAACCCCAGAACCAAAAAAAAAAATACTGAGTTTTAATTTTATGTGACTCGGTTCTTGGGTGATTTGTTATACAGCAAAAGATGAATTGAACATTGTTCCTCTGTTGGAAAGACAGACATAAGACAGGCATCAACATAGTTTGTTTCCATCACAAGACACCCTTTCTAGTATGTGAGGAAAGGCATTTATTTGGATTTGTGTTTGTTTTTGGAAGGGGTGAATAATGGGCATGTGGAAGAATAGTTCATTCCTTGGGACAAGAAAGGGAAAAGTGAAAAGCAAAGCAAAATGTATAAGATGAAGAAAGAAGCTATCCTGAGTGGTCTAGATCTTATCAGGTTCTGTTAGTTAAGAAGGACCCAGAAAGGCAGAATTAGAATCTGAGGAAAGATTCTGTGTGAATGAAATAAAGCAAAAAGTGAATTGGAAGAAAAGAACTATTGAGTAGCAATGAAGGTCTAGAATAAGGTAGAAAGTATGACATTCACAATTAGTAGAAGTTTCTGGTGACCCTATCGGCAGTTTTTGGATTCTGTCATTTCCTATTAAGATTTATAGATACAAAAGAGCTCCTGAGGAAGAAGTTCTCGGAGGGCCTCTCTTGGGCAGAGGAGGTTCCAAGGAAGCCTGCAGGGCATGCAGCATGAATGCTTTTTGTGTCCAGTGAGAGAAAGAGCCCACAGAAAATAGAGAATATGGAAATGACACAGGAAAAAGAGAAGGCCCAAGTCCTCACTAGGTTTATATTCTGAAATAAGTAGGGGATAGGGTGGCAGATTGCTATGGTCCACATGTGTCCCACCAAATTCCTATGTTGATATTTAGTCACCAATGTGATAGCATTAAATGTGGGGCCTTCAGGAAATCACTAAATCATGAAAGAGGAGCCCATATGATTAGCACTGGTAACTTTTCAAAAGACTACAAGGCGGCCGGTGCTGCGGCTCAATAGGCTAATCCTCCGCCTTGCGGCGTCGGCACACCAGGTTCTAATCCCGGTCCGGGTGCCGGATTCTATCCCAGTAGCCCCTCTTCCAGGCCAGCTCTCTGCTGTGGCCCAGGAGTGCAGTGGAGGATGGCCCAAGTGCTTGGGCCCTGCACCCCAAGGGAAACCAGGATAAGCACCTGGCTCCTGCCTTCAGATCAGCGCAGTGCGCCGGCCATGACGGCCATTGGAGGGTGAACCAACGGCAAAGGAAGACCTTTCTCCCCGTCTCTCTCTCCCACTGTCCACTCTGCCTGTCAAAAAAAAAGAAAAAAAAAAAAAGACTACAAGGCAGCATTCATCCTTTTTTCCCCAGTTCCCCATCTGCCATGTGAGGCTACAGCATTTATTCTTCTGCTATGAGAACAGAGCAAGAGATTCCATCTTTGAAGCAGTGGTCCCTCACCTGGAAGCAAACATAGTGATGCCTTGGTTAGACATTTCAGCTTCCATAAGGAAGAGAAATAAATTTATACTATTTAGAAATCACCCAGTCTCAACTCTTTGTTATAGCAGAGTGATCAATGTGACAGAAATGAGTATCACGAAGTAGGGGTGCTATAACAAATAACCCAAAAACTGTGGTCATGACATTGGAACTAGGTAATGGACAGCAACCAGAAGAGTCTGTAGGTCCATGCTAGGAAAATCCCACATTGCCATGAATGGAACATTAAGGGTGATTCTTGTGCAGTGTCAGAAGAGGAGAGCTATAGGGAGGCAATAATCTTTGAGATTATACAAGTGGTTGTGATAAGAATGTTGGCAGTGGCTGGTGCCGCAGCTCACTAGGCTAATCCTCCGCCTTGCAGCGCCGGCACACCGGGTTCTAGTCCCGGTCGGGGAGCCGGATTCTGTCCCGGTTGCCCCTCTTCCAGGCCAGCTCTCTGCTGTGGCCAGGGAGTGCAGTGGAGGATGGCCCAAGTGCTTGGGCCCTGCACCCCATGGGAGACCAGGAGAAGTACCTGGCTCCTGCCATCGGATCAGCGTGGTGTGCCAGCTGCAGTGCGCCGGCTGCAGTGGCCATTGGAGGGTGAGCCAACAGCAAAGGAAGACATTTCTCTCTGTCTCTCTCACTCACTGTCCACTCTGCCTGTCAAAAAAAAAAGTTTTTTTTTAAAAAAAGAATGTTGGTAGAAATATAGAAAGGCTGTTCTGATAAGACTATGGTTTGAACAAGATCTGACTCCCCAACTCATGCAGATGCTTAAATCCCAGAGTCATAAATCAATGATACTCAAGTGGGCAGAGGCTTAACCCAACTGTGGTGATTGAGAGGTGGGCCTCCAGTTAGATTTCTAAGGACATCTTGGACAACCTGGTAGCCCAAACAGACTTATCAGGAGGTAGATCCAGTGATGAGGGCCCCCACTAGGTCAATGCCAAGAAGAATGTGAGGTTCAAGTTGCCACAGTGACCCCCCATGAGGGCAATGCCGTGGAACTGCAGAGACAAGACTCTAGTTTGTGAGAACTAAAGCATGGACCACAACCAAAACTCTAGGGGTGGGGCTGTTAAACCACCAGAGTCCAGTCCATCACGATGTGCCCAGGATGCCGGATGTGGGGCTTTAGGATTTAATGTTTTACCTGGTGGTTTTAATCTTGCTTTGTTCCAATTAATCCTTTCTAGTTGTCTGTCTGCCTCTTTAAACTAGTAATGTACAGCCTATGCCTGTCCCATCATCATATCATTGTAACTGATTTTTGATTTTACAAAAGTTCACAGTAGGAGTTTCCCCCTAAGTTTCAGATGATATTTTGCACTTTTAAATTAATGTGGTGCCGGTGCTATGGCGCAGCAGGTTAAAGCCCTGGTCTGAAGTGCAGGCATCCCATATGGGCACCGGTTCTAGTCCTGGCTGCTTCTCTTCTGAACCAGCTCTCTGCTATGGCCTGGGAAAGCAGTAGAAGATGGCCCAAGTCCTTGGGCCCCTGCACGCACGTGAGAGACCCAGAAGAAGCTCCTGTCTCCTGGCTTCAGATTGGCACAGCTCTGGCCATTGCGCCCATCTGGGGAGTGAACCAGCCGATGGAAGACCTCTCTCTGTCTCTACCTCTCTATGTGACTCTGTCTTTCAAATAAATAAAAGAAATCTTTAAAAAAGATTAGTGTGGGACTGAGTTAAGGCTTTGAGGCTTTTGGGGATGGAGTAAATGAAATGTTATATGTAAGAAGGACATGAGCTTTGGGAGTCAGGAGCAGAATGTTATGGTTTGATCTAATTTTGGGGGCCAGTGCGGTGACTCACTTGGTTGATCCTCCGCCTGCGGTGCTGGCATCCCATGTGGACGCCAGGTTCTGGTCCCAGTTGCTCCTCTTCCAGTCTAGCTCTCTGCTGTGGCCTGGGAGGGCAGTGGAAGATGGCCCCAGTGCTTGGGCCCTGCACCTGCAAGGGAGACCAGGAGGAAGCACCTGTCTACTGGCCTCGGATCAGTGCAGCACCGGCAGTAGCGGCCCTTTGTGGGGTGAACTAACGGAAGAAGACCTTTCTCTCTTTTTTTTTTTTTTCTTTTTAAAAATTTATTTTATTTGAAAGGAGAGGTACACAGAGAGAGGGACAGAGAGAGAGATCCTCCATCCGCTGGTGCACTCCCCAAAGGCCAAGGCTGGGCCAGGCCTAAGCCAGGAGCCAGGGGCTTCTTCCGGGTCTGCCATGAGAGTGCACGGCCCAAGCACCTGGGGCCTCCCAGGGGCAGTAGCAGGGGCCAGACCAGATGCCAGAGTGGCCAGGACCCAAACCGCACGGCAGCGGGCACGTGGGACCCGGCAGTGGCGTCACTAGCTGCACACTTGCTCCGTGTGTATTTCACTAGGAGAAAAGCCAACATGGTGCCACCTGGGTCACGTTGCTGGGGCACCTGGGCGGAACCCTGAGGGAGGACTTGGGTCCCTGTGACCCACCTGCAGCCTGGGCTGAGTTCCAGGCTCCCAGCTTTGGCCTGGCCCAGCCCAAGCTGTTGGGTGAGAAACCTGGCTCTCTCCCTGTCGTTCAAATTAAGTGACAACCGCAGGCGTGGACGGCCCTGTCACAGGCAGCGTCTCAGAGCCAGGCTCCAGTCCACGCCCCTTTCACCCGCAGTGAGGACGGGGCCCTGTCTTGGGGCAGGTGAGACCCGCTGGGCACACGCGCGCCCCGCCGTCAGCCGGGTGCTGGGTGCACACACAACCCGTCTGGAGAGATCTCTGGGGAGTGTAGCACGTGAGACTGGCTGATGTTTAACCCAAGTTTTTTTTAAAAAACGTGTTTTTTCGTAAATGGATCCACGGTGCTAGGAGACCAGCAGCTCTGAGCTGCATCAGGCCTACAGCCAGGACCTGAGGGCCCTCCCCGCCTGCTACACGCCTGAGCTGTGCCACACACGTGAGCTGGCCACTGCCCCCTCGACCTCTCTCTCACTGTCTGTAACTCTACTTCAGACATCAGAATAATGTGACCACCTGGTTTTACACTGTGAATCTGCAAATTCATGAGGCAAAATAAACCTTCCTTCATAAGGAGCTTATCTCAGCTATTTTTTAGTTGTAATAATGAAAACTGATTGGAGGAGGGGCCAAGATGGCAGTATAGCAGGGTTCCTGGCTATTTAAAAGAATTAAGATATTTAAAGGAAGATATAAACTCAAAAACAATAGTAACAGGGGACTTCAATACCTGACTCAGCAATGGACAGAT
The DNA here is from genome assembly GCF_051225735.1 of Oryctolagus cuniculus. Lineage (NCBI taxonomy): Eukaryota > Metazoa > Chordata > Mammalia > Lagomorpha > Leporidae > Oryctolagus > Oryctolagus cuniculus. The sequence continues at coordinate 63,629,456 of NC_142870.1, forward strand.
CAACCAGACAGAAGATCAACAAGGAAACAGAGTTAATCAACACCAAAGACCAAATAGACCTAGCAGATATCTACAGAGCCTTCTACGCTACAGCCACAGAGTACACTTTTTTTTTCCTTTAGTTCATGGAACTTTCTCTAGGATTGACCATATGCTAGGCCATAAAGTGAATCTCAGCAAATTAAAAAAAAATCAAAATCATACCATACGTCTTATCAGACCACAATGCAATGAAGCTGAAAATCAACAACTCATGAATCTCTACATCATATCCAAACACATGGAGAATGAACAACATGTTTCTGAATGAACAGTGGATCATAAAGAAATCAAGAGAGAAATCAAAAAATTTCTGGAAACAAATGAATATGACATACCAAAATTTGTGGCGTATAGCAGAAGCAGAAGCAGTGTAAAGAGGAAAGGAATTATTGCAATTGGTGCCTACATCGAGAAACTGGAAAGGCACCAAATATATATGCACTTCAAGGATCTAGAAAAGCAACAGCAGACCAAACCCAAAACAAGTAGAATAGAAATAATTAAAATTGAAGAAATCAAGAAAATAACAAAATAACAAAAGACCAGCAAAATGAACAACTGTTTTTTTGAAAAAATAAACAAAATTGACATACCATTGGCCCAACTAACCACAAAAAGGAGAGAGAAGACCCAAATCAATAAAATTAGAGATGAAAAAGGAAATGTAACAACAGACAATACAGAAATAAAAAGAATCATCAAAAACTACTATAAACAGCTGTCTGCCAACAAACTGGGAACCTAGAAGAAATGGATAGATTCCTGGACACATAAATCCTACCTAAATTGAGCCTGAAGACTAGAAAACCTAAAGCGACTCATACCCATGACAGAAATTGAATCAGTAATAAAGGCCCTCCCAACAAAGAAAAGATCAGGACCAGATGGCTTCACTATTGAATTCTACCAGACATTTAAAGAAGAACGAACTCCAATTCTTTTCAGATTATTCAAAACAATTGAAAGGAGGGAATCCTCCCAAATTCTTTCTATGAAGCCAGCAACACCTTAATTCCTAGACCCAGAAAAGATGTGCAACAGAGAAAGAGAACTACAGACCAATTTCCCTAACGAACATAGATGCAAAAATCCTCAACAAAATTCTGGCCAATTGAATCTAACTACACATCAGAAAGATCATTCACTTGGACCAAGTGAGATTTATCCCTGGTATGCAGGGATGGTTCAACATTCGCAAATCAATGTGATATATCACATTAACAATTGAAGGACAAAATCCATATGATTATCTCAATAAATGCAGAGAAATCATTTGACAAAATACAACATCCTTTCATGATGAAAACTCTAAGCAAATTGGGTTTAAAAGGAACATTCCTTAACACAGTCAAGGTGATGTATGACAAATCCACAACCAGCATCATATTGAATGGTGAAAAGTTGGAAGCATTCTCACTGAGATCTAGTACCAGAGAGGGATGCCCACTCTCACCATTGCTATTCAGTATAGTCCTGGAAACTTTAGCCAGAGCCATTATGCATGAAAAATAAATCAAAGGGATATGAACTGGGAAGGAGGAAGTAAAAGTAACCCTACTTACAGATGACATGATTCTAGATATAGGGGGATCCACAAGACTCCACTAATAGACAATTGGAATTCATAGAAGAGTTTGCTAAATTAGCACAGTATAAAGTCAATACACAAAAATCAACAGCCTTTTGTATATACAAAGAATACCAGAGCTGAAAAAGAACTTCTAAGATCAATCCCATTAGCAATAGCTACAAAAATGATCAAATGCCTTGGAATAAATTTAACAGAGATGTCAAAGATCTCTATGATGAGAATTACAAAACATTAAAGAAAGAAATAGAAGATACAAAAAACTGATAAATCTTCCATGTTATCAGAAGTGAGATACACAGCAGACCCATAGAATGGCAGATGTCCTAAACAGCACTCTGGCCTCAGAATCAGCCCTTAAGGCATGTGGATCTGGCTGAAAAGCCCATGAGAGTATTTCAGGCATGGAAAGCCAAGACACTCTGGGGAAAAAAAGATCTCCGCGTGTGAGATCCCAGTGGAAAGAACGGGTCATCAAAGAAGGAGGTACCTTTCTCTGAAGGGAGGAGAGAACTTCCACTTTGACCATGGCCTTGTCTAAATATGATCAGAGTCGGTGAACTCAGGGGGCTTCCATAGCCTTGGCAGCTCATGACAAGAGCCTAGGGTGATTACTGATGCCATAAACAAGAGTGTCAATTTGTGAAGTCAACAACAGGAGTCACTGTGCACTTACTCCTCATGTAGGATCTCTGTCCTTAGTGTGCTGTACATTGAGATTTAATGCTATAACTACTACTCAAACAGTATTTTTCACTTTATGTTTCTGTGTGGGAGCACACTGTTGAAATCTTTACTTAATGTATGCTAAACTGATCTTCTGCACATAAAGAGAAATGAAAATGAATCTTGATGTGAATGGAAGGGGAGAGGGAGTGGAAAAGGGGAGGGTTGTGGGTGGGAGGGATGTTATGGGTGGGGAGAAGCCATTGTAATCCATAAGCTGTACTTTGGAAATTTATATTCATTAAATAAAAGTTAAAAAAAAAGAAGGATATTATGAAAAATCATCCATTCTTCCAAATGAAATTTACAGATTCAATGCTATACCAATCAAATTACCAAAGAAAGTCTTCTCAGATCTGGAAAAAAATGATGCTGAAATTCATATGGAGGCACAGGAGACATCTAATAGCGAAAGATATCTTATACAACAAAAACAAAACTGGAGTAACACAATACCAGATTTTAAGACATACATACATATAAACAGTCTGGTACTGGTACAAAAATAGATGGATAGACCAATGGAATGGAATAGAAACCCCAGAAATCAATCCAAATATATACAACAAACATATTTGACAAAGGAGCTAAAACCAATCCCTAGAGCAAGGACAGTCTCTTCAACAAATGGTGCTTGGAAAACTGATGTCCACATGCAGAAGTATGAAGCAAGAATCCTACTTTACATTTTCAAAGAATCCACTCAACTTGCATTAAAGATCTGAATCTACAATCCAACACCATCAAATTAATCAAGAACATTGAGGAAACCCTGTTAGACATTGGCACAGACAAAGAATTCCTGGGAAAGACACAAGAAGCACAAGCAGGCAAAGCCAAAATTAACAAATGGGATTATTTCAAATTGAGAAGCTTCTGTACAGCAAAGGAAATAGTCATGTAAGTGAAGAGGCAATAGACAGAATGTGATAAATTATTTGCAAACTACACAACTGATAAAGCAGTAATAACCAGAATATACAAAGAGATCAAGAAACTCCACAAAAACAAAACATACAACCCAGTTAAGAGATGGGCCAAGGACTTACACAGATATTTTTCAAAAGAGGAAATCCAAATGGCCAACAGACACATGAAAAAATGTTCAGGATCACTAGCTGTCAGGGAAATGCAAATCAAAACCCCAATGAGATTTCACCTCACCTTGGTTAGAATGGCTTTCATACAGAAATCAATAAACAACAAATGCTGGAGAGGATGTGGGGATAAGGGTACCCTAATCCACTGTTGGTGGTAATGTAAACTGGTTCAGCCACTATGGAAAACAGTATGGAGATACCTCAAAAATCTGAATATAGTCCTTCCATATGACCCAGCCATCCCACTCCTGGGAATTTACCCAAGGTAAATGAAATCAGTAAACAAAAGAGCTAGCTGTACCTCCATGTTTATTGCAGCTCAATTCACAATAGCTAAGATATGGAATCAACCTAAATGCCCATCAACTGAAGACTGGATGAAGAAATTATGGGATATGTACACTTGAGTGATCACCGATGTCATAAATAAGAGTGTTGATTGTTAAATTAACAACAGAAGTTACTTATTTCTAACTTGCTGTGCACTTACTTCCCAAGCAGGACCTCAGTCCTTAATGAGTTGTACTATGAGAATTAACTGTAAAACTTGTTCTCAAACAGTACTTTATACATTGTGTTTGTGTGTACGTGTGTGTGTGTGTGTGTGTGAACTGTTGAAATCATTACTTAGTATAGAGTTGGTCTTCTGTATATAAATTAAAAATGAATCTTAATGAAGAATGGGATATGAGAAGGAGTAGGAGGTGGGACGGGAGTAAAGGTAGGAGGGTGGGTATGGGGGCGAAGAACCACTATATTCTTAAAGTTGTATCTATGAAATTTGCATTCATTAAATAAAAGCTTTTAAAAAATAAAAAGCCAGCAGTTTAAATGCAAAAAGAAAGAAAGAAAATAAAACTGATTAATACAAAATCTTAAACAAAAATGAAGAAAATCTTATGGAAAACTGAAGGAAGGGTTGTCTTTGTGATAAAATGTCAAATAGCTTGGCTAAATTTTGCCCCTGTCCTGGTCCTTTGTGGAATACAGACTCGATAAAAATGAACTAGGATATTTGGTACAATAAATAACTAACCAAAATATTTTGGGTATTTCATTTCTATTGATGGCTTATAGTAAATGAGACTAAAAATGAATTTAAGACAGTATTTATAACTGAAAAAAGAGCAAAGCAGAACTTAAATGATTTGAGTCTCAGTCTTGCCAGATTGTAATAATATTGTTTCTGGAAGAAAGTGTCAAGGGTGTAGCCAAGTGATTAATTAGATAGTAATAATATGCTATTGATCAGATCAATGGAATAAAGACCCTAGAGTCATTTCTGGAATCTTCCTGGGTGCCCCACCCACAACAGACCCAGAGTACCAGGGCCTTGAAAACAGAAGAGTTTCAAGGCAAGGGTACAGAAGAACTAGAGGCTGACTTCCCAGGGCCACCTCAAGTTTCTGTTCCCATCATGACAGTGAGGAGCTCCTCTACAATCCAGCAAGCTCAGGTTAGGCTCAGGTTGCCACTCCAAAGGGCCTATGAGGTAAACTTCAAGTGCACAGAATGCAAGAAGCTGTGAAGTCATAGCTGCCTATACCTTGATTTTAAAGGATGCCTTGAAGAGCCTCTGCATCCAGGTAAAGGACTGTAATGGCATGGGGTCTCCAGAGAGAGTCCCTAGTAGGGTAATGCCTGGTTGGAGCTACTGTAGAACACCTCCACTTAGAGTAACATTTAGTGGAGCAATAGGGGAAGGCCACTCCCAAGACCCTAGACTTGTGGAGTCACCAGCATGTGATGCCACTTTGGTAGAGTGACAGGCACTCAACTCCAATAGCTAGGAGATTCTATGTGGGATATGCCCAGCAAAGCCTTAAAAGCAGGGATGCCTTGGGGGTCTGGGGGCCAGACTTTCTACAGTGTATTCACAAGGGAGGACACAGAATCAACAAATATTACTCTGAATTTTCAAGAGTGTATATATATATATATATATATATATATATATATTATTTTTTATTGAATTTTGGACTTACTTGGGACCTTGTTTCTTTTTTCTTCTTTCTTATTCCTCCATTTTGAGATAGAAATGTCTACCCTATGCCATCCTACCATTGCATTTTATTTATTTTAATGCACTTGTGGGAGGGAGAGAAAACATATGTAACCAAGAGAAAACATGACTGAGTGAGAGTATGATCTTTCATCTTCTGATTCACTCCCCAGATGCACACAACAGGGCCAGGCCAGGCTGAAACCAGGATCACAAAACTGCATCTGGGTGTCCCATGTGGGTAGCAGGAACGAAAGAACTTGAGCTATCATCTGTTGCCTTCTGGGATTCATCAGCAGGGAGCTAATTCAGAAGTGGAGGAGTTGAAACTTTGAACTGGCACTTCTATATGGGATGTGGGCAACCAAAGTAGTGGCTTAACCTACCTAAAGTAGCCATTGTATTAAAGAGTCACATAATGTATTTGATTTTATAGGTTCACAGGAGTAGAAATTTGCCTTAGGATGAATTGTACTTTGAGTCTTACCCATATACGATTAAGATGAGACTCTGAACATTAGATTTCTTAGTTGGTGCTAGAACACCTTAAGACTTTTGAAGCTTAATTTGTTCCAGCACTGGATAGAATGAATGTATTTTGCTTGTAAGAAGGACATGAATTTGGGGGACCCACAGGCAAGATGCTATGGTCTGAATATGTCTACCCAAAATTAATATGCTAAAACTTAATATGATAATATTACGATGTAGAGCTTTAGAAGCCAATCAAATAATGAGGACAGAATCCTCATAAATGGGACTAATGTTCTTCTAAAGGAGGTGCAAAGAGCCAACATCACACTGAGAGAAGACAAAACCACTTCCTACAAGATGTGGAAAGGATAGAATTTCCACTTTTATCACCGTTACAGAAGTCTTCATAAGAGCAATTAGACAAGAGAAACAAAAAATACCCAATGTGAAAGGAAGAAATCAAATTATTCTTGTTTACTGATCAGATGAGTTTATGTACAGAAAAATCTAAAAACACCATCAAAAAGTCATTGTAACTGATAAATTCATTAACTTACAGGCTATAATATCAAAATAAAAATAGTAGCATTTTTATATAATATCAATTTGGCTGAAAAAATTGCTGAGAAAAGTAATCTCAGTCAAAGTAGGTACAAAAATTTAAAATATCTAGCAATAAATTTAACCAAGGAAGTTAAAGATCATTAAAATGATGAAAGATATTAGAGGCCGGCACAGATCGGGTTAAAGCCCTGGTCTGGAGTGTCGGTTCTAGTCCCGGCTGCTCCTCTTCCAATCCAGCTCTCTGCTATGGCCTGGGAAAGCAGTAGAAGATGGCCCAAGTCCTTGGGCCCCTGCACCCCCGTGGGAGACCTGGAAGAAACTCCTAGCTCCTGGCTTCAGATCTATGCAGCTCTGGCCATTGTGGCCATCTGGAGAGTGAACCAATGGATGAAAGCCCTCTCTCTGTCTCTACCTCTCTATAACTCTTTCAAATAAATAAATCTTAAAAAATGATGAAAATATTAATCAATGGAAATTGATTCACCAATGAAAATATGTCTCATGTTCATGAATTGGAATAACTTTGTTAAAATAACCATAATACCCAGTTATCTACAGATTCAATGAGTCCCTCTCAAAATACTAATGACATTCTTCACAGGAATAGAAGTACTCTGAAAATTCATATGAAATCATAAAAAAATACAACAAACAGAAAACCAGAATGGCCAAAAGAATCCCAAGCAAAAAAGAACAAAGCTAAAGGTATCCCAACACCTGACTTGATAATGTACTACAAGACTACGGTAACCAAAAGAGCAAAGAATTGGCATAAACACCGAAACAGGTCAAAGGAACAGAATAGGGAAAGTAGAATTTAATTACATAGAATCAACTGATTTTTGACAAATGTGGTAAGAACATGTATTAGAGAAAGCTCAGTCTCTACAATAAGTGGTTCTGGGAAAACTGGATACATGTATGCAGAAGCAACTAGACTCCTCTCTCATCACATGCTAAAAATCAATTCAAAATGCATCAAAGACCTAAGTGTAAGCCCCAAAACTTTGAAGCTTCTGGAAGAAAGCACATGGACATTAGGGCATTGCTCTTAGTAAATATGTTTTTGACTATGACCCCAAACACACAGGTAACAAAACCAAAAATTGATGAAGATTTCAAAACAAAAACCTATACAACAAAGGAAATGAGAGTTAAGTGACAACCTGTGGAGTAAGAAGAAAATATATACAAACCTGTTCATCTGACAGAAGATTAACATCTAGAATATGTAAGAAACTCAAGCAATAGCAGAAAAGAAATAAGCTGATTTAAAAATGGGCAGATGATCATGGTCGGCGCCATGGCTCACTTGGCTAATCCTCCACCTGCTGTGCCGGCACCCCAGGTTCTAGTCCCAGTTGGGGTGCTGGATTGTGTCCCGGTTGCTCCTCTTCCAGTCCAGCTCTCTGCTGTGGCCTGGGAAGGCAGTGGAGGATGGCCCAAGTGCTTGGGCCCTGCACCCACATGGGAGACCAGGAGGAAGCACTTGACTTCTGGTTTTGGATCGGTGCGGTTCGTAGGCCATAGCGGCCATTTGGAGGGTGAACCAACGGAAGGAAGACCTTTCTCTCTGTCTCTCTCTCTCTCACTGTCTAACTCTGCCTATCAAAAAAAAAAAAAAAAAAAAAAAGAAAAGAAAAAAAAAATGGGCAGATGACCTAAACAGACATTACTCAAGATAATGTCCTAGATGTATATGAAAATGTTCAACATCACCAATCATCAGAAAAATGCAAATAAAAACCATGATGAGAAATCATATCACCTCAGAATGCTTATTATCAAAATCATAAAAAAAAATCCACATTCTGGTAAGCATGTAGGGAATGCAGAACTCATTGCTTTGATGGGAATATAGATTAGTATAGTCTTATGGGAAAACACTGTAGAGATTCTTTAAAAAGCTAAAATCAGAACTACTATGTGATTCAGCAATTTCACTGCTGGCTTTCTACTCAAAGGAAATGAAATCATATCAAAGATATACTTGAATTTCTACATTTATTGCAACACTGTTCACAATAGCCAAGATATAGAATCAATTGAGATGTTCACTGATGAATGGATATAAAATGTTGTACATACAATGAAACATTATTCAGCCATCAAAAAAAAGAATGAAATCTTATCATTGCGCCAACATGAATAAAATTGGCAGACATCACCTTAACTAAAATAAGCCAGACACAGAAAGATGAACACTGCATGCTATCTCAATTGTGTAAATTAAAAAAAAAATCTCATGAAAAAGAGATTGGAATAGTGGTCCTAGGAATGGAAAGTGTAGAGAGGAAGAGGATGGAGAAAGATTCTAAAAGGGGCACCAAATTTCAGTTAGATAGGAGAAAATTATTTTGGTGTCTTAGAGCACAGTACAGTAAATATAGTCTACAACAAATCATGATACATTTCGAAGTAACTACACAAAACTCTGAAGATTACCGATACATAGAAGTGACTAACGCTTGTGAAGGCAGAAATGCTAATTAACCTGATTTGATCTTTTCACTTCACACACAGGTATTGAATTCTCATACTGTACTTCATAAATCTGCTCAAATATTATGTGTCAACAGAAAAAAATGTATTTTTTAAATAAGTGGTCCAAAGGACTTTTTTTTCTTCTTGTCATTCTTCCAGAATGACAGAGAACCCAGAAAAAGGCACAATTTTTGAAGCAGAGAGCTCTCAATAGACAGAAAATATGCCAATACCTTGATCCTGGAAGTCTTAGACTCCAGAAATGTGAGAAATAAATTTCTGTCATTTATAAATTACTCAGTTCATGGTATGTGTTACAGCAGCTGGAAAGGACGAAGATGGATGGAGAATGGAGTTAAAAGCAGGCAGGGAGAGTATGATGGTTACTTTCTACTATATTTCTAAATTAAATTACATATTTATTATATTATACATATATTATGTCTATATTAAATATTTTAGAAATCATTCCATCCCTCAGAATCGATTCTACATTTCTACCTTTAGACCATGGAAGTCAAGCTCTATTTGTTGGGCCATGTCTTTCTCAGATGACTTCACAAATTCTGCCTGCAAGTAATGTAAGAGGCAGAAACTAGCCGTTTGCTCTGCTTTTTAACCTAAAGCAACATTCCCCTTCAGCTACCAAAAGGTAGGGTCCAATGACCAAGAGGTTACGCCTGATATAGTCAGTCTCAGGAACCATAGCATCCCTTAGCAGTCACCTCAACTCATCAGTCTGGATAGTTTTCTTTTCCCTCCACTTCCCTACCTACTTCACTTTCAGAAGCCCACAAAGTAGGCTTAGGAATGTCTACGCTATCTCTGGTTATTGCCCCAACATTTGTCAAGAGGTTATCAACTTCTAGCAGTTGTCTTTTCCAATATCTGCTTGACCTGGCTTAAATTTTCTATCTGACCCTTGACCCCAGGCAGGCTGTCTGTAAGTCTCTTCTTCAAAGAACAAGTGGCCTCAAAACACTGTGTGACCTCTTCAGTGTCAAAGTGAAGCTTTTGGAATTTTGTTTCCAGTTTCTTAGTCATTTCCAGCTGAGCCAAATAGGTTCCTCTTGCCTCCTCCAGTCTCACTCAAATCCAACAGGTTGGGAGCAAAGTCAGCTCCTCTACCATATTGGCTAGAGCGGTCTTCTCAGCTTTCCATTCCTCTTTCAGATCTTCTATTTGAGAGTGGAGCAATGAATAATTGACAATGACTAAGCATTTGTAGCACATTCTATTTGCAAGAGCTTTTTTTTTTTTTTTTTTTTTTACTATTTTTTTTCTTTCACAGCTAAGAAAGCTAACATAACACTTTAGGTTCCCAATTTATAATTAAGAAAATAGGATGCACATAAGTGATCTGCTGCAAATCAGTACCAAAATCAGAATTATAATTAGCAGTTCTTCTGGATTCTCAGCTTTTGATGATGAGTAACTTCATTAAATTATAGACAAGAAGGAGAAACTTAATAAAGGACTCCTCCCAATGGAATAGGAAAATATCTTAATGACAGAAAAAATGTAAAGAGTTTATTTAAAAATAGTATGATGAATTTTATGCACAATGTTTGACTTATCAGGGTTTCATTTTCCTGCCAACTATTGAGAACTTAGGCAAAAATCATATCAACAGAATGAGCATTGTCAAGTCCAAGTGACTTGCTTATATGAAACAACATCAGTTTATCTTTGTACACATTTCCAACAAACATGGTAACTTGATTTCCTCATCTGTAGATTTGAAGTAACAAAATATAATTGATGAAGCAATGCAAACTGTTTAAGTAAAGGGGAATCTTCTACCATAAGAGGCAGATTTATTAGGAAAAGAAAACTATTGATAGGAACTTTCAGAGCCTCAAGCCCTCTTAGATAGGGACAAAAAGCCCTACAAAATTTGATAGCAGTATTGTGTTACAGAATAATAAAGTCAATGACTTTTGTTAATATCACCCTAAGTAATTAGCCATAGTTTAGAATAGCAAGCAACAGAATAAGATCTATTTTAGAATGGATTTTCATTTCCATTAAGTAAGAGTAGTATGGCTTAGATAAAGCTAATTTTTAGATCAAAATAAGTAGTCTATCAGTTCTGTAGATGAGCTATTACAGAAGAAGTGCTAAAGTGCGATTCCCACATCCACATAAATGTGATCTGCTCCAAGTCGTTACCACGGGATTCCAAACGACTGTCATGGAACCAAACATTTCTGAAACATTTCTTCAGAGATAACCTCTATAGAACTTTTGAAGTTATCAAGGTAAAAGAGAAAGCGTACACTTTAGATAAGTTGAATTTTCCTTTATTTTAGATGAAGTCAGGTGTCATTTGAAGACAAGCCTGATGAATAAGATAGAAATGACTTGGAGGTTAACATTGCATCTGAAAATATAAAGTATGTTCACAGAGCAGTGAGATTGGTTTTATTATGTGGCCCAAATGTTTCAGAAGATAAGCATCAGAAAATGGTTCCAAAATTGTTTTGAGCAATGGCTACATTACTGAGATATTTAACTCCAAAGGAAAAACATACATTTAGAGGCATGTGAGCATGTGTTTGTGTTTGTGTTTCTGTCTGTATGTATGTGTGGGTTCACTTGATATTAATTAGTTCATAAAATCATCATATAGTCTAAAATTTATAAATAAAAATCCATTATGAATTAATGTATTTATGCTACGAATATTTATAGAACATACCAATTTGTAGCATAATTGCCTTCTAATCAAAGAATAATCATAAAAATTAAACTGCTAAAGCTGAATGCACACCATGACCCAAGCACCATGCTTACTATTTAAATGTATTTTTCCATTTATGTTCATTCAAAAATTGTCAAGTGGTCTAATGAGTGAAACAAACACATGTCTAGGATTTGACCACAATACTTGGTTCACAGCAATGTTCAACAAATTAGCTGTTCATTTTTAATATCCTCAAGGTAAGGAAATTTAAGCTTCAAAAGTAATTTTCTTCAGAGGTACACATCTGTGGAATGGCTCATTTTACCTTTTAATCACTGTGTTTTTTTCTGCCTCTGTCTATAGTTGGCTAAGAGTTTGGATTTCTTGACAGAGCATTTGTCATTGAAGCATCAATCATCATTCATGGATCTAAACATAGGTATACAGAGGTATTTGATAAATATAAAGTGTCTTTAAAAAGTTGGCAGAAAATTGATATTGTGAAAAAATCTTCATATGAATGTTAAAAAATCTGCACCAAAATAAACATTAATTCAAATTTTCTGCAAACTTTTCAAAGTATCCTCAAAATTACCTGAAGTTCTATAACCATTTTCCGAACCTGAGACTTTTCATTCTCATTTTTTCCCTCTGTGTATGCACTTTTCTAAAAAGAATTGTTTTTATATATGTGAAAGGCAGAGTTACAGTGAGGCAGGGTGGGGAGGGGGGACAGAAAGGGGGAGAGTGGGGGAGAAGGGGAGAGGGGGGAGGAGGAGAAAGGGAGAAGAGAGAGGGGGGAGAGAGGGGGGAGAGAGGGGGGAGGGGGGGAGAGGGGGGGAGAGGGGGGGAGGGGGAGAAGAGAGAGGGGGAAGGGAGAGAGGGGGAGGAGAAAGGGGGAGGAGAAAGGGGGAGGAGAAAGGGGGAGGAGAAAGGGGGAGGAGAGAGAGGGGGAGGGGAGAGAGGGGGAGGAGAGAGAGGGGGAGGAGAGAGAGGGGGAGGAGAGAGAGGGGGAGGAGAGAGAGGGGGAGGAGAGGGGGAAGGGGAGGAGAGGGGGAAGGGGAGGAGAAGGGGGAGGGGAGGAGAGGGGGGGAGGGGAAGAGAGGGGGGAGGGGAGGAGAGGGGGGAGGGGAGGAGAGGGGGGAGGAGAGAGGGGGAGGAGAGAGGGGGAGGAGAGAGGGGGGAGGAGAGAGAGGGGGAGGAGAGAGAGGGGGAGGAGAGAGGGGGAGGAGAGAGGGGGAGGAGAGAGGGGAGGAGAGAGAGGGGGAGACGGGGGAGATGGGGGGAGATGAGGGGGGACACAGGTGGGGGAGATGGGGGGGACACGGGTGGGGGAGACGGGAGAGAGACAGGAGGGAGATGGCGGGGGAGACAGAGAAATCTTCCATCCTCTGGTTCACTCCCCAAATGTCCGAAATGACCAAGACCAAGGCTGGGCCAGGCTGAAGCCAGGATCCTTGAACTCATATGGTTCTCCCACGTGGGTTTCAGGGTCCCAAGAACTTAGGCCATCTCCTGCTCCTTCCCAGGGGCATTAGCAGGGAACTGGATTGGTAGTGGAGCAGCCAGGACTCACACTGGCACCTATATGGGATGCTAGCAGTGCAGAAAGTGGTTTAACCCACTGTGCCACAATTCCTGCTCCATTTCATGGGGGGGGGCATTGTAATCCACTAACTGTACTTTTAAAATTTATATTTACTAAATAAAAAAGAAAAAAAAAGAAAAAGAAAAATCCTATTTCTTTCAGAAACTGAGACAGAGAATCTCAAATCTTTTAAGTGGATTATAGGAGCTCAGTTATTTGAGCCAAGACAGCTGCCTTACAGGGTCTACATTAACAGGAAGTTGAAGTCAGAAACCAGAGATGGATATAGAAACCAGGCACTCCTATTTGGGATATGGGAACCTTGACTAGGGTCTTAACTGCTAGACCAAATGCTTGCCCAGTATCTGACTTATTTCTGTTACCTGTTTAGAAAAAAAAATCCAATGGAATTGTTCAAAATCATATTTTTGAAATAGTTTTTAAATTACAGAAATATTAATTCATTCTCATTGCAAAAATTCAAAAATTCCATCTATATATAAAATCTAATCTAAATCTAAAGAAGATTTATAGCTTCATCCATTTTTTTTTAAAAAAAGATGTATCTATTTATTTAAAAGGCAGAGTTGCAGAGAGGCAGAGGTAGAGACAGAGAGGCCCTCCATCTGATGGGTCACTCCCCAGATGGCCATTGCAGCCAGAACTGTGCCAATCCAAAGTCAGGAACCAGGAGCTTCCTCTGTGTCTCCCACAAGGGTGCAGGGGCCCAAGGACTTGGGCCATCTTCCACTGCTTTCCCAGGCCATAGCAGAGAGCTGGATTGGAAGAGGAACAGCGGGATTGGAATCAGCGCTCATATGGGATGCCAGCACTTAGGCGGCAGCTTCACATGCTACTCCACAGCGCCATCCCCAGCTTTATCCTTTTTTTTTTTTTTTTTTTTTTTTTGGACAGGCAGAGTGGACAGTGAGAGAGAGAGACAGAGAGAAAGGTCTTCCTTTTGCCATTGGTTCACCCTCCAATGGCCACTGCGGCCAGCGCACCACGCTGATCCGAAGGCAGGAGCCAGGTGCTTCTCCTGGTCTCCCATGGGGTGCAGGACCCAAGCACTTGGGCCATCGTTCGCTGCCTTCCCAGGCCACAGCAGAGAGCTGGACTGGAAGAGGAGCAACCAGGACAGAATCTGGCACCCCAACGAGGACTAGAAGCTGGGGTGCCAGTGCCACAGGCGGAGGATTAGCCAAGTGAGCCGTCGTGCCCTCCTCTTTCCAGATTTTACCTAAACATTGGCACATTTTTGTTCCTGAGTGTATATATAGCTATCGGTTTCATTTTTTTTCCTATGAAAAGCATGATATTGCATATATTTGTAATGTGCTGATCTGTAACTTTTTTTCCCCAAAAGGCAGGGAGACAGAGACAGACAGAGATCTTCTCATCGGGTGGTTTACTCCCCAAATGCCTACAACAACCAGGGCTAAAGACAGGGGCTGAAAATTCAGATTGGATTCCCTCTAGAGGTAACGGGGACCAAGCACTTGACTCATAACCTACTGCCTCCCAGCATACAAATTAGCAGGAATAGCTGGAATCAGGAACAGAGCAGGGACTTGAACACAGGCAAGCTACTATGGCTCTAGCCATTGTGGCCACTGGGGAGTGAACCAGCAGATGGAAGACCTTTCTCTTTCTCTAACTCTGCCTTTCAAATAAATAAATCTTAAAAAGATAAGCTTATTTTTATGTAAAACAAATTTAAAATATATGAATTTTTAAATACATATTTCTATTAATTTTTTGAATACCTTCTGTACATGAGCACTGTGTACATGCTAATGTTTCTGTAGAGTGTATAACAGGATGGGAATTGCTGTCTGATGTATAGATGATGCTTAGTATATGCAACAGTCCACTTTTGTGCTCTCACAGTAGTGTGAAATCATTACTTCTCTACATTTATTCTTTTTGTAAAGATTTATTTTATTTTTTTGGAAAGACAGTTGTAGAGAGAGGTCTTCCATCCGCTGGTACACTCCCCAGATGGCCGCAATGGCCAGAGCTGCGCCAATCCGAAGCCAGGAGACAAGAGCGTCCTCTGGGTCTCCCATGTAGGTACAGGGGCCCAAGGACCTGGGCCATCCTCCACTGCTTTCCCAGGCCACAGCAGAGAGCTGGATTGGAAGAGGAGCAGCCGGGACTAGAACCGGTGCCCATATGGGATGCTGGCTCCTCAGGCCAGGGCTTTAACCCGCTGTGCCACAGCACTGGCCCTTACATTTATTCTTAATCTGAGTGTACTCCTAAATTTTTCTTAAAGAATGTATTAATATTTCATTGGTTTATTCTGTGTATCTTCATTAAATTTTGACTATTAATACTTTTCAAAGGACAATAAACCAAGTGAACTACTTGTTCATTCTTTGACCATTTTTCTATCGTGGTTCATCTATTTATTAAAGTACAAATTTTCTTTTAATGTACTTCATATTTTTCTAAAGATGTATTTATTTAGTTGAAAGGCAGAGTTACAGTGAGGTAGAGCCAAGGACACACAGAGGAAGGAAGGGAGAGAGAGGGAGAGAGAGAGGGAGGGAGGGAGAGAGAGGGAGGGAGAGAGAGAGAGGGAGGGAGAGAGGGAGAGAGGGAGGGAGAGAGGGAGGGAGGGAGAGGGAGGAAGACGGAGGGAAGGAGGAAGAGGGAGGGAGGGAGAGAGGGAGGGAGGGAGGGAGAGAGGGAGGGGGAGAGAGGGAGGGGGAGGGGGAGAGGGAGGGAGGGGGAGAGGGAGGGAGGGGGAGAGGGAGGGAGGGAGAGAGAAGGAGGGAGAGGGAGAGAAGGAGGGAGAGGGAGAGAGGAGGGAGAGGGAGAGAGGAGGGGGAGGGAGAGAGGGAGGGGGAGGGGAGAGGGAGGGGAGAGGGAGGGGAGAGGGAGGGGGAGAGGGAGGGGGAGAGGGAGGGGGAGAGCACCTCCATCCAATGGTTCACTCCCCAGATGGCTGCAATGGCCAGTGCTGTGTGAATCTGAAGCCAGGAGCCAGTGGCCTCCCCTGGGTCTTCCACATGGGTGCAGCAGACCAACATCTTGGGCTATCTTCTGCTTTCCCAGGCCACAACAGAGAGCTGGATCAGAAGTGAAGCAGCCAGTACTTGAACTGGTGCCCACATGTGATGGCAGCACTGCAGGCAGTGGCTCCAGTACTCCCATATTTATTCTTTTATATCTGTGCCTCTGGTTTGTGGAGCTCTCCTCACATTTTCTTCTTAATTTTCTCTCACTCAAGATTACCCTCAACCTGACAGAGATACCATTTCACGAAATAGGGAGCATTTATACTTCATTTGGTGTACTAATTAATCACTTACCTTTAGGGAAAGGAATGAAATATACAAGCACATGATGTCCAGTTACATAGACATCTTTTTTTCTACGAATCTTTTTTTTTAACTTTTATATAATGAATATAAATTTCCAAAGTACAGAATATTGATTACAATGGCTTCCCCCCCATAACGTCCCTCCAACCCGCAACCCTCCCCTTTCCCACTCCCTCTCCCCTTCCATTCACATCAAGATTCATTTTCGATTCTCTTTATATACAGAAGATCAGTTTAGCATACATTAAGTAAAGATTTCAACAGTGTGCTCCCACACAGAAACATAAAGTGAAAAATACTGTTTGAGTAGTAGTCATAGCATTAAATCTCAATGTACAGCACACTAAGGACAGAGATCCTACATGAGGAGTAAGTGCACAGTGACTCCTGTTGTTGACTTAACAAATTGACACTCTTGTTTATGGCATCAGTAATCACCCTAGGCTCTTGTCATGAGCTGCCAAGGCTATGGAAGCCCCCTGAGTTCACCGACTCTGATCATATTTAGACAAGGCCATGGTCAAAGTGGAAGTTCTCTCCTCCCTTCAGAGAAAGGTACCTCCTTCTTTGATGATCCATTCTTTCCACTGGGATCTCACTCACGGAGATCTTTCATTTAGGTTTTTTTTTTTTTTTCCCCCAGAGTGTCTTGGCTTTCCATGCCTGAAATACTCTCATGGGCATTTCAGCTAGATCCGCATGCCTTAAGGGCTGATTCTGAGGCCAGAGTGCTGTTAGGACATTTGCCATTCTATGGGTCTGCTGTGTATCTCACTTCCCATGTTGGATCATTCTCTCCCTTTTTGATTCTATCAGCTAGTATTTGCAGACACTATTCTTGTTTATGTGATCCCTTTGGTTCTTAGTCCTATCATTATGATCAATTGTGAACAGAAATTGATCACTGGGACTAGTGAGATGGCATTGGTACATGCCACCTCGATGGGATTGAATTGGAATCCCCTGGTATATTTCTAACTCTACTGTTTGAGGTAAGTCAGCTTGAGCATGTCCCGAATTGCACATCTCTTCCCTCTCTTATTCCCACTCTTATATTTAACAGCGATCACTTTTCAGTTAAGTTTCAGCACTTAAGAAGAATTGTGTATTGATTACAGTATTCAACCAAAAGTATTAAGTAGAACAAACAAAAAAAATACTAAGAGGGATAACATATTAAGCTGCTCATCAACAGTCAGGGTGAGGGCTGATCAAGTCACCATTTCTCATAGTGTTCATTTCACTTTAACAGGTTTCCTTTTTGTTGCTCAGTTAGTTGTCACCTATCAAGGAGAACATGTGGTATTTGTCCCTTTGGGATTGGCTTATTTCACTCAACATAATGTTTTCCAAATTCCTAACAGGGATCACTTTTCAGTTAAAATTTAAACACCTAATAATAATTGTGTGTTAATTACAGAGTTCAACCAATGGTACTAGAACAAAAAAAAATACTAAAATGGATAAAGTATTACATTGTACATCAACCGTCAGGACAAGAGGTGATCAAGTCACTGTTTATCATAGTGTCCATTTCACTCCAACAAGTTTTCCCTTTGGTGCTCAGTTAGTTGTCGAAATCAGGGAGAACATATGATATTTGTCCCTTTGGGACTAGCTTAGTTCACTCAGCATGATGTTTTCCAGTTACATAGACATCTTTATGTTACACCCATCAGCAGTTAGAAGAATCTAGAAATCAGTGATGAAAGAGAGCTTAAGGGGCCAGCACGAAGAGAGAGACCATTTCTCTCTCTCTCTCGCTCTTGCCTTCGCTCTCCCACTCTCCCTCTCTCTGCCTCTCCCCTCTCCTCCTCCCCCTCCCTCCACCTCTCCCTCTCTCCCCCTCCCTCTGCCTCTCCCTCCCCCCCTCTGCCTCTCCCTCTCCCTCCCCCCTCTCCTTCTCCCTCCCCCCTCTCTCTGCCTCTCCCTCTCCCTCCCCCCTCCTTCTCCCTCCCCCCTCTGCATCTCCCTCTCCCTCCCCCCTCTCCTTCTCCCTCCCCCTCTCTCTGCCCTCTCCTTCTCCCTCCCCCCTCTCTCTGCCTCTCCTTCTCCCTCCCCCTCTCTCTGCCTCTCCTTCTCCCTCCCCCTCTCTCTGCCTCTCCTTCTCCCTCCCCCTCTCTCTGCCTCTCCTTCTCCCTCCCCCCTCTCTCTGCCTCTCCTTCTCCCTCCCCCCTCTCTCTGCCTCTCCTTCTCCCTCCCCCCTCTCTGCCTCTCCTTCTCCCTCCCCCCTCTCTGCCTCTCCTTCTCCCTCCCCCCCGCCTCTCCTTCTCCCTCCCCCCTCTCTGCCTCTCCTTCTCCCTCCCCCCTCTCTCTGCCTCTCCTTCTCCCTCCCCCTTCTCTCTGCCTCTCCTTCTCCCTCCCCCCTCTCTCTGCCTCTCCTTCTCCCTCCCCCCTCTCTCTGCCTCTCCTTCTCCCTCCCCCCTCTCTGCCTCTCCTTCTCCCTCCCCCTTCTCTCTGCCTCTCCTTCTCCCTCCCCCCCTCTGCCTCTCCTTCTCCCTCCCCCCTCTCTGCCTCTCCTTCTCCCTCCCCCCTCTCTGCCTCTCCTTCTCCCTCCCCCTCTCTGCCTCTCCTTCTCCCTCCCCCTCTCTCTCCCTCTCTCTGCCTCTGCCTCCTCCTCCCCCTCTCCCCCTCTCCCTGCCTCCTCCTCTCCCCTCTCTCTGCTTCCCTCTCTGTGTAACTCTGACTTTGAAATAAGTAGATAAACCTTAAAAAAAAGGAAAGCTTAAGAGATTAGAATATATGAGTTCCATGAGACCTCTCCCTCTCCCTCTGCCACTTCTGCCTCCTCTCTCTGCCTCCCCCTCTCCCTCTGCCCCTTCTCTCTGCCTTCCCCTCTCCCCCTCCCCCTGCCTCCCTCTCTCCCTCTCCCCCTCCCCCTGCCTCCTCCTCTCCCTCTCCCCTTCTCTCTGCCTCCTCCTCTCCCTCTCCCCCTCCCCCCGCCTCCTCCTCTCCCTCTCCCCTTCTCTCTGCCTCCTCCTCTCCCTCCCCCCCCCGCTTCCCCCTCTCTGTGTAACTCTGAATTTGAAATAAATAGATAAACCTTTAAAAAAAGGAAAGCTTAAGAGATTAGAAAATATGAGTTCCATGAGAACATGGAAGAAACCAAAAATAAAAGATGTTGAGTCCTTGCTTGATCACTTTCCAGTGATGGGAAGCTGATTTTTCACATGTGGCTCACTTCATAGTCAGATAAATCTATTTACTCAAGAACAGCTCTTCTAAGGAGTCAGAATATTCTTTGTAAATTCTACTTAGATGTCCAGTCACTGCTCCCTGGAATAACCAAGGACATTTTCTCTATGTGCTCAACTGAAAATATTTTGGGTCTCACAAGTGAGTATCATTGGCCCTTTCAAATAGTTCTCACATGGCATGATTTCCATGCCATCTTCACCATCGTGGTACTTTCTTTTAGTCCACAGCATTAAGTTGTATCCTACACCCCAACAAGCCAGTCAGAAC
Source organism: Oryctolagus cuniculus (assembly GCF_051225735.1). NCBI lineage: Eukaryota > Metazoa > Chordata > Mammalia > Lagomorpha > Leporidae > Oryctolagus > Oryctolagus cuniculus. The sequence continues at coordinate 63,649,507 of NC_142870.1, forward strand.
ATTTCAGTATTGCCTGGATTAGTGTTAACAATGATATAAAAGTTAATTTAGCAGGAAGTTAGATAACAATTACAATACAACTTCTTGTTTACTAATGTTTGATTTTCTTTTTTTCTTTTTTTTTTTTTTTTTACAGGCAGAGTGGACAGTGAGAGAGAGAGAGACAGAGAGAAATGTCTTCCTTTTGCTGTTGGTTCACCCTCCAATGGCCGCCGTGGCCGGCGCGCTGCGGCCAGATCCGAAGGCAGGAGTCAGGTGCTTCTCCTGGTCTCCCATGGGGTGCAGGGCCCAAGCACCTGGACCATCCTCCACTGCACTCCCGGGCCATAGCAGAGAGCTGGCCTGGAAGAGGGGCAACCGGGACAGAATCTGGCGCCCTGACCGGGACTAGAACCCGGTGTGCCGGCGCTGCAAGGCGGAGGATTAGCCTATTGAGCTGCAGCGCAGGCCACTAATGTTTGATTTTCAATAATGGAAGATGTTTCTTATAACCAACAAAAGATATAATTCAAGTTATGAAGGAGAAAAAATTTCTGGAAGGTGTATGTAAAACCCTGGAGATAGATGAATTCAAGGTGCTAGAGACTGTCTGTTGGCCTCTTAAATTCATATTTTGGAAATCATAATTCCTAAGGTAATTATGTCAGGAGATGGAGCTTTGAGGAGATATTAGGACATGAGGACTGAGCCCTTATGAGTATGATCAGTGCCCTTCAAAGAGAAAAATCAGAAGGGTCCCTTGTCCCTTCTACCATGTGAGGGCTGACCAAGAAGATGATCATCTGTGTGGAATGTTATCAAATCTGGTGGTATCTGGTATTGGGCTGTGGTTTAAAGCTCCCCATTGTAATTACAGCAGTTTGAATGAACTAAGGCAAAGAGAGAAGGGGTGTGTGTGTGTGTGAGAGAGAGAGAGAGACAGACAGAGACAGAGACAGAGATGTGTGTGCACTTCTGTTGAGATTTTACAAGAGGAAATAGGAAAGCACAATAGCCAACAGGTAACAAGAGAAAATGATCTAGGAGGGAAAAGAATAATTTTTAAAAAACTGAACTATTCTCATTAATTATCTTATAAATCAGTAATGGGGCTAGTAAGAGAATGAATGCATACAACAAGCCAGCTGAGAGGAGGAATCATGGACCTACACATTGAGAGTGGTCTGAGCATCTTTACTTCATGGTATGTTTGGAGACATCACCTTAAGAAACAAGTATTTTCCAACAGTGTAGGAGGAACACAGCTTACAGTTTACATATCTTTCAACAGTAAATTAATCTCAGCACAGCACTGGAGACACCACACAGCCTTTAAAACCAATCCCTGACACCACTGTCAAATAGAGTACCATCATATCTGTGGGCAAAGCACCAAGTTCTCAGACAGATACACAAAGAAGGCAGTCACTTCCAGAGCTGATCCTTTACTATGCATCTTAATGCTCTTCCCTCACTGCTCAGGGCTCTAGGAAAGTTGCATTTAAAAACTGACAGATAAGCTGGAGTCTTTCTATACACAATGGTTCAGTGTGTTAAAAATGCTACTTCCAGATAATAAAAGGAAATAAACAATGGTCAGGATAGGTAAATGAAGTAATCAATGGAGCTTTCTATCTATGTGGACAGATCACTAACCTATTAGATGTGTGGCTACTGACCTCGCTGACTTGCTGCTCCACTTTTAGATGTGCTTTGCTCAGGTTGTGAACTTTCCTCTCTTCCACGTGCAGGTAGTCCAGCATCTGCTGATGGACCTCCCGTGCAGTCTTGGTTGCTCTGTTAAGTTTGTTAAGTTTAGAGATCCCACCTCCTCAGTCAGATTCTTGGCTTGTGAGAAGCATACAACATGGATGGGCTGAGAATAATAGTGCCAACTTCTCTCTTTTGTAGTCCAAAGTCTCATAAGATATCTGATGTCATAAAGAGCTACATTTAGCCACGTTCCTAAAATGTTTTAAATTTTAAATTTACATATTTCACAAAAGATCTGCTTTCTGGCATGGTTAGGAAGTGAGGAACTCCGGTTAGTCACATAACTTCAATATAGCTCATTGAATGGCCAACTTTCAGAGAATCATATTACTGTATGATAAAAACATCACAAAAGGTAATACTTTGAGGATTTATGCATATTATGCTATACCTCAGTGTCTCAACAAAGTAGCAGTTAAAAACAGCTTCCAGTTGATGGAATAAGCAAAATTGAAAGCTGCTTTTATCAGGCCCACATGCTTTTTAAGGAAAGGAACCATTCGAAACAACAGCTGCTATATAATTGTCTTCAAAATCATGGTGTCATAGAGATTAGTTGTTTCTCAAAAGTTTGATATAGACTGGTCACTAACCTCAATCAACACATAGATACACAAATTAAAACCCTCAACTAAAACAAACAAAACAGGGAAGTCCTTAACTGGAATTAAAGTGAAAGCCTCAAGGTGAAATTGCAAATCCATGGCAGAGCTGGGGATGTAGACACATCCCAGATCACCTTTCAGCAAACCTTATCATGCTAGCTCTCCCTCCAAAAAAGGAAACTTGGAAGCCCAACGAAACCATTTTGCCCTTTCTAGTGCATTTCAGATGCAATGAGACTGCAACAAATAAAAACGTTTCATTTGGGGGATTAAATGGAATTCTCTAAATTCAAATTAGAAATCTGAGTTAGGACAACACAGGTCCATCACACCCTTTATTTCATGCAGAATCTGAAATCCAGCATTGTAAAGCTGTAGGCTACTGTGCAAATTAACTCACAGCAGAGCAACTTTGATATCTCAGCCTGATTTGAGGGTGGAGTTGCTGCATCTAGGCCTTCCTAATGTTACAGCAAAAATACCTTGTGCTCTGTAACATGCCTCTCCTTCTCCGACTTTGCCAATATTGTTTCCAGGTCATCGATTTCTTTCTTTACCCCGGAACGTTCATCTTCGAGTTTCCACCCCCTGGCAGGCAGCTCACAATTTATCTCCTCTTCTTTCTTCACCGCTCAGACAGCTCCTTGACTCTGGCCTCCAGCTGGATCGTGGATTTAATCAGACACTCGCACTGTTCTTCAACATTTGCCAGGGTCTTGTGCTCCTGCCACGATGAGGAGAAAATTGTTGCCAACAGCTGGAAGTAATTTATCAGCAAGGCGAAAATGCTGCTTAACACGTAGCAAAAAGATAATTGCCTGCCCTCCGCCCAGCACATTCACCTGCCTTTCCTAAGCTGCTCAAATAATATTCCCAGGTCCCTGATCCTCTTGCTGAGAAGTGGAGGAGTTGCTTGTGTTTGGAGGTGCTTTCAATCTCTCAGGCTCATTCAGTAGATTAGATTACCCTTTCTAAAGCACTTAATAGGATCATGATGACCTAAAGGTGCTTAAATCACAGCTTCTGGAATCATCCATATGGGCACATGCCTTGAGGTTAGTACGTCTCAAAATGTGGTCTCCAAAGAAAGCAGTGTGCCCTCAGACAATAGAATATATATAACTATTATAAGCACCATGGTGTGCTTCTTTCATATCTATATGCGTAAGCATATATATATAGTCTTCTAATAAATTGAGCTGAGGTGGAGGATGTATTTTTATTCATAGTCTGAATTTAGAATTCATGAGGTTATTTGCGATTCACTAACCAGATTTCAATATTGTTTCCAACTAACATTTTGCCTCAATGATTCTGCCAGCAGTAAATTCTACAATATATACACTTGAAACATAAAATACTCTTTCCTTTTAGCCTTGCACATTCACTGCCTTCAACTCTTCTGAGTGACCTATTAGTTCTGAGTTACGGGTTCAAGTGGAAAATGAAAAGCCTTTTGGCTATAGAGTGCCTTTCCTAACTTTGAACCTTTCTTGTTTATTGCCTCTAAAGGTTAAATAAAACACCTTGGTGCACAATTTCTTAAATGCTGTTGGTCTTGTTGCAATACAACTTTGCACATATCTTCAGCTCTCATCCCCAGACTTCATCCATCCTCCACCATATGCCAGTTAGAGCAATTTATTAACTTTCCACTTGCCTCCATTAAGTTGTATCAGCTAATTAGATCAAGGACAAAATAAAAAAGAAGATTGAAAATCTAAGTCATTTGCTTCTGGGTAACTCCCGGTTTTCCCAACAAACTGGGCTCAAAGACTTACAGCAGGAGAGAGAAAACAGTAAATCTGCAACTTTAGTACCACACTGAAGAGAGGGCTAAATTAGAAAAACATGTCAAGTCATTTGCAAAGGGCCCAATGCAAATCAGAGAAACTTTGAATGTTCTGGAGGTAGCAGGAGCGTTTCATCTTAGTTCACCCTAAGCTGACAAGCAGAACAGTTGTTTGCTGCACTTCACTCACTGGCTGGACAGAACCCGTCACCATCACCAATGAAGAGCACAGTCAATTGACCGTCATCGATCCCTTCATTAAGCATGACAGTGGCATTGGGGGGCCAGTTGAGCTGTGTCAGTTTAACATTAGGAGGATCCTTTTCCTAATGCCAATTATCCTCACATATGCTCTCAATATTAATTGGAAGGCTCTCATTTCTGCTGGCATTTGGAATACATGGAGGATTTTAAAATAATCATTGTTTCTTTTATCTCTTTGGGATTTAGCTGTGTCCCTTAACAGAAATTATGATAAAGTATTCCATAGCTCTGTTAACTTTTTATACAGAGTAACACAGTTACTGGAACTCATGTGAGTCTTAAGTTTTCTCTGGAGATTGCTTCCATGTGTTTCTCATGTTACCACAATGATCTTTAAGATGCATTACAAGCTATATCATATACTATACAAGATGAGTCCATTTCTGTCTCCATATTGCATCAGGAAACACTTGCTACTGAAAGGAGCCAAGAGCCACCATAAAAAAAATGGGGCTCCTGAGACAAACCGTTCCAGAGACGGCCTTGGGAAATGGGGAGTAAACCGGTTCACAGAGAAAGCAGTCAGCTACTAACCAGAGATACACAGAACACCTGCCTTGTAGATAAGCCCCTTCCCTACGCTTGCTCAAGGTTAACAAAGAAAGCTGCAAGGCACGTAGCAACCTATTCCTCTCTCCTAGAAACCCCCTCCCCTAATGTATCCCTTTGACCTAGTACTTTTCCACCGACATTACCACTTTTAGACTGCCATACAAGGCCCGCTACTGAAAATTATCCAATGAACTTACGCCAGCCTATAATATGTTAATTTTGTGGTTTTGCCCTTTAAAAGCTGTGTGAGATAGCTGCTCGGGGCTCCTCTCACTTGCTTGCTGCTTGCAGCAGTAGGGGGCCCATTTGCACAAATGAAATAAAATTACCTCCTGCTCTATTGCATCGTCTGGTCTGGAGTCTGTGTTTCTGGGGTCGTCACAAGAGGACACCGCTTTTGGGGTCCTACACTACTTTCCATTGACAGGAAAGATGGTGAGAACTGCAAGGCCATGTTTCATCAAAAGCTACCTCTTTCCTAAGCCAAAATGTAATAAATTATGAATCTTGTTCTTTTAAAAAATACTTATTTGAAATGTGAGGAGGGAGGCAAGGAAGGAGGGAGGGAGGGGAAAGGAGAGGCGGAGAGAGGGAGAAGGAGAGAGGGGGAGGGAGAGAAGGGGAGAGAAAAGGAGGGAAGGGAAGGGAGGAGGAAGTGGGAGGGGAGAGGCAGGGAGGGAGAGGGGGAGAGAGATGGAGATTTCTTCCATCTGCCAGTTCACTTCCCAAATACTCACAACAGTTGGGGCTGGATCAAGCCGAAGCCAGGAACCAAGAACACTATCCTGGTCTTTCACACTGGTATCAGGGGCTCAAATAATCTGCTGCCTTCCGGGCACATACACAGAAAACCAGATAGGAAGCAGAGTAGTTGGGGCTAAAACCAGTACTGTTGATACTGAATATGGGCATCCCATGTAGTTACTTAACTTGCTGCACAACCACACAACACCTGGCCCCAAACTATGACTCTTACCATAGTTTTAGCACAGGGCAGAGAAGCTTGCATTTTTACAAGTATCCTAGGTGACACTGGTTTACCCTAAAGTTCTAGAATTACTGCTATGTTAATTGTGTATCAAAAATATGGGTTTGAATGTAAAGTCTTGTGTGAAATATGACCTATTAGAACATTGACATATAGCACAGCTCTAAAGTAAACAGCAACAACAACAACAACAACTTGGGTCAGACTAAAAGTGCCAAGTTTTCTCTTTCTTCACAAGTGTCAGAACAAGAAAAATTGTTTAAATAATTGTACTTGAACCTAGCATTTTTCGATTTAGAACTGTGCAAAGTCAGGTTGAGATGATAACAGTGGCAGTCAGAGTATAATCCCTGCCATTGGGATATTTGGGGACCACAGTAATCCAGAGGGCTAGGAATGAATGGGGATCAGTAATGACACATTGGTATTAGAGTGGGGACTAGAAAGTCACAAATTTACATACTGCAGGATCTGAAGTTTGCTCATCTGGGAAGCACTACGATGGGTTTTGTTGTTGTTGTTGTTATTGTTGTTTTGTTTTGTTTTTAAAGTGATTGTTAATCCTAACTAGTATCAGGACCTACACAAGATGAGAATGGGTTCAAATTTGTTTAAAAGAAATTTTTGATGCATTGATGTAAAGTTTAACTTGTTTGACACAAAGGCAAACTTGAGAACTGATATTTTAAGAGTGCAAGTCATTAGTGATGCTAATTTGGAATGGAGGAGAGGATCCCTGAAATCAGGAAATCCAACTAGGAAACTGCTGGAATGGTCCTGACAATTTCAGGACCTGCTACGAACTTCGTCTGCTGACTTGTTAATGGCTCACTTTAAGTTAAGACCCAGCATCTCCTGGTCACCATGACAGATTATGATTCTACTATATAACAAAAACCCATCTAATAGTGTGACCCTTTATCAAGACATTCTGCCAATAAAATAACTTCCCAATGAAACAGTGTTTTGTAAGTTTTTCCATTGTCTGCTTGTAAAATTCTATGTTGTTTGAAAGCACATGCTCTGATTTTTTTTCCAAGTCAAAACTGCTTGTGATATCAGGGAGTCTAGTTTAAAACTTTATTTGAAGAATAAATGGTGGGCCACTCATAGCCTACAGCAGAAGAATTGAGATTTCCTGTATGAGATTCTGATTAATGTTTATTTGAAAAGTGGAAAAATCAGAGAGGGAGGGAGAGAGGGAGTGAAGGAGAAAGGGAGAAGGGGAGAGGGGGAGAGGGGGAGAGGGGGAGAGGGGGAGAGGGGGGAGAGAGAGAGATCTCCCATCACCAGGCTGAAGACAGGAGCCAGGAACTCAATCTGTGTCTCCCAAATTTGGCAGGAACCAAATTACTTAAACCATCACCTGCTGCCCCCAGGGTCTGATTCACAATGAAGCTGAAACTGGGAGCAGAGCCAGGGCTTGAAGTCAGGATGATTCTGATATGGTATGCACACGTCTTCCCTGCTACACCAAATGCCTGTCCCTCCACATCTACAACTCTGATTTCTCTGCTTTCCATAGTTGCACAATCTGGCCATCTCCTCTCTCACTCTCACAGAGTTATCACAAGGTTTCATCTTGACAAAGACCCTTATTTAGAGTGAATTCTTCACAGTTGTGAGAACTCTTACTGGATCTAAAGAAGCATGTCCCTCAATCAAGAGAGAAAAAGAGAATCAAGTTAACCAACACTGTAATAGATGGCTTTCCAAACTAAGATTTGGAAATTAAGATGGATTTCCAAATCATTTTGGGAGTCAAAATAAATTCTCTTTTCTTTTTAAAACACTTCTATGTCTGGGTTCTCATTTGATTTTAAAAAGCAAACAAAACAAAACTCTTAGAAATTTCTGGAGCTGGCAATATTGTGAAATAGATGTCCTGAGAATGTTTCTAGCACAAATATCTTAGAAAGGCGTGACGAGTCTGCTAGAGAGTAATAAATACAGAGAGATCTCAAAAATTCAAGCAACAAGTTAATACGTGCATAACTTGGCCATCTTTATGGAAGGAGGAAGATTGTCTGTTCCTATTCTGATCTAGCTCCAATAATAGCCTGGAAAAGCAGTGGAAGATGGGCCAAGTGCTTGGGACCCTGAATCCATGTGGGAGACCTGGAAGATGCTCCTAGCTCATGGATTCAGATTGGCCCAGCTCCAGCTGTTGCTGCAATTTGGGGAGTGAACCAGTGGATGGAAGAACTTTCTCTCTGTATCTCCCCCTCTCTGTCTGTAATTATGCTTCTCAAATAAATAAATATTTTTTAAAAATTGTATTATATATACATGATGGAGTACTACTCAGCCATAAAAAAGAGTGAAATCCTGTATTTCATGAGTAAATGGTTGGAATTGGAGACTATTGTGCCTAGTAAAAGAAACCAATCCCAAAAAGACAAATGTCATGTTTTCCCTGATTTGTGGCAAATAATATATAGAATACAAAAAATGTAATATAGATGAGTGAAATTGATATTTTGAGATTTGATTATTGTTTATAACTCTTGTCTATACTCTTGAGCGATGGTGGTTTTTCTCCTTACTACTTGTTGAATTCCTTATGTAGTGTAGGATCAAACTTGTGATTATAAAGTAAATTGAGAGTATATCATCACAAAAATTTAAAGAAAAATAAATGAAAGAGGAGAGAAGTTGGGAGTGAGGGAGGGAGTGTAGGGTGAGAAGTATCATAATGTTCTTAAAACTGTATATATGAAATACATGAGATTTGTTACTCTTTAAAAATAATGACATAAATAAGAATTTTTTTAAAAGATTCTAAAAAAGCTGAAAAGGTGTCCAGCCTTCATCTCCTCCATAGAGAAGAACAAAAACAATAAGTAGCTGCATTTTAGGTTGAGTGTTCAAGGAAGAATGCCAGAACTCAGTGAGGGAATAATGGAAACTCAGTAGGATAGCTGCATAGAGAGAGAGAGAGAGAGAGAGAGAGACAAAGATAATTGGCAACTGAGATCGCAGCACAATGGCTAGAGACAATCTCAATTGTGTGCAAAGAGTAAGTAGGAAAGCCTCATCAGAGTCTGTCTGCAGAATACCTAACATGGATAATTCTGTCTATCAGAGGAACCCACAGTCATCGCAGGCTGGGGGGTCCAGAATGGAGAATTACATGAGAACTCATTGTAGCCTTTGATTTAGAAAAGGAACTCATATTACATCCTCCACACCTCCCACAACATGAACTGCAGCAATAGGGCTCCATATTGTGAAAAAAGTCACTATCAAAATCCATATTGCCCTAGGTGACAGAAGTCTCTGCATATCCCCATTACTGAGGCCCCACAAGAACTAGCAAAAATGCTTGTGGCATCATGAATCCAATTAGATCCAGCAAAGAAATGTCCTTAGTGCCCTGGGTCATGCAGTACTCTACTCTATAAAGGATAGTGGATACAGTACAGCAAGGGTCCTTCCCCCAGGACCCTAGAAAGAGAAGATTCTGACTCCCACAGACTTGACACCAACTGTCTTTTTTTTTTTTTTTGACAGGCAGAGTGGACAGTGAGAGAGAGAGACAGAGAGAAAGGTCTTCCTTTTGCCATTGGTTCACCCTCCAATGGCCGCCACGACTGGCACACTGTGGCCGGCGTACCGCGCTGATCTGAAGGCAGGAGCCAGGTGCTTTTCCTGGTCTCCCATGGGGTGCAGGGCCCAAGGACTTGGGCCATCCTCCACTGCACTCCCTGGCCACAGCAGAGAGCTGGCCTGGAAGAGGGGCAACTGGGAAAGAATCCAGTACCCCGACTGGGACTAGAACCCGGTTTGCCAGCACCGCTAGGTGGAGGATTAGCCTAGTGAGCCGCGGCGCCGGCCAACACCAACTGTCTTCACTATTTCCCCTATCCCTGCTGCTGAAGGCTTTGTTGGCTTTTGCTGGGGTCTTTGTAAACCTGAGCTCCTGACCGTGGATCTCATGACCCCAGTGTCCATCGATGCTCAGAGTGGTGTGCACTCAGGACTGAGCAGGCACCACATCCATCCTGGACCAGCACTGCTCCTGGGGCTCCGGCACCTCCTTTAGGATTGGCCACGGGTCTTCACACATGGCCCACTCCCAGTGACAGCCTGGCTTATGTCAAGCACCAGTGCTTCTCCCTCAGCTCTAGCTGACGATGTAAGTACTGGTTGAGCATCTACATGCCTGATATTAGGAAAAGACTTGCAGATTGGGGCCTCCTCACACGGGACAACAAAAATGTTAGGGAAAAGAGGCACAGAATAGAGAGGTGGCACTATATGAATCTACAGCCAGATTGAATTTATTCAGAGAAAATAAATTTGCAGAAGTGGGTGACCAACTTGTGGCATGCACATTGATGGAACACGTGGCAGAAGGCCCCAATCCCAGGGGCTGGACCTTTTTACATTTTAGAAGGGCTAGGGATGGGGGTGGAGGTGGAGGGAGCAGGTGGAGGTGAATTCCTGGAACTGGTCTTTCAGGTGGCCTTGGGGATCTTTGGGAACCTGGGAAAGAATGCAGGGATATGAAGGCAATAGGGTGTGAGACCCAGTTGAGATTCAAGAGCAAGGAATAAACTCCAAGGTTTATCTATCTTTGGGGCCATGAGCAAGAATGGCTGAGGCTTATGTTTATGTTCCATCACCTGGGAACTGAGAAACCCTGCTGGGCCCTAGAAGCACCCTAGATTTCTGCTGTTCCATCAGCTGATATTACAACTGTGTACAATAAAAAAAGATATAGGGAGCTCAATCTACAGCATCTAACTGGAAGAAAGCCATATATGCCTACCAAACTGATATTGAAGACATATCTTCCAGAAAAAAAATTTAACAAACCACCCTTTAAATGCAATAGGAACAACTGATCCCCCAAATGTATAAATATTAGTATAGTTATACAAAAAATATGAAAAGCACAGCAAATAACACTTCAGTATCAAATGGTTCAGAAAAAGACACTGATGAAATACCTTGCAGCCGGCGCCACAGCTCACTAGGCTAATCCTCCGCCTTGTGGCGCCGGAACACCGGGTTCTAGTCCCAGTTGGGGCGCCGGATTCTGTCCTGGTCGCCCCTCTTCCAAGCCAGCTCTCTGCTGTGGCCAGGGAGTGCAGTGGAGGATGGCCCAAGTGCTTGGGCCCTGCATCCCATGAGAGACCAGGATAAGTACCTGGCTCCTGCCATTGGATCAGCACGGTGCGCTGGCTGCAGCGTGCCAGCCACGGCGGCCATTGGAGGGTGAACCAACGGAAAAGGAAGACCTTTCTCTCTATCTCTTTCTCTCACTGTCCACTCTGCCTGTCAAAAAAAAAAAAAAAAGAAAAGAAAGAAATACCTGAAAGAATTCAAAAGAATGATTATGTGGAGAATAAAACAAATAAAAAAGAATACAGATAGATACTTAAATAAAATTAGGAAATCAAAGCATGATATGAATGAAAAATTCAGAAATAGAGACATTGAACAAGAACCAAACACAAACATTAGAAATAAGGAACTCAATAAGTAAAATAATTTAAAAAAAAGTTGAAAGCCTCACTAGTAGAATAGATAAAGCAGAAGAAAGAGTATCTGAATTTGAAGATAGGTCTTTTGTAACATCTCAGTCCAGCAATAAATAAATAAATACATATTAAATAAATGAGTGAAGTCTAACTGGCATTTGAGACATCATTAGACAAACAAATATTTAAGCTTGGGGAATCTTCGAGGGAGGGGAGAGGTTTAGAGGCATGCAAAACATATCCAATGATATTATAGTTGAAAAGTTTCCCAATCTAGAGAAAGATAAGGACACCTAGTACAAGAAATCCATAGAATCCCAAATGGATATGACCAGAAAAGACCTGTACTACAATGCAATATGATAAAACTCTCTTTTTTTAAAATTTTTTTTTTATTTGACAGGTCGAGTTATAGACAGAAAGATGGACAGAAAGAAAGGTCTTCCTTCCGTTGGTTCATCCCCCAAATGGCCGCTATGGCCGGAGCTATGCTAATCCGAAGCCAGGAGCCAGGTGCCTCTTCCTGGTCTCCCATGCGGGTGCAGGGGCCCAAACACTTGGGCCATCCTTTACTGTCTTCCTGCGCCACAGTAGAGAGCTGGACTGGAAGAGGAGCAACCGGGACTAGAATCCAGCGCCCATATGGGATGCTGGCACCGCAGGCGGAGTTTTAACCATGTGAGCCACAGCACCGGCCCCCTGATCAAACTCTCTTAAGTACAACACAGAAAAATTGTTAAATCTGCTAAAAAAACAGGGTCAGGCCATTTTTAAAGGAAATTCCTCTAGATTAACAGCAGATTTTCCAATAGAAACTTACAGGCAAGGAGGGAATGAAAGGAACATATATTTAAATTTCTGAAAGAAAAGACCTGAAAATCGGGAATACTTTACCCTTTACAGAGCTAACTTTTATGAATTATGAAGAAATAAAGACTTTCCAAGACAAGCAAAAACTGAAGGGATTCATAACTACTGCCCAGCCTTACTAAATAGATGCTTAGGGATGTTCTACATAGAAAAAAAGGTAGATAATTACCATCATAAAAATTCATGAAAATAAAAAAACTCACTAAAGAAAAAAAAACTAATGTTTAAAATAAACATAAATGGTAAAGAAAAACATGAAAGACTAAGCTATTACTTATCATTAATAATTTGAATGTGGGTAGACTCAATTTCCCAATTAAAAGATATGGAATGGCTGAATGGATGAGAAATAAACAAAGATCCAACAATATTCTGTAGAAATTTCACTCCATTAGTAAAGACACATACATATTGAAAGTAAAAGAATGGAAAGGGATGTCCTTGCAAATGAAGTCAAAAAGTGAGTAGGGGTAGCTATACTTACCTCAGACAAACTATTTTAAGACAGAAACTGTAAAAGAGAAAGAAGATCACTATAAGTTATAAAAGGATCAATTCTACAAGAATACATGATAATATAAGAGCACCCAATTCCATAAAAGAAATATTATTAGACATAGAAGAGACAAGTTGCAATATAATCATAGTGGAAAGCTTTAAAATCCCACTTTCACAAAAGAACATCTCCTCTAGATAAAAAAAAAAAAATCAACAATGAGACATCAGAGTTAAACTGTAGACTAAAAAGCCCTAAAAGACATTTATAGAGCATTCCATCCACACTGCAATACATATTCTTTTCATCAGCACTTGGAGCAGTCCCTGGAATAAACCCTATATTAGAATGTAAAATAAGTCTCATAAACTTGAAAAATTAAAATCATACCATCTAATTTTTTGAGTATAATGGAATAAAACTAGAATTCAACAACAAAGAAACTTTAAGAATTATACAAATATATGGAGACTGAAAAAAATGTTTCTAGGGAAACTACAAAATGTCTTGAAAAAAATGAAAGTGGAAACACTACTTGCCAAAACTTATAAAAATAGGAAAAGCAGTATTAAGAGGTAAATTTACAGCAATAAGTGTCCATAATTAAAATAATTTATTTCAAATAACTAGCAAATGATATATCTCAAGGAACTAGAAAAACAAGAATGAACCAAATTCAAAATTAGGACAAGGGGAGAAATAAAAAAGTTCATAGCAGAATAAATGAAGTAGACACAAAACTTCAAGACAGAATATCAATAAAATGAGGATCTGGTTCTTTGAAAAGATAAACAAAATAGAAGAGCCTTCAGGTAGTCTATTTGCCAAAAAAAAAAGAGAAGATTCGAATTTTTCACAGGTGAAAATGAAGTTAATATAAGTGATGTCACAGAAACACAAAAGCTCATGAATGAATGACTACTTGGAAAAATTATATGCCAACACATTTGAAAACTTAGAAGAAATAGATAAACTTCTGGATATAGACAACTTACTTGAAAGATGAAGACATAGAAAATGTGAACATACCAATATTGAATAATGAAATCAACTCAGTAATCAAAAGTTTCCCAACAAAGAAAAGCCTAGTACCTGATGTTTTCATTATTGAATCCTTTCAGATCTTCAATGAAGAACTCATATCAATTGTTCTCAAATTATTCAAAAAAAAAAGAAAGGAAAATAATCCTTCCACCTATGCTCTTTGAGGCCAATATTACCTTTATACCAAACTAAACAAGGGCACAAGAAAAAAAGGAAAAGATAGGCCAATAGTTCTGTTGAACAAAGATTCAAAAATTCCAAAGAAAATACAAGCAAATCAATTCCAACAACACATCAAAAAGATCATTCATCATGACCATGTGGAATTTATTCCAGGATGCAGGAATAATTCAACATATTCCAATGAATAAAAGCAACACATTCATCAACAGAATGAAGATAAAAATCACATGATCATCCCCAAATATGCAGAAGAAGCACTCAGTATAATTCAACATTAATTCATGCTTAAAACCTACAACAAATTAGATATAGGAGGCATATGCCTCAACTTAATGAAGATAAACCCATAGTCCTCATACTTAAATAGGCAAAGTGGAAAGAATTTCCTCTATGATATGGATCCAGACAGGGATGTCCACTCTGAAGGCCTTTACTCAACATACTGCTAGGAATTTTAGCCAGAGCAATTATAAACAAGAAAGAAATAAAAAGCATGCAGATAGGAAAGGAAGAAGTCAAAGTATCCCTTGTTAACATATAATATGATTCTCTGTATATAGAAAACTAAAGACCCCACCAAGTGACTATTAGGGCTGATGAATGAATTTAGTGAAGTTGCAGAATAAAAAATAAACACATCAAAATTAATGGTATTTTTGCATACCAATAACAAACTAACTAAGAAAGAACTGTTAAAAGCAGTCCCATATGGCTGGCATTATGGTGCAGCAGCATCCCAGCATCCCATTTCTGACTGTTGGTTCAAATGTCAGCTGCAACACTTCAGATCCAGCTCCCTGCTAATACACCTAGACAAGTAGCAGAAGTTGGCCCAAATGCTTGGGCCCATACCACCCATGTAGGAGACCAGGACAGAATTCTTGGTTCCTGGCTTTGATCTGGTCCAGCACCAACTGTTGTGGCCATTTGGGGAATGAATCATTGGATAGAAAATTTCTCTCTGTCTCTCTGTCTCTCTCTCTCTCTCTCCCGTTATTTTTCCTTCTCTCCCCTTGTCTGTCTCCCCCCTTTGTTGTGTGTCATTCTTTACTGAAACATGAGAGAGAGAGAGAGAGAGAGAGAGAGAGAGAGAGATCCAGACCAAAGCCAGGGGTCTGAAACTCCTTCTAGGTCTCCCACATGAGTGACAGGGGCCCAAGCACTTTGGTAATCTTCCAACGCTTTCCTAGGTACATTAGCATGAACCTGAACAGAAGTGGAATAGCCAGGACTCAAATTGGCACTCACATGAGATGTCAGCATTACAGGTGGCAGCTTAACCAAATGTGCCACAAAACTGGCCTCTTTTCAAAGAAAAGCAACCCCATTCTCAATAACCACAAAAATACAATACCTTGGAATAAATTTAATAAAGGTTGTGAAAGACCTCTACAAAAAAATTTCAAAACTCTAATGAGATATTGAAGAAGACAGACACAAGACTGGAAATACTGCCCATTTTTTATGGATTAGAATAATTCATATTAAAATGTCAATATATCAAAATCATTTTACATATTCAATGTAATGATAAAAATATCAATGGCATTATTTATAGTGAGAAAAAATTACAAAAGCGTACAGAAGCAAAAAAGTCCCCAAATAGCCAAAGTAACTTTGAATGAAAAGGAAAAGCTGTAGGTATCCCAATACCAGATTTGAAGACATACTACAGAGTTATGTTAATCAAAATAGAATATTACTGGCATAAAAATAGGCACATAGACAAATGGAATAGAATAGAAATTCCAGAAATAACTATGCATTTACCGCCAATTTATCTTCAACAAAAGCACAAAAAACCTGTATTAGATAAAGCAGTCTCTTTAACGAATGATGTTTACAGGACTGGATATCATTATCCAGAAAATCTCTTCTACCTTTAATCCTAAAAAAAAGAATCATTTCATAGTGGATAAAATATCTAAATGTAAGACAGGAATCTCTGAAACTACTAGAAGAAAATATTGTATAAACACTTTAAAACATGCATATAGGCACCAATATTTTAGATAAGACCCCAAAAGCACAGGCAACAAAATAAAAAGTAGACAAATGCCATTACATCAAACTAAGAAGCTTCTGCACAGCAAAGGAAACAATTCTATGAAGAGATCAATGTTGAATGATTGTAGCGTTGTCGCCAACATCGAGTAGCAGTTGGCTCTCCAGAAATAATTCAAGAGTAGAAGATACAGAGTCGGTTTTCTTCCCTCCTCCCTCCTGAAATGTCAGTGGAACTTCACTTGGGTAAATTATTTTTGATCTTCAGGACACATTCCAGCTTTGTGAAGACCCTATCTATCCTCAAATGCAATGGCTAACAATATCACCAACAAGTCAGGTTTACACCATGAATTCCTGTGTATTCACTGGGAATCACGACACTATTGGATACTTAAAAATTCTTATGTAGAGGGTATCTTCCGCAAAGAATGACAGAATTGTGGGTTTGCCTATTCATAAGGGATTTACCTTCATGAAATATGTTAATGAGACAAATGCCTGAGCTGCCAATAGGAAGAGAGGAAAGCACAATTATAGGTGCCCAAATTTAGATACTAATCTGGCTCCAGAACCAATAGTGAATTGAAGAAATGCAGATGTGAAGTGATCGGTAGTGGAGATGTGAAGTGATCAGTAGTGGAGACTAGAACACACTTTTCTGCCCAACATAAAAGAAGGAAATCCTGATTATTTGCAACTAAAGGAACTGGAGATCACTAAAGTAAAATGAACCATACACAGAAAGACAGTTATCACAGTTCTCCCTCATATGTGGAAATTTAAAAATTTGTAAATACATACGGTCTGAATTTACAATAGTGAGAGCTGGAGGCTAAGAAGGGTGAAAGGAGAGTGGATGGGACAGGGAGGATAATAGATACCAAAACTCAGCTCAGATGAAGGTAACTGGTTCTTGTCTCCCACAGCATAGTGAGGTGACTACAGTTCAAGGTAATGTATTTATTCATTCATAAAGAACTGGAAGAGAGGTGCTAGTTGTACCAAACACACAGAAATGATAAAAAAAAAATTAAAAGGCTAATTATTTGACATGATTGGTTCATGCCATGTGTTTGTGTTGACAATTTATACTATGACTTGTAAAAAAAAAAAAAGTACAAGTATTTTGCCCCAGCCCCACTGCCCAAGAGAGTGTTCCTGGCTGCCCAGAAGATCAAGCCCATTGGGAAGAAGGAGATGATTCAGAGGTCTAAACGGATGTATGAGCAGCTGCCAGAAGTCCAGAAAAAGAGAGAAGATGAGAAGAGGAGACTGGAATATAAGACATACTGGCTGCGAGCCCAGCTGTATAAAAAGAAAGTGACAAATCAACTCCTGGGGAGGAAAGTCCCCTGGGACTGACAAGGTTATTTTCCTTAGAGCCCTATTATATTTTGTGAACCCAGAGATGTACAACCCCTACTTTTATGAGTCTGGTTTAAATAAAGCTCACTCTGTCCATGTGTAATTCACAAATAATAATTTACTAAAGAGCCCAGGGCAGGTGCTGATGAAAGCCAGCGCAGGTTTGGGAGCAGAGCTTCATCCGTGGAGGACTCGTGCCCACGAGGGTGAAATGTCACGGTAATACTCTGTCCTCATTCCAACTGGAAATGAGTCCCTTTTTAAAATGTGAGGTTTTTTTTGTCTTTCTTTTGACCTGTATACATTTTTTGTTTGATTCTTTCTTTTTCAAACTTTTATTTAATGAATATTAATTTCCAAAGTACAGCTTATGGATTACAATGGCTTCTCCCCCATAACGTCCCTCCCATCCACAACCCTCCCCTCTCCCACTCCCTCTCCCCTTCCATTCACATCAAGATTCATTTTCGATTCTCTTTATATACAGAAGATCAGTTTAGCATACATTAAGATTTCAACAGTTTGCTCCCACACAGAAACATAAAGTGAAAAATACTGTTTGAGTAGTAGTCATAGCATTAAATCTCAATGTACAGCACACTAAGGACAAAGATCCTACATGAGGAGTAAGTGTACAGTGACTCCTGTTGTTGACTTAACAAATTGACACTCTTGTGTATGGCCTCAGTAATCACCCTAGGCTCTTGTCATGAGCTGCCAAGGCTATGGAAGCCCCCTGAGTTCACTGACTCTGATCATATTTAGACAAGGCCATGGTCAAAGTGGAAGTTCTCTCCTCCCTTCAGAGAAAGGTACCTCCTTCTTTGATGACCCATTCTTTCCACTGGGATCTCACTCACGGAGATCTTTCATTTAGGTTTTTTTTTTTTCCCCAGAGTGTCTTGGCTTTCTATGCCTGAAATACTCTCATGGGCTTTTCAGCCAGATCCGCATGTCTTAAGGGCTGATTCTGAGGCCAGAGTGCTATTTAGGACATCTGCCATTCTATGGGTCTAATGTGTATCTCACTTCCCATGTTGGATCATTCTCTCCCTTTTTGATTCTATCAGCTAGTATTTGCAGACACTATTCTTGTTTATGTGATCCCTTTGGTTCTTAGTCCTATCATTACAATCAATTGTGAACAGAAATTGATCACTGGGACTAGTGAGATGGCATTGGTACATGCCACCTTGATGGGATTGAATTGGAATCCCCTGGTCTGTTTCTAACTCTACCGTTTGAGGAAAGTCAGCTTGAGCATGTCCCAAATTGCACATCTCTTCCCTCTCTTATTCCCACTCTTATATTTAACAGCGATCATTTTTCAGTTAAGTTTCAGCACTTAAGAATCATTGTGTATTGATTACAGTATTCAACCAAAAGTATTAAGTAGAACAAACAAAAAAAATACTAAGAATACATATCAAGTTGCTCATCAACAGTCAGGGTGAGGGCTGATCAAGTCACCGTTTCTCATATTGTTCATTTCACTTTAACCGGTTTCCTTTTTGTTGCTCAATTAGTTGTCACCTATCAAGGAGAACAAGTCACTTTGGGATTGGCTTATTACACTCAGCATAATGTTTTCCAAATTCCTAACAGGGATCACTTTTCAGTTAAAATTTAAACACCTAAGAACAATTGTGTATTAATTACAGAGTTCAACCAATGGTACTAGAACAAAAAGAAAAATACTAAAATGGATAAAGTATTACATTGTACATCAACCATCAGGACAAGAGCTGATCAAGTCGCTGTTTCTCATAGTGTCCATTTCATTTCAACAATTTTCCCCTTCGGTGCTCAGTTAGTTGTCGCTGATCAGGGAGAACATATGATATTTGTCTTTGTCACTTTGCATTTTAAATAAAAAATAAAACTTTAAAAATGCTTTAAAAATTTATTAATTGGGCCAGCACCACAGCTCACTAGGCTAATCCTCCACCTTGCGGCGCCAGCACACTGGGTTCTAGTCCTGGTCGGGGCACCAGATTCTGTCCCGGTTGCCCCTCTTCCAGGCCAGCTCTCTGCTGTGGCCCGGGAGTGCAGTGGAGGATGGCCCAAGTGCTTGGTCCCTGCATCCCATGGGAGACCAGGATAAGTACCTGGCTCCTGCCATCGGTTCAGCACGATGTGCGGGCCACAGCGCGCCGGCCACGGTGGCCATTGGAGGGTGAACCAGCAGCAAAAGGAAGACCTTTCTCTCTGTCTCTTTCTCTGTCTACTCTGTCAAAAAAAAAAAAAAAAAAAAAGAAAAGAAAAGAAAAAAAGAAAAAGAAAACAAAATCTATTAATTGGGCCAATGGTATATCAATTTTGTTTTTTTTTTTTTTTTCAAAAAAACAGCTCTTCAATTCATGGATCATTTATATAATATTTTGGTTTCAATTTTGTTTATTCTCAAATTTTGATTATTTCTTTCCTTCTACCAACTTTGAGTTTGGTTTGTTCTTGTTTTTCTAGGTCTTTGAGATACATTGTTAAATTATTTATTTGATGCCTTTCCAATTTTTTGATGTAGGCAATAATTGCTATAAACTTGCCTCTTAACATTGTTTTTTCTGTAGCCCATAAGTTTTGATATGCTGTATTGACATCTTTATTCATTTCTAGGAAATTTTGGATTTCCCTTATGATCCACTCTGCATTCAGGGGCATGTTGTTCAGTCTCCATGTGTTTGCATATTTTCTACAGTTTCTTAAGTTGTTAATTTCCAGTTTCATTCCATTGTATCAGAAAAGATACATGGCATGATTTCAATTTTTTTGAATTTGTTGAGACTTGGTTTATGATCTAGCATATGGTCTATTCTAGAGAACATTGCATGGACTGATGAAACGAATGTGTATTCTGCAACTGTGAGATGAAAGATTCTGTAGATATCAGTTAGGTCCATTTGACCCATAGTGTAAATTAGCTTGATTGTTTCTTTGTTGATTTTTTGTTTAGCTGATTTGTCCACTGATAAAAGCGGGGTGTTGAAGTCTCCCATTACTATTGTATTGCAACCTGTATCTCCCTTTATTTACTTTATTTTATTTTATTTTATTTGAAAGCCAGAGTTACAGAGAAGCAGAGGCAAAGAGAGAGAGTCTTCCATCTGCTGGTTCACATCACAAATGTCCACAAATGGTCCGACCTGAGCCGATCCAAAGCCAGGAGCCAGGAGCTTCTTCCAGATCTCCTATGTGGGTGCGGGGGCCCAAGGATTTGAGCGATCTTCTTTTGCTTTCATAGGCCAAAACAGAGAGCTGGATAGGAAGAGGAGCAACCAGGACTTGAACTGGCACCTATATGGGATGCCAGCACTGTAGGCGGTGCCTTTACCCACTATGCTACAGCACCGGCCCCTTGTCTCCCTTTTTAGATCCATTAATATTTGTTTTAAATAGTCAGGCACCCCAGTATTGGGTAAATATACATTTACTATAGTCATATCTTCCTGTTGAAGTGATTCCTTAATCATTACATAATGTCCTTCTTTTCCTTTTAACAGTTTTTGTGTTAAAGTCTATTTTGTCAGATATTAAAATTGGTACTCCTGCTCATTTTTGCTTTCCATTAGCATGGGATATCTTTTTCTATACTCTCAGTCTGAGCGTATCTTTGTTAGTGAGGTGTGTTTCTCATCAGCAGCAAACAGATGGGTCTGGTTTTGTAACCCATTCAGCCAGTCTGTGTTATCTTTTAATTGGAGAATTTAGGCTATTTACATTCAAGGACATTATTGATAAGTAATGACTTGGTCCTGGTATTTTTTCATAAATATTCCAATTATTTGTTTTGGATTTCCTGTGCACTTTTACAAGGAGATTTTCTGCATTCATGTTCTTTCATGATGCTGACTATGTTTCTCTGCGTCTGTGTGTAGTGCATCCTTAAGTATCATTATAAAACTGGATGAAGTGTGACAAATTCTTTCATTTTCTGTTTTGGAAGTTCTTGATTTCACTTTCATTTATGAATGAGAGCTTTGCTGGTACGATATTCTTGGTTGACCCTTTCTTTTTCTTTTAAGACTTGGACTCTGTCTCTCCATTCTCTCCTAGTTTGTAGGGATTCTGGTAAAAAAAAACAGACGGCAGTCTGACTGGAAATCTTTCAAAGGTAATCTGGCATTTCTCAGCCATAAAAAATGAAAATGAAATCCTGTTGTTTGCAACAAAATGAGTGTAACTGGAGACGATTATGCTTAGTGAAATACGCCAGTCTCATGAAGACAAATATCATATGCTTTCTCTAATATGTAGTAGTTAGTACTGAATAGAAAAAAGTATGTAAATGAAATGAACATCTTGTGGATTTGATTATTATTTTCAGCCCTTGTTAATACTCTTGTGGAACTGTGGTTTACACTTTTTACTTTATGCTTTTTAATTTTTTTCTGTTGCATTCTCAGGTGCGTTAGTAGACAGCTGGATCCGAAGTGGAGCAGCCGGGTCTTGAAATGGTGACTATATGGGATACTGGCATTGCCAGTGGAGGCTTAACCCTCTATGCCACAGCACTGGCCCTGGCAATAGTTTTAAAATATGAAATACTATAAGTCTGTGAGAAGATGGGGGCAATGGGAGTCTTACCTTTTAATAGAGGATAGTAAATTGGGAAGAATTTTGGTAATAATTTATCAAAAAAAATAATGTGTCCATAAACCCACCTTAGAGAACCCTGCCTTAGAGAAATGCCACTGTAAGTATGCACCTTGGACCAGCTGCTGTCCACAAATTGTTACCAAAGAATGGGCCATTTTAAGTAATACTGACTTTAAGGAACTCATGCATAAATGCATGGGGAGGCACATATACCATATTTTATTTCAGAACTATTTGTGATAGCAAAAACTTAAAAATAATTTAAATCTATTCAAACTGGAAAATAGATCAGTTGTGACATATTCATACAATGAAACATCATCCAGTGGTTAAAATCAATAATCTAGGCCTAGGGTTGTCAGCATTAAATGCAAGAATACTTGAAAAAATTCTTGAAAAAATGAATTAAAAGATGTTTATTTTATACAAAATATTTAAAGACACATACATTGTTTCTTTTGGATAATATGCATATCCCATGAACTTTTTAAAAGACCCCTTCTATTTAAAAAAATAATCAATACTGAATACAAAAGAAAAACTCAAGATATAAAGTATTGTCTACATCAAGACTGCAAACATGCAAAATCATGTCACCTTTTATGTATGTCTGCATATCTCATAAAGGCAAGGAAATATAAATGCACAATTTATTTTTGAAACATGGGATGATATTCATAAATTTAGGACCTGGGGAGGAAGGGATAGGACTTAGATCAAGGGAGAAATACACTGGGGCTGCAGCTATGAGTGTTGATTGTTTTTTTTAAATGTCGTCATCAACTATAGAAAAAAATGTTGAGAACTGATATATATTATTGATGACTCCATGACTGTGCTTCATAATATGTTCCATATTTTTATTTATTTGAAATGCTTCATAATATTTTTTAAGTCGTTCATTATATGAACAACTTAATACATTATCCCTCTTAGTAGTTTTTTTGTCTGTTCTACTTAATATGACTGATTTAATTCTGTAATTAATACACAGTTATTCTTAAGTGTTGAAATTTAACTGAAATGTGATCCCTGTTAAACATAAGAGTAGGAATAAGAGAGGGAAGAGATATATAATTTGGGACATGCTCAAGCTGACTTGCCCCAAATGGTAGAGTTAGAAACATACCAGGGGACTCCAATTTAATCCCATCAAGGTGGCATGTACCAATGCCATCTCACTAGTCCAAGTGATCAATTTCAGTTCGCAATTGATCATAATGAAAGGACTAAGAGTCAAAGGGAGCACATAAGCAAGTCTAGTACCTGCTAACACTAACCGATAGAATAAATAAAGGGGAGAGTGATCCAACATGGGAAGTGAGATACTCAGCAGACTCATAGAATGGCAGATGCCCTAAATAGCACTCTGGCCTCAGAATCAGCCCTAAAGGCATTCAGATCTGGCTGAAAAGCCCATGAGAGTATTTCAGGCATGGAAAGCCAAGACACTCTGGCAAAAGATCTCTGTGAGTGAGATCTCAGTGAAAAGAACAGGTCTTCAAAGAAGGAGGTACCTTTCTCTGAAGGGAGGAGAGAACCTCCACTTTGACTATGACCTTGTCTAAACAAGATAAGAGTCGGAGAACTCAAGGGGCTTCCATAGCCTTGGAAACTCATGACTGGAGCATAGGGAGATTACTGATGCCATAGACAGGAGTGTCAATTGGTAAAGTCAACAACAGGAGTCACTGTGCACTTACTCCTCATGTAGGATCTCTGTCATTAATGTGCTGTGCATTGAGATTTAATGCTATAACGAGTACTCAAATAATATATTTCACTTTGTGTTTCTATGGGGGTGCAAACTGTTGAAATCTTTACTTAATGCATACTAAACTGATCCTCTGTAAAAAAAAAAAAAAAAAAAAAAAGAAAAGAATAGAAACTATCAACTCCCAACTTGACTCTCACTGGGATTAAACATGACAATAGGTCTGATCTGATTTCATCATCATTAAAAAAAATCATCTATTATTTTTCACTTTATGTTTCTGTGTGGGAGCAAACTGTTGAAATCCTTACTTAATGTATACTAAGCTGATCTTCTGTATATTAAGATAATCGAAAATGAATCTTGATGTGAATGGAAGGGGAGAGGGAGTGGGAAAGGGGAGGGTTGTGGGTGGGAGGGACGGTATGGGGGGGAAGCCATAGTAATCCATTATTCGTACTTTGGAAACGTATATTCATTAAATAAAAGTTAAAAAAAAATCAGAAAAAAAAAATATTTTTTTAAGTCATGATTTAGAAATGATCCATTAAAGGCCTAATTTTAGAGTTGAAGGAAGTGAACAATGGAGAAAGGAAGTCTCGTCCACATTTAAACAACAGGTCCTAACGGAGCCTTATGCCCTGAACCTCAAACACGGTATTTCATTTAGAGTTAGATGAGGTTCACAGAATTCCCTTAGGAGAGGTCTCTCTAATATCTTTGACTTTACTATGTAATGATCTTTTTGCTCTTTGGGAAAACAGATGCAATTAATGAACTGTCAGGTTAGCAAGTTATAACAAGACCTGTGGACCTCTCTCCAGGACATAAATTATGTGAAGGAAAAAGTAAATATAACAACTTCAGAGTCCTTTGCTCATTGTCCCTTTATTTGGAGATTTTTTAAGCTTGCTTTTTTGCATGACTCCAATAAATAAAAGATAAAATTTAAACCTACATGTCCAAGTGTGGTAAAAAATGTCCCAAGTGAACCTGCCTGAAATAAAATAAGAAAATTATGAACATGTGTCACCAAGGCTACATATTCTGACCCAGGGGAGATAATAAAGTGTTCAGAACACCTCCCCATTTTGAAGCAAACTTCCCTGCAGAGTTGGCTGTGTGATGTATGCAAACTCTTCCAGGTCTGTTTCTGTCGTTTTAAATTGTGAGTCACACAGTCTTCAGAGATGCACTCTTCCAGACTATAAAGAATCCTTCCCAAAGGGAAGGCTGGAAGCAGTGTAAAAAATATTTGAATTATCCTTGTGCTTGCTTGGATAGGGCCACCAATGCCCTTTGTGCTCTATGTTGCTGGTATAAAAAAAATTGTAACACCAAATCAGGGGAGTCAGCTCCCTCCATTGGCAACAAGATAAGTATCTTTTTTTCCAGAATATTCTGAAATTGATTTCCTTCAGTTTGACCCATGCATTTTAAGATAATCTCTTATCTCTTATTACTTCCAGTGGACCAGAAATATAGTTTTTTAAGAACACCTTAAAGAAATAAAGTGTTAATTTCACTCATAAAGACTATTCAGCAAATGTCTATTGAATACACTATGACCAATTGATACATTCCTTGGGAAAACCTTACTACTTCTACTTCTGCTGTTTTAATTAATATGTAAAATCTACATTCTAGAAAACTTAGTTTTATAGATCTAAAATTTGCAAACACTATTTTACTTAATTCTGTGATTTTGCTGTCTACTTAAGAACTTAGACTATCTTCTGCCTTATCTATTAATGATATCTAGGTTGTTCAGAGAACCTGTTAAAAGTTTTAAGATGGGCTCTGGTATGCAGGACTATAAAACTCCAGATAGGAGTCCATGAACATTTTTGAAATGGGCCAGATACTAAGTATTTTCAGATTTTGTGGTACAAATATAATCTATAGATTATTTTTCATAAGCAAATGTTTAAAAATATAAAATCATTTTTGGTTGTGGATGATATAAAAAATATATAGGCCATGGAGATGGCCTTTATACTATATTTTGCTGATTCCTGTTCTAGAGGAAGACACTTTGGTCGTTGGCATTAAAAATCCACATAAAGTCTTTGTCACTAATAATTAGTAACAAGCGAGGCAAGGTGAGTGAAGTGCATAAAGCAGAAATTATGTGGAGGCAGTCACTTGGAATGCTCCTTTGAAGGCTTTTCACACAACCCCATAATATCTGCCTCTCAAATCTCACTTGCATGGCACTGAGCAAGTGCCTCCTCAAAATTTGTGCTTTGAGAGACTCACTTGAGTCATGTCAGTCCTGGCCCCGATGCAGAATATACAGCAGAGCACTGTTTGTGAAAATCAGTAGAATCAGCAAACAGCAAAAACTGACTCTCAGGTTCTCAAAATGTGAGTCAAGTATCATTTTATAACTGTATCTGTGATTCCTCATCCTAGCTCTTCCAAGTCTGCTTCAAATATTTTGGTCCTCATGTGGAAATCATTTGGAACAGCCTAATATTCACTGCCAGGTACAACAAAAGTGTTTGTCAGAAGTTTACAAATCGTGTGGTTCATACCAAGATCTAAGATGAAGTAGAATTTAGAGAGTCACAGTTAAGAAAGTTGATTTGGGATGGTGGGATTGACTTCATTGTTAAATTACTCAGTATTTTAAAATTTATACCCTAAAGAGTGCCATGGATAAATCAGTTTATACACAGACAAGCAGTTTGCTCCATGAAGTTGATTCACCCTTTACTTACTTTGATGTTTACACATATTTTCTAGCACTGTAAGAATGACAGTGTTTTATATGTTGGCACAAATTTGCTTAGACTAATTATAAAAAATGTGTATTTAGTTAACATTGATGTTTAAGAAGAATCTAATTTTCCTTCTTAACTAGCACTGAGGTTCCCACTTTTGACTGGGCTCTAGTTGTGTTATTCATGGTCAGAAGGTAGAAGAGTTCCTTATAACCAAGCACTCTCAGATATTTTAAGACATGGGCCCTTCCTTCACATTCTTCTCCAAATGCATTGTTTTCAGTTTCTTGTTTACATTAATTAGTCCAAATTGGTATTGGGTATGGTCTGTCTTCAGAAAGCCAAGTAGTTCTTTCAACTACTACTGCTGCTCACAACCTTGCTCTTTGGGAAATCCTTTGTTTCATAACACAGTTTCTAATTTAAAATAGGGCCAGAGGACCACACGATTCAAATAAAGGCTAACCTGGATGACATAGGTGAAAGAAGTCACAGACTTCTCTCTCTCTTAGCAATACATTCAGTTGCACAAAACACTTTGTGACAATAATGAGGACACTAGTAATAATTTACACAATAATCCCTTACACTTACACAGATAGTGCAATCATTTGTGTTTATCATAGTGCTTTACAGACAACCTCATTTGGGAGGGAGTAATTGAAAGAAAGGAAGGAAGCATAAGCATCTCTATTGTATGGATAAGGAGATTGAAGGCTGGAACATTAAACACAAATATCCATTCCAAGATTCTTTCACCCTAATGGTGAACTGGCAGAGAAGGAAAAATATGCCTCTTGATTTTGAGACCAGTCCTCTTTCTACTCTAACATGCTTTGCTCATATTGCCTTGATGATCTCTAACTTACACTGAGAATTCAGGAAATGGAAAGGAAAGAAGCTTCTTTGCCTCCTGCTATATACCCCACTGACTCCCTTCCTTTCACAGGCTTGCTTGTAAAGCAAGAGCCTGCCTGGATGGCAGCTACAATTAAGTACATACAACATTTCAGAGATTCAATTCAGCCTCTATACCTTTCTTTCATACATATTTCTTCTATATGTGGGTCTATTATCCGTTAATAGAGATTTAAGGATATTACAGCTACATGGATGTTGGATTTAGGGGGAAATAATAATGGAACTCTGTCACCATATATCTTACCACCCCCGAAACACATCGATTTGTAGTCTGGAGCACATCCACCAAACAAACAATGCATGCCTAAACACTCAGAAAGAGAGGGAGACAGAGCGGACTGCCTCAGGCTTCTTGATCCTGGAATGGATGTTTACCTTTGTTGAAAATTAGCATAGAGCAATCAGTTTGGAAAACCTTCACAGAATATCCTAATCCCTTCCAAGACATCAATATAATATAGTTGCTGCACAACCAAATAAGGGTCCGTTTTACCCGACAAAAGACATCATGCTGGATGTGTACCTGAAAAAATCATTACATCAGATTTTTGTCCTAACTACTGCATCTTCAATGAAAAAGTTTGAGTTCATGCACTCCCAGCCTCATAGTATTCACAGTACCCATCTCTATTATGTAGCTTTCTCCAAATAAGATTTGTGTTTCTTTGACATGGAACTTTAGTTCACAGACATATAAAATCTTATAAGCAGATCCCTTTGATTAAGAAAAAGATTACAATTCTTGTTCATATCACATCCATTCACTGATGAAAAACTATCAGGAGAGGGGGATAAGAACAAAAAAGGGAACTGTTGTCTCCAAACAGGATGGGGAGGGGATTTGAAGAAAGAGGAATTAAAAAGAAAGAGGAAGTTGGACACAATCACAAAATTCTGCTTACAATTTTGCCTAGGAAGGTGGTGACCACAATAGCCTTCATTCTACCCGTGTTATCTTAATAGTGCCTATGTTTTATTTTATAATATAAGCACCCTTCTATTCAGGCAATATGTATGCTTTAATTGGAGGGTTTAGTCCATTTACATTCAAGGTTATTATTGATAACTAATGACTTAATTAGTGACTATACTAGGTAGAATATTAAGTCTTTGATTATAAAGTAAATTGAAAGAATGTTATTGTGAAAGTTAAAAGAAAAAAATAAAGGAAAGAGAAGGGAGGGAGGGAGAGAAGTATCATTATATTCTTAGAGTTGTATCTTTGAAATACATGATATCTGTTCTCATTATATTAATAAAATATTTTTAAAAAATAAATAAAAAAGAAATTCAGCCATGTAACAAAGAAAGGTACATAAATATTGGCCTGAAATTCTGCTGCAAATCAGATCATCATTTTGGAGCAGGCCATTAGGAATAGTCCTCACAGCTAGAAAACTGGGTACTTATATCACCTTCCTTTGGATCTCGTTCAAACGTTTATTTCAAACGAACATGTTAAGAGCTTGTAAAGGGAGACTGTAGAGCCAAGAGGGTTTTCTGTGCTGGATTATTTTTTCTAGCTTTCCAAAGAAAGTAGCCTTATTTGCAGTGACAAGAATAATGGTTAAAACACAAAATTATTTTTAAGTTTAGATTTCACACTCATGGTTATTTGTGTTTGTATTGCACTTCACTTGACCAATAAAGTAGTTTGAACAGTTTTTTAAAAAAGAAGGCTGGGAAAAAAGATGATTCTGTCTATGCCCAAGGACACAGAAGTAAATTTCATATATTCAAATTCCTGTGCTCTGATCCCTTTCATGAATATAAACTGATGATCCATAAGAATAGATAGAAGTAGAGATTGATGACACCACATATTGAACACTTAGTCCCTTTACGTACAAATGAAGAACTCATTTTGTTAGATTATGAAGATTTTCTTATTTTATATGAATATCTTAGTATTTAAAAAAAAAAAACTGCTGAAATCAGAGCTGAGTCGATGGGAGGCAACTCTAAGAGGTAACAGAATTGCTCCAAAATAGAGTCAGCTAATTAGATTCCTTAACAGATGGAAGCAGTGTCCCTAGACGAATTCAGAAATCCAGCTGATACGAAACAATGAGGCCAAATCATGCAGCCATCATGAGGTGTTTTCATGGGCAAAATGCAAGCTGCTGCATCATTGTTTAGTATCACATACTCCTAAAAGAGTCCACAGATGTCAAGATCAGTGCCTTGATTATAAGTGGTTAATAAAAATGTGAGATACTACAGAATCTCAGAAATCAAAAGCAATATCTGGTTGCATATTTTGAGGATGGCTAGCATGCTGTAGATATAAATGCTAGTTGTATACCTCCTTTGAGTCTGACAGCCTCTGGTCAAAGCTACAGAGATGCCTATAATTTCCAAAGAGATTGGCTGGCAATCTTCAAATCCATGATTTAAGTGATATAACCATATAGTTAATATTGCTAAAAACATTATTTTGGGAATTAAAATGTAAGAAAAATTCACCATCACTTGCTCATCACTTTATGCTTCTCTCATCATTCAATCTCAAAAGTATCCAATTCTCAGAATTACAGAAGTAGATACTATTAGAATGGAGATGTGAGTATTGAGAAAAAAAGCTATGGGGAATTTACAACAATTAGAAATAGTTTAGAAACTATCTTTATGTTTTAAGTTAGATGAATCAGACCAAATAACTCCATTTATGCTCAAATATCTATCCTAATCTTTCAAGTACAAAATTCAATCACCTTGTCCATATAGACAAAGACATAGGGGCTCATCCACATTTTAGCACAAAATTCAAGGAGAAGTTTAAATGATAATATAGAGTACTGTAATATTACACAGTTGAGCCTACTTTGAGAAATCCTTCTGCTTTTCAATTCAAAGGCAATCTTGAGGAGGTTTCAAAGACCTAACTTACTTTTTTTATTTGAAATTTTATCCTTGCATAAAAACAATCCATAACATTTCTTTCAAAGACGTTCATCATGGCTGAAATAAAATGTATTCCCTGGTGTGGACTGCAAAGGAATATAGTTCTTACCTGGCATTTTTTCCATGTTAGGATGTATGTATCTGACAAAATCATGTGCCTTTGGCTTCAGAATAGTCATCATTTATTTACATTTTCCTCAACTTGAGACCATCATAAGTATAAAATCATTTGAAAATCACCAAAAACACTAATCACCTCTAATTTTCTACAAATTTGTTAATTTCATTTTTGACTCAACATATACACCAATAGTAAAATAGATTCAACATTCTTCTCTGTTTACCAAACACACATTATTTGTTTCCTATGGAAAGTCAATATTTATCTGATAGCATTTGTTCCATGGTAATAGTGAATTACTTCTACATATTTTGAATTTGCTGGTAATAAGTGATGCAAGCAATAAAATGGATTGAAAAGTGAATTTGTTTCTTAAGTGTGTATGTGTGTGTGTGTGTGTGTGTGTACAAAACCTTATACTCAAGAAGAAGAATCTGAAATAGGGTTTCTGGTTTGAGAGGAGTGTTTGGAAAATGAAGTAAGCAGAGTAGAGCAAGAGAAGAAAAAAGCAATGATGAAATCTCAGCCTTAGTCTGATTACCACAGTAGCTTTAAGCACAAGTGTACCAATTATACCACAGTTGTTTCCCTGTTGAGGTAAAGGAGGAATCCAGTTCTGGAAGGCAGGACTAGGAAGCATCTTAGCTTTGCATTTGGCAGAGGACAATTCTGGAAAGTTGGAGCTGTTCTGGGCCAATATGTGCATAAACTGGAAGAGGGTGAAGGAGTGATAAAGCGAGTAATATGAGGCACCCATGGTATCCTCTAAAGCAATTTATGTCAATGAACTAAACTTCCACTTTTCCAACTTAGCTAACTTTTGATGCTTCATCCTCATTTGAAGTTGTGAAATTTCAAATAAATAATAACACACAGATTATGGGCCAGGCAATATATGATTAAATTCAATTAAAATTACTTTATGCAGAGATGGCACCATTTAATGAACTTCCATTCTTGCATTTCTTCTCCTCAAACTATATAGCTTAAAAAAGAAGACAGCATTTAGAAAGCTCTTTGTTTGTCAAGATATCACACCCTGATGATGGAAACATAAATTCATCAAAGTACTAGAAACAATATGGTAATATCTACCGAGAGCTTCAAAAACATTTAGGCCTCTTAACACAAAACATCTATTTCTGGTACTTTTTCTTGAGCAAATAATTATACAAATGTGCAAAGATATGCACTGAAGCATTTAGTCACTACAAAATTTAAGCAAAACTAAAGTTAATCAAGAAATGCCCATCAATAGAAGATTGGTTAGTTAAATTATTAGGTCAATATACATATAATGAAACATTGAACCCTTTAAAAATTATGATGTGGATCCATATAAATAATGTAGAAATATTTCTGGTGTATTTTAAGAGAAAAAGTAGGCTACAAAATCCAAATGTTGCATAATTTGATCTTCTGTGAATATGATGGGGGATTCAAGATATTAATGGAGAGGTGGGTATTGGCCCGGTGGCCCATATCCCATATCAGAGTACCTGGGTCCAATACAGCTTCCTGCTAAAACAGATCCTGGAAGGCAGCAGTGGAGGCTCAAGTAATTGGTTTTCTAAGACCCAGACTTACTGAGTTTCCTTCCAGCATTGGCCTCAGCCTAAACCTGACTGCTAAAGGAATTTGGAGAGTGAATCAGTGTATAGACTTTAAAAAAAATTATTTATTTTGAAAGGCAGAGTTACAGGGAGGCAGAGGCAGAGAGGCAGAGAGAGGTCTTCCATCTGCTGGTTCAATCCCCAGATGGCCACAACAGTTGGTACTGCGCCTATCCAAAGTCAGGAGCCAGGAGCCCCCTCCAGGTCTCCCACGCGGGTGCAGGGCCCCAAGGGCTTGAACCATCTTCTACTGCTTTCCTAGGCCATAGCAGAGAGCTGTATTAGAAGAGGAGCAGCCAAGTCTCAAACTGATGCCCATATTGGATGCTGGCACTGCATCTAACACACAGCGCACTGGCCCCTGGACTTTATCTCTGTCTCTCTCGCCTTCTCTCTTTCTCTTTTTCTCTTTCTGTCTATATGTCTCTCTCTTTTTCTCTTGAATAAATAAATAAATAATTTTTAAAATTCACTGGAAATTGAATTAAAAGTTCACTTTGGTGCAGAATGTTTGAGATTCATTCATATAAGATGTCTTCAAAACGTTCATGGAAAAAAACACATTACAGAAAAACTAGGCATGGATTTCAAATTTTTTTCAGAAAAATAACGTTTTAATTTGATTTTTCCACAAGTTTCTGTAAGTACCCTACCATGTATTTTTCTTTTGTTTACTATAATTTTCTTGGAAAAAAATATAAAAATGTTGGGAAATGTGAATTAATAGCTGTTATTTCTCTTTATGACCTTATGGGTAATTTTTTTTAAATTTTATTCTTTTTTTTCTTTTCTGTATTTTTGTGAACCATTTCTGTATCACATAGGACACATTAAAATTAGTCAACTGCCATTTTCTTTCTTTTTTTTTTATTAAACAGACAGAGTTAGATAGTAAGAGAGAGAGAGACAGAGAGAAAGGTCTTCCTTCCGTTGGTTCACCCCACAAATGGCCGCTACGACAGGAGCGCTGCACTGATCTGAAGCCAGGAGCCAGGTGCTTCCTCCTGGTCTCCAACATGGGTTCAGGGGCCCAAGCACTTGGGCCATCTTCCACTGCCTTCCCGGGCCACAGCAGGGAGCTGGACTGGAAGAGGAGCAACTGGGACTAGATCCAGGTGCTCATATGGAATGCCAGTGCCACAGGTGGAGGATCAAGTGAGCCACGGCACCGGCGCCAGCCATTTTCTTAAAACAAAAGAATCTATCCTAAGTCAAATTCAAATACTTTTTACAAACATTTATGCTGTGTTAACTCTCTAAAGTGTGCAGCATGATAACACCAAAATCTAGAAGTAACCTGGGGAAAATAGGCCAGTCATCAATATGTAAAACTAACAAACTAGTCTATGGGCATGCATAGCAATAATGCCAAGGTAGATGTCATGAAGTTTAATCATTAATGTCCTTTTACACACCTTGGTTCATTTAGTGGATCATGCGACCTCTTTGTATTTCAGTTTCTCAATCCATGGAAGGGGAATAATATTACCTTACATTAATTTTTTTTTGTGACAAGCAGAGTTAGACAGTTGGGGGGGGGGAAGGTCTTCCTTCCGTTGGTTCAGCCCCCCAAATGGCCACTATGGCTGGAGCTGCGCCGATCTGAAGCCAGGAACCAGGTGCTTCCTCCTAGTCTCCCACATGGGTGTAGGCGCCCAAGCACTTGGGTCATCCTCCACTGTCTTCCAGGGCCAAAGTAGAGAGCTACTGCAAGAGGAGCAACAGGGACTAGAACCCGGCGCCCATTATGGGATGCCAGTGCAGCAGGTGGAGGATTAACCAATTGAGCCATGGCGCCGGCCCACCTTACATTAATTTTTTTTATTTAGTAAATATAAATTTCCAAAGTACAGTTTATGGAATACATTGGCTTTCCCCCCTCATAATTTCACTCCCACTCACATCCCTCCCATCTCCTGCTCCCTCTCCCATTCCATTCACATCAAGATTCATTTTCAATTATCTTTATACAGAAGATCGATTCAGTATATATTAAGTAAAGATTTCATCAGTTTGCACCCACACAGAAACACAAAGTGTAAAAATACTGTTTCAGTACTAGTTATAGCATTACTTCACATTGGACAACACATTAAGGACAGATCCCACATGAGAAGTAAGTACACAGTGACTCCTGTTGTTGACTTAACAATTTGACACTCTTGTTTATGGTGTCAGTAATCTCCCTAGGGTCTAGTCATGAGTTGCCTAGGCTATGGAAGCCTTTTGAGTTCGCTGACTTCAATCTTATTCCGACAGGGTCATAGTCAAAGTGGAAGTTCTCTCCTCCCTTCAGAGAAAGGTACCTCCTTCTTTGATGGCCCTGTTCTTTCCACTGGGATCTCACTCGTAGAGATCTTTCATTTAGGTCTTCTTTTTTTTCCCCCAGTGTGTCTTGGCTTTCCATGCCTAAAATACTCTCATGGGCTCTTCAGCCAGATCCGAATGGCTTAAGGGCTGATTCTGAGGCCAGAGTGCTATTTAGGGCACCTGCCATTCTATGAGTCTGCTGTGTATCCCACTTCCCATGTTGGATCATTCTCTCCCTTTTTGATCCTATCAGTTAGTATTAGCAGACACTAGTCGTGTTGGTGTGATCCCTTTGACTCTTAGACGTATCAGTGTGATCAGTTGTGAACTGAAGTTGATCACTTGGACTAGTGAGATGGCATTGGTACATGCCACCTTGATGGGATTATATTGGAATCCCCTGGCACGTTTCTAACTCCACCATTTGAGGCAAGTCAGATTGAGCATGTCCCAAATTGTATATCTCCTCCCTCTCTTATTCCCACTCTTATATTTAACAGGGATCACTTTTCAGTTAAAATTTAAACACGTAAGAATAACTGTGTGTTAATTACAGACAGGGCAGTTGTTATCAAAACAGCATGGTACTGGTACAGAAACAGATGGATAAACCAATGGAACAGAATTGAAACACCAGAAATCAATCCAAACATCTACAGCTAACTTATATTTGATCAAGGATCCAAAACCAATCCCTGGAGTAAGGACAGTCTATTCAATAAATGGTGCTGGGAAAATTGGATTTCCACATGCAGAACCATGAAGCAAGACCCCTACCTTTCACCTTACACAAAAATCCACTCAACATGGATTAAAGACTTAAATCTATGACCCGACACCATCAAATTATTAGAGAGCACTGGAGAAACCCTGCAAGATATAGGTACTGGCAAAGACTCCTTGGAAAAGACCCCAGAAGCACAGGCAGTCAAAGCCAAAATTAACATCTGGGATTGCATCAAATTGAGAAGTTTCTGTACGTCAGAAGATATAGTCAGGAAAGTGAAGAGGCAACCGACAAAATGGGAAAAATATTTGCAAACTATGCAACAGATAAAGGGTTAATAACCAGAATCTACAAAGAGATCAAGAAACTCCACAACATCAAAACAAACAACCCACTTAAGAGATGGGCCAAGGACCTCAATAGACATTTTTCAAAAGAGGAAATCCAAAGGGCCAACAGACACATGAAAAAATGTTCAAGATCACTAGCAATCAGGGAAATGCAAATCAAAAGCACAATGAGGTTTCACCTCATCCCGGTTAGAATGGCTCACATTCAGAAATCTACCAACAATAGATGCTGGAGAGGATGTGGGGAAAAGGGGACACTAACCCACTGTTGGTGGGAATGCAAACTGGTTAAGCCACTATGGAAGCCAGTCTGGAGATTCCTCAGAAACCTGAATATAACCCTACCATACAACCCAGCCATCCCACTCCTTGGAATTTACCTAAAGGAAATTAAATTGGCAAACAAAAAAACTGTCTGCACATTAATGTTTATTGCAGCTCAATTCACAATAGCTAAGAACTGAAACCAACCCAAATGCCCATCAACAGTAGACTGGATAAAGAAATTATGGGACATGTACTCTATAGAATACTATACAGCAGTCAAAAACAATGAAACCCGGTCATTTGCAACAAGATGGAGGAATCTGGAAAACATTATGCTGAGTGAATTAAGCCAGTCCCAAAGGGACAAATATCATATGTTCTCCCTGATCGGCAACTACTAACTGAGCACCAAAGGGGAAACTTGTTGAAGTGAAATGGACACTATGAGAAACAGTGACTTGATCAGCTCTTTTCCTGACTGTTGATGTACAATGTAATACTTTATCCATTTTAGTATTTTTTTTTTGTTCTAGTACTATTGGTTGAACCTTACGTTAATTTTTAAAAGAACTTTAACTCTGGTTGAAGTACTTGGATTCTCCAGAAGAAAGTACAATTTTTATGGGGAATTTGTTTAGCTAAGTCAAAAAACTGAAGCCAAATATTTTCAGAAAGTGCTTAAAGAATTATACATTAAAAAGGAATTTCTGGATAATTCTTCTGGGTTCTAAATCACAGCACAAACCACAAAGAATTAGAAGATGGTTTTCTCTAATTCTCTGCCCAAACCACACTTTGATCCCTTCTGATCAGCAAATTACTCAACTGGGAGCAATATACTTATGCAATCACTATCTAAGAGACTTCTCAGGGGCACTTTAGAAGCTATTAGAATCAGGCAAATGCACTGTCTGGAGATGAACAGAGTCCAAACACAGCAACTTCCGTTTCTCAATCTCCTCATGAGGTAGGTTGAGTGGGTTTCAAACATGCTCCTGAATTCTGCCATCACATGCTGATGACTCGAGCCCATGCTAAATTCTCCTCCAGTTCATGACCCTGACAAATTGGGAGTCCCAAATCAGCCTAACAGGGGCCAGAAGGTAGAGTACCAGATAACAGGAAGGTGATAATGTGAGGAAGTAAAATGCGCACTCTTCAAGAACAGCTGGTACACTCTGCGCTTTCCTTGCCATGAGGGAACCTGAACTCAGGCTGACCAGATTTTCTATTTTCCAAGAACTTCCATTTTCCAAAAGCAAAGGAAATCCAAATGTATGTGTGAAATCTGATGTTTTGAAACGTCATGGACCAAATAAATCATGTTTTAAGGTCAGGCACTGCCAGTATATGAGTTTTTCTCTAAATCATAAACAGCTTCCCTCTGTAGTTAATATCAGTCTAACTGTGAGGCTCCCATCAGCAACTTGGACTCAAGATCTCCAAACCCACTGGATAATGGTGCAGCAGTTTTCACTGTATCCTGAATGAAGCCTGTCCATCTCTCTCTTTTTTGTGCTTGTTTGTGGGAGAGAATGAGAATGGAATAGGCACCAGATCAGGAAACAGATTCTGCTTTCTTATCTAGGTGTTGCTATTTGGTGGATTTGTAAAATTGGGGATGGTATATAACTTCTCTAAATATGTTCCTATAAGATAGTGAGAGATTCCCTTCAGTATATATCTGAAAGGGATTGAGCAAGATAATATGTCTAAAAGTAGTTTGTAAATGGCAAACTACTAAACAAGATTAGTTACCAGTTGGTGGATAAATTTTTATGGAATGGCTACTAAACAGTTATTTGCTACAGCCTGGAGGCTACAAGTCAAACATAATTTCCTTCCCTTATGAAGTTTATAATAATCCCAAGGCACAGAGTGCTGCGAAAGAGAATTCCAAGATAGTTGGAGAATATGCATAAAATATATACAGTCACACAGTGCAAAACAACATTTTTGTCGATGAATCATATATATGGTCATGATCCCATAAGATTACAAAGGAATTGAAAAAATGCTGTCACCTAGTGACGTGTAGCCATTGAAGCAACATAACACAAGTTGCTCACATGCTTGTGATAAATTAGTGTACACAAACCTATTGTGCTGACAGTCACTTAAATATGTAGCAACATAATTATCTACAGTGAAAAGAAACACTTGATAATGATAATAAATTACTGTTACTTGTTTATGTATTTATATTACTGTACTTTGTATCATTATTTTACAATGTACTTTTGCTTATGAAAAAAACTTTTAGTGTAAAACTGTGTGTTATGGGACACTGGCAGCAGTCTTAAGAACCTAATAGGTTGGGTGACAAACTTATACCACATAGGGTACACTCCATGAGGTTCACACATGGCAAAAATGCCTAACAATGCATTTTTCTTTTTTTTTTCTGGATTTTTTTTTACTTTTTTATTTTTACAAAGGGAACAAAATTTCATGCATTTCATATACACAGTTTTAATAGCATAGGGATACTTCCCATCTTACCCTTCCTTTCTCCTTCTCTCCCACCCTCCCACCTGAATCTTTGCTTATTTTTCTTTTAATTTTTTTTAACTTTTATTTAATGAATATAAATTTCCAAAGTACGATTTATGGATTACAATGGCTTCCCCCACATACCGTCCCTCCCACCCACTACCCTCCCCTCTCCCACTCCCTCTCCCCCTCCATTCACATCAAGATTGATTTACGATTATCTTAATATACAGAAGATCAGCTTAGTATACATTAAGTAAGGATTTCAACAGTTTGCTCCCACACAGAAACATAAAGTGAAAAATAATAGATGATTTTTTTTAAATGATGATGAAATCAGATCAGACCTATTGTCATGTTTAATCCCAGTGAGAGTCAAGTTGGGAGTTGATAATTTCTTTCTTTTTTTTTTTTTTTTTTTTGCAGAGGATCAGTTTAGTATACATTAAGTAAAGATTTCAACAGTTTGCACCCCCATAGAAACACAAAGTGAAATATATTGTTTGAGTACTCGTTATAGCATTAAATCTCAATGCACAGCACATTAAGGACAGAGATCCTACATGAGGAGCAAGTGCACAGTGACTCCTGCTGTTGACTTTACCAATTGACACTCCTGTCTATGGCATCAGTAGTCTCCCTATGCTCCAGTCATGAGTTTCCAAGGATATGGAAGCCCTCTGAGTTCTCCGATTCTTATCTTGTTTAGACAAGGTCATAGTCAAAGTGGAGGTTCTCTCCTCCCTTCAGAGAAAGGTACCTCCTTCTTTGAAGACCTGTTCTTTCCACTGGGATCTCACTCGCAGAGATCTTTTGCCAGAGTGTCTTGGCTTTCCATGCCTGAAATACTCTCATGGGCTTTTCAGCCAGATCCGAATGCCTTTAGGGCTGATTCTGAGGCCAGAGTGCTATTTAGGACATCTGCCATTCTATGAGTCTGCTGAGTATCTCACTTCCCATGTTGGATCAATCTCCCCTTTATTTATTCCATCGGTTAGTGTTAGCAGGTACTAGACTTGTTTATGTGCTCCCTTTGACTTTTGACTTTGCATTTTTCATAATATATTCCTACCATTAAACAATGCACGTCCACAAATATTTGGGGCTGTTTTTTCTCCAAAATCACCAAAACATGTTTTTTATTTTCTCCTTGAAGCTAGATCAAATAGAAAATAAAAGCAAACAAAAAGCAGACTCCAAAAAATATCTTTCTTGGAGCACAAGAAACAATTTCTATGAAGAACTGAGAGCCTGAGGATAAAAAGGCTAATAAGAGGGGAAGACAGAGATGATGGGAAGCAGAAATAGTTACCACAAAAAAGAAGTGAGAAATTTTATAAAAATGGAGGTGTTTAAATTTTAACTGAAA
This sequence comes from Oryctolagus cuniculus, assembly GCF_051225735.1. Classification (NCBI taxonomy): domain Eukaryota; kingdom Metazoa; phylum Chordata; class Mammalia; order Lagomorpha; family Leporidae; genus Oryctolagus; species Oryctolagus cuniculus. The sequence continues at coordinate 63,689,025 of NC_142870.1, forward strand.
AGTGATCCCTGTTAAATATAAGAGTGGGAATAAGAAAGGGAGGAGATGTACAATTTGGGACTTGCTCAAGCTGACTTGCCTCAAATGGTGGAGTTAGAAACGTGCCAGGGGATTCCAATACAATCCCATCAAGGTGGCATATACCAATGCCATCTCACTAGTCCAAGTGATCAACTTCAGTTCACAACTGATCACACTGATACGTCTAAGAGTCAAAGGGATCACACCAACACGACTAGTGTCTGCTAATACTAACTGATAGGATCAAAAAGGGAGAGAATGATCCAACATGGGAAGCGGGATACACAGCAGACTCATAGAATGGCAGGTGCCCTAAATAGCACTCTGGCCTCAGAATCAGCCCTTAAGCCATTCGGATCTGGCTGAAGAGCCCATGAGAGTATTTTAGGCATGGAAAGCCAAGACACACTGGGGGAAAAAAAAAAGAAGACCTAAATGAAAGATCTCTACGAGTGAGATCCCAGTGGAAAGAACAGGGCCATCAAAGAAGGAGGTACCTTTCTCTGAAGGGAGGAGAGAACTTCCACTTTGACTATGACCCTGTCGGAATAAGATCGAAGTCAGCGAACTCAAAAGGCTTCCATAGCCAAGGCAACTCATGACTAGACCCTAGGGAGATTACTGACACCATAAACAAGAGTGTCAAATTGTTAAGTCAACAACAGGAGTCACTGTGTACTTACTTCTCATGTGGGATCTGTCCTTAATGTGTTGTCCAATGTGAAGTAATGCTATAACTAGTACTGAAACAGTATTTTTACACTTTGTGTTTCTGTGTGGGTGCAAACTGATGAAATCTTTACTTAATATATACTGAATCGATCTTCTGTATAAAGATAATTGAAAATGAATCTTGATGTGAATGGAATGGGAGAGGGAGCAGGAGATGGGAGGGATGTGAGTGGGAGTGAAATTATGAGGGGGGGAAGCCATTGTAATCCATAAACTGTACTTTGGAAATTTATATTTACTAAATAAAAAAATACATAAATAAAATAAAATAAAAATAACAAAAAAATGGAGGCAGCCATGGATTCTACTCTGAAAACTGAAGGACACCACTGTTAGTACTAAAGTGATTTTCAAAAAGTCTTGCCAAGCCGGCGCCGTGGCTCAATAGGCTAATCCTCCACCTTGCGGCGCTGGCACACCGGGTTCTAGTCCCGGTTGGGGCGCCGGATTCTGTCCCGGTTGCCCCTCTTCCAGGCCAGCTCTCTGCTATGGCCAGGGAGTGCAGTGGAGGATGGCCCAGGTGCTTGGGCCCTGCACCCCATGGGAGACCAGGAAAAGCACCTGGCTCCTGGCTCCTGCCAGGATCAGCGCGGTGCGCCGGCTGCAGCGGCGGCCATTGGAGGGTGAACCAACGGCAAAGGAAGACCTTTCTCTCTGTCTCTCTCTCTCACTGTCCACTCTGCCTGTCAAAAAAAAAAAAAAAAAAAAAAAAAAAAAAAAAAAAAAAGTCTGCCAAGAGTCTGTTGGAAGACTTCTGAAATACAGTCACCACTGGTTCATTACAAAGATCTTGTTCATTTCCAACCAACCACAGATGTTGCAAAGCATCGTTTGAAGGGGGCATATATTTCAGGTTGTATAAAGATAAAATGCATAAATTAATATATCAAATTGAGTATTACTTGAAGAAAGTCACTAATTTTCTAGGTTCTTTAATGTTCATTTTCTGCCCAAAGAGATATTCAAATTTTATCTTTTAAGTGTCCAAAGAAAGGTACAAAGGAGGGAAAGGAAGGGGTATGGGGAAGTAACAGGAGAGAGGCAGGGGGAAGGCATGAAGGAGGATGGATAAAATAGTGTTTCCAATAGGAACAATCCCATCAGCAGTCCTTCATAGGCAAGAACAGATGAAGTAGTCCAAGTGTCCCTGACAAAGTGAACACTCAAAAAATGAAAATAAATAAATAAATAAAAAACAAAATTGATTCTAAGATGGCGGAATAGAGACAGGGTGGTCTGATTTAGGATGAGTAAAAAAGGTGCTAGAAAAGAGTGGAGGAGCTGGTACCGTAGTGCAGCGGGTTCAAGCCCTGGCCAGAAGCGCCAGCATCCCATATGGGCACCGCTTTGAGTCCCGGCTGCTCCTCTTCTGATCCAGCTCTCTGCTGTGGCCTGGGAAAGCAGTGGAAGATGGCCCAAGTCCTTGGGCCCTGCACCCACTTGGGAGACCTCGAAGAAGCTCCTGGCTCCTGGCTTTGGATCGGCGCAGCTCCGGCCATTGCAGCCATCTGGAGAGTGAACTAGTAGATGGAAGACCTCTCTCTCTGCCTCTACCTCTCTCTGTAACTCTGTCTTTCAAATAAATAAAATAATAAATCTTAAAAAAAAAGTGGAGGCCGGCGCCGCGGCTCACTAGGCTAATCCTCCGCCTAGCGGCGCCGGCACACCGGGTTCTAGTCCCGGTCGGGGTGCCGGATTCTGTCCCGGTTGCCCCTCTTCCAGGCCAGCCCTCTGCTGTGGCCCGGGAGTGCAGTGGAGGATGGCCCAGGTGCTTGGGCCCTGCACCCCATGGGAGACCAGGAAAAGCACCTGGCTCCTGACTCCTGCCATCGGATCAGCGCGGTGCGCCGGCCGCTGCGCGCCGGCTGCGGCGGCCATTGGAGGGTGAACCAACGGCAAAGGAAGACCTTTCTCTCTGTCTCTCTCTCACACTGTCCACTCTGCCTGTAAAAAAATAAAAAAATATATAAAAAAAAAAAAAGTGGAGAGGGTAAACCTACAGGGGAGCTGCAATGGGAGATCCTGAGAAGGCAATGGAAATGGCAAGGACCGGTAAAGGGAGAGGAGATTCTCAGCTTGGATCTGGGGAGGAAGGCGCTCACCCCTACAAATTAGGTGAGAACGGATCCCACAGGCCCAAAGTGCTCCTCATACAGCAGGAAGGAGAGCTTAGTGAACTGCACCTTTAGGAGTCCCACCCAGACCCTAAGGAAGAGCAGTGTGACTGCTCACACAGAGCAGATGTGGAGGGTGGGGAAGGCGGGGCGGGGGGGAGCGAAGAGGCACATCTCTATCCCTCCCCACTCCCTGCTACAACAGAGACCTGAAGCAAGCAATTTGAGGGCTGGGACCATTTTTGGACACAGGCAAGTAAGAGCTGTCCCAGTTCCTGTGCACACAACTAGATTTTATTGGGGTCATCCTCCACCCAAATGGTAACCACAGCAGTTCAGGAGAAACCAAAGGAGACTGCCTCCACTGCACTGCAACTGGCACTCAGCCGGCAATGGGAGGGGAGGGGGAGCCATCCCTACAGAATGGAAGTGCCACCTGCAGGACTCCCCTGTGCGGCCATCACAATTGTGAAGCAAGCAAGGCTGCAGCAGGTAGGTATTTTTGCTGCCTGCAAACCACAGATCTAATCAGAGAGAAAAACCTGAGTTCCCACCACTGACATCAAATCTGGTTGGGAGGACCAGACTCAATCCAATGGGCTGGAACACACACAGACAGCAGCTCTGGGAACATTTAGTTTTTTCAGACAGGATGGCAGGGTGGAGTGGCCCCACTGACACTCCTCGACCCTGAGAGCCCTGGGAGTTGAGACTGAGAAAACACTGTGACTGTTTGAGAGGAGGCAGGGTGTGGCTGAGTTCTGGGAAACCACAAAGTGCTTCTCCACATGCTCAGAGCTCCTTGTTTGCCTAAAACAGCTCATAGCAGAGATAACCATGCTCACAGGAAGGACTCCACAGATCACATGTGCAATTAATACAGCAGTGCCTGTGAGTATTGAACACAATGGGGACTAACATTTGGGCATGCCTCAGCTTATAGGAGAAGGGTGATTGCACCAACAGAGGTGACCATTCCTCTCCATCCAGTTAACCAGTAGGGAGCTACCATGACCAACTTGGGTGTTACTCTGGATATGCACCCCATCCTGGAGCACTGAACAGGGCTCCCTGGCCACACCCACCACACACCTCTTGGTATTTACTGAAAGTATAAATATCCCACTAAGCCACAATGAGAAAAATCAAAAATAAAAGCTCTCAGACAAAAAATTTTTTTTACAAATGCCTAAAAACAAATACAGAAATTCAAGAATCAAGAATAAAGAAGACACTATGAGCCACTCAAAGGAACACTTCAAACATTTCAATATTAGAATATGAAGATCAAATTGAGGAAATACTGGAAATGGAATTCAAAAAAATTAATTATCAGATTACTCAAAAGGAACCAGAAGCAAATCCAAAAACTAAAGAAAATTATATATTATATGAATGAAAAATTTCCCTGTGAAATTGAGATATTAAAGAGAAATCAAAATGAAATCTAGAAATTAAGAATTCAATAGATCAAATAAAAATGAAGTGGAAAGCCTTAATAATAGAATGAGTAGAAGGCAGAAGAAAGAATATCCGAGCTATATGACTTATCTCTGGAAATTTCACAGACCAAAAGCAAGAAGTAGAAATTAGAAAACTAAAAAAAAAAAAAAAATCAGTGTTGGATATCTATGGGATACTATCAAATGACCCAACATACAGCTCTTAGGAGTGCCTGAAGTTGTGGAAAAAGAGAAGGGACTAGAAGTCCTGCTTGGTGAAATAATTACAGAAAATTCCCCTAACTTGGAGGAAAAAAGGAATGTCCAAGTACAGGAAGCACACAGAACTCCTAACAGATATGACCAGAAAAGATCTTCACCATGACACATTGTAATCAAACTTCCCACAGTAAAGCAAGAAGAAAAGATTCTAAAATCTGTACTAGAGATATGCCAGATTACCTTCAGAGAATCTCCAATTAGACTCACAGCTGACTTCTCATCAGAAACCCTACAGGCTAAAAGACATGGCAAGATATAGTCCAAATGTTAAGAGAAAAATAGTGTCAACCCAGAATACTGTATCCTGCAAAGCTCTCATTTATATATGAAGGTGAAATAAAGACCTTCCATAACAGAAATTGAAAGAATTTATCATCACTCCTCCAGCCTTACAAAAGATGCTTAAGGATGTGCTACACACAAAAACACAGAGAAAGCCATCATTAGGAAAGAATGTGAAGAAAGAAAATCCTCCAGTAAAAGTACAAAAGAAATCCACAGCAAAAGATAGAAATATTTGCAGAAAAATGGCAGGGTCAAATAGTTACTTATCAATAGTTACCCTGAATGTAAATGGCCTCAACTCTCCAGTTAAAGGATACAGACTGGCCGAATGGATTAAAAAACAAGACCCATCTATTTGCTGCCTACAAGAAACACACCTCACCAACAAAGATGCACACAGACTCAAATTGAAAGGATAGAAAAAGATATTCAATGCTTATGGGAAAAAAACAAGGGCAGGTGTAGCCATTCTAATATCACAAAATAGACTTTAACACAAAAGCAGTTAAAAGAGACAAAGAAGGACACTGCATAATGATTAAGGTGTAAATACAACAGGAAGATATGACAATATTAAATGTATATTCACCCAAACACAGGCACCCTGGATATCTAAAAGAACTATTAATGGATCTAAAGGGAAATGTAGACTCCAATACATTAGGAACGGGGGACTTCAACACCCCACTTTCATCACTGCATAGATCAACCAGACAGAAAATTAACAACAACAACAACAAAAAAAAAACACACAAAGCTCTGAGAGAACTAATAGAACACCTAAAAGGAAATATATATACTTGAAATTGACACTTCAAGAAGGGGTGACTTGAGCTCCTCTTTTCTTGATTGTCGAGGAACAGTTTCTTGTTTTTTTATTTTTTCATCTTTTTTCTCATGATGCTATTTGTTGAACTCTTAACATAGAATTAATCATATGTGTATAAAGGCAATTGAAAATAGATCTAAGTAAAATATAAGAGTCAGAATAAGAGTGAGATGCCATCTTAATTGTCAAAGTGATCATGTTAAAGTGAGCATATAGATAGGATTAAGTGTTAAAGAGATCATATAAGTAGGATCAAGCGCTAGTTATAATAATAATAGAATTAAAAAGGAGAGACTTCTAACATGGAAGTATACATAGCAGACTCATAGAATGACCATCACTTTAAGTAATACTATGACCTCAGAATCAGCCCTTAAGACTTCCTGGTCTGGCTGAAAAACCTGTGAGAGCATTTCAGGCATGGAAATCCTGGCAAAAAACGTTCTACATGAAGGATCTCTGTCAGTGAGACCTCAATGGAAAAAATGGCCATAAAAGAAGGATGTACTTTCCTCTAAAGGGAAGAGAGAACTTCCACTTTGCTTATGGCCTTGTCCAAATACTGACAGAGTTTGTGAACTCAAAAGGCTCCATAGCCTAGGCAGCTCATGTCAAGAGCCTCAGGTGGTCACTGAAGTCATACGTAAGAGTGTTAATTGTTAAATTAACAACAGGAGTCACTGTGCAGGACCTCTGTCCTCAATGAGTTGTATTGTCTCAAACAGTTTGTGTGTGTGTGCGTGCAAATTTTTGAAGTTTTACTTAGTACAGAGTTGGTCTTCTGTGTACAGTTAATTGAAAAAGAATCTTAATAAAGAATGAGACTGGCAAGGGGAGAGGGAGGAGAAGGAGAGGTGGGAGTGTGGGTGGAAGGGCTGGTATGCTGGGAAGATTAACTATATTCTGAAAGTTGTACTTATGAAATTTGTATTCCTTAAAAAAATAAATTAAAAACTAATCAACTGTTGAGCTTCAGGCTAGAGAGATTATTTCAATATGATGGAAGGAATTACCTTCCTGACTTCAGTGCTGCTGTCTCGGTTCCACTTTAGTTGCAGCAGACAAGACAAATGGGATGGAGGGAAGAGCCTTAGCCTTGGCACACAGGTTACCAGTTGGGCTCAATTTGACTCAACTACTATCAGTTTCTATGGGCTTTAGTTTTCCTGTGGTTTAATGAGGGTTTTGAAGTCAAACAATCCTCAACTACTGTATCCTAATTTGTTTCTACAAAGAGACTGAAAAAGGTAATGGAAAATGAAATTCAAAGATTTTGATGCAAAAATATTGGAAAGCCATGTGTAGTTTTTTCATAATGCACATTTTCATTTACTTTTTGAAGACCCATTGTATAAAAATACTTTCTATTTCTAATATTCTAAAGATTGGAGGGGAATTGCACATATAACATAGTGATCAGAATATCATTTTAAAATCCTGTAAGAACTTGGTATCTGGTAGCCTTTTTGAGTGCCTTAGTTGAGATCTAAGGGGTTTAAGGTAGGGAGGTGATGATTTTTTGGTGGACTTATATACAAGCAAAATTAAGATTACATGTGAGGTTTATACTCATTGAAACAATCATCTGTGTTTATTTACATGTTCTAAGTGGGGATGTGGTATACTATGTTTGTTGATACTCTATCCAGAGTTGTCCATAACTATTTCATAAAGAATTTGTAAAACACTGATTTAGCTGAGCGTTTGGAAGGTGAAAAGGGAATCAAATGAGAAAAACATTATAAAGAAGAGAAACCACAGGATTTTTTTTTAAAGTTCAAAAATTCTTGAGGATTATCAATCACTTTTTACCATCATTAGCAAAACACTGTGTCAAAAGTATCCATAGCAACATGTAATGGGGTTTACATAGACCTAAATGTGTTACTATGAAAGAAAAGTCCAAGAAATACCAAGCAGAATGAGTAACATGTAAATTATATGGTTTAACACTACTAGGATTTTTGTTCACTTTAAAAATGTGTGTTTACCCCAAACATATTACTTATATGATTGTATTATTAGTTAACTTCTAGGATTTCCATCCTATATACAAATGAGTATTTTGTGCATATATTCATACATACTTGTGCAAATATACATAGAGTTACATTCCCAGAACTATAATATTCAGAGTATGTATTTTTCATTTTGATAATATTTTTTAAAAAAATCAATTACCAAAATTAAATCCTCAATAATATGTTGATAAGGCTGATGAACTGACATAATCAAATTTGTCTTTCCAGGTCTTAGGCCTACTCATCCAACCAAGCCTGCAGTTTATAATTATTCAGGTCAGTAACTCTTTATCCTACTGATATTGTTAACTTAATAGGCAATATATTAAATATAATGTTTTAACTTTTTTTGACCTATATTTATCTATTCATGGTTTTTGCCCTATTTTCTATTATATTTCAAAAATTATTTTTGTTGTCAATTTTTGAGAGCTCATTATATATTAAATCTTTTTAAAATGAAAAAAAAAAGAAACAGAGCTAATTGAAACCATGGACCAAATGGACCTGATATCTACAGAATGTTTTACCCCACAGTGGCAGAATATACATTCTTCTCAGCAGTGCATGGAAATTTATCTAGTTTAAACCATATACTAGTCCATAAAGCAAGTCTCAGCCAATTAAAAAAAAGAGTCAAAATCATACCATACACATTCTCTGATCACAATGGATTGAAGCTTGAAACGAACAAGTCGAGAATCACAAGAACATATGCAAATACATGGAGACTGAACAATATGCTCCTAAATGAACAGAGGATCATAAAAAACCAAAAGAGAAATCAAAAAATTTCTGGAAATGAATGATGATGACAATATATCATACCAAAACTTATGGGATATATCAAAAGCAGTGTTCAGAGGGAAGTCTATAGCAATTTGTGCCTACATCAAGAAACTGGAAGTCACCAAATAAATGACCTGTCAATGCATCTCAAGGACCTAGAAAACCAACAGCAAACTAAACCCAAAATTAGCAACAGAAAAGAAATAATTAAAATTAGAGAAGAAATAAAGAAAATTGAAACAAAAATTAGAAAAATCAGCAAAATGAATAGATGGTATTTTGAAAAAATAAACACAATTTACACACCATTGATCCAACCAACCAAAAAAAAAAGAACTCAAATCAATAAAATTAGAAATGAAAAAGGAAATGTAACAACAGACCCACAGAAATAAAAGGAATCATCAGAAATTACTACAAAGAGCTGTAAGACAACAAACCAGGAAACTTAGATTCCTGGACACATATAACCTATCTAAATAGAGCCTTGAAGACATAGAAAACCTAAATAGACCAATAACCAACAGAGAAAGTGAATCAGTAATAAAGATCTTCTCAACAAAGGAAAGTCCAGGTCTGGATGGCTTCACCGCTGAATTCTACCAGACATTTAAAGAACTAACTCCAATTCTTCTCAAGCTATTCAAAACAATTGAAAGGGAGGAGATCCTCTCAAACTTCTTCTATGAACCCAGCATCACCTAAACCTGAAAAAGATGCAACAGAGAAAGAGAACTACAGACCAATTTCCCTGGTGAACATAGATGCAAAAATTCTCAGCAAAATACTAGCCAGTTGAAACCAAAAACACATCGGAAAGATCATTCACCTGGACCAAGTGGAATTTATCCCTGGTATTCATGGATGGTTCAAGATGCGAAATCCATAAATGTGATAAACCAGATTAATAAACTCAAGACCAAAAACCATATGATTATCTCAATAGATACAGAGAAGCATTTGATGAAATTCAATACCCTTTTAGCATGAAAACCTTAAGCAAACTTTGTATAGAAGGAACATTCTTCAACATAATCAAAGCAATTTATAACAAACCCACAGCCAGTATCTTACTGAATGGGGGAAAATTGGAAGCATTACAATAATGATCTGGAACCAGACAAGGATGTACACCCTCACCATTGCTATTTAATAAAGCCCTGGAAGTTTTCATCTGAGCCATCAGGCAAGAAAAAGAAATTACAAATAGGGAAGAAAAAAGTCAAACTACCCCTATTTGCTGATGACATGATTCTATATATAGAGAACCCAAAAGACTTCACAAAAAGACTATTGGAACTCATAGAAGAGTTTGGTAAAGCAGCAGGATATAAAAATCAACACACAAAAATCAATAGCTTTTGAATACACAGACAATTCCATAGTTGATAAAGACCTTTTCATCAATCCCGTTCACAAAGCTACAAAAAAATTAAATAGCTTGGAATAAACTTAACCAAGGACATCAAAGTTATCTATGATGAAAATTACAAAACATTAAAGAAAGAAATAGAGGAAGACATATAAAAATAGAAAAATCTTCCAAGTTCATGGATTGGAAGAATCAACATCTTTAAAATGTCCATACTACCAAAAGCAGTTTATAGATTCAATGCAATCCCCATCAAAATACCAACAATGTTCTTCTCAAATATAGAAAAAATGATGCTAAAATTCGTATGGAAAAACAAGAGACCCCAAACAGCTAAAGCAATCTTGAACAATAAGAACAAAGCTGTAGGTATCAAAATACCAGACCTCAAGATGTACTACAGGGCAATTCTAATCAAAACAGCCTGGTACTGGCACAAAAACAGACATGTAGACCAAGAATAGAAACTCCAGAAATTAATCCATACATCTACAACCAGCTTATCTTTGACAGGGAAGCAAAAATCAACTCTTGAAACCAAGACAATCTCTTCAACAAATGGTGCTGGAAAACTGGGAAATCTCCACATGCAGAAGCATGAAACAAGACTCCTACCTCACACCTTAGACAAAAATCCCCTCAAAATGAATTGGATACCTAAACCTATGACGTGATAGCATCAAATTACTAGTGAACATTGGGGAAACTCTACACGATATTGGCAGAGGCAAAGACTTCTTGGAAAAGACCCCGGAAGCACAGACAGTCAAAGCCAAAATTAACAAGTGGAATTACATCAAGCTGAGAAGCTTTTGCACTGCAAAAGAAACACTCATCAAGTGAAGAGGCAACTGACAAAATGGGAGAAAATATTTGCAAACTATGGAACTGACAAAGATTAACATACAGAATCTATAAAAAGCTTAAGAAACTAAACAACCATAAAACAAACAAACCTAGTCAAGAAATGGGCAAAGGACCTGAACAGACATTTTTCAAGAGAAGAAATTCAAATGGCCTGTAGACACATGAAAAAATGCTCAGGATCACTAGCCATCAGGAAAATAGAAATCAAAACCACAATAAGGTTTCAACTCACCCCGGTTAGAATGGCCCTCATACAGAAATCAACAAAAAACAAAAGCTGGTGAGGAGGTGGGGAAAAGGGTACCTTAATCCGTTGTTGGTGGGAATGTAAACTGGTACAGTCACTGTGGAAGACAATATAGAGGTATCTCAGAAAGCTGAATAAAGACCTACCATATGACCCAGCCATCCCAGTCTTGGGAATTTATACAAATTCAGTGAAGTCAGCATAGGAAAGAGTGGTCTGTAACTCCATGTTCGTCTCAGCTAAATATAAAATAGCAAAGATATGGAAACAACCTAGATGTCCATCAACTGAATACTGGATAAAGAAATTATGATATATATGTGTGTGTGTATATATATACACACACACACACACACTATGGAATACTACACAGCAGTAAAAATAATGAAATCCTGCCATTTGCAGCAAAATGGATGCAACTGGAAACCATTATATTTAGTAAAATAAGCCAGTCACAAACAAACAAATACCATATGGTTTCTCTGACATGTGATAAATAATAAAGTACCTAAAATGTAATCTATAGGAGTGAAACTGACACTTTGGGATGCGCTGATTTTGAACAGCCCTTGCCTTTACTGTTAAGGAACAATTTTTTATTTGTTTAGTTTTGTTTTTTTCTTCATACTAATTGGTGAATTCTCTACTGGTATAGGGTTAATTTTATGAGTATAAAAATTACCTGAAAAATTGATCTCTGTAAAAAAAATAAGAATGGGAAGGGCAGAAGGAGGAGGAATAAAGGCAGGAGTTTGGGTGGGAGGGAGGTGGTGGGGGAAGAATCATCATGTTCCCATACATGTATATATTAAATGCATGAAGTTGTATTCCTTGAACAAAATAAAGAAAAAAATTACAATTATGATGGTGTTCACTCTAAATATAATTCAATTCATATTCCAGTATGTCAAAGATTAAAACCAGAAGTGTATCTGGGTGCAGCTGGCTACTCATTTTTGAGCGAAATATTATTTTACCCTTCTTCAGTTCTCTCCATCCAGAGTCACTGACCAGAAGCAGAAAAGCAGAAAAATGGGGTACACATACCATCAGGAAGATGAGGAAATGCAATAGGGGTCACTAGAAACCTTTCTTGGCTATATTTTAGGGTCAATTACTTCACATTGACTATTTCTTTAAGGGAGAATAAAAAAAAAAAAAACTCCAATAAAACATAAGTTGAAATCACCCACGCACATGATGTTAAGACAGAGAAGGACAAATATGGTAGGGAAATCCCATGACTTTGATGGTCTCCTTGCATTTCTGAAGCTGTCTGGCTTTGAGCTGGGATGACAGAGTTCATTTTGAGCTTTTTCACCTCTGTGTACATGGAATGCCATCGTAATATGGCTATTTCATTTTCTGGATTGCTAAAAGACTATACTATCTATCTTCTTGAACTGAGATGTATTTTACTTATCTTTTCATTTAATCTAAATTTTACCTAAATATTATCTCAGGAATCTGCCAGAATGCATTTGAAACAGCATTAGGGAAATTCAGGACTCACCATTCCTGCATAATGGACAAATTCAAAGTCAGCTTCAGTTTCTTCTTAACAGGCTTGGGCTTTTGTATGCAAATCAACTTTCCAAAATGATTGCTAAAAGAGTTTGGTCTAAGAGTCATGTCTACAGCCATGAGGAAACACACAATCTTCTTCAAGAGTGGAACAGTTTCATTGTTTGTTGAGGAAAAAGATTTTTTTTTTAATACCAAGAGACAGTATTTTTTAAAGGGAGTCAGTATGAATTCATTCCAGGATCTTAGTCAGCTGGAAAAGGGAAAAATATTCACTGCACATAACTAGACAATCACCTCTTCAACAGATATTTATTAAACACCGGTTAATACTGACACCACCAGCAGCTGGTGATGTGGCAGTGAGCCACTCCACAAAATGCCTGAACTACGAATATTAGGCAATTAAACAAACAGATGCAAACAAATAACTGATAAGACATAAATAACTTGGTTTCATATAAGTGCAGCTCTGAAGAAATCATGCAAAGTTAAGAGAGAAAGAATAGGGTCAAGGACTGGGTGGGAGATAGGGTGGTCAGATAGGATCCCTCTGATGTGAATAAAAACAATAGCCTGAAAATCTCTACGTGCAAGTCCTTTAGTCAGAAAAATCAAGAGTGCCATGTACCCAGTGTATGAGCCTACTTGGAAAGTTTGAGATCCCGATCAGAGGTAAATGTGGACAGAGCAAAGGTAGCTGCGTGAAACACAAGGCATGGCTTAAAGTCAGAGAAGCGAGCAGCAGCTATATAAGGGCTTTATAGCTGTGCTAAAAATGTTTGGATTTTAAGTGCAATGGGAGGCCACTGGAGACTTTTAACATAAAGTGATAAGATTTGATTTGTGCTTGAAAAGCACCATTACTTTAAAATAGGGGTGAGTGAAATAGATTGGCAAGCCATGGAGCTGAGAATGATTTTTATAACTTTAAAGAATTACCCAAGCCAAAAAGAATATGTGATCAAAAACCTGTTAGCCTCTTAACCTAAATTTTTTCAAAGGGTCACAGAGTCTGTCACATCCTTCCTATCCACTCAGCTATTGTAGAACTGAGAGAAACAATTAACATGCTAATAAAAGAAGTATGGCAATTTTCCAATAAACTTTACCTTAAAAAAGGACATCAGGCTGTATTTGAATCCCAGAACTGAAGTTTGCTAACCATGCTCTAAACTAGTGATACTGCTGGACATTATGAAAAATCACTAGAAATGTGATAAATGTTGAAAGTAAAACAGTGTCACAATTTGCTGCTAGACAGAATGTGGGGTGTAAGAAAGAGGTTCTTGCCCTGAGCATCTACGTAATGATTGTGTCATTATATACACATTCCCTCTGTGTGTGTGTGTCTGTGTGTGTGTGTGTGCACATTTTTGTGTAAATACACACAGGGGAAAACAGATTTTGGGGGGCAAAGGTAAAATCAAGGATTCTTATGTCTGCATATATATTTGTGTATTTATAGATTGGGTTAGCTTCTCCATAAATATCCTTAAATTGCCTTCTATGATTAAACAGCTGTACTAGACATTTTGGATTGTATAAGTATGAATCAGACATGGGTTCAGTTTCCACAATATCTAGCTTAGAAGACAAGCTATGTACATGATATTTAGTACATAATACACAATACATAATACATGAATTGCAAATCAGAAAACAAAGAAGAGATAAAATAGTGTGATATTTGCCAGCTAGAACAAGCAAAATAAATTATCCCTTCTCTCAACAACATAGATTTCATGATTTTCTACCAACATTTTGTACCTAAAGACAATAGGCTCTCAAATTTTGAAAAGATATTGAAGGTCTGGTCCAATTTTTCTTTTTTAAATTTTATTTTTAGTTCTTTTTATTTGAGGTAAGTAAATTTCATGTAATTTACATATACAGATTTAAGAACATAGTGATACCTCCCACTCTACCCTCCCTCCCTCTCACATGCCTACCCTTCTCCTTTAAGAGATCCTTGAATTCCTCCAAAATTTTTCCTTGAAAAGGATCACTAGCTTATAGTTCAATATTTTAATGGAAAGAGAACACATTGACTCCAAGTTAAGGATCTGAATTGGTGATATATTAAAGCAAGATTTTTTATAGTTTATAATCCTTTTTTCTAAATTATTCAACCCAATATAAATGGATCTAACTATTTCTCTACTTTGTGGCCCATCATATACTTGAGGACAATGTCTGTAATCCAACTGAGTATATCCCTTTAATACGTATATTGAGGTTTATTTTCTATCTCTTTTATATATTCTTATAAACCTAGAACATGTACTTTATAGAAAATATATTGAGCAACATACCATCAATAATTCTTGAAGAGTCCTGTGGCACTTTCTTCATCCCAAGCTTCTAGGTGGGAAATAATGCAGATAGTGAAGTTATAAAGTATACTAAGTGCCATGTTTTGGAGGTGGTTTATCCCTTAAGGGTTCATGTGTTTAAAGCTTTGTCTCCAGGGTGCAGATCTTACTAAGTCAAGGGATATTTAAAAGGTGGGGACTAGCAGGTCACTAGGTCATTGAGGGAAGAAATTAATATAATCCTCATGAGACTCCAGTCTCTTACCGACTTCCTGTCTTGTCAAATGTGATGCCTTTCTCTCCCATGCACTCTCAGGACTTGGCATCATCTCTCTTAGTGCCTTCACAAGAGTCAAGTCAATTCTGGTGCTAGGCCTTTGAACCTCCAGAACTGTGAACAAAATAAACATCTTGTCTTCATAATGTAGTCAGCCTTGGTATTTCATTAGAGTAAAAGAAAACAGACTAATACACTAAGGGCAAAGCATTCCAAATAAAACTGACACCTCTCTTGCCCCTGACTAAATTTGTGAATTATTAGAGAAGTAAAAAATGAGGAGGAACAGCAGAGAAGTGGATAATGGGGAAAATGGAGAAAATATGATAAATGATTGATTTGTTGGTATAAGTTCTTGGAGACATGTACTATAATTTGTACCATATTCTTTTCCATCATACCTATAGTCAACTCACAATCAAAACCAAAATGAATCACTTAAAAATGTAAGCATCTCTTGGGATTGTGCTTGTTAACAAGAATATTGTGACAAAGCCTCACAAGGAGGTTCAGTTTCCACCTCAACTACCTCTATTCTAAGTGTGATAAGCTGTCTCTACTAATGAGTACTGCTGTTTTCCTGGGTCTCCGAAGAACTGAACTTCCACTTTGCAATGAATGGGAATTTTATGTAAAGAAGAATTCTTAGCTGAAAATATTACAAATAAACAACTTAAGAGGGAAAACAGTTTCTTCAGGGTCTTAACTATTTCTCAAACATTCAGAGGATATAAAGGATATAAATAAATGTGGGGCTGTAGAGAAAATAAATATTCAAAGAGGTCAGAGATGAGTAATGATACTCTGCCTGTAGCATCAATTATCCTATATTGTACACCAAATGGTTTGAATCAGTTGCCTGACATAGAACATTAGAGTTCTAATCTCTCCTGCTTCACATATTATCAATTCTGACTTCTGTCTTTGAAATGTGTCAATTTTTATACTTTCATTTCTGCAGTCCTGGCTCAAGAATTCTTTATTCTTTACCTGGACCGTTATATCAGCTTCCTACTTGCCTAAACTTTAGCCTTTCCTGCTATTCCAGATATCATTCACAAACCTATCAAATTAAATACAAACATCGCTGACTAATCCAATGCCCAGATCAGAACTCTCATTAAAATTCCCTGAAAAATTTGATCCTTTTTTTTTTCTTCTAGGAAACTTTCTTCTGTGAATTCTACTTTCCAGTGAGACTATCTGACATTTCAGAAAGTGTTCTTGACTTTCCTGTCCCTATGCCTTTGCTGTTGCCTGTCCCTCTACCTTCTTATCTTCCTATCATCACCTGATGAAATTATATCTTTGTCTTAATATCTAGCTAAAATTTTACCCTACTCCCTATCAAGTCACTCTCAATGCCTACAGTGAGAGATGACCTCTGCTTTTCTGTTCTCTTTGGATCTAAGTGCCTTGTATCGTATGGAATCATGTTATTTTGACACAAAAATTTGAAAAAAATTTGGGGGTATAACTTTGTGTCTTTTTTTAAAGATTTATTTATTTATTTGAAAGTCATAGTTACACGGAGAAAGGAGAGGCAGAGAGAGAAAGTCCTCCATCTAATGGTTAACTCCCCAATTGGCTGCAATGGCTGGAGCTGCGCCAATCCAAAGCCAGGAGCCAGGAGTCAGGAGCCTTCTCCAGGTCTCCCACATGGGTGCAGGGGCCCAAGGACTTGGGCCATCCTGCACTGCTTTCCCAGGCCATAGCATAGAGCTGGATCAGAAGTGGAGCAGCTGAGTCTCAAACCAGGGCCCACACTGGATGCTGGCACTTCAGGCCAGAGCGTTAACCTGCTGTGCCACAGTGCTGGCCCCATACTTCCTGTCTTGATACATGTATATATTACACAATGTTCAATTCAGGTTAAACATAACTGTCTCCTCAAACATTTACCTCTTTTTCATGAAAATATTCAAAATATTGTACACTAGCTACTTAAAAATGTTCAGTATCCAATCAAAAATGACAGGAGTTAGTTCTTATCTAACAATACTAACCCTTGAATGTAAATGGATTAAATTCTACAACCCAAAGGCTTAGGTTGGCTAAATGTATTTTAAAAAAACCCAAGATCCCACTATATGCTGCCTATAAAAAACTACTTCACAAAGATACACAGAGACTAAAAATGCAAGGCTGAAAAAAAAGATATGCCAGGCAAATGGAAATCAAAACCAAGTAGGCATAGCTAACCTGATATCAGATAAAACAGACTAAAATAAAAAACTACAAAAAGAAATAAATAAGGATATTATATTTTCATAAAACATTTGATTCAGCCAGAAGACATAACAATCATATATATGTACACAAGAGCACTTAGATATAGACAGCAAATATTATTATACCTAAAGGGAGAGACAGACTGCAATATCATAATAGTGGGTGAATTCAAGACAACATTCTCATCAATGGACAGATCACTCAGACAGAAAATCAATAAAGATACAATGGAGTTGAAATACTATCAAGCAAATGGACCTAACAGATATATTTATAGGACATTTTACCCAATGACTACAGAACACATATTTTCACCAGCACATGGAATATGATCTAGGATAGACAATATGTTAGGCCACAAATCAAGTCTCAATAAATTTAAAAACATTGAAATCATACCATGTAATCTCAGACAATAAAGGAATAAAATAGAAATAAACAATAAGAAGAACAACACAAATCTCATAAATACTTGGAAATTAAACAATATGCTACTGAATGATCAATGGGTCATGAAGAAATTGAAAAGGAAACAAAAAACTTCCCTGAAATAAATGAAAATGAAAACACAACAGGATGCCAAACTCTTTTTATAAAGACAGCATTACTTTGATGCCAAACCAAACAAAGACACAGAATGAAAAAGAAAAAACAGAGCTATAAACTTAATGAACATAGATGCAAAGATTCTCAACAAAATACTAGCAAACTGAATCTAAAACCACATCATAAATTCATACACCATGATCAAGTGGGATTTATTCTAGAAATGCAAGGTTGGTTCAACATTTGCAAATCAATAAAAGTCATAAATCACATCAATGGAATAACGAACAAAAATCATATTGTCATCCCAGTAGTTGCAGAGAAACTATTTGATAAGATTCAACACTCTTCATCATAAAAATCTTCCAGAAACTATGTATAAAAGGAACATTCCTCAAAATTATGAAGGCCAGACATCACAAACCAACAGCTAATATCAGACACCAAATAGGGAAAAACTGAAATCATTTCTCCTCAGATCAGGAACAACACAAGGATGTCCACTTTTACCACTCTTATCCAATATGGTACTGTAAGTTTTAGCAAGAGTAACTAGGGAGGAGAAAGAACTAAAGGGCATCAGAATTGGAAAAGAGGGAGCCAAATTATCCCTGTTTGCAGATTGCAGGATGCTATACATGGAAAAATCTAAATGCTCTACAAAAAAAAGCGCTATTAGAATTGATAAACCAATTTAGTAAAGTTGCAGGTATCAAAATAACCATACACAAAAATATTGTTTTATACACTAGTGATAAACTCACTGAAAAAAAAAAAACAAAAAAAAAACAAGAAAAAAATCCCATTCACAATAGCCACCAAAAAAAAAAAATGAAATATTTAGGAATGAATTTAACCAAAGAAGTGAAAGATCTCTACAACGAAAATCATCAAACATGGATGAAACATGTCTACAAGGACACAAAAAAAATGGCAAGATATTGTTTGCTCATGGATTTGAAGAATCAATATCGTTAAAATGCCTATACCACCAAAAGCAATCTAGAGATTCAAGGCAATCACTATCAAAATACCAACAACATTCTTACAGAATTTAAAAAAACACTAAAATTCATATGGAACCAGAGAACACCCAGAATAGCCATGGTGATCCTGAGCAAGAAAAATCAAACTGTAGGCAGTAGTGTAGCTGACTTCAAAGCATACTACAAAGCTGTAGTAATTAAAACAGCATAATGGTGGTGTAAAAAGTGACATATAGATCAACAGAACAAAACAGAGAGCACAGAAATTAATCCATGAGACAAAAGTGCTAAGACCACACAGTGGAGTGTTCTTCAACAAATGGCATTGGCAAAATTGGATAAATATATGTAGAAGAAGGAAATTAGATACATACCTTTCACCATACACAAAAATAAACTCAAGATGGACCAAAGACCTAAATTTAAGACATGAGACCATGAAGTTGATGGAAGAAAATTATACGGAAAACACTCCAAGACATTGGTGTAGGGGACAACTTCTTGAATAATATAACAAAAGCAAAATCAAACAAATTGGATTATATTAAACACAGAAGCTTCTGCACAGCAAAGGAAATGATCAATAGAGTTAAGAGACATCAACATCATGGGGAAAATATTTGTGAGCTATTTATCCAACAAAGATTAACATACAGAGTATATCAGCAACTTAAAAACTCAACAACAAAATGTCAACCAATCTAGTGAAGAAATTGGCAAAGGACCTCAACAGACGGTTCTCAAAAGAAGAGATATAAATAGACAACAAATATATGAAAAAAAAAATGCTTAACATCACTAGCCATTAAGGAAATGCAATTCAGAACCACAATGAGATATCCCCTCACCCTTGACAGAGTGGCTAAAATCCAAAAGACACAGAGTAACAATTGCTGTTAAGGATGTGGAGAAAGGGGAAATCTTAAACACTGTTGTTGGGAATGTAAAGGAGTGCAGCCTCTGTGGAAAACAATATGGAGATTTCTTTAAACAAAAAAACCTAGAAATAGACTTGCCATATAATCCAGCAATCCCACTACTGGGTATTTATCCAAGAGACATCAACCAGATATCAGCACCACCATGTCTATAGAAGAACCGTTTACAATAGCCAAAATTTGGAATCAACAAGTTAAGTATCATCAGATGAATGGATAAAGATAATGTGGTATATACACATGATGGAATATTATTCAACTATAAAAAGAATGAAATTCTACCATTTGCATCAAGATGGGTGCAACTAGAAGACATACTGTTTATGTGAGATAAGCCAGACACAGAAAGACAATACCACATGAATCTCCTTATATGTGGGACATAAAATTTAAAACAAAACAGAAAAATAAAACATCATAAACAAAAAACAGAAATGCTCGTGAGCATAGTATTGCTGCAAATATAGTTTTGTAAAACTTTTATACTTTTGTGAAACCAATGTTTAAGAATATTATATTATTTTTAATGATCTGTGATTACTGTAAAGTGGACTGCATATGGGTGAATATGCATTTTTCTATTCAATTATTATTTATAGCCATTACCTATATTCTCACTAATCAAGAGTTTATATTTTACTTGTTAAACTTACGCGGTGAGGCATTAAGCCTTTCTACTATAATACAAATTTAACATGTTATCTCAAAACTAAAAGAGAAAGAAAGAAAAGGGACTTGGAGGGAAGCTAGGAGGGAGAGAAGGGGGGGAAGAAAGGAAAAGAGAAGAGAGTATAATTATAACATTAGAGTTGCATCTATGAACTATATTGAATCTGTTCAAAACTAAAAGCTTGAAAAAAATTAAAAAGTACACATACTAGATCATTATTATCTATAGTTACCCTATTGTGCAATAGAGCACAAGACTTTCTCATATTTAACTGTAATTTAGTGCCCATTAATCTTCCCTCTCTACTTTCCCGGGTTTTGGGAAACATCATTGTACTCTCAACT
The DNA here is from genome assembly GCF_051225735.1 of Oryctolagus cuniculus. Taxonomy (NCBI): domain Eukaryota; kingdom Metazoa; phylum Chordata; class Mammalia; order Lagomorpha; family Leporidae; genus Oryctolagus; species Oryctolagus cuniculus. The sequence goes on from NC_142870.1 coordinate 63,709,858, forward strand.
TTTATGAGATCAATATTTTCAGGTTCCACAAATAAAACGAGATCATGGAGTACTTACTTTTTTTCCTAGTTAATAATTACATTACATACAATTTATAATAGAAGCATCATTTAATATAATGCTTATATTGCTGCATATGACAGGGTTTCACTCTTTTTGTGGCCAAATAGTAATCTTGTGTATGTGTGTGTGTGTGTTTGACACTATCTTTAACACAGGCTACTTCCATTTCCCAGCTATTGTGAGTAGTGCTGCAATAAACTTGGGAGTGCAGATTTCTCTTTGACAAATTGATTTCACTGCTTTTGGATAAAAATCCAATAGTAGGATTGCTGAATTATATGGTAGTTCTATTTGAAATTGTTGAGGCAATTTCATATTGCTTTTCACAATGATCACAGTAATCTCCATTCCCATCAATAGTGCAGAAGAATTCCCCATTTTCCACATCTCCACCCTCTCTTATCCTTCATTTCTGTACAACAGCCATTGTAACTGGAGTAAAGGACTGTATCACTATGGTTCTGATTTGTTTAGTGATGTCGAGCTTTGTTTTTTCACACACCTGTTGTTCCTTTGTATAACTTTGAAAAATATCTATGCTGATTGGTAGCACATTTTAAAATTGGATTATTTGCTCCTGTTTATTGAGTTCCTGATATATTACAGTTATTAAACATTTGTCAGATAAATGATTTTCAACTATTTTCTCTATTTCTGTAGGTGGTCTCTTCAATCTGTTGATAGTTTCTTTTTCTTTGCAGAACCTTTTTAGCTTGATGAAATTTCATGTATTTATTTTGTTTTGTTTCCTGTGCTTTTGCGGCCTTAAGCATAAAAATCCTTGTCCAATGAAATAAGCTGATTTATTCTCCTTTGCTTTCTTCTGATAGTTTTATAGCTTCAGGAATTACATTTATACCTTGATTAATTTTGTGTTGATGTTTTTAATATGGTGACAGACAGGGGATCTAGTTTAATTCTTCGGCCTGTAGACAACAAATTTTGTCAGCAGAATTTATGGAAAAGCAGTTCCTTTCTGTAGATTTACTCTAGGTTTTCTATTCAGTTATTATTCTACCATTTGACATTTTCTTTTGACTTGTTACCATCTCCCTTTCAACTTGTGTAACTCCTCTTAGAATATCTTGTAGGAAAGGTATAGGTATGACAAATCTCTCAGTTTTTGTTAGTATGGGAATGTTCTTATCTCTCCTTCATAACTAAAGGATAGCTTTGCGGGGTATAGTATTCCTGATTAGAATATTTTTTCCTTGATTATGGTGAAAGTATCATTTAACTATCTCTTGGTATATAGGATTTCTGTTGGGAGGTCTGTAGTCAGGAAAATTGGGACGACCTTATGTGTTATTTGTTTCTTTTCTTTTGCAGCTTTGAGAATCCTCTTATCTTTAACCTTGGAGACATTGATTTTAATATGTCTTAGAGTAGAAGTGTTTGGGTTGAATATGACAGGTGAACTCTGACTTTCCTCTGTATGGATAGGTGTATTTTCCTTTAGGTTAGGAAAGTTTTGTATTATTGTATCTTTGAATACACTTTCTAACCCCTTGGCCTTCTCAAGTTTCTCCTAAACTCTAACTACTCAAATATTCACCCTCTTAATGCTTTCCTACAAGTCTCTTAAACTTTTTCCATTTCCTTTTTTTTCTTTCTATTTTTCTGCTATGACTGTGAATTTTAAAAAAATCTGTCTTTGAGCTCACCATTTCCTTCTTTTGTTTGGTCCGTTCCACTCTTTGCAGGATAGAAGACTTCTTCTTTTTTTAATCTTTCTTAATGTATTTTTCATCTCAAAAATTTCTGCTTGATTTTTAAAAATCACGTCCATATCTTTGCTAAATTTCTTAGAGAAATATATCATTTTTCTGTGTTTTTCTGAATTTTGGTGAGTTTTTATAAAATAGCTATTTCAAATTTTCCCATCCAAAACTCTGCATATATCAGTATATATATATATATATATATATATACTGATATATATACTGATATATATATATATCAGATATATATATATATCTGATACCTCACTCTGTTCACAAAGATTAAGATTTCCTAGGAGTTTTGAATGGTTGCCACATATGATATCAGTACCCCAAAGGATTAGGAATTTTTTCCTAGTCTTCATAATCTGACTTTGTGTGTGCATCCCAGAAACCCTCAGGGATATGAACACCTGGCCTGCCCACAAAATCATTTGGTCTGGCCCTGTAAAGGTAACTGCAGGCAAGAATTGAAATTTCAATAAATCTATAGCTGGCTCATTTTTAAGTTGCTATTATTTTCATCTATTAAATAATTTATTTATTTGAAAACATCAACAATTTTACAGATCCTGTGAAAGCAAAATAAGCATAGCTTGTAAAGCTGGATTATCTTTCACCTCTGAGACATAGGCAAAGAATAGGCTTACCTCTGAATGAGTTCCAAAGAGTTGCCTCTCTTTCTTTTCCTTCCATGTTATTTTTTTATATTTAAGGTAAATGAATTTCATGTAGCTCGTATATAAAGATTTAGGAACATAGTGATATTTCCCACCAAACCCTCCCTCCCACCCACACTCCTACCCTTCATCCTCCTTCCTCTCTTATTCCCTCTCAATTTTTTACAACAATCTACTTTCAGTTTACTTTATACTCATAAGATTAACCATACACTAAGTAACAACAAATAGTTAGAAGAAAAAAACATTGTTCTTCAACAGTAGAGACAAGGGCTGTGAGCAATAATTGAATCTCAAAATGTCAACTTCACTGATATATATTATATTTTTGGTACTCTATTAGTTACCACAGATTAGGGAAAGCATGTGGTATTTGTTTTTTTTTTTTTTTTTTCAGACTGGTTACTATGATATATAAGTATACATACCATAATTTCTTTATCCAGTCTTCAGTTGGTGGACATCTGGGTTGATTCCACATCTTAGCTATTGTGAATTGAGCTTCAATAAATACGGTGGTACAGATAATTATTTCATGTGCTTATTTCATTTAATTTGGGTAAATTCCCAGGAGCGGGCTGGCTGGGTCATATGTTAGGTCTATATTCAAATTTCTGTGATATCTCCATGTCTTCCATGATGGCTGTACCAGTTTACATTTCCACCAACAGTGGATTAGGATTCCTTTTTCCCCACATCCTCACCAGCACTTACTGTTTGTTGATTTCTGCATGAGAATCATTCTAACTGGGGTGAGGTGAAACCTTATTGTGGTTTTGATTTGCATTTTCCTAGTGGCTAGTGATTCTGCACAGTTTTTCATATGTCTGTTGGCCATTTGACTTTCCTCTTTTGAAAAATGCATGCTAAAGTTCTTTGCCCATTTCTTAACTAGATTGTTAATCTTATTGTTGTTGAGTTTCTTGAACTCTTTATAGATTCTGGATAGTAATCCTTGATCAGTTTCATAGTTTGCAAATATTTTCATTCTGTCGGTTGCCTCTTCACTTTGCTGTGTTTCCTTTGCAGTACAGAAGCATCTCAGCTTGATGTAATCCCTTTTGCCTGTTTTTCTTTTATTGCCTATGCTTCTGGGGTCTTTTTCAAGAAGTCTTTGCCTATGCCAATATCTTGTAGCGTATCCCCAATATCCTCTAGTAATTTGATGGTATCACGTCATAGGTTTAGGTATCTAATCCATTTTGAGTGGATTTTTGTGCAAGGTGTAAGGTAGGGGCAAGGTAGAGGCCTTGTTTTACACATCTGCATGCAGAGATCCAATTTTTCCATCACCATTGTTGAAGAGACTGTCCTTTCTCCAGAGATGGATTTTAGCTTCTTTGTCAAAGATCAATTGGTTGTAGATGCATGGATTGACTCTTGGAGTATCTATTTGGTTCCACTGGTCTTGATAATTTTTTATGGTCCTCAAGTAATGTTATAAATATCCAAATGGCCCTTGGCAAAATAAAGTCCCCAGCCCCTAGCATCTATTTAATCTGAGCCTGTGGACATTTCTGAGATTTTACCACTAGATGGTGCCCTAAATCAAGGTCTGCCTCAAGTCTGTTGGTGTGTTATTACTGTTTCAGCACCAAAAGGTACCCCATCCTAGGTTCACACTAAACCTACCATTGGTGTGTTGGTCAAAATGAGCTGCTAGAGAATCAGTCTACAAGTATAGGCCCAAGGATAGATCACTCTGGGCTTTATCTGATGCTGGGTCTCATTCCAGCAGATCTAGTGTTAATTTTCAGAGCAAAGTTCTATAAACCTAATCTCCAGTGGTTAAAGGATAGCTTTGTGGGGTATAGTATTCCTGATTAGAATATTTTTTCCTTGATTATGGTTAAAGTATCATTCAACTATCTCTTGGTATATAGGATTTCTGTTGGGAGGTCTGTAGTCAGGAAAATTGGGACGACCTTATGTGTCGTAGGACTTGTGTTGTAGGACTTGCTCCAATGTCTGCTGGTAGCTGGACAGGTATGGTATCTGAAGTCCATTGGCTTCTTGACTAAGGGGACTCCAATGGCTCAGTATGCATATTTTGGCCTGGGGGCAGAGGCCAATGTGCTTTATCTGTCACTGAGTCTTATAGTGGCCATCCTCGTACTGTGTTTGAAATATAAGGTCCATACTTAATTAACTCTCCCCCTCCCAAGTGGGAGGTGAGCATCTCTCCATGCTGCACTACTTGGAGTTGGGAAAAGAACAATACAATTCCAAATTCCCTACTTTTCTCAATGCACCTTTTCTTATTTTGCTAAATCCAACCACTGTGTTCTCTCACCTGGCTTCCTTAGCTGTTGAAAAGGTGATTTGGTACATAAATATCTGTTCAAATTGGTGTGCCTGTGAAAGGATGAACACTGGCACATTTTATTCAACCACTAACTTGCTCTGCCTTCTATGTATAATAATTCTTAAAATTTACTTTTACATTCATTAAATTTACAAAATTCTTTATTTAAATGTACACTTCCTAAAGGTAAGTGCTGTTCACAATAAATTATTATGTTTTCTCCAGCATTTAGTCCAAAGGCTTACATATGGTATGGTATAATTCAGGCCCAAGATTATAAGCCCTTGTCATCAAGGGAAACCAGGAGGGAACTCCAAAAATCTAAAAATAAGTTCCTCTCCCATTGTGCTTCCATGAGATGTATCCTCTAACCAAACAATCTTCCTTATGATAGGGACTAGGAACCAGGCATGGTAACTGATTGTCCTTGAGTAGTACGTTTCAGTTCCTTGCCTATGAGACCTGCCTAAGGAAACCTAGCATCACCTCTCCCTATGACCATAAAGACTGCCTCTCACAGCCTCTGCCATATGGCTGTGCATCGCATGAGGTGTCTACTACCCCTGGGCTGTGAGCATATAGGATTAATAAGATACAGATCTCATCTATCTGGTGATGAATTCTATGTTCACTTAGTCTCATATTCTTTGGGCAGGAATCTCTCCCTTATTAATAGGGTAAAGAGGAAGCAATAAAAACAAGTAGTTGCTAAACAGATTTACTTATTTAATGAGATAATAAATATCACATTTTAATACATCTTTCCAATTATGCCGTAAGTTCCTTTAGTGCCATTATGATGCCTTTTTGGATTTGCACGTCTCATAGCACAGTAGCTCTGCAGGTGAAAGAAGTGTGGGCTCTAAGCAAATTTTTGCTAAGTAGTTAATTGACGGGTAAATTGTGATATATACAGGTTTTAGTTATCAAACCTAGGCTGCTTTGCTTTGCTCAACAGTCCAGTAAAAAATAAGTTGCCAAATAAAAGAGCACAGTAAATATTCACATGTATATGTGATAGAACTAGATATTAATGTGACTCATTTTATATTAAAAATATAGACTGCAGTCAGAAGGTATGTTACTATACAGAAATAATCAAAAGTGATTCGGACAGATAAGGCACATAAGTAATGAAGGATGGTAAAAATTTGAACTCAGAAACAAGTAATAAGAGAATGATAGAGGTGAATTATCTTTTGAAGCATGCAAAATTCTAAAACCTTATCTTAATCTCAATCCTATGAGTGACTTTCCAAAAAAACTACTTTACTACTTTATTGGAAGAAAGACCTAGCCTTCCAACATGCTTATACTGAAGGAGTAATAAGTTTTTAAATGTATAATTTTAGATGTATTTAACACAAAATAATAGGGATAGTCTCTTTACCCATGTCTTATGAATAGCATAAAAATTAACAATATATTAATACTTGAAATCAAAATTATTGATGGCCAGGTTGCAAACAAATGAGAATACCTCAGGAAATAAAAAGTGTGACTTATTCCTATAACAGATTAGTTTATAGCATCTTTATGGAAGAAAGTCACTACTAGCTTGGAAGTCAAATTAACAATCTAAATTGGTGTTAAAATACATTTTATTTCAGTTTGATTAATAACTTTTTGTAAACATTGAAGTATATAACTTTTATATGTTAAAGCCTTCTATATATACAGAAATTCATAGTGTAATACATTTTGTACATATTGATATATTTTCATTTATTTGAATGTTTAAAAAGTCCCATGATGTATTTTATTTCAAGGAGCACATTTGACCACTAATATTTGCTACAAATTTTCTTCAGAGAGTCTAAAACAACATAATGGCCTTTTCAAACTATAGAATCTTTTCAAGAAAGGTTTTCATATTCTTCATTTGCTGGACCTGAATTTCTTTGAAATCACTCAGAGGAAACTATAGTATTATCTTTTCCTTTCATCATCTGGTCAGTATTTTTTGTTCTCATTTTATCATACCAGCAGAAAATCCAACAGGAAATTACTCCCATATTGCTAGTGAGTTATGTGGAATAACTGAGACTGGAAAAAATGAGGCAACAGAATTCATATCAACTAAAGACCTGGAGCAGTCACAGACCTATCAGGATCTGGACAGTGTGCATGTTCCACCTCCTTGCCTGAAAACAGCATCTTGTCATGGCCACAGTTAACATATAACAGCAGGTGACAATTGCAGAAGCTAAATCTGTTCCTCTAAGATCTTCAGTTCTTTTTTTTTTTTTTTTTTTTTTTTGTCTCATCTACAATCAGGAAAACATAGCTTTGATAATGCCATAAAATATTTATCAGGGATGAACATGTAGCCTAATAGTTGAGAAATTGGTTAGATATCCATGTCCCACATTGGAGTGGGATGGATTCCTGGCTCCAGCTTCCTGCTAATGCATACTCCCGCAGACAGCAGTGATGGCTCAAGTATTTGGGTTCTTGTTATCCACAAGGAAGTTCCTGACTCTCAGGTTGTCTCCAACCCAGTCCCAGCCATTGAGGGCATTTAGGGAATGAATCAGTAGATGGGATAGCTCTCTCACTTCTCTCTTTCTCTCTCTCTCTGTGTGTGTGTGTGTGTGTGTGTGTGTGTGGGTCTTCCTACTCCCAACTGCCTTTTAATAAACATTTTTTTTAAATTTTAACAAATTATACTTTCCTTATTGTTATTAATCAGCTCATGGTTGATTCATTATATTTTTCTACCAACCTACTCTGTCACTAGGAAGTTCACTGCCCATAAAATAAACAAAATCAATGTGATGTCCATCCCTTTTAGGAATAGTAGCTATTTTCAAGAAATATTTAGTTTTACCTAAAGCTTAATAAGTAAAATTGCCAGGGTATTGATTGATAATATCGAGCCCTAAAAACAACAATAAGATGTCAGCTGCCTCAGCTCTTTCCTGACAAAGTGGTAGAGAATCAAAAGCAATAGCATGGTTAGCAAGTGTTGAGAACATTAAAGACTTTGCTCTGCCTACACCTGTCTCTTCACTGCAGTCCGTAGTACATCAAGACACCAACAGTACATATCTACTTACCTGCTGCCATGCTTACTCTTAGAGACAAAGCCACAGAAAAGACCATACAGAATCCCCTCAGCAATTCCATTAATCTCCCACAGAGCTAACAAAAATATGTCAGGGCAGGAGGATATCATTGAATTCAGTAACCCTACACTGCAGCTAATTTACTAATAAGCCATGAAGTATTGTCATAAATTACTTTAACTAACTGGTACTTGTCCAATTAAATGAACAAACTACATCCTGCAAGGCAATGGCCTTGAGGATTTATGGCAGTGTTTGTTTGCATGCTAATTTGCTAAATTTCACTGAGCTGCCCTGGGTCTACTCATTCACCTTATGTTAATCAACCAGGCCTGACAGTGCTCGTATTTTCAGTACGTGCTTTTCAGTCGAGCCCATGACCATTTTCAGTCTCCACAAGTCTCCTGCCACATTAACAGTGCAGGCCACGTGGAAGAAGCAAATGTGCAGAGACAGCCTGTGTCAGAGATGATGGAGAATGGTAACTGACATGAGATAGGATGCCACAGGTGCTGCACACCAATTCCATTAAGAGAAAATGTACAGAAATTTCCTGCCCCATTTTCCACTGCTAACAGAGCCTGTTTCCTGTCATGGATGGACATGGAGAACAGGGACAATTCTCCTTCCATTAAAAAAGACAAGGAGAAAAGCATGCATACCTTGTCCCTGCAATCTGTGAATGATTGTTAATCCAAGCCAAAGACAAAAGACAAAATAAAGGATTTTTTTCTATATTCCACTTGCTCCGGAACTAACACATGATGATTGAAGAATTGTTGGAATTTTTCATTGGTAAAATCAATGCAATGTTGCTCAAGGCTATTATAATTCAAAGATATGAATAAGTAGAGAGAAAATATAAATATAAATTTGGAACTCACTTGCAAGAATGCACAGTAAAGAGAAAACCATATGTACTACCATATGATGGCAAATAGATTCAACAAGTAACAAATGCTCAATGAAATGCTTGCCTCCTTCAGAGATACCCATATCACAACAAAACAACACCAAATGGTATTACAATCTAAAATTATAAAATATTTATCTCTATATATCTAAATTTAAAGCTGAATTAAGAAATTAATAACCCTAATACTATTAATTAAAATAGTTATCAATATTAATTATTTTCTAACCAAAGTAGCCCTTGGGCTTACACAGGATGATTCTCATCATGCTTTGATCATATTTTCTCATGTTCAAGTCATAATTTCTAACTCTTGTATGTGTGCACTGACTTCATTCTTACCAGATAAATCAAGGATTTCAAAACCGGTGATGTCAAGGAGGCCAGTGAAGAACCACTTTTACAACTTGGCATCCAGGCCTCTGTTGACACGTGCCACCAGCCACTTAAACATCCTTTCATATACTGACTTGGATAGTGTACTGAAAGCATAAATTATCCAGAAATCACATTGAAAACCTCTTCATCTGCTAGCAGTCTCCATTTCAGTCCTAGGCAAAGGTACAGTAGAAAGATCCTGCCTACAGGATCAAACCAGGATGCCTTATTGACTTGCTGTAGACCTAGCTTCTGCTGAATACAATGTAAGAAAAGAGAGAAAGAAGCTAAGAATGGAGTTTGCTGACATGTTGCCTCCCTACCAAAAATGCAGGTGATGGAAATCATGTCCTTTTTCATAGAGGACTACATAATCTGGAGGTAAGTTGCAGCACTGTGCTCTACAGCCGGCTGTTCAATGTGTGGTCCTAAGACCAGCAGCAGCAGCAGCAGCCCCAGAGGCTTCTTTCAGATGCACTCTCAGGCCAAGCCCCAGGGCTGCTGAATTGCAGTCTGTGCTCTCACACAATCCGGAGCTGATTCCTATGGACAGACTCTCCCCTTGAGCAAACTGTAGGCAGGCTCTTTCGACTGTACCTTACATTACATATGTTGTCATTGACCTATCTGGCCCAGCTGCAGCAAGAATCCTGTTGGGGCTGGTGTTGTGGCGCAGTGGGTAAAGCTACTGCCTGTGTTGCGTGTATCTTACATGGGCACCTGTTTGAATCTCAGCTTCTCCACTTCTGATCCAGCTCCCTTATCCTAACATAACTGGGAAAGCAGCCAAAGATGGCCCAAGTCCCTGGGCCCCTGCACTCATGTGAGAGACCCAGAAGAAGCTCCTGGCTTCAGTGTGGCCCAGCCCTAGCTATTGTGACCATTTGGGGAGTGAATCAGTGGATGGATGATTCATTCTCTCTCTCTCTCTCTCTCTCTCTCTCCTTCTCTCTCCTCACCCCCATAAATGTGCCTTTTAAATAAATAAAAACTTTAGGAATACTGCTAAGCTACGTTAGAAAAATCTCTCCACTCTTGATAGCTGATTAAGTTACTGTGTATGTTCTTGGTCTGATCTTAGCAAGAAACTGTTAGATTAGTTCAGGAAGAATAACTCCTGTTACTTTTCCTGTTAGTAATTTTATTTCCACTGATACTCTCTTTGGCATAAATCTTTACTAATTCTTCTTGTATTAGGAATTCAGCCCATTCTGTCTACTCTATCACAATATCCCTATTTTACTGCTCTTGGATACAGTTTTTCTTATCATTTTGACCAGTGCAATATTTTAAAAATTTTATTTATTTACAGAAACACACATGCGTGCACACACACACACACAAAACAGAATTTCCATCCATTGATTCACTCTTGAAATGCCCATAATGCTCAGGGCCAGGGTAACCAAAGCTGGGGAGCCAGGATCTCAGTATAGGTTTTCCACAAAGGTGGCACAGGCCCAGCTACTTGACCTGCCTCCTGTGATGCGCATCACCAGAAAGATGAAATCCAAAACAGAACTAGATGGGGAACCGAGGTACTTTAATATAGGATACAGGCCTCCCAAACCAGCATCTTAACTATGAGAACAAATATCCACATCCACCCAAGAATAATTTTCTGATTTTATACCATGCACAATAAAATTTGAACAATATTATCTGTAAGCTCAAGCCCTTGAAGTTACAGGTGCTGCTGTTAATAAATTGTATAAATTTGATAAGTGACCTAAGCTCTTTGGAACACAGCATAATCATCTGAATAATGCTCTTGAAAGTTTGTTCTAGCTCCAGCATCCAACTCCCTATTATATTAGTTTCCAGCGTTGCCCTCAATATCCCAGATAGAGAACGGCCATTTGGTACATCATCCTGAGTTTCTCCCACGGTAAAACTGATGTTGCATTCCCCTTCCATGGAGGGGTGTGGCAAAGATTTTAAAGTAACCTACTGGGGAGAGCTCCAACTTCTGGGCCTGGGTGACAGTGAACAAATTCAGATTCCGCTTCCATAATAAACAGAGCTGCTGTAGTAACAATTTTCCAATGGGCTCCAAGTAGGAGTGAATTTCAGCTGGACATTCTCCAAGTCTGGAAACAGAATGTGCTCCAAGTACTTAACATTTAAAATAGTCTTACCACATCCTTCCTTCTGCCCAGGAGAGATCACACAGCAGGGGCCAGTTGGTGCCTACTGGTGATTTAGCTGTGAATCACACACTCTCTGATCAGTTATCTTGAGTCATCTCCTCAGTAATCCATAAGTCGGATGGTCTCAAAGTTTTTATTATCAGCATCAAGAGCATCCTTATACATATAAAGCAACAAGAATGATTTTCATCCTCTCTTACACTTAGAGCATCACCCTTTATTTACATCAGTCAGGTCGAAACTTTAAAGGGGATACAACTAACTTGTTCACCGCTTTTAATTCTCTAGATACTTGAGAAGTAGAAGTAGCAAACTGCTCAGATGCGGGGAGTGGTGGAAATGTACAAGAGGAAAGCTTGGAATTATGGGCAGTGATAGAAATAGATGATACAATGTGCGCTGAATGGATTAGCACAATAGAACAATTTATAGCACCAATAGAACAATATACAGCTCAATAATTAATAACTTCAATTATTTTCAACATTTTTTGTTCAAAGAAGCAAGAATGAAGTGGCTAAATCTGTACTTCTGGTTCTACGTGTGTAATTCTTTGTAAAACAGTCTCACAGAAGACTTTGATTACTAGTGGATAATAACGCATGATAGAACACAAAAGCAAACATGAAAATGGACTCAAATAGTCAAATTCTTAATCACTTTGATCCCTGCCTTGCCCAGCTGTGAAATAGCAGTAATAAAATATGCATATCTCAGAGTTAGTATGAAATCTAGCGAGACAAAGAAAGTAAATTGTCATAGCACAACATTTAATATCCACTAAATATTACTTCCCTTTTCTCCTCCCCTTGCCACTTTAATCTCTTCCTCATTCCCATCATAGTATTTACTTGTTGTGTCACCTTAAGAATTTCATCTTTCTAAGAGTAAATATCTTTAATGTTAAAATAGAAGTATTAATAAGATCTACTTTCCAGGCTTGTTATTAGATTGAATGAGATAATCCATATTCTTAGCATAGCATCCATGGTAATTATTCCATGGATATTGATTATCATTGTTTTGTATCATTATGGGTATTTTTTAAGTTAAAATAATCCACCTTTAACAGACATAGTCAGAACTCTCATGGAATCACACATGAAAAATCCGGACCAACTAACCTTAGTTCTTCATAATCACATATAGTGTTGCTCAACTTGTTCGGAATTGTGGAAGGCATTTTCCAGTTGTCATAAATGATGAAAAAGGTTACTACTGGCATTTAGTACATGCAGGCCAGCTACAAACATCTACAAAGTTGTAAGACACGCTCACCCATGAAAAACTGTCATCTTGTATGCCAATGGCCTCGCCTTGGAGAAACATAGATTTAAACCTCTTCACTGGGGCTCAAAGAGATGAGGATATTTGACCAAGGTATTAAAGTTAGCTAGCATTAAAGCTCAAACTAAATCTTGGATAGACTGTTAACGTGACAAGAATTTTTCCCATCTTTTGCAATTGTCATGACTGAACACACATGTTTCTATTCTTAGCAGTTTCAATTGTCTTTATTAAATCAGTAATACTCTTAAGGGAAAAAAGCTTTGCACTGTGCTTTCTTACTCTGTCTCCAGTGTAAGCAGGAAGTGGAGGGAGGGAGGAAGAGAGGAGGGAAAGAGAGATGGCAGGGAGTAGGGGGGAGAAAATGGATGCTTTTAAAATGATAAATAATATACATTAGCTTTCTTCACCGGTTCTGCTACAGTAAAGGCTGGAATGGTAACTCAGTCCCTTGAAACACAATACTAAAGAGGCAAATGTTTGATTTCAGTTCTCCTATGGGCTCATTAATTTTAAACAGAGAAACATGTGGCGCTATAATTATAGCATGTCATACATGCATGTTGTGGTGAATGTCTAAGAAAGCATGAGAATGCTAACCAACTGTAAACCCCAATGCCAAGAAATAGCGAAGTTATTTGTTATGCTTATTACAATTCAAGTTCATCTCCATTTCCTCTATTTTGGCATTTGTGGAGAACCTATTGCTTATAAGGCCTTGTGCTAGACACTGGGGCTACTAAGACGAATTAGATATAGCCCATGGCCTCAAGGAGCTTGAGTTACCAGGGAAGACAAAAATGTGATGAGATTATTCAACATAATATAGTTATTATTATTATGGTAGAGGTAGAAAAGGTTTATAGACATTTACATTCTCTAATCAGAGAATGAATTTCCACGAGTTGTTTAAGGGTTTCAAATAACACATTCACATCAGGTTTCTTAATATATCAAGTGCAACAGAGTTTATTGTAGTCCACATGACTGTGTTCTGTCACACACACACACACACACATCGTCATCATCTCTCTTCTTCATGTTTAGGTTGTGTATAGAGTATGAGAAACTGAGTGTCACCAGAATACCAGCCGTGTGTCCTATGGAATGTTGCCTATGTTCTCTCATCCTCAGTTTCCTCAGTTGGAAAAAAAAAGAATTTGTTCCATCCAACCCCCGGTAATTGTTGTTATAAAAGAAGTAGATAATATCTACGAATGCTTTGTACATTAAATGGGTGAGACAAGGCTGATTCCTCACTCCACCATTTTTTATTTCCAGAAACACTACAGTTTTGTTTCTTTTTAATTTTTTTTTTATTTATAGAGGACAGGTTTCATGTATTTCATATACACAATTTTAAGCCCATAATGACATTCCTCACCCTTCATTCCTCCTGTATCCTTCCTTTTTTATCTTTTAACTTTTGCAATAACATACTTTCAATTTACTTTATAGTCACACGTTTAATGTTTCACTAAATAAGAATTCAACAAGTATAAAGACCACTGTTCCACAGGCATATCGACAAGGACTAGAAATAGTGATGAAATCTCAAGATGTCAATTTCTCTCATACATTACATTTTTGTACTATATGTTAGCTACAAATCAAAGAAAACTTGATATTTTTCTTTTGGGGACTGGCTTATTTTACCAGTATAATGGTCACCATAATGGTCTCCAGGTCTCCAGTTGTATCTTTTTTTTTTTTTTTTTCAAAACCCAGAAAGACAACATTTCTCAGCTCTCCTGTTCCTAAGTGGTTAATTTTACTGACTCACACCAAAAGAATATTAGTGAGAGTGATATCACTGCTAGCCCCAAGCGGTATACCCCAAGTGGGTATACAATCTTCACAAAATTAACTTTTCCTCTGTGCAACTCTGGAGTCCATGTGTCCAAGATGGCATAATTAGAAAATCAAAGAAGCCTGCACAATCTGCATTGGGTATGGTATAAGAAAGTAATATTTTTGTCACTTATATTTTAGTGTATATTTATACTGCAGCATAGCCTATCTCATACTGACTAGTGCACATTACAGTAAAAAATGCACTAACATATTAGAGGATCTCATTAGCCAGCAGACTTGGAAATATTTACTACCTAAAGGCAAAGCCTCCAAATCAGCAGATCACAGAGCATTTGTTATTCTAGCATTATAAAATTCTCCTGGATGTTTAATAAAATTGACATGACCTTCCATCCATCATTTCTGTTCTCAATCCTTCCGTTCTTTCAATGACTTCAACATTTGTTCTTAATCTTTCCTACCACATGTCTGTTACACTAAAGAAGTTAACATTCCAAATAAGTGGCATGTTATTCAGGGCATGAATCAACAACTTTGAAAGCTTCTTAGCTGGATAAGAAAGACGTTGTTCACACAATGGAGGATTGACCTGCATCTGCTAAGAGACTTGTTACCTAGGGGAAAATTGTCAGAAAGTATATTTTCAGATTACACAAACTCTCAACACAATGGCATTAACTGGGGTATGCCTCATAAGAAAAAAACTGGAATGTTCAGCACAGTACTTACTTTCTGCTTTATTATAGAAAATCATATTGCAGTCTCAATCATTGAAATATACACAGGCATAATATGTGCATAATAATTAAAAGATTGTAGAATCATAATGCTCTGCTCTACATTTTGATGTCTGATAGCAAATTATTGCCAATTTTGATTCTAATGAACCAAGCCCTTCACCAACTAACAGAAGTTAATGCCTATGAGAAAAGAAGCTATGTCAGCATCTGATTATAAGACAGGAAGGGAAGAATGGAGAGAGGGAGGGAGGAAAAGAACACTGTTAAAATTCATTCAATTTATAACTAAAAACACTATCCAGAGAATGGAAGGATGGTATGTTCAGGACAGTGTTGCAATATTGATAGGATTTTGAAATAAATGGCCCAAGTAAAATGTTTAAAGTAATGTATTTCTTCGAAATGCAAGTGAAAACCACATCAAAATGCAACTTCACACCAATTATAGTGATTATAGTCAAAAAGGCATGGACACAGAGAGTGTTGGTGAGGATACATAGAATTAGAATATTCATGCATTGCCAATGGGAATGCAAAATGATGCAGCCACTATAGAAAACAGTTTGGTAGTTACTCTGAAGTTAAACACAGAGTTACCACAGGAATTGATATTTCTAGTATTAAGTACACATCCAATAGACATGAAAGTATAATGCTCACACAAAAATTGTAAATGAGCCTTCTTATAAGCATTATTCATAATGGTCAAGAATTGGAAAAAATAGGGCCAGCAGGGCCAGTGCCATGCCTTACTTGGTAACTCCTCTGCCTGCGGTGCTGGCATCCCATATGGCCGCTGGTTCTAGTCACGGTTGCTCCTCTTCCAGTCCAGCTCTCTGCTGTGGCCCAGGAGGGCAGTGGAGGATGGCCTGAGTGCTTGGGCCCCTGCAACCCCATGGGAGACCAGGAAGAAGCACCAGCTCCTGGCTTTGGATCGACACAGCGCCTGCTGTGGCTGCCATTTAGGGAGTGAACCAACAGAAAGAAGACCTTTCTCTCTGTCTCTCTCTCACTGTCTATAACTCCACATGTCAAGTAAAAAAAATTTAAAAATTTTAAAAAAATAAAAAAAAATTTAGGGCCAGCACCATGGCACAGTAGGTTAATCCTCGACCTGCGGCACCAGCATCCCATGTGGGCACCAGTTCTAGTCTCTCTGCTGTGGCCTGGGAGAGCAATAGAAGATGGCCAAAGTGCTTGGGCCCCTGCCCCAGCATGGGAGACCAGGAAGAAGCACCTGGCTCCTGGCTTCAGACCGGCACAGCTCCAGCTGTTGCAGCCATCTGGGGCATGAACCAACAGAAGGAAGACCTTTCTCTCTGTCTCTTCCTCTCACTGTCTGTAACTCTACCTCTCAAATAAATAAATAAAATCTTAAAAAAAAGAATTGGAAAAAATAAAATATCTATAACATAATGAAAAGATAAGCAAAATGTGATGCAATCACACAATGGAGGATAACTTCATCATAACAAGGAACAAGTATTGCTGCATACTATAACATGGCTGAATGCCAAGTGAAAGAAAATAGAAGATGTCAAACTCAACTTGTTGTAGGATCTGCTCCATATGAGCTATCCAGAATAAGTAAACCCATACAGACAGGAAGTAGTCTTGTGATTACCAGAAGCTGTGGAGATGAAAAAGGGAATAACTCTTGAGGAGGACAGGATTTACTTTGGGGGCAGGTGAAATGTGGGTGAAATAGTGATGATGGTTGCCCTCTTTGTAAAAAGACTACAACTCATTGAACTATTCACTTTAAAAGAATCAATCTTATGGTAGTTGAATTATATTTCAATTTTATTTTTAATTTATTTGACAGGTAGAGTTCTAGACAGTGAGAGAGAGAGACAGAGAGAAAAGTCTTCCTTCCGTTGATTCACTCCACAGATGGCCGCTACGGCCAGCGCTGTGCCGATCCGAAGCCAGGAGCTAGGTGATTCTTCCTAGTCACCATGTGGGTGCAGAGGCCCAAGCACCTGGGCCATCTTCCACTGCCTTCCCAGGCCATAGCAGAGAGCTGGACTGGAAGAGGAGCAACCAGGACTAGAACCCGGCACCCATATGGGATGCTGGCGCTGCATCCGCTGCAGGCGGAGGATTAACCCAGTGAGCCACAGCACCAGCCCCATTATATCTCAATTTTTAAAAATATTTCTTGATACTGGTCCTCTTCTAAAAAAATTTTTAAATTTGAGTATGTTTCAAAAGTTCATGGAAAAGGTTTCGAAGATAAGTTTATTTTAGTACAAAATTTTTGAAGTCCATACATATGAGTTCAAAAACTTCATGCAAATGCATATCATAAAAATATAATATGGATATCAAAAATTTTAGCAACAAAATAAACTTGTCTTTTAATTCCACTTTTCACAGACTTTTTTATTTTTATTAATTAATTTATTTATTTTACTTATTTGACAGGTAGAGTTAGACAGTGAGAGAGAGAGAGAAAGGCCTTTCCTCTGTTGGTTCACCTCCAAATGGCCACCACGGCCGGAACTGTGCTGATCCGAAGCCAGGAACCAGGTGCCTCCCCCAAGTCTCCCACAGGGGTGCAGGCACCCAATCAGCTGGGCCATCCTCCACTGCCCTCCCAGACCACAGCAGAGAGCTGGACTGGAAGAGGAACAGCCGGGACCAGAACCCGGTGCCCATATGGGATGCTGGCGCTGCAGGCGGAGGATTAGCCAAGTGAGCTATGGTGCCGGTCCTATCCACAGACTTTTTGTAGTACCATCATAAACTACTAAATTCATTCAATGAGAGAGGAACTTGAGCCACGTAATTTGTAATTTGAAAATTCAAATAACTGCATATCAATAGAAGCCAGGACACTCACCCATTATCTATCAAAAATTCTCCCTTCTGTGAAATCTATTTACTCCTTAGTGCCCTCTGCTGCCCAACAAGAAAACTTATTTTCATGAAATCGGTTTGATAAAACAAAATACAAATAAAACAAAAGCAAACAAAAATTCTAAGGAAAAGCAGAGATAAATAAGTATTGGCAGAAAGGAAAGTAAAGGGCTTTTGCCACGTCAGATGTTAGACAATGACAACATGGCAAAAAGGTATAAGCACATTTCACATTATTGGTTATTTCACTATTGAACAAAATGAATATTCCATTTATCTGAAACTTCTCAGCTATCTCTTCCATTTTAAATGAATTCTGAAATATATCAATCATTTCACAGAGTGATGGCTTACAACAAGAAGTTTAGGTAATCTAATTTTTTTATTCCCCTCCCCACATAAATAGCAAAAATTTCCTAAGCAATAATCATAAATAGGGTATAAAGTAAAAACAAAAAATAAGAGCTACAAGTCATTTGTATTAGCAATAATTTTTTTCTCCTTTGTGTGCCTTTGAAATTTTCAGACTTTAAAGAGTTTGAAATGTTTGATTTGTCTACTAACTAATGTCAAATATATTTTACAGTTATATTTCTACAGGCCATATGCCTACTTTATGTTATGACATTTCCAGGGATAATGATCAAGGTACTTGGTTGCAATGGAGTCTTTCAAAATGTAGTCTTTTTGGGTAAATCAGTGTAGAACAGACATATCCACTCCATACTGAGAGATCCTGCTAAGAGTGCCATTTGCAGACACAAGTCTGATTATTTCAAGTTGAAGATCCAGTTGGTCATAATCAGAAACAGGAGACGTTAGAGAGCATCTAATCCAATATGAACATATTTAAAAGAGAAAAGCAGCTTTGTCAATGTGAGTAGAAACAAATAGTAGCTGACAATGTGAAAAATGAGTAATTCCACAATGTCTGTCCAGGTTTAAAAAAGGACGAGTGTTTAGGTTTCTAAGCTTTGAAAAGCATTCAGTTGGATAATACAGGTAATGATAGTCTTAAATAATAGTTTCCCACACCAGGAGCCTTCATATATCCTTTAACAGTGTTAAAGACACTCATTTAAGTCTATTTTTGTCCATGAACAAAGGAAACCTAAATCCTCTGTACTTTTTCTCTCCTTAAGCTTTACCAGAAATAGCATCCAATGCTGCAGAATATTTTCTCCCCCACCCTGGAGACAGCTAAGTTTCTACAGACAGGACTGGTGTGCTGTGGATTAATTCCAGTGGTTTACATTAGACATCATATACAAGATATTCTCCCTCATTTTGTGGACAGTAAAACGTAGCAGTCACCATATTTCAAAACGTAAATTAATTTATGCTAAACCTTTACAGTTTCACAATCAAAATGAAAACAGTATAAATCTGTGAATAAATGGCCTTCTGACATTCAAGAAATTCTACTAAAAGTATAGCAATGTGTGTAAATATATTTTCATTGTGTTTCTCAAGAGGATTTATGAAACTCCCACCATTGAGCATCAATTGACACAGATTTTATGAAAGAACCCATAGACTTTAATTATGCTGCATGATACTCAGACTAGGTAAACAAACTAGAGTAGTGGCTCTCAAACATAAGTGTGTATCAGAACAGCCTGGAGCACTAAGGACCAACGGTCTGGGCCTCTCTAATTTTATACCACCCACATGATTCTGATACAGAGAAAGGTTTGAGAAAATTCCTCATCACATTGTTCCTCAATCTTGACTGCACATTGAGGTCACTTCACAAGTTATACAAGCAAATTATTGATGCCTGCATCACACCCCAGAGATCTGCTCCTTTTGGTATGGGTGAGGTCATTGCAGCCAACTGGGGAGTGAACCAGCAGATGGAAAACCTCTCTCTCTCTCTCTCTCTCTCTCTCTCTCTCTCTTTCTCTGCCTTTCCTTCTCTATATATATAACTCTGACTTTTAAATAAATAAATCTAAAAAAAAAAACCAAAGAAGATGGAGAGAACAGAGCATGACTTCAATCAAAGGTATGGAAGTATCCAAAAGGTAATATTTTCCCACTTTACAATTTTCAGTTTTTATTTCCATCTCTGTCTCACTTGTCAATAACCAGCTATACAAGAAAGGGAAAAAAAATTTATCAATCTACAATCTGGCTAATCTGAAAAAGGAGTTATGATAATGATATTAAATTAAGGTTTGTGGGGCTGGCGCTGTGGCTTACTTGGTTAATCCTCCACCTGCGGCACCAGCATCCTATGTGGGCGCAGGGTTCTGGTCCTGGCTGCTCCTCTTCCAGTCCAGCTCTCTGCTGTGGCCTGGGAAGGCAGTGGAGGATGGCCCAAGTGCTTGGGCATTGCACCCGCATGGGAGACCAGGAGGAAGCACCTGGCTCCTGGCTTCAGACAGGCGCGGCGCTGGCCGTAGTGGCCATTTGGGGGGTAAACCAATGGAAGGAAGATTTTTCTCTGTCTCTCTCTCTCTCTCTCTCTCACTGTCTAACTCTATCTGTTAAATAAATTTAAAAACTTAAAGTTTGTGAGGGGATTATGATATGATTCCTGCACTGACTATATTTCGTTAGTTTATTGGACAAAAATTATTATCAGAGTGCAAAATCTGATACTGGACACTGTAGTAAGAAGATAAACAAGATAAAAACCTCTGGCATCAAGGAGTTATAATGTTTGAGAGTAAGTAAAAATAGGCAAAAATAACATGTTGATAAACAACTGCTTAGGATACACAGAAATCAACTTTGAAGTTAGAGAGAGTGAGAGAGAGAGACCTTCTGAACTTTATGATCAAGTTAAGTTCTAAAAATGAAGCAATATTTGATCTAAGACTTGAGGGATGAAAAGGGGTTTAACAGGTAGATGTGAGAGAACAAGAATGTGGATGCAGAGAACTGCATGACTGAAAGCCAGTCATGTGGGCAAGAGAAAGGTATGGAAGTCTGGACCATCATTGAGTCAGGGAGGAAGCAATAGACTAAGAAAGTAGGTGACTTCTAGTTGTGGAAAATGGCCGGTACCATTCCAGCTAAATAATGCGGGAACTATAAAGGGAGGTTTGAGCAGGATAATGGCATAATTAGAATTATGCTTCAAGATGATTAATTTTGTGGAAGTGTGCATGACAGAACAGAGTAGGGAAGAGTTTAAAATAGATTTTTAGGCCGGCGCCGTGGCTCAACAGGCTAATCCTCTGCCTTGCAGCGCCGGCACACCTGGTTCTAGTCCCGATCGGGGCACTGGATTCTGTCCCAGTTGCCCCTCTTCCAGGCCAGCTCTCTGCTGTGGCCAGGGAGTGCAGTGGAGGATGGCCCAAGTGTTTGGGCCCTGCACCCCTTGGGAGACCAGGATAAGTACCCAGCTCCTGCCTTTGGATCAGTGCGGTGCGCCGGCCGCAGCACACCAGCTGGGGCGGCCATTGGAGGGTGAACCAGCGGCAAAGGAAGACCTTTCTCTCTGTCTCTCTCTCTCACTGTCCACTCTGCCTGTCAAAAATTAAAAAAAAAAAATAGATTTTTGTGCCTGCAGCACAATATTTGCATTCAAGGTGCCAAGGTTGTAAACAAGTAATGAAAAAGGGAAAAAGAAATACTGGGAAACATAATTAAGATGTTCCAGTTTGTAAAGAAGGAAAAGAGCAGTATTATGAACATCAGTAGAAAGTCAATAGGAAGACAACATTTAAGGGAAAAGATGATGCACTGAATTTAGCCATGCAGAGCTAAGGATACTAGAAAACATGTAGTAGGAAGGTAGAAATGTGAGACTACAGGTCCAGAAAGAAATAAAGGCTAGGATACTTCTTGAGATTTGAGGGCCCTCCCCTTTCTTTGTTCTACTGCATCAGTTCAGCTCCTTCAATGCCTTCCTAAAGATTAACTGGAAAAAAGAATATCAAAGCTTAGTATATCAAGAACCCTTAGAAACCAGTAAGAACAACTCAGTACCTTAAGTTTAAAATGTGGGCTAAGGGTAGAGACAAAAAATTCACTCAAAATAAGAAACATACAACAGATACATTTAGATAATAATACATAAATTCTTAACTTTATTCATACTTATGTATAAAATAAAACCTGGCTACTTGGCAACAAGAAAATGGTAACTGCCAACATTAGTGAGGATAGTGAGAAATTCACTGTCCTGACTGCAGTGAAATGTGGGAGAGAAGTTTGAAACTGACTCCAGGACTTTTTGTGTGGAGTAAGGAGAGAGCCCCCGTTGAGTGCAGAGCAGAGGAGGGACATGGACTGACTTGCCCTGGGAAAGGACTGACACTGGCTTCTCTGTGCAGAACTGTCATATCAAAGGTGCAGGCAGGGAGACCACCAAGTAGGAAGTATTTCTCGCAGTAATCTAGCAAGAAAACAGTGGAAGACCAGAAATGCTGGAAAGTTGTGAGCTTTGGGATATATTCAAGGGTGGAAATGAGAAATAAAGAGGAGGAGGATTCCAAGATTTGAGTTGTGTCAGCTGGGATTTGAGTACTGGCAGCTAAAACTAACCATGGAAGCTGGGGGAACCCAGTTGATATTCCTTTAAAAAGACTGAGGAATTAGCAGCAGAGACAGCATGAGATGAAGAGCTCCAGCCTACACATGCCAAGTATGAGACAGTCATCTAAGAAATGCACACAGAAAAATTAAAGACTCAATGGCTGAGCTCTCAGCCCTATAGCAAGTAGTAGAGGGGAAGATGAGGATGCTCTGTCAAGAACCTGAGTGGAAGCCAGCGGGGAGAGTGGATGAGGTCATTTGCTCATCTGTGTTTTCTGATTTATTAATAGTAGGCCTTGCTTTTGTAATAAAAGTGATTCTTCAAAAAGCTTTGTTTCAAAGCAAGGGAAAGGCAAGAAGACAACAAAAACAAGATGCTATGGAAGTACACATTAATGCATTAATATTCACAATGCTTACGAGATCCATCATCATGTCACATTCCCTCACTTCATATCTGTGCTCAAGTGTCCTTGCTCAGTGGACCTCCTGGCCACTTTCTCTACAACAATCCTCACCTCCTATTACTCTATTCATTTACTCCACTTCATTCTCTTTTTATTGTGACTGGGTAGATCTTTGATTGTTTATTTATTGTTTATCTCCCACATCAAGCAGTCAGGACAGGAATAATACTTTCATCACAGATGTACCCTCAGCTCCAAGAATGGTCTGTGATATAAACTGTCTTCAAAATTTTTATTAAACAACAAAAGAAACCAATTAAAGGACTTGGATAGACATTTTTCAAGACAAAAGATACAAATGGCCAATAAGCACTTGAGAAGATACTCAAAAATATTTATCATTAGAGAACTGAAAATTGAAACCACAACTAGATACCTTTAAATACACATGAATATGGTCATCACAAAAAAACAAAAACAGAAGACAAGTGTTGTCATGGATATGGAAAAATTGAAACCCTTGTGCATTGCTGCTAGGAAAGAAAAATAGTCTAGCTACTTTGGGAAACAGTACGGTGCTTCCTCAAAAATATGACATAGAAACACCATTTAATCAAGCAGTTTCACTTCTGGGGATATGAACAAAATAATTGACAGCATGGACTCAAGCAGACATTTGTGTACCAATATTCAAAGCAGTTATTCACAATAGCCAAAAAACTGATGCAACCCAATATTTGAAAAGGAATGAAATTCTCAAACATGCTACAACATGGATGAATCTTAAAGACGTATTAAGTGAAATAAGCTCTGCACAAAGAGACAAACATCACGTGATTCCGCATACATGGGACAGCAAGAATAGTGAAATTCGGAGAGTCAGAGAATAGTTGCAAAGGACAGGGGGAAGAAGGGAATGGAGAGTTATTAAATCATTGGTACAGAGTTCCAGTTTGGGATGACCAAGAAGTTCTAGAAATTGATGTTGGTGATGGTGATGTAAAGGTATTTAATGCCACAGGACTGTATACTTAAAAAAGGTCTAAAATGACAAATTTTATGTAACATATATTTTACATTTAAAGACAAAATTTGAAAAAAAATTCTTTGAGAAAGTCGCATAGATGGGTTTTCTCTTTTGGTTTCATTTGCAAGGAATGTTAACAGTAAACTTAATAATTATAATAACTATGCTTCCTTCTTTACATTATCCTGACTTACTATTGTAAGGTGTCCGGCAGGCAACAAATCTTCCCAGGCAGACGAATCAATTAATTCACAGGCTTTTATTGGGGTTCCGCTCTCGGGCGAGGTCCTCGGTCCCAACAGAGCAGCAGAGTGGGTGGTCGGAGAAGTCGCACGTCAGAGATTGGGAGAGCTCCTTTTATAGATTCAGGGCATGAGGGTTAAAGGTTGAGACGGGTCTGATCCTCACTGGTTGACCTTTAGGCACCCGCAGGGACCTTGACAAGGACTTTCTTCCCGGAAGCAGGCCTCTCCATTCCCGGAAGTGTAGGCCTTCCCTCCTTGCAGATCCCAAAGTTACCAACTATTTTAGTGTTTATTCTAGACAGATCATTGATTGTAAAATGCCTCAAATATTTTTGGTAAGCAAACAAAACTATTGATTTTTAAAATGTGAATAAAAAAGTAACAGGAAATGAAGCCTTGTGGTCTCAACATTGTGGAGTTAGTAACTCTGCCTTTGGAATTCCAAGGGTCTTTGTTCACACCTCCTTTAGATCAATTAATACATTTTATGGTAATTTGATCCTTTGTCTGTTTTTCTCAACAGTCTTATGCTAAAAGCAAACAATGTCTTGGTCAAAAATTTAATTGATGAGTGCTTCTTATTCTGTGACAGGAAGATTCTACATCAGAATGATGGTTGAAGGAATAATTTTGAGGAACAGCAATCAAGCAAGATGGTATTGATTAATTTCAATATTTTCTAAAAACTAAGGTGTGAGGTCAAATACAAGGAAAAAGCAAATGGGCTGGAGACCAGGGATTTGAAGGGAAGTGTATGCCATGTCTTCAAAATAAATTGCACTTTCTGTGTCATCTGCTTCTGGCTGCTCTTCTCTGGGTTTCTATTTAAAATTCATGTTTCCAAAGTACGTGATGGCTCCAGTGAGTTTATAGCATCCACACTTCTCATGATGAAGAAAGCCCAAGATGTCCATGGCTTGCTGTAAAAAGGGAAACAGATGGCTTTGTCTTCATTTGCCTAATGGTTCCAGTATGCAACTCACCCCTGCTGTGTGTCACACCTCCCCACACTCTGGCTGTGGGCTGGCAGGGATGAGACAGAGTGCCATAGACCCAGCATGTGACAGCTCAGTTCAAAGCAATGCAAATCAGCCCTGTTGGCATTTGGTCACCTGCAGCCTTTTCAGCCCTTTAAAAGAGAATTAGGAAGACACAAAACTTGGCTTGTGGAGTTTCCAGTATTTTCAGATCTCTCTTTCAGTGCCCCTCTTCTCTCCTCTCTGTTCCAATAACATATCACTAATTGGCTATATGAAATAAAATATTTTGCCTTTCATGGTTATGGCAGAAAGTACTATGGGTGCTTATTTCTGTGATCCTCTAAATTCTCCTGACTTTATTCCAGAGGAGACATATATTAAAGACTGACACAGGAAATATTTAAGGAAAGAAAAACCACATCATCATAGATTTGCAAGTAAAGGAATCCCTGCTCCTGGTAAGACATGCATTATCATACACTCCAGGAGGGTGAAAATTGGTACAATCTTTCTAATGGTTAATTTAGAACACATATCAAGAGACAATAAAAAATTCATAACCTTACCTCATAATTTCACTTCTAGCAATCTGGCAGAAGGTGAATCAGTATACAGAAAGAGTGTTTACCCCCAAAGACATTCATCAAAGGGAAGGGAAAAAATTTAAAAATTTAATTCTAACAATAGGAGAATATCTCAGTAAACAGTGGGACATGCCTAATAAAATATTAAGTACATATTTAAATGTGCATGAGGAGTTTGTAATAATACTTTAAATGTTAGTAACTATAAACTGAAACAAAAACTTGTTACCAAATATTAAGTGTAGCATGATTACAATCTTTGTTTAAAACAAACAAAAAGACATCAAAACAACCATGCACAAGCAACCCCAAGTAGATAAAAATAAGTAAAACTGTAAAGATATATACAAAATTTAAAAATGGTGTTTTCCATAGATTTGAAAGAATTTTCTATTCTTCCATATGCTCCAAAGTCACAATCCTGACAATGGCCACTTTCACAATAAGTAAGTAAATTTGGACCAAAGCAGCTCTCTATTTCCAGGGGAATTAGGGTCTCTTTCAAGGTCCCTTAAAAAGAGTGTATGATAATGCATGTCTTACCAGGAGCAGGGATTCCTTTACTTGCAAATCTATGATGATGTGGTTTTTCTTTCCTTAAATATTTCCTGTGTCAGTCTTTAATATATGTCTCCTCTGGAATAAAGTCAGGAGAATTTAGAGGATCACAGAAATAAGCACCCATATCTAAGTTTAAAAAGAGTGGGGACTCTAAGGTGCTTTCTTCCATTTCTCATTATTATTATTATTACCAGACTTTGCTTTGACAATTAACAATCCATATTTCCATAGATAGTATTCTTCAGCATTGTCTCAGTGACTAGTCCATAGGAAGAAAAGCGAGAGTCAAGGGAGTTGTAGCCACCAGGTAAAAGTTTACAGCAGGGAAAACATTCATTAAACAGCTTAAAGAATTTTGCAAGTCCTTAGAAAATAGTTGACCAATAGTCACACTTTACTGTTACAGCTCACAACTTACTTGTAAACAACTCCCCCCAAAAATCCATAATCTAGGCCCAAACATCAGCAATCAATTTTTACCCTCTATTAACTTGTCCATCCTGTGTTCATGTCTCCTAGGAGATCAGGCTGGTGAAAGCCAAAAGCTGATTCAATTGCAATAGCTTCAACTGGTGTTTACAAAAAAAAAAAAAAAAATGTGTTGGCAAAACTTTGAAAACAAGAATTTGGCCTAGGTTCTTGGCTAAGGGCCCAAGGACAAAAAATGTTTTGTAAAATTATCTGGCGAGCAGAGCTGTTTCAAAGGCTAGGAAGCAGCCAGACCTGGGGTCTGCATCCAGCAAACATCAGCAGAGTAACCCTGTCACATCACAGCCTCACCATTAGGAAGCTGAGAACATCTTTCAAGGAAGCCACAAATCAGCTACTGTGTTTAACACTGCACTTCTGATATGTCCAAGACTCCTGGCGTGAGTCCTCTAGTCAGGAAACACAACCCAGGCTAACACCAAGGCATGCTGTCAGCAGCACATTATCACTGCACTGACTTGGCAGATTACATTAAACCTCTGACTGCCCAACACTTGTTCCCAGTGACGTTTTCTGAGCTCCTCTTTAGGTTTTTCTTTATCACACAATGAAATGCAGATATGGAATAACACAACACTTCATTTCCTTGGTTCCTTCAGTGAGTACCCAGCCTCTATGTTGTGATTTTCTATATCTAAGTTTAAATTTTATAATTTTATTTCTCTCTGAGAAGCGGAGAGACAGACAAAGGTCCCAATGCCCACAATGATCAGGGCCTTGATAGGTCAAAGCCAGAAGGCAGGAACTCAAACAGGGTCTCCAGTGTGGATGGCAAACATCCAACAACTACTTGAGCCACTACCTGCTGCCCCCCAGAGTACACATAGCAGCAACCTGGAAACTGGAATCCAAAGGGAAGCTGGGACTTAAATCCAGACAATCCAATATGGAATGCCAGTGTCTTAACCATTTTGTTTACCACTAGGCCAAATGCCTACCCCCTGGTTCTTTTGCAATATGGAAAAATGCTCATATTTTAGGAAATTCTTCATGTTTCTAAGATTTAAATTTTTTATCATGTTTCTGAATGCTCTAAAGTTCTTATTTGACAAACACATAGAAAAAATTACAGATCATCTTTAAAAATGGCCCCCAAAATGATAATGGCTAAACAAGTAGGCTGACTATACCCAATTTGTACCACCAGATGTCAGTCTTTTACAATAATCAATCAGCACCGCCACTGCCACTACCCCCACCCCCCTACCCCGCCTCACTCCAGCAATGATTCAGTAACTTAAAGGAATTCAGGATAACCATGACTATTCCATAGCAGCCCCAAGGTTTCACATGGATCTCTTGGTAAATATATGGCCTGCATAGGACATAGATTCATGTCAAGAATATGAGATTTGACAGTGCTAATCACCGGAAGATCAAAAAGATCGTATTCTAGGATTAGATGGAAGGAAGGTAGGAAAGTCACTTACACATTCTCAGTTGCACCCATGGTTGAGGTGTGTGGTTTACAGAACTTCCCTATCTGTTGGGAGAGGTGATATGCATTTGAAGACCAAGTAGTCAAAACACTTCCAGATGGATATTACACTTAATCTGTGTATAATGGACTGGAAGAAATATTACCATTGATTTGCTAGCCTGAAACTACAACTTCATCCCATTCTAATCCCATACGAGCATTATTGCCCTCAGTGGTGTATCTCAAATGCAAAACCTTTAAAATTCAATCAGTTCAGCATCCCTCTTTTGTTGGACTTCCCATAGCATTTGAAATAAGCTTTAAACTCTCCCTGCCATGGCTTGAAAAGTTCTGCCTGGTCTGATCCTTGTCTTTTTCTCCACCTATTACTCTATCCTTTCCACCACTCATAGCAGCCCTGTTGCAATTCCAAGGATAAACTGCATGCATTCTTGCCTCATTGTCTTTGAAATTATTGTTCTTTCCCTCCAAGAATTGTATTCCTGGAAACCTTGCTCTATTTGCTCCATTAATCATTCAGGAATCTGAAAAAGTATTTCTTTCTCAGAGATAAATTGCCTGATCATTTTATATAAAGTATAACCACTGGGGAGTGGACATTTAGCCTAGAGGTTAAGATGCCCATTCTCCATATTGGAGTACCTGGATTTGAGTCTCAGCTCCCACTTCTGACACCAGCATCCTGCCAATGCAGATCCTGGAAGGCAGCAGTTTTGGCTCAAGTACTTGGATCCCTGCCATCCATGTTGGAGATCTGGACTAAATCCTTGGCTCCTGGTGTCAGGCCAGCACAGCCTTGGCCATTTTACACCTTCGGGAGTGAAGCGGCAGATGGGAGCCCTATGTCTGACTCTCTCTCTCTGCTTCTCAGATAAATACAATTTTATTTTTAAAAAATCATTTTTAAAAAGCACTTACAATTTTATCAAATCCCAATTCTAAGCATTAACTCATAATTTTTATTTACAAACTCACTACTACATGAAATTATATATATATATATGAAATTATGTATTTGTTTATCATGGTCTATATTAGAATGTAAGGTAGAGACCTGTATTGTTCACCACTCTATCTTCCATGCAGAAAATGTGGTGCCTTTGACACACATAGGAGTCTCACAATAATCATCTTTTGAATGACTACATGAAATTCATTCTTATCCCATAACTTGCTTTTCTGTTCATGGCTATATCACTGTCCCAGTCAAATCACATAACTTGGTGTTTTGACCCAAGGCTCTCTATTATTTCAATCCTACTCATTGCCAACACCTGTCTTTTCTTCCATGAATCCAACCCCATTTCTCCCATTCTCATGGAGAGTATCCTAGACAGTGTCTTGTCATCTCATACTAGAATTATTGCCATGTTTTCTCCAAGACTTCTACCTCCAGGCCATCCTATCTACCACACCAGCTTAATTATCCCACACATTGCCCTCAATAAATTATGAACTCTTATTACCCCACCAACTTACAAAATGCACAGATGCATACATGCATATGCATAACCTACCAATTCCCTGACTTCAGAAATGACCAGAATAACTTCTCCACTATGGGGACAGTGTTGCAGCTCAGCAGGTTAGGATGATACTTGTGATCCCATAACAGAGTGCCAGTTTAAGCCCCAATTGTTCCACTTTCCAATCCAGTTCCTTGCTAATACACCTGGGAAGTCAGCAGATAAAAATGCCAAGTACTTAGGCACCTGATACCATGCAGAAGACCAAGATGGAGTTCCTGGCTCCTGGTTTCAGCCTGACTCAGAAATTGTTATTGTGACCATATGGGGAGTGAGCCAGCAGACAGAAGGTCTCTGTCTCTGTCTCTCTCTCTCTCTCTCTCTTCCTTTTAAATAAATAAGAATGTTCTAAAAATCTCCATTATTCCTCCAGGCATGTCCTTTCCCCCAGTCAACTGAATTTCTTTGCTCCCTGATCTTGCATTGCCCTCTCTGGATATGTGTACCACCCCCCCCTCCCATTCTTCACTCTATCTGGTTAAGTCCCCTTCATGTCCCAACCAAACATTCTGTTTCTTTATAAAACTCCCATTGGCCACCACACATGATGGCTGATGCCTCCTTCCTCTGACCTCTTGTCTATGCTAACTATGTGACTACATCTTATCATTTAAGGCTTAAATAATCTGATGCGTTTATACACACACATACACACACACACCATGCACATTCATTTAACTCTGCTGCACCTTCTACCCACCTCCAAACACTCTTCTTTCACTTTGAAACTTAAGAAAATTATTGCTATTGTTTTCTCCATATAGATACATAATTGTAGAACATTGATTCTCTGGTCCAGCACTGTTGGCATAGTAGGCTCAGCCTTCCTCTGGGGCACCAGTTCTAGTCCTGGCTCCTCCATTTTTGATCCAGCTTTCTGCTTATGGCCTAGGAAAGCAGTGAAAGATGACCCAAATTCTTGAGCTCCTGCATCCACGTGGGAAACCTTAAAGAGGCTCCTGGGATTGGCCCAGCTCTGGCTGCTGTGGCCATTTGGGGAATGAACCAGTGGATAGAAGACCTTTCTCTGTGTCTCCCTCTCTCTCTCTGTAACTCTTCCTCTCAAATAAATTTTACTTATTATTTTATTCCTTTTAGTATTTTTTGTTCTACTTAATACCATTGGTTGAAATCTTTAATTAACACACAATTATTCTTAGGTGTTTAAATTTTAACTGAAAAGTGATCCCTGTTAAATATAAGAGTGGGAATAAGAGAGGGAGGAGATGTAGTTTGGGACAAGGTCAATCTGACTTGCCCCAAATGGTAGAGTTAGAAATGTCCCAGGGGATTCCAATTCAATTCCATCAAGGTGGCATGTACCAATGCCATCCCACTAGTCAAAGTGATCAGTTTCAGTTCACAATTGATCATAATGATAGGATTAAGAGTCAAAGGAATCACATAAATAAGACTAGTGCTTGCTAATACTAACTGATAGAATTAAAAAGGAGAGAACGATCCAACAGGGGAAGCAGGATACACAGCAGACTCATAGAATGGCAGATGGGCTAAACTGCACTCTGGCCTCAGAATCAACCCTTAAGGCATTCAGATCTGGCTGAAAAGGCATGGGGGTTTCTCAAGCATGAAAAGTGAAGACACTCTGGGGAAAAAAAAAAAACCTAAATGAAAGATCTCTGTGTGAGATCCCAGAGAAAGAACAGGCCATCAAAGAAGGAGGTACTTTTCTCTGAAGGGAGGAGAGAACTTCCACTTTGACTATGGCCTTGTCTAAATAAGATACAAGTTGGTGAACTCAAGAGGCTTCCATAGCCTCAGCAGCTCATGACAAGAGCCTCGGTGTGGTGGAATGAGAAATGTGGTGGAATGAGAAGGCCATGCCAAGATGGCTGCTGGCAAGCGAGCGTCAGATACTCAGGAGTGGCTTCGTAAACCCCTAGGAAAATCCCTGGGAAACCAGCTGGCAACAGAGCCTGCCTGGCAACAGGCTGTGATTGGATGGCTTTGGAAACCACATGGCAAACGGAGCCTGCCTGGCAACAGGCTGTGATTGGTTAGGGCATAAACCGCCCCTTGATCGGATTGGCTGCCTTGGCTATTTAAGCTACTGTACCAACTGCAATAAATGAGTCTGTGGCCTGCTTGCCTCTGGCCCGCTTTCACCTGACTCCCGGGGTCTGTGTGGTGACTCTGTCCCTCTTGCCCCCACCATGTTCCTCCTCTCAGAACGAATCCACCGCAACACCTCGGGTGATTACTGACGTCATAAATAAGAGTGTCAATTGTTAAATCAACAACAGGAGTCACTGCAAATTACTCCCCATGTAGGATCTCTGTCCTTAATGTGTTGTACTATGTGAATTAATGGTATAACTAGTACTCAAACAGTACTATATACTTTGCGTGTCTGTGAGGGTGCAAACTGTTGAAATCTTTACTTAGTAAATACTAAGTAGATCTTCTGTATATAAAGATAATTGAAAATGAATCTTGATGTGAATGGAATGAGAGAGGGAGTGGGAGATGGGATGGTTGTGGGTGGGAGGGAGGTTATGGGGGAAAAAGCCACTATAATCCAAAAGTTGTACTTTGGAAATTTAAATTTATTAAATAAAAGCTAAAAAAAATCATTTTTTTTAAAAAAAGAACATTGATTCTCTAATTGGTTGAGCTCCTTAAATTTTAGTATGAATAAACTGAGGTCTAACAAAGCTAACAGAATTACTGAAGCTACACTGTTACAGCCCCTCAAATCAGACTTTTTTTTTAATTGCTCTGGAATAATCCTCAGCTCCAGAATCTTACACTAGTATGAAGTTCTTTATTTTGAGACAGAATTAGGTAGAATATATATTTTTCCTCTTGTCCCACAGTTGAAAAATCACCCAGGATTTCTCAAGCAAATCTGGTTGAGAAGTAGATAAAGACTCACACTTACATAGCTTAGAAGAAAATTAATCAGTTCAATAAACACTCGCAGATATTATCAATGTCTGCAGATGACAGCATACCTCAGCTCTAAAGAACCTCCCAGTGAGTTCTCCCTATTGTATACAGAACACAATCTCCTCCACAAGCTTTTCAAATAAGTGCAATTGCTTCACTAGAAACAAAACTCTAAGCAACTACTTCCAAAAAGTTTAAAAAAATGCCACATTGATTTAAGATGAGATGGTACCAGGAATTGTCTGGAGGGAACCAGAATGATTGTCAGGACTAGCAGCCGTCCTGACTGCCAGCCCCAGCTTTGCCGATTGCTCCTGCATATTCTTGTGTGCTTTATTCAATCTGTACCTCAGTGTTCTTATCTAGAAATGAGAAAAACACTATATGTGGACTTCAAAAAGTTCATGGTAAAATGAGATTAAAAGGTACATTTATGTTGTTGCAAAAATTTTAAAACTCACCCATAGTGGTTTTTTTTTTTTTTTTTGCATTTTCCTGAATACTTTGAAGAGCCTTACATATGCTTAGCAAATTTTTATTTATTCAGCAAGCTTTCATTAAGCATTTGCTATGTTCCAGAAAATCTGCTGTGTTCTAGGATACTATGCAAGAAAAACTATCAAGGTCCCTGCCCTTGAGAAGTGCATATTCTAACAGGTAAGTAGATTTTCCAGCAGTTCTGATATAGGAATAGTTGGCATTTTTGTTGAATCAAAAGAAAAGTCCAGCTGTGCTGCACTTTACTAAGTAACAGACAGAGGACCTTAAAACGAAGTTAGAGATAAATGCCATATCACATAAGCCACTTGGAACATAGGAAAGGGTAGGGCTTTATTTTTTCTCTGTGTGAAACAGAGAGAGAGGGGCTGGCCCATGGTGCAGTAGGTTAATCCTTTGCTTACAGGTGTTAGTTCTAGTGCCGGCTGCTCCTCTTCCAATCCAGCTCTTTGCTGTGGCCTGGGAAAGCAGTAGAAGATGTCCCAGGTGCTTGGGCCCCTGCACTTGCATGAGAGACTGGGAAGAAGCACCTGGCTCCTGGCTTTGGGTCAGTGCAGCTCCAGCCATTGCAGCCATTTGGGGAGTGAACCAAAGGTAGTAAGACTTTTTTCTCTGTCTTTCCCTTTCACTGTCTGTAACTCTACCTCTCCAATCAATCAATCAATCAATCAATTCTTTTAGAAAAAAGACAAAGAGAGACAGAGACAGATTTTAAGTGGGGGGAAGATGTGATTTATGTTTCAAAACAAACCTTGGCATACCTTCTTCCTCGATGAGAAGCCATAAGGCAGGATCTAGCAAGGGAGAAGATGGTCCAGAAGTGACAGTGCCCATGTCAGAATGCCAGTACAGTTAAGGAGGCCATGCAGTGACAGCAAGAGGTTTTGGGATGAGGAGGGCAGAAGGCATCCTGGGAAGATGTCAGAGCAGAACATCAGCCTGGGAAAGGAAGGAGAGAGGCTACCTGTAGATAGATTGAATGAGCTAAAAAATGCAGGACAATGGAACCACACCCACAAGCATATATGCAAATGTGTGCAAATGAGGAAGAATATGCTTACAAGCACACATAGTACTACCTATGAGAATGTAACCTGCAGTTTTTGATTTGAGGGAGACCCGATTTTCATTTTTTTCCTTCTCTTTTCTTTCTCCCTTCTTTCCATTTCTCCATCTTTGTTTTTATTTTACTTCTCTACTTTTCTCCCTTCTACTCTTCTAACTTTTTCTTTCCTTCTTTATCATTCTTTCTAATTGCCATGCTTTTCTTTACCTCCCTTTTCCTTTATTATTTCCTTTTGAAAAATTTTCTTTTTCCCCTTGCTTTCCTTCCTTTCCCTCTCTTTCTTCTTTTCAGATTTCCATCTTTCCCATTGCAGCCAAACATCCCTAAGCAGTCTAATAAACCCCAAGCCCTACTTCAGTACCTGTTATGACTAGAAGACACTGCAAACAGATATAAGTGTGGCCCAAGCAGCTCTAAGGATTTGGATGGAAACTTGCCAAATGTAGGCAATTACATTATTTAATTATGCCCAGAGACTCAAACAGGAAGTCTTCTGCAAATTTCACTGTAAATTATATTGTGGCTGCCTGCCACTCATTCTTGGCACACAATGGATTCATGAAATGAAATTTTGAGATCCAATTTCTTCCTCTATCATGGGGTTTCCTGTTATCAAAAGCTACTTAAAGTATTTTCTCCCAATAACAAATATCCAGAGAAAAATATGCTATATAGGGAGGCGATAGGCAAGAATAGAATAAATTACTATTGTAAATGTGGGAAGTGCCTACTAAACCAACTTGATGTAAGGAGTAGAGCAAATTTAGAAAGAGAAGGTACTCAGATTTGTAGAATGTAATAAAATGCATAACACAGTCGTAATTTGTTGGATAAGCTTCCCTACTAAGAGTGGAAAGGAATTTGAAAGTATTAAGATGAATTTGAAAGTATTAAGATGAAGCTTCTCAGACAACTAATTATATGAGTGCACTTCAAAAAGTTTGTGGACAAAATGAATTTCAAGATGTTTAATTTTGTGCAAAAATATGTGAAATCCATATACAGTCTTTTTATAATACTCATTTTCCATGAAATGTTTGAAGATGCCTCAAAAAGTTTTGTACTAGTGATGAAGTGGCTAAATATTGTTGAGGAATCTAATAATGTTTTAGACTTTATTCAAAGACCTTTTGAATGTTCTGGGATTGCTTTCATATGTATGTTTTCAGATACTAGTTTTACAACTACAGAAAAAGTAAAGACGTATATGAAACTATGTTACAAAATAATAGGAGTTGTCATTTGTCAATGGTTCTGCATTTCAGAATATTTGCATGATGTGATTTTATGCATGATTTTATGCATTTCAAGAGAAATGCAATAATGTATGTTTTTAGCAGAACTCTAATATGGCCAGCCCTCCAAGTCCAGGTCATTCACGCTTCATTAAGTAGTATTCAAAAGCTCATCTCAAAATTTGGTTATAAAGTATTATTTTGGAATGGGAATTCTTAAAAAAAAACATGGAAGGAAGAGACTGACTTAATATATGACAACTTATACAACAACTATGACAGTTCATTTATCTGCAATGCTTCTCTTCTGGTTGATATTGACCTAAGTAGCAAAAACAAATTGTTGGGGCCAAGGCTGTGGCATAGTGTTAAAACTGCCAGTTGCAGTGCTGGTGTCCCATATGGACGCTGCTTCAAGTCCCAGCTGCTCCATTTCTGATCCAGTTCTCTGCTATGGCCTAGGAAAGCAGTAGAAAATGGCCCAAGTCCTTTGGCCCCTGCACTCACATGGGAGATCCAGAAGAAGCTCCTGGTTCCTAGCTTCGGATCAGCTCAGCTCCGGCCACTGTGGCTATTTGGGGGGTGAACAAGCAGATGGAAGATCTCTTTCTCTCTCTCTCTGCTTCTCTGTAGCTCTGCCTTTCAAATAAATAATCTTTTTTTTAAAAAAACCAAATTGTTATTTACCAAATAACAAAATACCATAGCCTATCTCTTATATTTATCTCTTCTTTATATCTATCTCTTGGTAAATTTCTTTATTTTTTAAGATTTACTTTTTTGAAATGCAGTTATAGAGAGGCAGAGGGAGAGAGGGAGAGACAGAGAGAGAGAGAGAGAGAGGTCTTCCAATCTCCCATCCATCCACTGATTCACTCCCCAGATGGCCACAATGGCCAGAGCTGCTCCAATCTGAAGCCAGGAGCCAGGAACTTCTTCCTGGTCTCCCATGTGAGTGCAGGCGCCCAAGGGCTTGGGCCATCTTCCACTGCTTTCCCAGGCCACAGCAGAGAGCTGGATAGGGAGTGGAGCAGCCAGGACTCAAACCGGCACCCATATGGAATGCTGGCACTGCAGGCGGCAGCTTTACCCACTATGCCACAGCGCTGGCCCCTGGGCAA
The DNA here is from genome assembly GCF_051225735.1 of Oryctolagus cuniculus. NCBI lineage: Eukaryota > Metazoa > Chordata > Mammalia > Lagomorpha > Leporidae > Oryctolagus > Oryctolagus cuniculus. Next base: position 63,746,421 of record NC_142870.1, read on the forward strand.
ATTTCATTTCATACATTCTCCCCTTGTCAATCTTCTTCTCTTCCCATGAAATTATCACACCTAGAATGTGGTAGACTCTTGGCATTATTCAACTATATTTTCCTTTGTTCCAATTTCTAACTGACCTAGAAGTTCACAATAAAGAGCCACTTGTAATGGTATTGGTCTTGAATTTGAATCATGTGTACCCAAGCTGATGGGTCAAAATAGGCCATCAACATAGAATGATCCCAAATGGTCACCCAGCACCAGCACTACAACATGGCTTTGTTTTCTACACAGTTTCAAAGCTCATTTTATAGAGGTAATTATATAGTATATGGTATTCAAGAATTTATAGATTTACAAATATTATATCCTTACTAAATAGTATGGGTCTAGTAACATTTCCAAATAATTGAAAGGACTCTATGGGCAAATTTTTTTTGTAAAGTCATTTATGTATTATGCATTGTGTTGTGTATTATCATATGACTCAATGAGTACATCAAACAAATTCATGCACACCAAAAAAAAAAAAAAAAAGGAAACAGAACACCTAAAATGCATCTCAGTTATTTTTTTAGTGAGTAACAGAGTTCTTGAACTTAAATCATGTGTGTTCAAGCATTTCTTATGTGGCAATACCTAAAGAAATTAATCCATTCAGGAATATGGTGATTGGTTTAGAAACTAGACCAGGTAACTGTTTTGATATACTTCTTACTTTGCAAAAAACAGCAGGCAACATCTGGGGTAAAACTGAAGGGCAAAATAACAAATGCCAAAATAGAAAGATGAGAAATCTAATAGTTTAATAACTCATGGATTTTGATTTGTACTCAGCATTATCTAATTTTATTTTGCATGCTAATTTTTGTGGTCTAGTTACCATCAAATTATTGTGAAGCCCAATGCCGTATTAATGAAGTTAGACTAGATAAACTGAATTAAAAATAACCAAGGATATATAAAGTAAATATATTCTGAAGGTAAATGTTTCTAGCACATGGAACATGATTAAAGGTGAGGGTAGGTACATTAGGCATTTGAGATTTGATCCAGGAGTTAAGGGTGAAGGAAGTAGACTAAAGTTGCTTCATATTTGCGGGCATCTAATATCTCATAGTAAATAAAGGAATTCAAAATATCCAGAGTGGACATTCAAGGCACTGATGTCCCTCACCTTTAGGTACAATGGTTGGATTTGAAGGACATACCTATAAGTGTTCAATCAGCAAAAACTATGCCAGTAAATGTCCCTTGAAGCAGAACTGAAACAAATCATGAAATTTATGCTTTCAGGTTGTTGGTGTGGAGGACAAGAGGATCATCTCAAGGGGCAAAGGAAAGATGGGAAAAGAATTTTCCACAACCTGTTCATTGTCCGGTGGCTCTTGTCACCTCTTCACTCCCCATAGCAGTCAGGGAGCAGCCTGTATGACTTGGTGGATAGGGTCACCTCACCTGTCCTGCCAAGATGTACGAACACTAGCCAGTCTGTTTCTCGATTCACTCATGGCTGTGGAGCTGGCAACACACTGAACACCATGTTTAGCGTTCTCAGTCTTTCCAGCACCAGTCTCTCAGAGACACAGTTAACGAGTTCAGATGATCTACTCAATGAAAGTAATTCCAATCACATGGGCTAACACAGTGACGCCTTCATAGAAAAGTAGAATGTTAGATGGAACTTCAGAGTGTGCAGATATTATTTAACTAGTTCAGAGAAATGGGAAAACAGGCTAGAAAAACAGCATAAGCGGAAATCTAGAGCTGAAAAAGACTAATGACTTATAAAATCGAGAGCCTGTTCCGAATGTTCCTGTTAACAAAAAGCAGGGCAGCATCTTTGCTAATCAGAGCCAGGTCTCCTCTTTTTGTGGTTAAACAGATTTTCACTACCAAGGCTACTGCAGGGCCAAGTTCAATCATCTCACAAGGCCTATGGATCACTTCACCAGGCATTTAGGCTTGTGGCTTCTACTTTTCCTTTGATAATCCGATTTTTTTTTTCTTTTTTGTAACGTGAGAAGAACACGGTGCTAAATTTACAACCTCTGCACCCAAAACATCATAGGATAAAGGTCTTCCTTTACCTGGTTGAAAGACCAGAACAAAAATCTATCCTCTCTGCAAAGGCCTGAACTCTCACTGCTTGCCTAGCTCTAAGATTCTGAGGCCTGATGATCCCTATTTGGTCAACTGAAGCCAGTGAAAAATTCAACACACAGAGTGGCATCAGCACTGCATAGCATGGCGCAGGGCTTAAGCAGTTTACAACCTCTTCTCGCTCAGCCATGGGCTAGCATTCACCTGATGCTCTTTCTATCAAAATTAACATACACAGGGAACCATGGAGATTCCAGCCTTCCTTTCTCTTTACCCTCTTTTCTAATCCTTCCAAGTGTCTCTTTTATTTCTTACTACTCAGTGCACCTTGGTCTCCTCCAGTCTGGCTTCCCACAACAGCATATTGTCTGTTCCAGGCTCATATTTATTGGACTTTCAGCCTTTCTGCTTAATTAGCCACTCCAGAAGTCTGTGAAGGTGATCATTCGCTACAGTTGTACACTCTCCAAGAAGGTGATTAAGCCCAGCTTGTGCTCTATGGCTTCTTAAGGATCTCCTAAAATGATGGAGGCAGACTAGCTGACACCACTTTTGCAGTAACTGCTGACTGAAGCACTATGCCAATTTCCTGTGTTTCGTACTCTTGCCCGGAATATCTTCTGCATCTAAATATCAAATAATTAAAAAGTGAATTTAACAGTGAATTTATGTCTTATTCCCAGTGAGATATAGGTGTCTGTTAACATTGAAACTTACCATAGGTCAGAAGAAAAACAAGGAAGCATTTATGTAATACAGACTAATTTACTTCATTTACAAAGGAGAGGAAAATGTCAGAATATTCTTATACTAGAGGCGTATGTGCTGGCATGAATTCATTCACAATTTCCTTGACTGCAGTTTGCAACCAGACACAAGGAAAAAGATTTGCTCCATTTATAGTTAGTAAAAAAATACCACCTATACATTGCAGAGTAAAATAGACTTTCTTTTGCTCTTGTATTTACCTTTCATGGGAATATATAAAAATCCTAGTCCAATTTCCTCACTCTAAACAAAACGGTAATCAACTACTGGATAATAGCCACTTCAAACCTTTGATGAATCATTGTGTGATAATAGCTACAGAATGACTTCTTTGAGTCAGACAGTACAGAAGATGCTTTATGTAACTGAAGTTGATATCCACGGGGTGCTTACTCTGGGCCAGCCACTGGCCTGATCACTCTAAATGCATTATCTCACCTTGACATGCAAGCTAATCATTGTATTAACCCTAGGAGGTAGTTACTATTTTGCCCACATTTAATCTGGAAGGAAACATGGGCTTCAAGTGATTAGAAAAGTAAGGGCCATGCTGTGCTCGCAATGCCTAAGTGCTTCTTTGTGACACGCAGGAAAAGTAGATCAGATATTTTTACTTGTGTTTTTGTAGGGCAGCTACTTACTGTGAAGCATATCCCGAAAGCATTATCAGCACCAGCAAAGATGTGAGTGGAGCCTCTGATCGTCTCTACCCTTTGAAGGCGACCACGACTTCTGATACCCCAGAAGCCGCTTGTAAGGGTTTATGGTCACACAGAAGAGGCCTATATACTTCTGAAGGAAGATCAGAAACTAGATTAGAAACACTTCCAGGTTTGTCAGTTCTACCATTGACAGGTAGCATTTGCTCAAATATTTAGTTATAAAGGACCTTAAAAGGGAAGGTCTTTTGGATTCTTGTAAAGAAGGGACTTCAAACCCAAAGAGATAGAATCAGGCTAGAGCAACCAAGGACCTGGGATTACCTCTGCCCTAGGTGGTCTGCTAACTACTAGCCTGTCTGTCACACGTAGCTTTTGAAGACAGAGAAGGAGCTAACAGCAGGCTGGCAGAGATTTCCATAACAAGCCATTAGGCTTTTGAGGCCAGAGGGGAATCTCCGCATCAGCAAGATGAGGAACCTGGCTTTTAGGGCATTCAGGGGGAATACATAGCTCATGTGGGTCACTCAGTGACCAGATGGTTGAATTGTGACACCCTCCCCCCATAAGATACACTTGTGTCCTAATTCCCAGAACCTGCGATTGTGATCTTAATTGTAATTAAGTTAAAGGCCTCAAGAAGACCTCTCGGTGGGCTTTAAGCCCACTGCCTGGGGGCAGATATTGTGGTGTAGCTGGTTAAGCTTCCTGGGATGCCTGGTGCCCGCATGCCATATCATAGTGCTAGTTTGAGTCCATGTACCTCCACCTACATCCGTCTTCCTACTAATGTATCCCATGGGGCAGCAGATGATAGCTTAAGTGCCAGGGCCCCACCCACCCACTTGGGAGACCCATATGAGTTTCAGGCTCCTGGCTTTGGCCTGGCGAGCTCTGGCTGTTGCAGGCATTTAGAGTGAGCCAGTAAATGGAAGATATCTCCCTTCCCCCAACCCCCTTTCTCTCCTGCTCACTCGCACTCTCACTCTGCCTTTCAAGTACATGGAAATAAATAAAAAAAATTTCACATCCAATGACTGGAGTCCTTACAAGAGACACACAGAGGAGAAGGTAAAGTGAAGGGAGAGGGAGAGACTAGTGTGAGACAGCCACAAAGGATGCCAAAAGCCATCACAAGCTGAAAAGACGAAGAAAGAGTCTGCTAGAGCCTCCAGGGGCTGGGAAACCCAGCTGAGTTGATTTGATTTGATCTGATTTGATTTGAGACATCTGGCCTCCAGCACTGTGAGAGAATAGTTTTCTGATGTTTTAAGTCACCCAGGTTGTGGTAATTTTGTTGCAGCATTCCAGAGATGAATACAGTCTCATCCTATATCAGACAGCCAAGGAGTAAGCTGGCTGAATGTCATGGCTTCTACGGCAATTGAGTGCCAAGTGCCACCATCTAAGCCTGACCTGCTCAGTACTGCTTCTGCTGCATGGGTTTTGATTAATTCAGAGAAGCAGATCAACTGACAATCATTGATTAATGATGATGAAAAAAATTCTATTTATTGAGCACTAAGTAGGTGACAAACCATGAACTATGTTCTCTGCCTACATTGCTTATTTATTCCTTGAAGCTGCCATAGAGAGCCAAGCATTATTATCCCATTTTACAGGCAAGGTGATTTCAAGAAGTTAAGGTTCAACAAAATGCAGGAGGTGCAGTAAGAGCAGGCAACTCCATAGCGATGTGCTTTGATGCCTCACAGCAAAGTATCTGTCACAATATCAGGTTATGGCTGCTTTCAGATCTTCCAGAATGGAGTAGAGGTGCACACACGTATATGGAACACAAGTTCTTGTCCATGTTTATCAGTTATGTTTATCCAGATCTCCCCTTTTGGCCTTACAGTGTTTATTTTATTATACCAGGGCCTGTAAGTGGAGTGTTTCACCTGTTTCCTTAGCTATTTCATTAAATAGTTGTTTTTTAACATCTAGTTGACAAATCAGACATAACAGAGTCTTGGTCCACTCCTCAACCACTCCTCTAGGGCTCATTGCCTGATGATAAAGATGACTCATAAACTGCTTTATGATCGGGGTGGCAATTATTACCATCAATGCATTATTGCTTTAGGAGCTCAACTCACCTCTTTCCTTGATGCCTACTGTGTAACAGATAATTAATAACTGCTTTGAGGGATTTTGAATATATTCTTATGTGTCTTCATATATGTGTGCTTGTGTACATTTTATGTGTACAGATGTATGCATTTGTGTGTACACAGCAGATCCCACTTTTAAAACTTTTTCAGAAATCTATTCCAAAAGTGAACCATCTCTGGGCTGGCACTTAGTTCAAGACCTATACTCTCCTTTTTGTCTTTCCCAACAACTCTAGTTTGTTTTTCCCTTTTGTTAAATGTTATCACATATATAATATGTTCTATATCAACATATACAACATAGAAGAATATTGCAACATAGTCAAAAATAGAAGCCCTGTATCTTGCTTGCTTTCTCTTCTACTAGGAAAAATTAAAACAATAAAATGAATAGACACAATTGGAGATGAGTGGCACTGACGTCAAAAAGCAAGAGAAAGGAGCTCCTTAGGATATGACAACTTGCAATATCAGCATAGAGAATGGAATACACTATGCAAGCAGCCAATATCCAAGTTCCTGGCCTGCTGAAAATCACCTTTGCTTAGGAAATGGTTAACAGGGAAATCTCAGAGGGACACATCCCTTTGGATGCTAGTAGCCCTAGTGGTAGGAAAGTTAAACAAATTTCTCAGTCTTGAAACCCAGTTAGAGAAACTGCCTGGAGTCTGAACCCTAGCTCTGCTTAAGCAAAGATGATATGATATTATACATAGGGGAACCAAAAGACTTTACTAAGAGACTATTAAAACCCATAAGAGAGTTTAGTAAAGTTGCAGGATACAAAATCAACACAGAGAAATCAATAGCCTTTGTATACATAAATAATGTCATGGCTTGGAAAGATTAGTTCCATTCAGAATAGCTACAAAAATTTTAAATATGTTGGAATAAATTTAACCAAGGATGTGAAAGATCTCTACAATGAAAATCAGAAAACATACTATACAGCAGTCAAAAACAATGAAATCCGGTCATTTGCAACAAGATGGAGGAATCTGGAAAACATTATGCTGAATGAATTAAGCCAGTCCCAAAGGGACAAATGTCATATGTTCTTCCTGAGCACCAAAGGGGAAACCTGTTGAAGTGGAATGGACACTATGAGAAACAGTGACTTGATCAGCTCTTGTCCTGACTGTTGATGTACAATGTAATACTTTATCCATTTCAGTATTTTCTCTTTGTTTTGTTCTAGTACTATTGGTTGAACTCTGTGATTAACACACAATTATTCTTAGGTGTTTAAATTTTAACTGAAAAGTGATCCCTGTTAAATATAATAGTGGGAATAAGAGAGGGAAGAGATGTACAATTTGGGACTTGCTCAAGCTGACTTGTCCCAAATGGTGAAGTTAGAATCATGCCAGGGGATTCCAATACAATCCCATCAAGGTGGCATGTACCAATGCCATCTCACTAGTCCCAGTGATCAATTTCTGTTCACAATTGATCATAATGATAGGAATAAGAGCCAAAGGAGCACATAAACAAGACTAGTGTCTGCTAATACTAGCTGATAGAATAAAAAAGGGAGAGAACGATCCAACATGGGAAGCAAGATACACAGCAGACCCATAGAATGGCAGATGTCCTAAACAGCACTCTTTTTGCCTCAGAATCAGCCCTTAAGGCATGCAGATCCAGCTGAAAAGCCCATGAGAGTATTACAGGCATGGAAAGCCAAAACACTCTGGAAAAAAAAAAAAAAAAAAAACAACCACCTAAATGAAAGATCTCCACAAGTGAGATCCCAGTGGAAAGAACAGGTCATCAAAGAAGGAGGTACCTTTCTCTGAAGGGAGGAGAGAACTTCCACTTTGACTATGACCTTGTCTAAATATGATCAGAGTTGGTGAACTCAAAAGGCTTCCATAGCCTTGGCGACTCAGGACAAGAGCCTAGGGTGATTACTGATGCCATAAACAAGAGTGTCAATTTGTTAAGTCAACAACAGGAGTCACTGTGCACTTACTCCTCATGTAGGATCTCTGTCCTTAATGTGCTGTACATTGTGATTTAAATGCTATAACTAGTACTCAAACAGTATTTTTCACTTTGTGTTTCTATGTGGGTGCAAACTGTTGAAATCTTTACTTAATATATGCTAAACTGATCTTCTGTATATAAAGAGAATTGAAAATGAATCTTGATGTGAATGGAAGGGGGGAGGGAGAGGGAAAGGGGAGGGTTGCGGGTGGGAGGGAAGTTATGGGGCAGGGGGGAAGCCATTGTAATCCATAAGCTGTACTTTGGAAATTTATATTCATTAAATAAAAGTTAAAAAAAAAAAGAAATAGAAGACACAAGAAATAAAAAAGACTTCTATGCAATGCCAGCAAGCCATATGGTCACCAGTTCGTGTCCTGGCTGTTCCAATTCTGATCCAGTACCATGCTAATGGGCCTGGGAAGGCAGCTGAAATTATCCCAAGTCCTTGGGTCCCTGCACACATGTGGGAGACCCAGATGAAGCTCCTGACTCTTGGCTTTGGCCTGGCCCATCTCCAGCTGTTGTGGCCATTCAGGGAGTATACTAGAGGATAGAAGATCGATCTCTCTTTCTTTTCCTCTCTCTCCCTCTCCCCCCCCCCCCATTGTACTCTTTAATTCTGCCTTCCAAATAAATAATTTTTATTAAAAGAAGCAATAGGCAAACACTAAACCATATCAATATAATAAATTTACTGAACCAGAGAAATGAACAACAAAATAGGAACAAGGTGAAACCAAACAAAAGGAATTTTTGAAAATGGCAGGTCTAGGGGCCAGCAATATGTCTCACTTGGTTAATCCTCTGCCTGCGGTGCCAGCATCCCATATGGGTGCTGGGTTCTAGTCCCGGCTGCTCCTTTTCCAGTCCAGCTCTCTGCTGTGGCCTTGGAAGGTGGTGGAAGATGGTGCAAGTGCTTGGGTCCCTGCACCTGCATGGGAGACCAGGAGGAGGCACCTGGCTCCTGGCTTCGGATCTGTGTAGCTCCGGCTGTAGCAGCCATTTGGGGGGTAAACCAACAGAAGGAAGACCTTTCTCTCTCTCTCTCTCTCTCTCTCTAACTCTGTCAAATAAATAATAAAAAAAATTTTTTTAAATAAAATGGCAGGTCTAAATCTTTACTTATCAATAATAACATGGAATGTAAATGGACTAAATGCTCCTATTCAAAGATACAGAATGGCTAAATGGCTTTTCAAAAAAGACTCAGCAAAATGCTTTCTGTAAGAAACCCACTCCACAAATAAAGGCACAGAAGGAATGAAAGTGAAAGGATGGAAAAAATATAGTCCATGCCAATGGAAACCAAAAGCAAAGAGGAATATCTATATTTATATAAAACAAGATAGACTTTAAGTAAAAAACTGTAAAATTAGATAGATGATCACCATATAAATACCAAAGGATCAATTCAACAAGTAAATATAGTAATTATAAACATATATGCACTTAATACAGGAGCACTCAATTTTATAAAACAAACATTGCTAGATTTAAGGGAAGTGATAGGCTCCAATACAATAATAGTGGAAGATTTCAATAGCCCACTTTCTCAACATCTAAATCATCCAGGAAAAAATGAACACCGAAACATCAGATTTAAACAATACAATGGAAAGAATACACCTAAGAGATGTTTATAGAACAGCTTAAATATATAACCTTTTGATCAGCAGTGGAACATTCTGTAAATTAGATTGTATATTAATTCACAAAACAAGTCGCAACAAATTCAACGAATTAAATTCATATTGTGTTTGTCTGCTGACCACTAAGGAGCAAAATTAGAAATAAAAAAGCAAAAGAAACAAAAAATTGTACAAATACAAGGAGACTGAACAACACACTTTAAAAAAAAAAAAAAAAGATTTATTTATTCATTTGAAAGGGAGAGTTACAGACAGAGTCGGGGCGGGGTGGAGAGAAAGAGAGAGAGAGAGAAAGATCTTCCATCTGCTGGTTCACTCCCCAAATGGCTGCAACAGCCAGGCATGGGCCAATCCAAAGCCGGGACCCAGGAACATCATCCAGCTCTCCCATGTGGGTGCAGGGGCCCAAGCACTTGGGCCATTTTCTGCTGCTTTCCCAGGCCACAGCAGAGAGCTGGACCAGAAGCAGAGCAGCTGGGACTCAAACCAGTGCCCATATGGGTTGTCGGCACTACAGGCAGTGGCTTTACCTGTGACGCCACAGCACTGGCCCCACAATATACATCTGAGTGAATATTGGGTTATGGAGGAAATCAGAGAAGAAACTAAAAAATTTCTTGAAGCAAAATGGAATCACAACATACAAAAATTTATGTGATGTGGAAATGGCTGTACTAAGTGTGAAGTTTAAAGGAATAAACTCCTACATAAAAAAAAATATATCAAATAAACCACCCAGTGATGCATCTCAAGGAACTCCAAACCAGGAAAAAAACAAAGTCAAAATTAGCAGCATCAGTAAATAACAAAGATAAAAGCAGAAATAAATGAGATAGAGAATAAAAATAAATGAAATGAAGAGGTTTTGTGAAAATACGCAAATGACAAACATGTAGCTGGACTAACAGATGAAAAAAGAGCAGACACAATAACATCACAGAAAAAAAAAGGAGACATTACAACTGGTACCAAAGAAATAGGAACAACTATAAGGCAAAAATATTGAAAACCTAGAGGAAATGGGTAAATTTCTTGAAAAATACACTACTAAAATTGAACCAGGAATACATAGGAAACATAAAAGACCAATAATAAGTAATGAGATTGAGTCAATGATAAAAATTTTCTGAACAAAGAAAATCTCATGGCATGATAGTTTCATTGCTAACTTTTATTAAATATCTAAGGAAGAATTAATATAAATCTTTCTGAAACTATTCCAAAAATGTGAAAGGGAAGAAAATCTCCCTAAATCAGAGCATAATAAAAAGAAAGCTATACAATAATATATAAACATCTCTGAACAGAAATGTAAAATTCCCAGTAAAATACTAGAAATTCAAATCCAACAGTACCTCAAAAAGGTCATGACAAAGTAGATTAATCCTGGAATGTAACAACGATTCACTATATGCATTTCAATAAGTATAATGCATTATTTCAACAGAACAAAGGACAAAAATCATATGATCACCTTGACAGACACAGAGGAATCATTTGATAAAATTCAATGAAAATTTTATGATAAAGTTCCTGAACAAATTAGGTATAATTGGAAAATACCTCAACATGATAAAAACTATACCTCTATACATGACAAACTCACCACCAACATCATATTGAATTGGGAAACACTGAAAACATTTCCTCTAAGATCTAGATCTAGAAAATGAAGTCCATGTTTACCACTCTTATTGAAATAACACTGTAAATTTAAATCAGAGAAGTTAGACAACAGAAGGATTAAAATATAAGTGAATAGAAAGGGAAGAAGTCAAATTAGATTTGTTGGCAGATGATATGGTTCTGTATGTTGCAAGAGCTAAAAGACTCCACCAAAAGCCTATTAGAAATGATAAATTAATTTGGTAAAGTTGCAGGATATTAAATCAGTACACATAAACCACTAACATTTTTATACATCAATAATGAACAGTCTTAACAGGAACGTGTATAGCAATTAGTGCCTAAAACAAGGAATTGGAAATATGTCAAATATATGATCTAACACTGCATCTTAAATGCATAGAAAAACATGAACAAACCAGCCCAAAATTGGTAGGAGAAAAGAAATAATAAAAATTAGAAAAGAAATAAAAGAAATTAAAATTTAAAAATGATAAAATCAGTATAATGAAAAGCTGTTTTTTGAAAAAATAATCAACAAAATTGATACACTATTTGCTCCACTAACCAAAAAAATGGGAGAAGGTCTAAATTAATAAAATCAGAGCTGAAAAATAGATATGACTGATACCACAGAAATAAAAAGAATAATAATAAATTACTACAAATAGATAAATTCCAACAAATTGGAAAATACAGAAGAAACATATACACTTGTGGACAAATACAATTTACCAAAATTTATGAAGACATAAAATTCTAAATAGACTAATAACCAATATAGAGATTGAATCAGTAATAAAGGCCCTCCCAAAAAAGAAAACCCCAGGAATGAATTTCTTTACTGCTGAATTCTACCAAACTTTTAAAGAAGAACAAATCACAATTCTTCCAAACTATTCAAACCAATTGAAAAAACAGGGAATCCTGAACTCCTCCTATGAGGCCAGCATCACCTTAAATTCAAAACCAGAAAAACACACAACAAAGAAAGGGAACTATAGTCCAGTATTTCTGGTGAATGTAGATTCAAAAGTCCTCAACAAAATACTAGCTAATCAAACTCAACAGCACTTAAAAAAGATCATTCACTCAGATCAATAGGAATTATCCCAGGGATGCAGGGACATTTCAACATATGCAAATCAATACAGATGATATATCACATTAAGAAATTTAAGGATAAAGAACATATGATTATCTCAATAGATGCACAAAAAGCATTTGATAAAATACTACAGCCTTTCATGATAAAAACCTTAGGCAAATTGGATATAGAAGACACATACCTCATGGCAATATATGACAAAACCATTCATATTGAATGGGGTAAAGCTAGAAGCATTTCCACTAAGATTCAGAACCAGACAAGGATGCCCAATCTCACCACTGCTATTCAATATAGTTCTGGAAGTTTTAGCCAGAGCCATTAGGCAAGAAAAAGAAATCAAAGGGATACAAATTGGAAAAAAGGAAGTCAAATTATCCCTATTTGCAGTTGACATGATACTATAATTAGGGTACTTAGAAGATTCTGCTAAGATTATTGTGGGCTGGCACTGAAGTGTAGCAGATAAAGCAGCTGCCTGGAGTGTCAGCATCCCATTCGGGTGCCAGTTTGAGTCCTGGCTGCTCCACCTCTGGTCCAGCTTTCTGATATGGCCTGGGAAAGCAGTGTAAGATGGCCCAAGTGCTTGGGCCCCCGTACCCATGTGAGAGACCCAGAAGAAGCTCCTGGCTCCTATCTTCAGATTGGCACAGCTCTGGCCATTGCAGCCATTTGAAGAGTGAACCAGAGTGTGGAAGACTTCTCTTTCTCTGCTTCTGCCTCTGTGTAACTCTGCCTCTCAAATAAATAAATAAATAAATATTTTAAAAGAGAGAGAGATTAAATAAATAAATAAATGCTTTAAGATGCTTTGAGAGAGAAAGAGAGAGAGAGAGAGAGAGAGAGAGAGATTGAGATTACTGGAACCTATAAGAGAATTTGGCAAAATGCAATATATAAAAATCAATAGCATTTGTATATACTAACAATGCCATGGCTGAGAAAGAACTTGTAGGGTCAGTTCCATCCACAATAGCTATAAAAATACATAAATACATTGGGACAAATTTAACCAAGGATGTGAAAGATCTCCACAATAAAATTATAAAGAATACACAAAAAATGGAAAAAAAATCTTTTATGTTTACGGATTAGAAAGATACCATCAAAATTTCCATACTACCCAAAGCAATTTACAGATTCAATGCAATTCCAATCAAAATACCATTCTTCTTAGATCTAGAAATACAATCTTAAAATTCATACTGAAACCCATGAAATCCAGAATTGCTGAAGCAATCCTAAATAATATAAACAAAAGTGGAGGCACCACAATACCGGATTTCAAAACATACTATAGGACAACTATAAACAAAACAGCCTGTTATATGAACAAAAATAGACATGTGAACAAATGGGACAGCATAGAAACCCTATAAATTAATCTACATATCTACAACCAACTAATTTTGACAAATGAGCTAAAATAAATCCCCAAAGAAAGAACAATCTCTTCAACAAATGATGTTAGAAAAATTGGATCTCCATATGTTGAAGTATGAAACAAGACCCCTACTTGACATCCTGTACAAAAATCAGCTCACAATGGATCAAGGATCTAACCCTAAGACCTAAAACTCTAAAGCTATCAAAGTACTAGAGAAAACCATAGGAGAAACACTGTAAAACATAAGCCTAGGCAAGATATCTTGGATAAGACCCAGTATCATAGGCAATATAGGCAAAAGTAGACAAGTAGAATTAAATCAATGTACAGAGTTTCTACACAGCAAAGGAACCACTCAACAAATTAAAAAGGCAACAGACAGAATTGGGGAAAATATTTACAAGCTACATATCTGATAAGTGATTGATATGTAGAATATACCAGGATCTCAGGAAACTCAACAACCACAAAACAAACAATACAGTTAAAAAATGGGTGGAGGACATGAACAAGAAATTTTCAAAGGATAAAATACAAATGGCCAACAGATACATGAAAAAATGATGATGATCACTCCTCGTCAGGGAAATACAAATAAAAACCACAACGAGGTTTTACCTTACTCCATTTAGAATGACTATCATCCAAAAATAATAAATAAATAAATAAATAAATGCTAATGAGGATGCGGAAAAAATGTTGATGGGAATGTAAAATAGTACAACCATTATGAAAGACAGCATGAAGATTCCTCAGAAATCTGAAAACAGATCTACTATATGACTCAGCCATCCCACTCCGAGGAATATACCCATAGGAAATGAAATCAGCATATGAAAGAGTTATCTGTACCACCATGTTTATGGCAGCTCAATTGACAGTTGCAAAGATATGGAATCAACATAGATGCCCATCAACAAATGACTGTATAAAGAAAATATGGTATATATACATGATGGAATACTACTCATCCATAAAGGAATGAAATTCTATCTTTTCAACAAAATCAGTACAACTGGAGACCACTATACTTACTGAAACAATCCAGACCCAAAAAGATAAATATAAGTGTTCCTTGATTTGTGGTAGCTAATATTTAGAGTACAAAAACAGAAAAACTCTGAGTTTACATTAGTGAAATTGACATCTTATGATTTGATTTTTATTTATCGCCATTGTCTATGTTCGTGTTGAGTAGTGATTTTTTTCTGCTTTTTAACTATCAAACAGTATATTTAGTAGACTATTACTACACTTGATCTTAGCCAAAAGGCTGAGAAGCAATTTAGTAGATATACAAAGCAATTTAAATATCTTATCACAAAAATTAAAACACTAAAATAAGATAAGGAAGGAGGAGAGGGGAAACTATCATTATGTTCTTAGAATTGTATCTTTGAAATACATGAAATCTGTTCACTATATTAGTAGAAAAGAAAATAATTAGGTAAAAGATCAGAATAAATATTCCTCAAGAGGAAATAGAAACGCCAACAAGTATATTTTTAAAAATGCTCTGTAATATTAGCCATTAGGGAAATGCAGGTCAAATCAAGATACCATCTCACTCCAGTTAGATTCACTATCTGTGAAAAAGATGAAAAATAACAAATACTAGGGAGGATGTGGAAAAAAAAGGGCTGTTTATACTGCTGGTACATCCATTATATAGAACAGTATGGGGACATCTTTAAAACCTAAAAATAGATCTACATATGATCTAGCTGTCCATCTTATGATATTATCTATCCAAAGAAATGAAATAAGCATATCAAAAGATAGTTGTATTTCCAGCATCATTCACATTAACCAAGATATGGAATTAACCAAGATGCACAGTGACAGATTAATGAATATATGAAACAGAGTGAAACATTATTCAGCTATAAAAATGGAAAATCTTTAACTTGTAGCCAAATGGATGAGGACAGCGTGTTAAATGAAATAATCCAGATCCACCAAATACTGTATATTTTCATATATATGGAATCTAAAAAAAAACAAAGTTAATACGAACATAGAACGGTAATTACTGGAGACTGGGAAGGGTAGGGGTGCAGGAATAGGCAGACTGGTTATTGAGTACAAAAACAGTTGAGTAGAGAAAATAAGTTCTACTATTCCACAGAAAAGTTGAATAACTATGATTCCCAATTTTGTATATTTTATGAAGCACTAGAAGAGAGGAGCTTGAAGACTCAAACATTAATAAATTATTAGAAAATAGAAATGATACTTATCTGATTTATCAATGCACACTGTATACTTGTGTTGTATCCCATAAAAATGTACCAACATTACATCTTAATGCACAAAATATGAAAAATTCCTGTGTGCATTTTTAATAATCAACTATGTTAGACTATTTCCCAAATTACAAATTTAGGAAATATTATAACCAGCTAAATTATAACCACCTTAAGAAGTCTTGATCTTATCTTATTTTATAGCTTGAAATGGCCTACCACAATTTCAGCAACATGGTAACTACTCAGTATATTTCACTATCTTGATTAATATGATCACATGATTATTATAAAATAATTGCTTGAAGACCTTCTCAAAGGTTTCCCATTTCCCTTTCTCTAACATTTTCCCTTAACTAATAACTGATGTTAAATGATTGCCTTCATTTAACCCCAGTTGGTGGTGCCTTTTTCTTTCCAAGCATTTCACACTCTTCATAGTCTTGATCCAGTTCCTACCAATAGACCACTTTGATATTGCTCTAATAGTATACTTTTTTCTTTTGAGTTGCTTCAATTTTCATGTTTCAAGAATATCTTCTCTAGGCTGGCGCCGTAGCTCAATAGGCTAATCCACCACCTAGCGGCACTGGCACAGTGGGTTCTAGTCTGGTCAGGGCGCTGGATTCTGTTCCAGTTGCCCCTCTTCCAGGCCAGCTCTCTGCTGTGGCCAGGGAGTGCAGTGGAGGATGGCCCAAGTGCTTGGGCCCTGCACCCGCATGGGAGACCAGGAGAAGCACCTGGCTCCTGCCTTCGGATCAGCACGGTGCGCCGGCCACAGTGTGCCAGCTGTGGTGGCCATTGGAGGGTGAACCAACGGCAAAAGAAGACCTTTCTCTCCGTCTCTCTCTCTCTCACTGTCCACTCTGCCTGTCAAAAAAAAAAAAAAAAAAGAATATCTTCTCATCTGCCTTCAAACAAATGAAGAACATAATCAAGTCTCTAAATCTAAATTCTCAGCCGGCTCTGCGGCTCACTAGGCTAATCCTCCACCTAGCCGCGCCGGCACACCGGGTTCTAGTCCCAGTAGGGGTGCCGGATTCTGTCCCGGTTGCCCCTCTTCCAGGCCAGCTCTCTGCTGTGGCCAGGGAGTGCAGTGGAGGATGGCCCAGGTGCTTGGGCCCTGCACCCCATGGGAGACCAGGAAAAGCACCTGGCTCCAGGCTCCTGCCATCGGATCAGCGCGGTGCGCCGGCCGCAGCGGCCATTGGAGGGTGAACCAACGGCAAAGGAAGACCTTTCTCTCTGTCTCTCTCTCTCACTGTCCACTCTGCCTGTCCAAAAAAAAAAAAAAAAAAAAAATCTAAATTCTCAAGAACTTCTCTTTACCCCTCATTCTATTTTCCTATCTTCTGTCAGTATGTAGTATTATACACCAACTGGCTTTATGCCTCTGTTAATGTTACAAAGATCAAAAATGATTGGAACTGTTGATGTACAATGTAATACTTTATCCCTTTTAGTATTTTTTTGTTCTAGTTCTATTGGTTGAACTCTGTGATTAACACACAATTATTCTTAGGTGTTTAAATTTTAACTGAAAAGTGATCCCTGTTAAATATAAGAGTGGGAATAAGAAAGGGAGGAGATGTACAATTTGGGACTTGCTCAAGCTGACTTGTCCCAAATGGTGGAGTTAGAAACGTGCCAGGGGATTCCAATACAATCCCATCAAGGTGGCATGTACCAATGCCATCTCACTAGTCCCAGTGATCAATTTCAGTTCACAATTGATCACACTGATAGGTCTAAGAGTCAAAGGGATCACACAAACAAGACTAGTGTCTGCTAACACTAACTGATAGAATCAAAAAGGGAGAGAATGATCCAACATGGGAAGCGGGATATACAGCAGACTCATAGAATGGCAGATGTCCTAAATAGCACTCTGGCCTCAGAATCAGCCCTTAAGGCATTCGGATCTGGCTGAAGAGCCCATGAGAGTATTTTAGGCATGGAAAGCCAAGACACTCTGGGGAAAAAAAAAAAAAAAAGAATCTGCGAGTGAGATCCCAGTGGAAAGAACGGGGCCATCAAAGAAGGAGGTACCTTTCTCTGAAGGGAGGAGAGAACTTCCACTTTGACTACAACCCTGTCGGAATAAGATCGAAGTTGGCGAACTCAAAAGGCTTCCATAGCCTTGGCAACTCATGACTAGAGCCTAGGGAGTTTACTGACGCCATAAACAAGAGTGTCAAATTGTTGAGTCAACAATAGGAGTCACTGTGTAATTACTTCTCATGTGGGATCTGTCCTTAATGTGTTGTCCAATGTGAAGTAATGCTATAACTAGTACTCAAACAGTATTTTACACTTTGTGGGTGCAAACTGATGAAATCTTTACTTAATATATACTAAATCGATCTTCTGTATATAAAGATAATTGAAAATGAATCTTGATGTGAATGGAATGGGAGAGGGAGCAGGAGATGGGAGGGGTGCGAGTGGGAGGGAAATTATGGAGGGGAGAGCCATTGTAATCCATAAACTGTACTTTGGAAATTTATATTTACTAAATAAAAGTTAAAAAAAAGATTGGAAGTATAGTAAATTTTAATATAAGGAAAGGTATACCTGGAACCAAAGATAAATAGAAAGAGGCCATGGAACTGGTATCTTCACTGCATGGTGTAGGGATAAGCAAGAAATATAAACCACATTTTGAATTTTTTCTACATATACTACTATTGCACATGCTGTTAATCCTATGATTTTCTTTTATGATTACAGTTGTAACTATATTATATTCACAAATTATCTTATACACTTTTGTGACAGAGGTTATAAAGAACATGCTAGAAGTCTTCAATTTGGAAGTCCATTAAAATTAAGCTGGACATTATCAAGAAAATGAAAACAAAATGTACAGAATGGGAAAAATGATTGCAAATAATATATCTGATAAGGGATTTGTATCTAGAGGGTAAAAGAACTCTTATAACTCAATAATAAAAATTCAGCAACCCAATTAAAAATAGATAAAGAGTTTGAATAGACATTTATCCAAACAATATATACAAATGCCCAATAAGGACATGAAAAGATACTCAACATTACTAGTTATTAGGGAAATTCAAATAAAAAGATACTCATTGGGGCAGGCATTTGATCTGGTTGGGTTGCCTGAATCCCATATCAAAGTGCCTTGGTTCAAGTCCCAGCTTTTCAATTTCCAGCTTCCTGTTAATGCACATCCTGGGAAAAATCAGATAACTCAATAGTCCTTATACTCACATGGAGATCAGGATTAAGTTCCTAGCTCCTGGCTTCTTTCTGAGCAGACCCAGCCAATAACTAATTGATTAAAATACAGCACTTTATAACCAGAAACATAACATGCATTGGTAAGGATGTGGAGAAACCGTAACACATACACTGATCATAAGAATATATAATGATGCAGCCATTTTTCCAAAGAGTTCAGCATTACCTCAAATTGCTAAACATATAATTGTCATAAGACTCAGCAATTCTACTCCTACATGTAAACCCAAGATAAATTAAAACACATTCCACCCAGAAACTAACAGATAGTTGTTCATAGGAGCATTATTTACAATGGCTAAAACATGTAAACTATCCAAATAAATACCAACTGATGAATTGGTGGACAAACTATGGTATATTCACACAATGTAATGTTGTTCATCCATAAAAAGATTTGAAGTGACTACAGATGCTACAACATGAATGAATCTCAAATACATTGTGGTAAATTAAAGAATCCAGACACACACATGTGCACACACACATACACACACACAGATACACACACACCACCACTGATTATATGATCTCATTTATTTCAGATGGTCATTATAAGCAAATATATAGAAAAATAAAATAAATAAGTAATTATTGGGGCTAAGAGGGATAGGGGAGAAAGGGAAGTGACTGCTAATGTATACAGGTATCCTTTCGGAATGATAAAAATATTCTAAAACTAGATTATGGTGATTGTCTATAATTTAATACATATATTAAGACCATATAAATGTATACTTTATGAGGGAAACTATTTTATGGTATGTAATTTGAACTTTACCACTGTATAAAATTACTGACACTTGCTAGAGGAGGTAGAGCAAGATACCCCATAGAGATATCAAAAAGATGCCTTGGAAACTCATGACTGGAGCATAGGGAGATTACTGATGCCATAGACAGGAGTGTCAATTGGTAAAGTCAACAACAGGAGTCACTGTGCACTTACTCCTCATGTAGGATCTCTATCCTTAATGTGCTGTACATTGAGATTTAATGCTATAACGAGTACTCAAACAATATATTTCACTTTGTGTTTCTATGGGGGTGCAAACTGTTGAAATCCTTACTTAATGCATACTAAACTGATCCTCTGTAAAAAAAAAGAAATTATCAATTCCCAACTTGACTCTCACTGGGATTAAACATGACAATAGGTCTGCTCTGATTTCATCATCATTTTAAAAAATCATCTATTATTTTTCACTTTATGTTTCTGTGTGGGAGCAAACTGTTGAAATCCATACTTAATGTATACTAAGCTGATCTTCTGTATATTAAGATAATCGAAAATGAATCTTGATGTGAATGGAAGGGGAGAGGGAGTGGGAAAGGGGAGGGTTGTGGGTGGGAGGGACGGTACAGGGGGAAAGCCATTGTAATCCATAAGTCGTACTTTGGAAATTTATATGCATTAAATAAAAGTTTAAAAAAAAAAAAAGAACAAGGAGGGAAAGTTGCTGTACAGAAGGAGGAGGAAGAAGAGGAGGAAGAGGAGAAGAAGAGGAGGAGGAGGAAAAGAGGAGGAGGAGGAGGAAGAGAAGTCTTTAGAGACAGTAGTAAGAAGAATAAAGACAGACCCATGAAGAAATTTTAATAATGTAAACAAATTTAGAGTCCTCCTAATTTATTTTTCTCATTTTATATATTAAGAAGTCAAGGCTTAAAAACTGGAAACCATTGCCCTAAGAAACTTGTTTCGTTTTCTCATTGCTGGTTGAATGTACCTTCTGTATTTTACTGATACTGTTTTACCAATAAAGTGTGTCATGTTTTACTTGTAAAAAAAAAAAAAAAAAAAAAAAAAAAAAAAAAAAAAAAGATACCAATTTCAACAGGTATATATGTACCATGTTTCCCTTACAAGAGCTAAGGGACAACAATGTCTGGTTTCAGTATAATAATAAGCAAAGATGCTCTGATAAATCAGGGGGAAAAGTTGCCCACAACATTCCTCCACCAGCTCTAAGTAGCACAGTGTGAAGAGAGACTTCTTGCCCTCTGGTGGGAGAAGAGAGGGAATCAACTTCAGACCTTAAGCATGAGACCCAGTAACAGACTTTCCATAAAAATAAGACCCAGATAGGACCCAGTGGTTCCTGCCCCTAGGTGCGTAAATACAAAGTGAACATTTAGGCCTTCCTTAGCTAGGCAACCATAGGACCATCTCCATCACTACTTCCCTAACCTCTGGCAGAGGGGGAAGAAGAATCCAGTGGGTGTGCAATAGCACAGGAAAAGGACCTTAGCACTATGTCTTAGACCTCAGAGTGGGACCTGCCACTGTGAACCCAGCACCATATAAAGCCTAAAGGTCTCTGTCTTCAGGGTAGTACTTTCACAGGAAGACTCTAAATTTCACTGCCATCAGATCTATTTCCCAGTGCAATGGACTGAACTAAGTCTATAAGGAAAGAAATAATTAAATTCAGAGCACAAATAAGTGATATAGGAAATGAAATAAGGCAATAAAATGAAGAGGTTGTCTTTTGAAAAGATAAACAAAATTTACAAACCATTAGCTAGACTAAGACAAATAAAGACTCAAATAATTAAAATCAGAAATGTAAAGAGAGACATTATAAATGTCACTACAGAAATATAAAAGATTGTTGGAAATTATTATGGACAATTATATAAAATTGGTAACCTAGAAGAAATGGGCAAATTTCTGAATGATGAAGAAATCGAATACCTGAATAGACTGATAATGAGTAGCAAAAGAAAATCAGTAATAAAAAGTCTCCAATCAAAGAAAATCTCAGGGCTGGCGCCGTGGCTCACTAGGCTAATCCTCCGCCTTGCAGCGCCAGCACTCCGGGTTCTAGTCCCGGTTGGGGCACTGGATTCTGTCCCAGTTGCTCCTCTTCCAGGCCAGCTCTCTGCTGTGGCCAGGGAATGCAGTGGAGGATGGCCCAGGTCCTTGGGCCCTGCACCCATGGGAGACCAGGAGAAGTACCTGGCTCCTGCCATTGGATCAGCGCGGTGTGCCAGCCGCAGTGCTCTGGCCATGGTGGCCATTGGAGGGTGAACCAACGGCAAAGGAAGACCTTTCTCTCTGTCTCTCTCACTGTCCACTCTGCCTGTCAAAAGATAAAAAAAAAAAAAAATCTCAGAATCAGATGGCTTCATGGCTGAATTCTGACTTAAGATTTAAGGAATAAATGACCCTAATTAGTCTTAAATTATTCTAAAAAATTTAAGAGGAAGGAATTCTTCCACTCATTCTATGAAATCAGCATTACCTTGTTACTAAAACCACACAAATACACAATAATTAAAGAAAGTTACAGGTCAATATCCTTGAGGAATATAAATGCAAATATCCTCAACATATTACTAGCAACCTAAATCCAATATCGCATTAAAAAATTGTTCATCATGATCAAGTAGGATTCATCACAGTGATGCAAGGTTACCTAGACGCAAATCCATAAATAGAGTACAACACATCAATAGAATGAAGGATAAAAAACCGTATCCTCTCAATAGATGCAGAAAAGCTATTTGGTAAAAATTGAATAGCCCTTCATAATAAAAACCATGAGGGGTCGGCAGTGTGGCACAGCGGATAAAGCCGCTGCCTCCAGTGCTAGCATCCCCTATGGGCGCCGGTTCGAGTCCTGGCTGCTCCACTTCCAATCCAGCTCTCTGTCATGGCCTGGGAAGGCAGTAGAAGATGGCCCAAGTCCTTGGGCCCTTGCACCTATATGGGAGACCCAGAAGAAGCTCCTGACTCCTGGCTTCACATCTGCTCATCTCCAGATGTTGCGGCCAATTGGGGAACGTAACTCTTTCAAATAAATAAGTAAATGTTTTTTAAAAAAACGAACAAATTAAATAGGAGTATCAGACCTCAATGTAATAAAGCTCATCTGTAATAGGACTAGGCTTGGTTCTGAGCTTGAGTTCCACTGGGGGAAAAAAAAATCACAGGAAATTCACAGAAAGCATTGCCTTCCATTTTACAGGTTCATAAAGAATAAACAGTTCCTGTTTACAAAGGACATTGGTTGGAGAAGTTAAAGGAGGGTGCTGTTTTATGGTCAAAAATGTAAGCTGCATTTGAAAAAAACACTTTTGAAAATTTTTTTAAAGATTTATTTATTTGTTTGAAAGGCAGAGGCAGAGAGAGAGAGAGAGAGAGAGAGAGAGAGAGAAAGAGAGTCTTCCATCCACTGGTTCACTTCCCAGATGGCGCTGGGCTGATTTGAAACTAGGAGCCAGGAGCTTCCTCCAGGTCTCCTATGCGGGTGCAGGGGCCCAAGGACTTCGATAATTTTTCACTGCATTCCCAGGCCATAGCAGAGAGCTGGATTGGAAGTGGAGTAGCCGGGACTAGAACTGGTGCCCATATGGGATGCTCACACTGGAGGCAGAAACTTAGTCTCCTACTCCACAGTGCCGGCCCCAGCATCCTTCTCTGGTTCCAGATTTTAGAGAAAACCTTTGCTTCCCCTCATTGTCTGATGTTTGCTATTAGCCTGTTAATTCAGCATGGTATTGGCATAAAAACAGACAAATAGGTCAATGGAACATAATAGAGACTCTAGAAGTAAACCTATGAATCTATAGCTAGCTCATCTTCGACAGTAGTACTAAGAACACAAATGATAGTGGGAAAAATGGATATTCACATGCAGAAGAACAAAGCTAGACCCCTGTTTCTCATCTTGTAGTAAAACCAACTCAAAATGAATTTAAGAATTAAGGTGCTGGCGCCGTGGCTCAATAGGCTAATCCTCCATCTGTGGCACCGGCACACCGGGTTCTAGTCCCGGTCGGGGCGCTGGATTCTGTCCCAGTTGCTCCGCTTCCAGGCCAGCTCTCTGCTATGGCCCGGGCGTGCAGTGGAGGATGGCCCAAGTGCTTGGGCCCTGCACCCACATGGGAGATCAGGAGGAAGCACCTGGTTCCCAGCTTTGGATCAGCATGGCGCGCCGGCCATGGCGGCCATTGGAGGGTGAACCAATGGCAAAGGAAGACCTTTCTCTCTGTCTCTCTCACTGTCCACTCTACCTGTCAAAAAAAAAAAAAAAAAAAAAAGAATTAAGGTAAGACTTAAAAATTTGAAACTACTAAAAGACATAGTGGATATAGATCAAAATATTGGATTGGGCAATGATTTTTTAAAATATTCATTGTATCTACTTGAAAGTAAGAATTAGAGGGGTGGGGTAGAGACAGAGAGATCTTTCATCTGCTGTTTCACTCCCCCAAATTGCTGTAACAGAGAAGACTGGGCCAGACCAAAGCCAGGAACTTTTTCTAGGTCTCTCACGTGGGTGCAGGGACCTATCACTAGGGTCATCTTCCACTGTTTCCCCAGGCACATTAGCAGGGAGCTGGATTGGAGGTGGAGCAGCCAGGACTCTAACCAGCACCCATATGGGATGCTGATGTTACAGGTGGTGGCTTTAACTGCTTCACCACAACACTGGACCCAATTTCATTTTTAGAAGATCCCAAAACTACGGAGGAAAAAAAATAGACTTAATGAAACTAAAGGCTTCTGGATAGCAAAGGAAATAATGAACTAAGAGGCAGCTTACAGAATGAGAACAAATCTGCAAGTTATACATCAGACAAGGACAGTTTATCACATTACCTAGTGATTTAGTTAAGTGCATGGCCCATGTGAACAGCCCTCATGCTTACTGACTTAGCTAGAAAGGCTCACAAACCCTTGTGGATAGATATCAGAATCCTGGAGGACATTTAAAAAAATTCCTGGGAGCTTATCACAGATCTATGAAGTGAGTCTTTTCGCCAGAGAGAGACAGACATGGGTAGTGATAGGTAGGAAACTCTATGCTTGGAACTACCTCCACTGTTTCCAAGCATTTATCAGCTATACAATATATATTAACCAGATTTATTTTGTAACATTGGATTACTTTAATCCCTATAATATCTGATCCAGGAACAAATGATGGCAAACATATTCTGATCCCACCAGTGCTCTGCTGTCAGCATGGCAGTTATATAGAATACACATGCTGATTTGAAATAGGTTGAGGAACTGGATGATGAACATAAATTCCTGGTAGCAGAATAACCTTGACATAGCCAAGGATAACTGCTCACCATTTTCTTATGAATTATTTAAAAATAAAGAAAATCAATTACTAGCTCCTTATCTAATTAATTCTAAATGTTATTGACAGCCATGATCAATACAAAAGGAAACGACAACAGTTAAAGCTATAAAAAAAAGGGGTAGGGGGCCGGTGCCACGGCTCACTAGGCTAATCCTCCGCCTTGCGGCGCCAGCACACCGGGTCCTAGTCCCGGTCGGGGCGCCGGATTCTGTCCCAGTTGCCCCTCTTCCAGGCCAGCTCTCTGCTGTGGCCAGGGAGTGCAGTGGAGGATGGCCCAAGTGCTTGGGCCCTGCACCCCATGGGAGACCAGGAGAAGTACCTGGCTCCTGCCATAGGATCAGCGCAGTGCGCTGGCCGCAGTGCACCAGCCAAGGCGGCCATTGGAGGGTGAACCAATGGCAAAAGGAAGACCTTTCTCTTTGTCTCTCTCTTTCCCTGTCCACTCTGCCTGTCCAAAAAAAGGGGGGGGGGGGTTGGGATTTGGTGCTATTTGGGTTGATTACATTCTACATCATAGCACCTGGTTCAAATTCCAGTTCCTCTGCTTCTGGTCCAGCTTCCCCCTAATGTGCATCTAAGGAGGTATCAGGTGATAGCTTATAAACCTGGTCCAATGCCCCCACCCCCCACATAAGAGACTTGGATAGAGTTCTAGGCTCCTGGCATCAGCCTGGCCAAGGCCCAACTTTTGCAAGCATTTGGAAAGTGAACCAGGGGATGGAGGATTCTCTCTCTCTGTTTCTCTATGTCTCTCTGCTTTTTAAATAAAATGAAAATAAATAAACTAAAACTGTTTACTGGACATGGGATCTGACTGAAGAATTATGTCTTCATGCTCACATTGAAACATGGAAATACTGAGTAAGGAAAAATTAGACTTGGCAGAAGTAATCAACGCTAAAAATTGCCAACAGCGAAATTGATCCATGTAAAATTTTATTATTACATAAAATTGACAGAAGAATCAATTTTTTACTAATTCATGTGAATAATTTGAACTGAGATTCTTAGAGTTGCTCTGAAAAAGCTTGCATGAATGATGGAAAAAAGACAAGAGACATTCAAATATGCTTTCTAGAGAGTGTCTGAAGATTAAATGGCCTTTTTCCCTCTTATTTTACCAACCCAAGAGGTTATAAATTTTCCCTTGCCCACCTATTGGTGTTCTTATTGAAACGTGCCTTCCTTATTTCCATTATTTATATAGAATTTATCTAATTTGGGTTTGTTTTTACATACAGACACTGACTGGTAGGAAAGCATAATAAAATATTATGAGTTGTAGTTTATACTTGGCCTGCAGTATTTTAGCTCATAAATTGTCCAAATAAAAAAAGATGAGTATAAAGAAGACAATTTTTCTTGATAATTACTACACCTGTGAGTTATAATGTGTGGCTTCTAATGGAGTTGGGAAGGGGCAGATTTGGAAGGAGTTTATAGGTGAGTTTATAGGCAAAACATCATCAGTAAAATTTACAGGAAAGAATTTATCCAAGCCAGAGGGAACACCTATATGAGGGACACCTTGTACCACAGGACTATAGATAACATAAGGTCAGTGGTTTAGACAAAGGTTCTGAGAATGAACTCCCTTCTCAAAATTAACCTTGAAGCTTTGAATGCCCTGTTGATAGGGATAAGGGCATGGAGACTGGTATGGCTTCAATACGCATTTGCTCTGAATGCTTATGGTCTGCCTACTGCCCAACAATTGAACTACCTTTATCTTTCAAAGAGCATTGAATACCTCCTAACTTTTAAATCAAAGTCTTTCTCTAAGCCATTAATCTCTTTTTCTAGCTTTTGACATTACCAACCATTCTCTCACCTCTTGGCTTCTACTCTATGTTATTTTTATAATTCAAATTATACATCTCTTTCTTGATCTTATAACACCACTTCTTTCATAATTCATTTGGTCACTATTTACTCCAAGAGGCAGTCTTAAAAAAAACTTAAAACACTGATGATAAAAGAAGTGGGAATGGTTGTGAGGTCTAGAGTTAATGGTCTCCACCACAGGTAATCATTTTACTCTGATTTGTTCAGTGTTCTTCATTAAATCTATTTGATGATATGTGTAGCGGCTTCCTAAAGAAAAAGGGTATCTATCTCCTACCTCAGATTTTAATGAAAATGCTAAAGAAAAATGATTTTTAATTATTTTATTAAATATAGAACATAGTTATTCCCAGAGATGAAATGAAGATACCTTGACCTTTGCATCTGCAGTCTCAACCACTATTTTTCCATCATTTTTCATTCCTTTAATCTCAACCACAGCATAAATGTTCTTATAACCATGAACCAAGCATTTTTTCTTTCCTATAGAGAAGAAAATGGATTGTAGCTATAGTATTGTACAAATACACATTGCACACTTTCATACTGATAGATGTGTCATTTCTTAAGTCTGATTGTTCTCTTGGAGTCACCAATACAGGAAATTGCGAAGTTAGATAATATCAAGAAAGCATATTCTGAAGATACAGCCACACAATGACCTAATAGAAACAAGAAACATCCTAGCAAGCAGGGGTTTGTGAACACCAAGACTGCTTTGCTGCAAGATACTCGTTAACACCTGCTGCAACCTTCTACAATGCCCAAAACACACACCCTAACACTTAACTCCACTGAAGACTCCAAACAGTTTCCCTGGTGCTCACACCCCTTTCCCCCCTTAAAATCATATTCAGAAAGGTCTGATGACAAGTGAAAATGCAGGTTCATGTTCATGTCCTTTAGAATTTCTTTAGATCTCAAGTTTAGTCTTGCTTGGAATAAGGGTCTTCCTAAGAGAATGAAATGGTAGAATTGAAGGAGTGCTGAAGAGATAGAATGTGGTTTACTTTTGTGATACAACTTAACCAACTCATATTATTTCCTCCAATACATTTTTTTCCTTTTTTCAGCCTCCTTGCCTCCATGCCTCATCCCTAAGCCATGGAGCCCTCCCTCCACAAAGTGATCAACCAATAAGCTCTTCTTGGCCTCACTTCAGTAACTCTCAGGTTCTCTCCACCCGAGGCCAACAGCCAATGAAGATGATTAAGAAATACACTTTGAAAGAAAAATTAGTCTTATCAGAAATTTGCAGAAATCCCAGAGTGACCCTTCAGACATGGAGGGGAAAATGTCTTGGAAAAGGAAAAATCCTAGCCTGTGGCAACCATAGAACTAACAGGGAGTACCAGCTCAGTCACAGCCATAGCCACAACCACTAACACATGAATCACAGAGGCTAGAGTATCCCTCCCGGCCCGCATCAGAAGATGTTTTCCCCCAGGATGGGCAATGGGGCTGGGGAAGGAATATGTGCCCAGGAGTAGAAGGTGGGCACCATTAGCCCCCCCCCCTTTTTTTTCTTTTTGACAGGCAGAGTGGACAGTGAGAGAGAGAGACAGATAGAAAGGTCTTCCTTTTTGCCGTTGGTTCACCCTCCAATGGCCGCCCCGGCCGGCACACCACGCCGATCCAATGGCAGGAGCCAGGTACTTCTCCTGGTCTCCCATGGGATGCGGGGCCCAAGCACTTGGGCCATCCTCCACTGCACTCCCTGGCCACAGCAGAGAGCTGGCCTGGAAGAGGGGCAACCGGGACAGAATCCAGTGCCCCGACTGGGACTAGAACCTGGTGTGCCGGCGCCGCAAGGCGGAGGATTAGCCTAGTGAGCCGCGGTGCCCGCTACCATTAGCCCCTTCTTCCAACGAGCTTGTGTCTGCAAAGAATTTTGGTGCTCACTTCTTTCTTGTTATCACAATCTACAATGTGTTGCTTTCTACACTTTGCTGATTACAAACAATTCACTAAATTGCTTGGCAAGAGGATCTTAAATTCCCATCTAGCTGATTGTGTATTTGCTTTCTCTTTATCGTTTGTGTTTTAAATATTGGCTTTTCAGCACTGATAGTTCAGGAATTGGGTTTCTGTCACCCACATGGAAGATCTGGATTGAATTCCTACTTTCTTTTTTTGGCTTTGGCCTCAGCTCAGCCCCAGCCACAAGTGGGCTTTTGGAGAGTGTACCAGTGAAAGAGAGAATTTCTATCTCTGCCTACCAAGTAAATAAACATACTAACTGCATTTTGCTTATTATATCGATATCTTTTGTGAAAACTGATTCTGCTTTGTATTATGTCTATGAAAAAATCACCTGTTTTTCTTTAATATACCCATTTAGCACACATGTTGTATGCATGTGTTCAAGGAAAATGCTCTGTACTTTAAACCAAATACCATCACTTGAAAGTACCATGAAGATTACCTGGTATATCCTTCTCCCACCCCCCTCAGAAAAAGAAACTGGGAAGAGAGTTCTTGCCTCTACCTAGCCACATTAGCATCAGTGTTCCTCTATGCACCAGAGCATGTGTCCTCTAACATATGCTTAGCCTTTATTCCTTCAATTCTTCTCTTAAAGAGCAAGCTCACAAGCCTGCCCCACAATGAGATTTTCCTTTCATCACCTTTGAAAATACTTGGTGGGAGAGAAGACACATCAGACCCCTTCTTCTATGGGGTGTGGCCCATGACAGAGACATTTGGAAAATGAGGTAAATTATATCAGTTAATTTTTAATTTATTGTGACCACAAATAATGCAGAGCTGGAAAGAAGGTAGCAATGAATTTGCGTCAGACAGCCTGGATTTTAGTACTGGCATTGCCAGTAATGGGATGTGAAGCAATTAACAGCTTTCTCGTGTGTAAACTAAGAAAGTTTTATTTATATGATTTCATACTTCAGGTGACTAAATATTTTTATGACATAAAGATAACATGTATTTATTGAAGAAAACTTGAAAAGTAGATAAGTGTATAAATAACAATTTTTTAAAATTACCCACACTCAAACAACTCTGATATATTTACTATTTTCTGTCAGAAACATTTCTTGTCTTTTTTCTATGTTTTGATCAAAATTGGGCTTATGCTATGTTCAGTTGTATAGTTTTAAGTGGATTGTTTCCCCATTCAAATGCCTCCTTCATGATACCCAGGATTCTAGTTTCGTTCTTCATGTATCATAATAATGCATTAAGTTTGGTTTTTTTACATATATTATATCATACCCTTATCGAAGTAAAGGAAGATAGACAAGGCAGGTGTTAACCTCATTTGGCAAATGAGCAAACTGATGTTCAGGAAGATGAGATTAGTTTCTCTAATTATACAGCCAGAGCAGGACAAGGACACTGAAGTCAAGCCCAAGACAATTTTTAAAATACTCATCACACCGATCTCATTTGACCTGAGTTCAAAACAGCAAACTGCAGTGTCTATCAGCCCGGGAGGGTGAACGAGTTTTGCTGATTCTTCTTCCTGCCAGCACATTTCTATGAGGAAGGACTGCTTGGCCCAAAAAATTAATTTAAAGTATGTGGATTGTTATATCTTAAGTAACCATTTACAATGCTGATTCTACTTAAATGTATTGTCCAATTATTTTTAATGCTTTGGCCCACTGTTGACTTTCTCCCTGGCACCACTATCACTTTGTCCTTAGTTAATTACCTGTGATAAGCTTCTGCATGACCAGTTCTGACCTCCGGGACAGTTCTGTTATTGCATTTGATTTGATGGATTATAATTAGCTACTCTCAAATCCAATCACGGTAATGAAATCCAGTGAATGGAAACTGGGAACTGATCCAGGACTGGTCTGTCATGGATATATAATGTCCTTCGTAACTTGCCTAAATTATCATTGATGATATTAAGGTCTAATTTTGACTAATTTTGAGTATCAGAACAATATTCATTCTGATTTTATGTTGTATTGTTGAATAATTTTGCAATGAGACGTGTTGGTGGCTTGATGTCAGATCACACAGTGAATCTGACTTCTAAGTCTCTAGGATGACAATGCAGCCCAGATGTGTAAAGGGAGTGGAGTGGGGGGGGGGGGCAGTGATTTAGAGATATTTTTGTAGAACTTAGCCTTAGTCTTGAGGCTCAATCCTCATTAACCTTTGCCCTTGCCTGTAACTGCCAAGAAATTATGAATCAACTGAGCAAGTCACCTGATTATCTCTCCTTTACTGTTGGCTGAGTGACCCTGCTGACCTAGAAGACCAGCACAGGGTAGAGTTCCCATGTTAGGAAATTCTAGAGAGTGCCAGAAACAACTTCTACTTCTGCAGTCTTTTCCCAGAGTCTTTTCATTCCTTCTTCCTCATGATGTACCAACCCTGCTTCCAGTCTAATTCACAATTTCCTCTCCATTCTGTAGCATTTAATCACTGACAACCCAGAGGTTTCTGAGAGAGGTGTTTTCCATCACCACTCCTAGGAGCGTCATTATTGTAGAAGTGGCTCTTGAAGAAGAGAAAGTCGGTCTTGGGACTGAGTAAACAGAGTCTGGATCTGAGCTGCCTCCCAGCCACCCTCCTCTCTCTTGCAAAAAAGTCAGTTCTTCCCATGG
Organism: Oryctolagus cuniculus; assembly: GCF_051225735.1. Lineage (NCBI taxonomy): Eukaryota > Metazoa > Chordata > Mammalia > Lagomorpha > Leporidae > Oryctolagus > Oryctolagus cuniculus. The sequence goes on from NC_142870.1 coordinate 63,777,854, forward strand.
ACACCCTGAGATCTTCAGGTGCTCAGAGTCAGATGTTCACAGAGGCTGATTATATCCTGGCAAACAAACTGGGCTCTAGAATAGATGGTGAAGAGCCAAAGTGACTCCATTTTAAAACAATAAAAAAAGCAGCCTCCGTTTTCCCGTAGCAGACCCGAGTCCTTGTAAAAGCGGGCATTCAGGCATTCCGGAGATGTCAAAGCTTACCAGGGACAGCTAGCTCAGTAGACCAAGGACAGCACAGTAGAGATTGCTAAACAAAGTAACTCCCTGCGCCCAAAGCTTCCATGCTGTATGCAACTCTTTTTTCCTGCTGAGGTAGCCCTTTTTTCCTTTAAAAACTCTCCCAAACAAAGACCTGGGCCTCTGCTGGTTAGTTGGATGGGGTCCCTGTCGCGGCTTGTACTCCCGAATAAACCTTGCTTTCGCAGTTCGGTGTGATCGACTCTCTGGGGGTCTCTGCGGGGATCTAACGATCTGGGCACAACAATGGTTCCTCCTGATCAATCACGTATCCCAGTTACCATCTTGAAGGAGTAAAACAAAGTGGAGCCAGCAGCCACCCCAGGGCTTACCATTAAAGTCCATGCCACTTCTTCTGAAGGAGGCTGCAGTGTCTCTAAGCTCTGACAGGTCCATCCTTCTTCAAATGATTCATACTGAAATGTTGAGGACTAGAAGTGAAGCAAAAGGATTCGCTCTGCAAAAGAGGTATGAAAAAGAAAAAAATGGAAATGAGGCATCAGGTTCAAAAATGAGAAATCATTCACTATAGATAGCATAAAAATTGTTCATGTTCTTTATACTCCTTGTGCCTCCTTCTTTGTCTCTACCATATCTGAAGTTTATGACAAACTGGTCTCAAGAACGTCAGACCCTAGAAGGGCCAACTTCTCCCATAGGCATAGAAGGCACACAATTCTTTAATAGGCCCACAAAAGTGTTTTAATTTCTTTAAATACAAAAGAAAAATAGGAACATAATATTAATGAACTTTAATAATCAACCTAGTCTGCTTTATATTTATATTTGTGCTTGTACCAGTATAATTACAGGCATTTTTCCATAACTTTTTGAAAAGGAAGGGCCCTGTAAAGGCAAGAACCTCAAATCAGTGACAGTCACAAGGAATGCCTGAGCCACAGAGCTCTGACCATGGCAACTGTAGAATGAGCCAGACCAAGAAGTGTCAAGTGGTAGACACTTGATCCCCTGAGAGCAATGGAGGGGGCTCAGTGGTGTCCAGCTGCATGCAGGAAGACAGCGTCACAGCCAGGAGACAGTGAGGTCAGGGAGAAGTTATTCAGATCAATGTTCAGCAACAGAGTGCAAAGCAACAAAAATGTGATATCCTGGCAGAGATGCGGTCTGGGAGTTTACAGATTACAAAAATACATGCAGAAAATTGTTTGGGAAGACTGACTGAGGGCAGGAGTAGGGAAGCCAGTCTGGGAGTAGGAGACAGATCGTGGGGTGAAAGCAGTAGAACAGATAAGTAAAGGAGTTCATTGGCTCAAGCAAGGCATATTCATTTTGAAATGATGGAATTGATGGACAAAATACCAAGGCTGAACAACATAAGTAAAGGCTCAGAGATGAGACAGAGTCATTTCAGGAGAGGGCAGAAAAAATGTTCTCCAGATGAGCTTTCACATTTAGGATTTTAATAAATATAATAACAATATGAATGATACTACTAGACATTCGAATAGATAGAATGGAAGAAGATAAAGCTCTGAAAGTTAGGCTGAGAAGTTTAGAAAGAGATGACAGGAAATATACATTCTCTGGGCAAAGACCTACGGAAATTAGTATTTTAGGAAGATGGCTCTGGCAGCGTATTTTCAGTGAGCTGAGACAGGCTGAAGCTGCAGTGAGGGAGAGGGAACTGCTCTCCATCCTCCTCCTCTCTTATGTGTGAATTCCTGATGGTTTGCATTCAGCAGACGGTAGAGCTCAGGAAGTGTGTTTGGGATATCAAAGATATCCAGAGATGTATGTGCATGTGCAGATTTCCTGGAAAGATACCTAAGAAATGGGTATCTGTCTGGGAAGTGGGAACAGGAGATGAGTGGGAGAAGAGAGCTGCCTTTGAATTCATTCAATTCTAGCCCTGTCTAATGCTTGTCTTGTGCTTATACTTTCATAATCAACAGATTTATAAAAAGTAGTTCTTATTATAACATCCAAAGATAAAAACACCACATCAAGACATAAAGCACACAGCTGTGCAAATCTCCTTCCAAGTCTGGAACACTTAGCATATTTAAAGACTTACAAGAAGCAGAATGTGTAGGAGCTAGCACAAGATTGAAAGCAGAGACCTGTAGGTACCAAGAGTATGGATGACCTAGCAACAATTTGGAAGTAGTTAGCTGAGGTGATAAGAATGACTCAACTGAGCAAGAAAGCATCAGAATCCTCCTTCCTCTTTGGCACTCTCTAGCACCCACTAACCTCCTAACATCCCACAGACTTCCAGGCCTACATTGCTTCAATTCTAAACACATGGCTTTAAATTTTATAAAATAACACATTTCTTATAGCCTGATCACATCAATATTTTAAAATGGAAGATAAAAGACCCAAGCACCCAAAAGAATAAATAAATCAACTTTGACAGCAAAGTAAATAGGAATATTTACTCATGACAGAGACACACAGATGAATATCTGTCTACAGGTAGGTAGTACTTTTAGAAGGAAACACTAATCCATATATTGAGAGAAAATTATATTTGAGGCTGGAAATTTGGCATTTTTTTTGCCATAATAAAGTTTCATCTAGGGCCATCTGTACATTGCTGTGAGTTTATCATTTCTAACTAGATGCTGGTTCTCCCTTAGAACATTCAAGAGCCTCATTCGGCAATACTCAAAAATATTATATTCTGGGATCACATAGTTATTCTTGTATGTATAATGAACATATGATTTTTCAACCAAACTTAGAGACATTATTTTGTACTGAGACACATTTGAGAGCTAAACAGGTGCTATTGGTAAGATTTTCCAGGGCGTGAGACTTTCAGTAGGAGAACTTAAGAAGTCCTGGGAAAACTGTGACAAGAATACAATTTCTCTTTAGGAAATAAACTATTTTTATATTGCTGGTATTTTCTGTGGTTATCTTCCTCTCCTTCTGCAGATATTTTCTAAAAATCCTTTTGAAAATTTTGCATTATTCTCTCATTTGGTGTAAACTTATTGTCCATCCACAATTGATTGTGCCAGGCCTAAGGTGTACAAGAATGGGAGGAACACTTAATCCCTTCCTTCTGAGAGTAAAAGATTCAGGTCAATGGTAGGAGTTCTTTTTATATTCAATTATGGTTACACTTCAGGGAAATTTGTGAACAGAAATTTCCACACCCCAATAAAAGGCAGTTATGGTCACATAGCAGAAGTCAAAATGAAGGAACGCAGAGTAGGAATGTGGAAGCACAAGGAAGACGTGGATTTTGCAAGCACATCTCCCAACTCAAAATTCTGAGCAGAAACTTCGCACAGCATTATGTCTCTAACTCCACACATTGTTTTCCCACAGGCTGCTTCACTCCCTCAGTGCTCTCTGTTGGTTGCCCAGATGAAAGTATTCTCTCCTTGATCCTTATTGTCCCCAACATAGAACCCTTGGAATCATCTCCAATTCTTCCTTCTCTCTTACACCCAAGTTTTGCTGATTTTGTATTTATAAGATGCTTATCCACTCTTAGCCAGTGCAGTTTAGCATGCTAGCTGAGACCACATTCTCCTCTGAGAAGTGCCTGGTCTCTTGCATAAGACACAAGCAGCTATGACATGTATGTCCTGACCCAGCTGATTAAACCAGGAATGAATATCAGAATAAGGGACAATCAGAGTGTCTTTCTGGAATAGAGATTTGGGACGTAGATGTCACTCTCAATTTGGGCTCTTTGCTTGAATGGAGTGATGCAAACCTGAGGGTTGAAGTTGACATTGTGGTACCATCATGTTGTGTCACATGCATGCTAACCAGTGAAAGCATCAGGAGAAAAGAGTCGTAAGAATGAGGAGAAGCAGCAATAAACAGCCATGCAAAGAGACAGATTGTTTGCTTCTATCTCAAATAGCTTCCTTGGTATCAGTGTCTCTGGAGATCTGGATTAATTCCTGCTTTGGTTTCCATAATACTTGTCAAGTAAACTCCCATTTCTTCCCCAACATTAAATTATCTTGAATGAGTTTCTGTTATTTGCCATCAAAGTAGCTTTAAGTAATACACTCTTTCCCAGTCTTTTTCCTAAAACAGGTTCTTATTTTCTCTTCTAAGATGGTGTGAAGATTGTATATAAAAGTCAGCATATTGTTTGCTGCAAAATAAAATTGCAATCAATCTTAACTCTTTTCATTACTGCTGAAGAATCATTCATACAGCCTTTGAATGCTGTGCTGAATATGTGAGAAGGTGGATTTGCTCTTTAAATTGCTCAGTGAATCTGAGGTGGGAAAAATTATCAGAGAGGATAGTACAATAGGGAAGTAAAGGGGGCAGATTTTCGTAGTGGCAACTTTGGCTGGGTAGTTAAAGGTGATTCAAAGGAATCAACTACATGGACAGTACAGTAATCCTATCACTCAGCTACCATTCCTCTTTAGTTGGAGGTATACAATACATTTCTGGGGATAGGTATATAAAGCCATAGCACCTTCACAACTTAGGGCCTTAACTGTAAGCAAAAACACAATAGAGGCCTATTAAGGAAACTGTTTAAAGAGTTAAATTATTTTCTGTTACAACTCCAACAGTTTTTCAAGTTGGCTTCAAATTGATTAGATTCACTTGAGTTCCTCACCAAGGCAAGTTGTTATGCATGTTTACTTTCAAAGACTTGCACTGCTTGGAAACTATGATGCAAGTAATAAGAAGAAATATTAACATTCCTCTGAGTAAACAAACACTAAGCACCTCTTCACAAAACCTCTTCTATTATTTAAATTGGAGACAAAGTGCCTGAAAATGAGAATGGATTTATCCAGATGCCAACAGAGGAAGAGGAGAATTACCAGGGACTTAAATGATTCCAAACAAGTAGGAACATATGTCTCAAGGCAGTAAATGAAACTATTTGAGTTACAAGGTCCAGTGAATGCCACAATCTGGGGAAATGCTGCAAGATGCTCTTAATTAGGGACAGTACCGCGTAGACCAGTGATTCTTATGCTTCCTAATATTCATGCTGCTGGGATAACCATGTCACATGACTTAACCCAGTGAGGTTTTCTTAGCAGAAATTTCCTAAGGGCTTAGTCTTTATGCATGAATCTACACCAGCTACAACACCTGATTTTTATTTATTTATATGCAGTTTAGCTCTGCTAAGCAGGAGATTTAGAGACATTTATCTCCTTAATAGAAAAATGTTAAAATGTTGATTTGAATCAAGAGTATTACACAAATTATTGATTATTTGAAGACTTCCCTTGAAAGGGTGATTCTCATTGTGACTACAGGTCTCCGGGAAGTATGGTACACACTCCCACATTCTGCCTTCCCCACCTCTCCTTCTCCCAGCCCACCAGACCACTGAGATTCGAATTTTCTTCCCATTCCCACATAGAAACTGTTCTTCCTAATGAAATCCCAAGGATAGACCCTAACTTGGTGCTCTTCAGTCTTTACTCTTACCCACTTTCCCTGCAGCGTTTGGCACTCTGGAGCAAGCTCTGCTTGCTGGGATCCCTTCCTCCTTTTGTTCTCTCTCCCTGTGGTTCATTTACTAATTAAAGGTCCATATGCGATCAAAACTGGGGATTTTGACATTTCTCTTCAACTCCACCCTTCCCCTAAATCTCTTCTCCCAGCTTCTGCTGGTTCTTCTGTCCTGTTCAGGACTGCCTCTTCACGTTCGTATCTCCCAGTCTCTGAACAAAGCACTGAGCTATGCACTGACCTATTTGCTAGGTATCCAGAAAAAAAAAACAAACTTCTGATTAAATTCTCTCACTCAGTTTAATACATGCTTTCTCAGGATCTGTACATTAAGAGTATGTCATCAAAGAGTTCTCACTCTAGCAGTCACTGGGCTACAGAGATATAAATGAGTTATTATAATCCAGAGCGACAAATGCTCAGAAAAAACAATGTACACAGTGATACAGGACAAGAGGCCATAACCCTCTCACTTGCATTTATATTTTTAATAAGAACTGTTTACAACTCAAAGCCAGGAATGTCAAATATCCCCAAAATGATACCTGTGCAGTAGGTACCAGTACTATTATAGCAAATAATAGTTAGCAGTATTTATTATATACCAGGTACCCAGTGAAGTGTTTTGCACATAGCAACTTTTTTTTTTTTCTGGACAGGCAGAGTTAGATAGTGAGAGAGAGAGAGAGAGAGAGAGAGAGAGAAAGAGAAAGGTCTTCCTTTTTCCGTTGGTTCACCTTCTTTTTTTTTTTTTTAACTTTTATTTAATGAATATAAATTTCCAAAGTACAGCTTATGGATTACAATGGCTTCCCCCCCATAACATCCCTCCCACCCGCAACCCTCCCCTTTCCCACTCCCTCTCCCCTTCCATTCACATCAAGATTCATTTTTTTTTTAACTTTTATTTAATGAATATAAATTTCCAAAGTACAGAATATGGATTACAATGGCTTCTCCCCCATAACGTCCTTCCAACCCACAACCCTCCCCTTATCCACTCCCTCTCCCCTTCCATTCACATCAAGATTCATTTTTGTTTCTCTTTATATACAGAAGATCAGTTTAGCATACATTAAGTAAAGATTTCAACAGTTTGCTCCCACACAGAAACATAAAGTGAAAAATACTGTTTGAGTACTAGTTATAGCATTAAATCTCAATGTACAGCACACTAAGGACAGAGATCCTACATGAGGAGTAAGTGCACAGTGACTCCTGTTGTTGACTTAACAAATTGACACTCTTGCTTATGGCCTCAGTAATCACCCTAGGCTCTTGTCATGAGCTGCCAAGGCTATGGAGGCCTTTTGAGTTCACTGACTCTGATCATATTTAGACAAGGCCATGGTCAAAGTGGAAGTTCTCTCCTCCCTTCAGAGAAAGGTACCTCCTTCTTTGATGACCCATTCTTTCCACTGGGATCTCACTCATGGAGATCTTTCATTTAGGTTTTTTTTTTTTTTCCCCCAGAGTGTCTTGGCTTTCCATGCCTGAAAAACTCTCATGGGCATTTCAGCCGGATCCGCATGCCTTAAGGGATGATTATGAGGCCAGAGTGCTGTTTAGGACACTTGCCATTCTATGGGTCTGCTGTGTATCTCACTTCCCATGTTGGATCATTCTCTCCCTTTTTGATTCTATCAGCTAGTATTTGCAGACACTATTCTTGTTTATGTGATCCCTTTGGTTCTTAGTCCTATCATTATGATCAATTGTGAACAGAAATTGATCACTGGGACTAGTGAGATGGCATTGGTACATGCCACCTTGATGGGATTGAATTTCACCTTCTAAATGGCTACCACGGCTGGCTCATTGCGTCGATCCGAAGCCAGGAGCCAGGTGCTTCCTCCTGGTCTCCCATGCAGGTGCAGGGCCCAAGCACTTGGGCCATCCTCCACTGCACTCCCGGGCCACAGCAGAGAGCTAGACTGGAAGAGGAACAACTGGGACAGAATCTGGCACCCCAACCGGGACTAGAACCCGGGGTGCCGGTGCTGCAGGCAGAGGATTAGCCAAGTGAGCCGCGGCGCTGGCCACATAGTAACTTTTAACTTCAGTGTGGGTCTATAAGAAATGTATGTGATAGACTTTACTCTATGTAGACAGAGAGACTACAGAGTCAGCAAATGTTGATTCTGGTTGGTTTTGAATCCAGACCTAAAAATCACCATTGTTTCCTGCATCTCCTTTCATTTCCCTAACCAATCTGCTGACTCCATTTATTTTATTTAAATATTTATTTTATTTATTTGAAAGGCAGAGGGAGGGGAGAGAGATATCCTCCATCTATTGGTTCACTCCTCAAATGGCCACAATAGCTAGGGCTGGACCAGGAGGAAGCCAGGAGCGTCATCAGGGTCACCAATGTGAGTGCAGGGTCCCATGTCCTTGGGTCATTTTCTGCTGCTTTCCCAAGCACATTAGCACGCAGCTGGATCAGAAGTGAACTCAAACTAAAGCCTATATGGGATGCCAGCATTGCAGGCAGCTAACCCCTCTAAGACACAAAGGCGGCCCCTGCTGACTAAAAATATTTATCTTCATTTGTTTCTCTCATTCTCTCTCCACTCTTTCTGTGAATATCTAGATCAAAATCATCATCATTTCCTTCCTGGATTATTACTTTTCTCTCTTAATTGATCTCTTGACAGCAGCCAATCCACTGTGAGGCTCCAAATAGAAAAATGCAATCCTATGACTTAACTATAGGATCTGTTAGCATGTTAGATTTTAAGTAAATGAGTGGAAGGATTTTAAGTTAAGTCATCTTCCATCTACTGGTTTACTCTCCAAATGGCCACACTAGCCAGAGCTTAGCCAAGCTGAAGCCATGAGGTCTCCCATATGAGTGGCAGGGGCTCAAGCACTTTTCCAGTACTTTTCCCAGGCCATTAGCAGGGAGCTGGATTGTGAGTGGGACATCCAGGACATGAACTTGCACCCATATGGAATGCTGGCACTGCAGATGGCAGCTTTAGCTGCTATACCACAATGCCAGACAAAGGAAACAAGGATTTTATGTATCACAGGAAAGATTTCTTGTGTTGTCTGTTATCTTTATGGAGTTTTAATTGCTTAGGGAGAACTGAGTCTTAAAGGAGTTAAGATTGCCTATTTTAAAATGAATGATCACTTTATAACTCTGATTAAATCTGTCCCATAGCTCTGATTAAATGGATTACTATTTTTACAACAGTCTAAGATCATACTTGGACAAATGTTTTAAAACTCTGACTATTGTTTTGGATTCAAAATTCTAATCTGAATCTTTGGACTTTGGGATTTGTAGCCAGATCCCTCGAAACCTCAAAGGATGTGGCTTTCATCCTAAAGATACCATGGGTGTTTTTGGATTGTGTAAACTGCTTGTTGAGTTTTAAAATGATACCAAATTTATGTTCTGCTTACATAGAGATGCTATTGATGTGACATAAACATTCCAGAGATTGTGTAACATGTTCAGAGATCTGATGTTCTACATGCCAGGGTCAATCACTGCTAGCAGGCCTGGTTCCAGAGCAGACCCCTATCTACGGCTTTATACTAGACATTGCTTGTCCTGCCTCCTTTAGCATTTCTACTGCATGCTTCAGAAAAAAAAAAAGAAGGCAACTCAAGAGAGTTCATGTTGTTTTGATTCCATTCTTCTGGGGATGGATTCCACATCTTAATGGGATATGGGATATGTGGTTTTTGTTCCCCTTCTCTCCGGCATCTGACCACATCCGGGTCAGCACTGAGTCAGGCAGAGATCTAGCAGCACCTTCTCCATCCCCATCCATGTACCTACCATGTCCTGGTACAAAGGGTTAAAAAACCACTGGGGAGGGGAGTGTCACTTGTCTGCCTAGGAGTCACAGCAATGTACCCATGTGGAGTTCCTGCTTCCAGGCAGGGCACCCTTGCTAGGGATACGGAGTTACAGCAGCCATGCACAAGCTGCTATGCAGATTTTCCCTTTTTAATTCAGCAGCCACAGGCTAGTTTAGATGTGAAAACAACAAAAAACAAAAACAAAACACCCTGGGCACACCTGCCCCACAGGTCTAGCAGGCTAGATGCTTTCATCCTATTAAAAGAGGACTAACGAAGTCTCAGGTGACACAGAAATTAAGTAGCGAGGCACTGGCAGGTCAGAATATGGATAAAAAATAGCAATCTAGCCAGAAAGAAGGAAGCCTCAGCAAGCAGGGTCTTAGCGATGGGCAAGGTCAGGCTGCATGGTAAGTACTAGTTAAGGCCATAATCCCGGGGGAGAAAAGTTGTTTCTTTCCCAACTGGGGAACAGTAACACCCTACTTATTGCCCCATTTCTCCTGTAATCTCTTCCAGATGGGAAACTGACTCTATACTATGTGGCTCCTCATTAGGATGTAGTCTCAAAAACTGGCCACAGTTTGACTTTACAAGAGACAGAGATAATTGGTTTTTTTTTTTTTTTTTTTTTTTTTGTAACACTGCCTGGCCACAATATAAATTAGAGGACCAGAAACTCTGGCCAGAGAATGAGACCTTAAATTATAATACCATTTAACAGCTAGATCTATTCTGCTGTGAACACAGTAAATGGACTAAAGTCCCTTGTGTATAGGCCTTGATGGCACTGAGAGAAAATCATGAACCTGTGAGTGTTGCAAGCTGACCCAGACATGTTATCTTTACTTAATCAGTCACCAAAAGCCCACTGTGGGGCAAAGCCAAAAGAACTGCCATCACAAGAAAATTCCCCTATAAAAGCTAAAGACTCCCTATACTCAAACCTCTCTGATACAGGGACTGCTCCTCCCACCCCAACTTTGAATGTCAACAAATGGCAGTATCCCTACAGGTGACAGTGGGACAAAAAACTCCATCAAAATTACATTTCAGAACTTAGATCAAATTAAAGGAGAGATGGGAAGCTTTACTGAAACCCTAAAAAAATTTATGGATGGATGGTATAGGTGACTGCCATGTTTGGCCTTACCTGAAAGAACAGAGTTTTTCCTCTAAACACTGTATTATCTGAGAAAATGCAAACAGCAGCACAATGTAACCTTGACCACACAAATTCCTCACATAGGCAGAATAAAGCCCTGCCCCTAAAGGACCCTAAATAGGATTATAATACACAGGCTAGACAAAGCAGCAGGGGTCATAGGTTGGCTTGGATTCTGGCAAAATTTTGTACCAACACAATGCAGCAATAAACTGTAGCAAACTAGAAACCACAGAACAAGAACCCCAGGAAAATCCAACCATCTTTTTATGGAGTCTTAAAGAAGGCCTTACAAAATTTATTGATATAGATCCTTATCTCAACTACATGGGACTAGCACTAAAGGAAAGATTTCTAGCCCAGGGTCTCCTGATATTAGAAGGAAGCTTCAAAAATCAGGGTTGAGACTAAGCATCCCCTTGACTAACATTCTAAAAGCTGCTTCCATGATCTACTTTAACAGAGAGCAAGAGGAAAAAAGGGAGCTAGGCATAAGGAGCAACAAAAAAAATAGGCAGCAAGCCTGGTGAAGAAACCAACATGACCAGTCCACCTCAAACAGCTGTTGTGAGAGAAGCTGGATTCCATGAAAGCCTTGCCTGCTCTTCCAAAAGCTGGGCTATGGGAAATGAGAATGTCCTCAGGGTTGACTGACTCCCAGGTCAGAATCACAGAGCCTGTTGCCTCTGAGCTGAAGAAGCCCTTTGCTCCTTCAAAGCTGCCAAGTCAAACATCACTATTGACGGTCATCATTGGTATTGCAAGTAAGACCATGAATTTTCTTTTATGTACAGGAATCACCTATCCTGTTCTAATCTCGTACTTGGGCCAGCTCTTTTCCTGGTCTGACCATGTAATGAGAATCAACAGAATGCCTTTCCTAAAAAGGTTCACGTCCCCTTTATGCTGTTTCTGGGGCCAGACCATATTCTCCTACCAGTTCCTGGTAATGACTGAGTGTCCCACATTCTTACTGGGAAGAGACATTCCATGCAAATTAAGAACCATGGTAAACTTCTCCACATGTGAGGACAGCCAAGTTCCCATCATTGTCATATGTCATCCCAGACCTTCTGCCATCCATATGAATAGATCGCTCTACAGGTCTTTGGGCCTAAGATATACCTGGCTAGGCCTTAAAAGGCCAATTGTATATTATTAATCCTAAAAACTGTAATCACATCCTAAATCAGAAACCATATCCTATAAAGCCAGAAGTGAGAGAGGGCCTACGCCCCTAATCAAGAAATTTCTCCAGCACAATTTGTTAAAGTCCTGCAATATCCATGGCAATGTACCTAGTCTACCAGCAAAAAAGAATGGAGAATACAGATTAGTTCAAGATTTATGGGTCATTAATGATGAAGTAATAATTATTCACCCCATTGTTCCTAATCCTCACATAGTCTTAGGGGAAATACCTTCTGGCACTAAATGGCTTTTAGTCTTATGACTTAAAGGTGGCTTCTTCTGCATTTCTAAAGATGTCTTCTATCAGTTCTTGTTAATCTTTGAATAGGTTAGCAAACAAAGCTTAAAGTCACAGCTAACTTGGATACTGCTGCCACAGGGATTCAGAGAAGAACCCCACCTATTTGGGCATTCCCTTGCAGAGGATCCCAAGGACTTATCTCCTGACCATGGAAAGATAACTCATTGTATAGATGGATTTCTGATCTGTTTGAACACTTGAGATTGTTTTTGGGCACTTAATTATCACCCTTAAATTCCTGGTTTGACATGACTATTGGATGTCCAAGGAGAAAGCACAGCTGGTCCATTAGGAAGTTAACCATGTGGCATTTATCCTAACCTCTGGGGAGTAAAGATTGGCCATGGAGAAGATACACGCTATACAACAAAGGAACACAGATGAGTAAAAATGTCCTCTTGTAATCTACCCTTTCTCAATATGCTAATATGCTCCCAATATCATGCTCCTAGCTCAGGTTTCTTCCTTTAATAGGCCACTTCAGGGTGTAGTTGACTTATTAGCAAACACGTGCTAAGGCTGTTCTTGTTGGATTTGTTACAGGGCAAGAGAATATATGACCCACTGACTGTATAAGGCCCATGAAATCATTTGATCTGGCCCTACCAGAAGGAATCATAGGTGGGTGTCAAAAGTCAATAAATCTACAGCAAGCTAATTTTTAAGCTGAAAATTTTGTATGGCTTATGAATGATGTTATAAATATCCAAATAATTCTTGGCAGAAAAAGGATTCCCCATTCCTGATTTACAGGCACAATGGCTCACCTGGAGAGACATGGCTGACCATTCTAAAGGAATGGGTCAGACAAAGGGGTTCATATATTATTCAGCTTCTGTTGTATATCAGGATGTACACGCATCAATCACAAAAGACATCCTCTCTGTCATGGGGCCTATTTATACAAAGTTCAAGCTAAAGACCTCTTCTGACTCCATTTGCCTGGGTTTTCCCAGGGATATCCTGTGGGAGCCTTAAATAACTCTTCCTACAATGTCCTATTCACTACAGACACTAATAATTAGACACTCTCCCTCCACCCCTCTTTGCTCCTCTCTTGTCTCTCATCCCCACCAAACTTATCTGTAATACAGCAGCTCAATTATACTGGGAGTTTTTGCTGGGGAAAAACACTGTCATGTAGACTTCTAGCTCTAATGGACAACTCCTGCTGGGGAAGCATAGGGACAGATAATTGCTCCCTCATTCATGAGAATGATGAAATGGTGCAGACTTTCATTGATACCACTCTGTGTGTAATGTTCTGGAAAGACCAGACTGGTAATGTCTCCCACAGTAATATCACTTGTTTTAGTCCACTAACCCTAGCAAATCTTTGCTGCCACACACTTCTTCAAATATACAATTAATCAAAAACGTCAATTTAATAGACATCTCCTGTCAGGATGTCTCTCTCCTATATAAGGGTTGTACATTGTGGAACTTCCGCCTACCAGAGCTTACACACTAATTGGATGGGGCTCTGTCTACTGGCCTAAGTCTTATCTAATACATCAGTTGCCAATGCCTTAACTCCCACACCAATTCCCTTACATACTTCTCAGTTCTCCAAAAGAGCTGGACCTCTGCTCCGCATCTTGGTGGTAATTACAATTCTGACAGGGATGGCAGAGGTCTCCCCAGGAACAATCAGGATAGTTTCAGCAAACAAGATCTTTGTTAACCTCTCCAGTGAATTAGCTAGACTTAATACCCAAATCACAGCCTCTCTCTTCACCTTTCAAAATCAGATCAACTCTTTGTGGTCACCTGTCAAAACAGTTGGGAATTAGACATGCTAACTGCTGTCCAATGGTGTGTCTATGCCATGATCCAATAAGAATGTTGCTTTGGGTCAAATTGGACAGGTATAAAACCATATTCAAAGACAATAAGTTCATGCAGGAATGAATGCAGTAGCCTTAGAAGCATGGCTTGGAAGCAGACCAGCATTTTTTAAAGATTTATTTATTTATTATTTGAGAGGCAGAGAGAGAGAGAGAGAGAGAGAGAGAGAGTTCTTCCATCTGCTGGTTCACTACCCAAATGGCCGCAACGGCCAGAGCTGGGCCAATCTGAAGCCAGAAGCCAGGAGCTTCCTCTAGGTCTCCCACGTGGGTTCAAGGGCCCTAGGACTTGGGCAATCTTCTACTGCTTTCCCAGGCCATAACAAAGAGCTGGATCAGAAATAGAGCAGCTGGGACTTGAATTGGTGCCCATATGGCAGGTGGTGGCTTTATCCGCTATGCCACAGCACTGGCCCCACAGTCCAGCATTTACATGTCAAAAATCCTGGCTAGTCCAGTATTTTTGTAGGGGTTCCAATCCTTTCCACCTAGAAACATCCCAGGAAAACCTTCCTTGCCCAGGACTAAGGGGGCTACTTGGTCTGATAACAGTGGATAATGAAACCTTGTGGGGGAAAGTCATGAATTTCATGCCCAGAAAGACCTTTGACCAGCAGAGCAACTGGGGAAGAGAAACAGAAGGAACAAGTAGACCCCATATCCATATAAATCCCAGTCCAAATGTAGACTGGGTACTCTGTTTCTTTGCTGAGTTACCCATCAGGTGTGTTGGATATACTACCTTATTAAACTTTGCTAGCTTACTTATGCCCTGTCTCTGCCTCATGTCTGAAATTCATTTCTTATGGGGAGACAAATTCTAGGCCGGTGCCACAGCTCACTAGGCTAATCCTCCCGCCTGTGGCGCTGGCATCCCCAGATCTAGTCCCGGTTGGGGCGCCGGATTCTGTCCCGGTTGCTCCTCTTCAGTCTAGCTCTCTGCTGTGGCCCAGGAAGGCAGTGGAGGATGGCCCAGGTGCGTGGGCCCTGCACCCGCGTGGGAGACTGGGAGGAAGCACCTGGCTCCTGGCTTCGGATCGGCACAGCACGCGTGCCATTTGGGGGGTGAACCAATGGAAGGAAGACCTTTCTCTCTGTCTCTCTCTCACTGTCTAACTCTGCCAGGCGAAAAAAAAAAAAAAAAAAGATATTCCAGCCATCTCCAGTAACAGAACTACGGAGAAGTAAAACATTTGGCCAATGCATTTGGATTATGAGGAGCAGTAGCCCTGCAGAGTGGTTCCATTAATTCAAGGTGTTTGTGTGTGTAAGGCAGGAAGTGGGGAGTCACCAAAGCTGCTGGGAATATTTCTGAAGGGTCAGGCTGTGGTCACTGGGAACTATCCATAGTGTACATCAAGAGAAATGATGCATCAATTTCTACCCTGATTGTTGTCTTTGTGGGTCAGCTGGGGTTCTGTTCCACCTCACCCTCCCTCCAGGACCCAGGTTGAGTGAGCAGTTAGAGTTGGGTACTGCTGATTGCCACGGCAGAGAGAAAGAGGGAGCTGCAAACTGTATGACTGATTCTTTAAAAGAAGAGGACAGGGCATAGAAAGAGAGAAGGGACTGGGGAGAGACTTGAGTGATGCAGCACAGGGAATACCAGGGGTTTCCAGGATCTACCAGAGGCTGGGCAGAAGCAAGGACAATTTTTTTCTTTTTTGCAAGAACCTCCAAGGGGAGTGAGGCCTTGGGAAGCCTCAAATTAGGACTTGTAATTTCCAGAACCATGTGAGAACAAACTTCTCTTGTCTTCCACCTTCCTCTTATGGTAATTTGCTAGGGCAGCCTTAGAAAACATGACAGCCAAAGTCAGTGTCATTGTCAAACTCAATCAATGCCATTGTCAAACCCAATCTCAAAGGGTGGAGGGAAAGTTCTGCAGGCTGGGTTGTCTCTCCCAGAACCCCCTTCCTTACTTCCACAGTGAGAAGCCCAGAACATGGAACATCAAGGCCCACTTAAATCTATTCTCTTTCTTACTGGCTTCTGGCTGAGATTTGCCAATAGTGAGGGTTGGGGAGTGAGGGAGGGAAGTCAGAGCACCAACCTTGCCTCCCTCCTCCCGGTCATGTTAAGAGGCTACGTTCCTGTATTTAAGTCCTGGCTCTGGCAAAGCTGCCCCTTCTTCAGTTTCTCCTTCTGTTTAGGGTTTTGGTGACTGGCTTTTGTCTACACTCCTCCAGACCCAGGGTGCAACAGCTGTTGTTAGTTGATGTGCTGCTCAAGTCACCGTGGGTTATCCAGAAACCATCCTCAGCCTGATCAACAGTCCTCACAGACTCTCTCCTCCATAATTTCTTAGGACTGGCCACCTGTTGTCTCTTGGGACAAGCAGACACACAGGTCATGGGCTTAGGATGAGAGTTGGACTTACGAGAATACAGTGATGACCCCAGTAAACTGAGAAGCAGTATTTGGAAACAATAATGGAAAATCTCGTGACAGCAGCTCTCTTCTGGAAGAGGAAGGAGAGTGAGTTCTGATGTAAGATCCCACTCAGCTCCATTTAGTCTGTGATATAAATGCCCCCGTGCTTCAGCTTCTTCACAAGCAAGCTGGGCAGAGCAGTGCTTCCCTGACTGCGCTATTGTGAGGATGGAGTGGAACAGATATGAAAAGAACCCAAATGTTACTTTACAAAGGCAAAAGAGAATATGTATTTGAGATTAAGATTACAGACCTTAAAAAAGAGAGATGATCCTGGATTACCATATAATCTTTTGAGTGCATAAAAATAGAAGAGGAAAGCGGAAAAGTCAGTCATAGGGATGGGGCCTAAGACTCACAACATCCTAAGAAGGACTTAATGAGCCATTGCTAATTCAGAGATATTTGGAGAATACAGACCATGACCCAGAAGAGACCGCTAGATGCCAAGAGAAATCCCCAGCTACCAAAAACAAGGAAATAGGACCACAGTCCTATAGATATGGAATTCTGCCATCTACCTAGTGAACCTGGAAATGGATTCTCTGTGGGATCCTGAGGGGAAGAGGAGCCCAGTCAATGCCTGATTTCAGTCTTGTGAGAAGAAGCAGAGAAACCAGCTGAGCCCATGGCAGTTTTGACATACAGAACTGTGAGATAACATGTGGGTGATGTGTTAAGCCCCTAAATCTGTGGTAATTTGTTACAGCAGCAATATTAGCAGAGGGAGGTCTTGGTACATGGTACACAGACTCTACATGTATAATTTGCTTTCAAAGAAGAGACCTAGGCAGGGTGCTAAACATTATGTGCCCTCAAAGAAACATGCTTGCTGTGAGGTTACCACCCAACCTGGAAACTGGCTTTCTCTGATGCTTTCAAGCTGTCACGAATATGGGCATCCCTAGTGAGCAGCCTCCAGTAGCAACATCATGAGATGGAGTAGAGACTGTGCATCTCCCTGCCTAGGCAAAAACCTCCAGTTACTCATCTGACTGCAGAGGGAAATCCACATCTGATCAGACTGTCATCTCCGTGGCAGGTTGTTTCTGGCCTAAAAGCCTTAGTCTCATCACTCTCCTACCTTGAGGAGGAGATGCTTCTTAATATTTGTCCCTAATTGAGGCACAAACTAGGAAGCAGAGCAGTTCCTGCCACAGGAGCATACCTCCATCTCTGAGGGAGTTGTCCCTCTGAGACAACTGTCTCTCTAACCCACAAGAATATCTTCCAGCTGTATAACCATCCAAAATTAGCCCTTGCTCTGTCACTTAGACCCTCATTGTTCCACTGCTTGACTTGAGGACTTGGGCTCCTGGGCTGTTGCAGCTGGATCAAGCAGAAATGAACAAACCAGGACACTGAGCTCCGAGCCAAGTGTGGGAGATGTGGGGCCCATCAGTGTTCAATCATCAATAATGCTTTAAGAAGAGCAAGCAAATTAAAGGTATTTACCAGGCTCAGGCAAGAGCACATCTAATCCAATCAGAGTTGTTGGCACTTTCCTAACTCACAGTGCTCCTTCAAGGGTCCCGACCAGTAACAGATGATTCTTGTGATAATAATTTCTATTGTCCTTCGAGGGGCCCAGTCTCAGTACAAGATGATTGTGATATTAAGGGCTAACATTTACCATGTACTCACATCAGGAACTCTTTGCTGTACCTTAAAAGTACAAACTTACTCAATTCTCAAGGCAATTTAAAGAATTAGCTTGTAATTTGTATTTTTTTTATCAATTCTGCTTTACAAATGAGCAAATGGGGGTTCAGAAATGTTAATTAACTTTTTTTTTTAGGTTAGCAGGTAGTAAGTGGCTTGAGCTATAATTCAGACTAAAATGACTTTGTACATCACATACCACACTGCAGTTTTTTCTTGACTGATTTAATGCACTATACAGATCCATTGGTACTGTGTTAGATCTTGGAGATTGTAGGCGTCAAGATGACTGGTTTAAGAGATATCAAGATAGCTGCCAAAGCGTTATTGCAGGTATGCCAGTGAGGATGTTCCCACTGGAGACTGACAAGTGAGTCTGTGCCCTGATGGGGAAGATTCTCCCACAATATTGGTGGGCACCATCCAAAGGGTTGGGCACCCAGATAGACCAAAATGGCAGAGGAAAAGGGAAATCACTTGTGTACTTTCTCTGCTGGACTTGATACCCCCTTCTTCTCTTGCCCTTGGTCATCATTACTGCAGGTTCTCTGGCCTTTGCCTTCTGAGATACCAACTGCCCCTTAGGATCTCAAGTCTGCAGGTTTGGACTGAAAATTATACCATTAGCTTCCCTGGCTCTAAGGCCTTTGGACAGCCCCACTGTCAGCTTGCATGGTTCTGTAGCTTGCAGAAGGCTCACTCTGAGACTTCTCAGCCTCAATATTCACTTGAGCCAATTCCCCTGGTGAATCCCCTCTCATTTCCATCTCTCTTTCTTTCTGTCATTTCGATTTCTATGTTCTGTCTTTGAAAAATTTTGATAAATACCAAGATACAAGTGTAACCAGGATGCTTCCAAGATGGTGGAATAGCGACAGATGGTCCGACTCATGCAGGGCAAAATTAATATTAAAAAGGGGAGAAACTATACACCTAAGATAAAGCTGTGGGAAAGCTACAACAAGAAACCCAGTCAAAAAAATAGACAGTCAAGGACCATGCTGAAAGAGTAATTAAGAATCAAAAACACAGCAGAGGCTTGGACCCAGGGAGAAGAAAAACAGCCCCAGCAGACCAGATGAGAGTGGAATCCACAGGCCCGCAGTGCTGTGGACAGAAGCAGGAGAGAGAGCTTGGTGAAATGTTCTTGAAGTTCCACGTGAGTACCCTGGGACAGCAGAAGCAGGAAAAATAAATAATAAATAAATAGATAAATAAATAAAGGAGGTTGGTGCACCTCTCTCCCCTCTTTCCCCCTTCCCCCACCTGCTACAGCAGAGACCTGTACCCATCCAGGAGAAGAGTCACACCATTTTTTTTTTTTTTTGGATGCAGGCAGATGGCTGCCTCCCCCACCTCCTATGTGCACACCCAGCAATAGCAGGGGTTGCCTCATATGACACCCAAACAATGAGGCCTGCAACAATTCAGAAGAATTGAATCCCCTTCCATGCAAGCTTGCGAACTGTACTGCACCAGTTGCCTAGTTGCCTGGCAACATGAGGGAAAGCCCTGCCTATGGAAATTTCCTATCTGCCTACCACCATTGACAAGTGAGCTGGGCTCTAGTGGGCAGCAGCTCTGTGAACCTGCCACCCACAGACCTAACCAGAGAAAAGAACCCAACCTGGGAGCTGGGTCTGAGACAAAGTGTGACTAAGCCCTGGGTGTGGGGAGCAGGGTCCATCTCCCGCAACATGGCGGGGCGCCCGGGAGACAAATAAGTACTGAGACTGTGGACTGAAACTAACTCTATGCATCTGATCTCCCACCATATGGCGCTGAGAGAGAGTAAACAAATCTTACACAGCTGCTTCCTTGATTAGCTGATTCCTGACCCTACCCCTGTTTGGAAGAAAGCGGCGTGCTCAGCACGTGGGCAGCAGAGCACGGATTGGTGGGAGAGGACTATAAAAGGGGGAGAGAGACACCATGCAGGGCCCCCCTGAGAGAGTCTGTTGGAGAGCTCGTTGGTGCCTCTCCTCCGCGGAGGCGGGGAAGTGGCAGCAAATCCGGGAAGGACTGGGGAAAGAAAACAGCATCCGGTGTCGTTCCTCCGCGAGTGGGGGAGCGACACCTGGGCAACTACAAAGCACTTCCCTGCATACCCCCAAGATCCTTAGATACCTACAGCAGCTCATAACAGAAGGAACCATGCTCATAGGAAAGACTCCACAGATCTAAGATGCAGTTCATTAAGCAGTGCAAATGGGTGCTGAGCACACCAGAGACTAACTCTGGGGCAACTGGCAGCTGTGAAGAGAAGGGTGGGTCACACCAAGAGAGGCAACCATTCTCTGCCATCCAGATAATCAGAGCAGAGCTACCAACCCCAACGGGTGCCTTACTTTAGATACTTGCTCCACCCTGGAATACTGAACAAAGCACCCATGCCACATCCAGCACACATGTCTTGGTATTCACTGAAAGTATAGAAATCTCACTAAGCCATAGTGACACAAACAAAAGATAAAAGCCAACAGACAATAAAAAACTACACAAATGCCGAAAAACAATGGAAGAAACTTAAAGAAGAATAAGAAAGACACTATGAGCCCTCCAAAGGAACACTATAACATTTCAGTATTAGAAGTTGAAGATGCAGATTGAGGAAATCACAGAAATGGAATTCAGAAAAATAATTATATTACTTAGAAGCAATCAGAAGCAAATTCACAAACTAAAGAAACTATACATGATATGATTGAAAGTTTCTCCCATTAAAATTGAGATATTAAAGAGAAATTTTAATGAAACACTAGAAATGAAGAATTCAATAGATCAAATAAAAATGCAGTGTAAAGTCTTAACAACAGAGTATGTGAGGAAGAAGAAAGAATATCTGAAATAGAAGACAAATCCCTGGAAATTTTACAATCGGACCAGAAATGAAGTTAGAAAACTAAAAAACATGTTGGGTATCTACAAGAAATTATCAAATGACCCAACATGAGGGTCCTAGGAATTCCTTAAGACATGGAAAGAGAGAAAGGAGTAGAAGGAGTTTCAATGAAACAATAACAGAAAATTTCCAAAATCTGGAGAAAGAAAGGGTCATCCAAGTACAGGACGCACACAGATCTCCCAATAGATATGTCTAGAAAAAATCTTCACCATGACATACTATAGTAAAACTCTCCACAGTAAAACATAAAGAAAATATTCCAGAATATACACAAAAGACAGATTAAATTGAGAGGAACTCCAATTAGACCCAAAGCGGACTTATCAGAAACCCTACAGGCTAGGAAAGAAAGGTGAGATATATTGCAAATCTTAAGACAAAAAAACTGCTGACCCAGAATACTGTACCCTGAAAAGCTCTCATTTATGAATGAAGGTGAAATAAAGACCTTCCATAACAAGCAGAAATTGAAAGAATTTGTCACTACCTGCCCAGACCTAAAAAAAGATGCTCAAGGATGTGCTAAACACAGACACAGATAAACAGGAACATCACTACAAAAGAAAGTGAAGACAGAAAATCACCCAATAAAAGCACAAAGTAAACCCAATTTTTTTAAAAAAGGGACTTTCAATGGAAATATGGCAGTGTAAAATAGTTGCTTAATAATAGTCACTCTGAATGTATATGGCCTCAACACTTCAGTTAAAATACAGGCTTGTTGAATGGATTAAAAAGGGAAATTCAAAAAATTCAGCTATTTGATGCTTACAAGAAACACATCTCTCCAAGAATAATACATGCAGACTGAAAGAGAAAGGACAGAACAAGATATTCCATGCTAACAGAAACCAAAAAAGAGCTAGTATAGCCATCCTAATATCAGACAAAATAGACTTTAGCACAAAAACTGTTAAAAGACAAAGAAGGGCACTATATAATGCTTCAGGAATCAATTCAACAGGAAGGTGTAACTATTATAAATGTATATGCACTTAGTTACAGGGCACTGGCTTTTTAAAAAATGTTAATAGATTTAAATAGAGACACAGAACCACATACAATAGTAATCGGAGACCTCAATACCCCACTTTCAGCAATGAACAGATCAAGCAGACAGAAAATCAGCAAGGAAACAACAGAGTTAATTGACACTGTAGACCAAATGGACCTAACAGATATCTACAGAGCTTTCCATCCTACAGCCATAGAATACACATTCTTCTCACCAGTGCATGAAACTTTCTCTAGGATTGACCACATGCTAGGCCATAAAGCAAGTCTCAGCAAATTCAAAAAAATCAAAATCATACCATGCATCTTCGCAGACCACAATGGAATGAAGTTGGTAATCAACAACTCAGGAGTCCTCAGAACATAGGAAAACACATGGAGACTGAACAAAATGCTCCTGAATGAACAGTGGGTCACTGAAGAAATCAAAAGTGAAATCAAACAATTTCTGGAAACAAATGAAGATGACAGTACAATATATCAAAAATTATAGGATATAGCAAAAGCAATGTTAAGAGGAAAGTTTATAGCCATTGGGAAAAGTAGAAGCATTCCCACTGAGATTGGAACCAGACAAGGATGCCCACTCTCACCATTGTTATTCAATATAGTACTGGAAGTTTTAGCCTGAACCATCAGACAAGAAAAAGAAATTAAGGGATACAAATCAGGAAGGAGGAAGTCAAATTATCCCTATTTGCAGATGACATAATCCTATATATATATATGTATACATATATTATGTGTGTGTATATATATATATATAGAAAATTGACAACTCCACCAAGAGACTATTGGAACTCATAGAAGAATTTAAAAATGTAGCATTAGCCAGCGCCGCGGCTCACTAGGCTAATCCTCCACCTTGCGGTGCCGGCACACCGGGTTCTAGTCCCAGTCGGGGCACCAGATTCTGTCCCGGTTGCCCCTCTTCCAGGCCAGCTCTCTGCTATGGCCCGGGAGTGCAGTGGAGGATGGCCCAAGTGCTTGGGCCCTACACCCACATGGGAGACCAGGAGAAGCACCTGGCTCCAGGCTTCAGATCAGCGTGGTGCGCCGGCCACAGCCACAGTGGCCATTGGGGGGTGAACCAATGGAAAAGGAAGACCTTTCTCTCTGTCTCTCTCTCACTGTCCACTCTGCCTGTTAAAAAAAAAAAAGAAATTATGCAATATGTACACCATGGAATACTACATAACAGTAAAAAAAAAGAAAGAAAGAAAGAAATCTGGTCATTTGCAACAAAATGGATGAAACTGGAAAACATCATACTTAGTGAAATAAGCCAGTCCCAAAGAGAGAAATTCTATATGTTCTCCCTGTGATAAAAGAATACCTAAAAGGCAACCTGTAGAAATGAAACTGACACTTAGAGAAGCAGTGACTTTGAACAACGCTTATCCTGACTATTGAGGAACAGTTTTTATTTCTATATTTTTCTTTCTTTTTTTCCTTACATCATATCTTCCTTATCTTTTTTCTTTCATATTAATCATTGAACTCTTAACAGAGTTAACCATATTTATATAAAGTTAATTGAAAATAACAGTGAGAATAAGGGAAGAGGAAGGGGTTGGGAGTGTGGGTGGGAGGGCAGACATAATGGGAAGAATTAACAAGTTCCTAGTTGTAATTGTGAAATGTATGAAATTCATAACTCCAAAGCAGTATAGCTGTGCATACATTCCTATGGAATTACTTCTAAAAGCACAGTTTAAAAACTTGCCATGAGACCCAAATTCCATTAAGCTGGCTGGTAAAAATATCAGCTTAAGTGTTATAGAGATCAAATGGATAGGGTTAAATCTTAAAGTGATCATATAGATAGGAACAAGTATTAAAGTGACCATATAAATAGTACTAAGTGGCTGGAAATAATAATAGAATTAAAAAGGAGTGAAGGTCCCAACAAGGGAAGCAGCCCATACACAGACTCATAGAATGAAAATTGCTTTATGTAGCACTCTGACTTCAGAATCAGCCCTTAAGCATTCTGATTTGGCTGAAAAGCCCAGGGGAACATTTCAGGATGGAAAGCCAAAACACTCTGGCAAAAAATGTTCTATATAAAGTACCTCTGTGGGTAAGACCCCAGTGGAAAGAAGTGGCCACCAAAGAAGGAAATACTTTTCTCTTAAGGAAGGAGAGAACTTCCACTTTGCTTCTGGTCTTGTCAAGCTAGTGGAACCAAAAGGCTTCCATAGCCGAGGCACCTCATGTCAAGAGCCTTGGGTGATCACTGACATCATACATTAAGAGTGTTAACTGTTACATAGACAAAAAGAGTCACTGTGCACTAAAGGGAAAGGAGGAAGGGAAAAAAGTGAAATCAGCTTTGAGAAGCAATAACTTTGAACAGCCCTTATCTGGACTGTTGAGGAACAGTTTCCTTAGTTTCTTCATTTTATTAATTTTTTCCTTTTATCATTTTTTTTCTTTCTTTTTCTTTCTCAGACTAAACAGGAGAGTGAAGAGGAAGAGGGGTAGGAGATTGGATGGGAGGGTGGGTATGGTGGGAAGAATTACTATGTTCCAAATGTTGTATTTACAAGATACATACAAATAAATAAAGAAAAAAAAAGGTCACATGGTGTGATCTTTTGTCTCAACCAGAGATAGCTTACTAAGATCACCATTATCCAGGTGCTGCGTCTAGCCTGATTTCAGCTACCCAAAAAACCAATCATAGGTGACCTTGTGGACCACATAAGCTGGAAAGAAGTCTCCTGGGCTTCTCTCAAGGGTTTGGCTCTGATGAGTTTCAATTTCTCAGTCTGGGAGGCTCTTTTCCTTCTTGCTCCAAATACTCCAAACACATCACAGTATACACTTGGGCTCTTAATATTCAAATGATAAAATTCAGTGGCACTTCTAAGAATCCAAACACTTGTCTGGAAGAACACTTTGCACATCCACAGTGAGAATAAAGAAACTTCTTGTGAATAAAAGAGCATAGTTTGCTCGAATAAAGTCCTTCTCTGATTGCAATGGCTGATGTCTAGAGAGTTGAGATGATTATTCTTACCAGCTCCGTGTAACTGAAAACTTTGAGTAACTTCAAAATCGTTATTTCAAATTGGCTTATTCAACTAGGTGAGTATCTGTGAAGCTACTGTAGAATTTATTGATGTTAATATTTTAAGTATTCTAATAAATAATTTAAGCTGCTACTCTGTAAGGAGCTGTGGAACAAGCTCATTTTTAGGAAACCTAATGAAGTTAAAAATTATGAAGCCCATTACAGAACTCTCAGTGACTCAGGATTTCCACCTCTAAAGTCAGTCCATTGAGATCAAAATCAAAAGTTCTCCACTGTCAGATCTTCCCAGGCAGACTTACTTCCTTCCCCTTTATGCCTCTCAGAATGTTTTATATTCCAGCCAGACAATTCATTTACATTAGACAATAGTATTCTCTTTACAAAATGTTTGTCTCCCCCTTGGACGGTATCTCAGGACAAAGC
The DNA here is from genome assembly GCF_051225735.1 of Oryctolagus cuniculus. Classification (NCBI taxonomy): domain Eukaryota; kingdom Metazoa; phylum Chordata; class Mammalia; order Lagomorpha; family Leporidae; genus Oryctolagus; species Oryctolagus cuniculus. The sequence continues at coordinate 63,803,327 of NC_142870.1, forward strand.
CACATCTCATCCACCTTTTCATTCCCACTGTTAGCACGAGGCTTCGCCAGGCCTGAGCTCAGTGATGCTTATCAGATGAAGACAAGTGAGTTTACATCTGAAACTCACATAACACAGGGTTAGATCAGCAACCCAGACAAGATCTGTCATCCAAAGCTACCATTTAGGCAGTGCAATGCCCAACTACACACTGATGAACAAAGAAAAAGAGAAATAAGTATTTCAAAAGAACTAGATTCTCAACTGCTTTGGTATCTTTTCTTAATGTAGTGACCCTGGAAAACTATCTCTCTGGAGCTCAGTTTTTCTGGTGTGTGAAATAGGGTACTGTTAAGTCCATTCTTCCATCTTTAAAAATGGTTTTTGTCAAAATCAGATGTCAATTAGAGAACTGTCAAAGCAGTACCCAGTGCATAAGATTGTCATCATTATAGCAAATTTACTGATAGACACCACTTGCTATACAACATTAGATTCTAAATTGGTTGCCCAAGCTATGAGGTTTCATAGCCTCTGGAAGGCAGCAAAAATGTACTGGGCAAGAATAATGACTTTAAACCCAAGATCTAGCACTCACTAGTGGTGATCAATGAACAAGGTATATAATAAAATTGAGCCTAATTTTTCTCATCTGTAATAGGGAATCATAGTACATGCTTTGTTGGGTTGTTGCAGGGATTAAATGAGAAATGTCTATAATATACTTAGTAGAGTGCCTTTTGAGTAATAAAAACCCAATAAATGACAAAAAAGTGTAACCAGAACAAATTTCTTTTCTCCAATCTGATATGAAAGAACAAGCATATACAAAGATGCAAATATCTATTGATGTATTTTATTAGCATTATGAACAAAGAGTCATTGAGAGGTAATGAGACCTGCATAGTGGCAGAGGGTTATGGGAAAGAGGAAAAGTAGGACTGAGAAAGGCTTCTTGGAGAAAGTGATACACAGTTTTGGACATGAGGTATGTGTTGCAATTCACTGCACTGAGGAGAAGAACATATGAAGCAGAGGGGACTGCAAATAAGCACAAAAGCCTGAAAATAGTATATATAATCTAGGCATGGAGTAATCCAGTGTTGCTAACATAAAGTATCTGACATAGAACAGAATTAGCTTGGAAAACATGGACAAGAAGGTTAAAAAATATAAATTCTTCATTATAGTCAGAGACACTAAGAAGAGATAATAATCATTAAATGCAGACAGCTGATGACAGATAAGCCAAATATATGACCTTAATGATGCTCATAACCTCTAATGACAGTTAAACTTCAGGGTTAGTTCAATCGTTCAGTTGACAAATGTTATAAAAACATTTTCTTATGCTGAGTCCTTTGCCAGACTATGATGGAAGATACTGTCCTTCCTCCCTTCCTTCATTCATTCATGTATCCATTTAACAATCATTCTGTAAGTACCTACTGAGTGCCAAGCGATGGGGCTAGCAGTGAGCAAGATTCATAAGGCATCCCTCTTCATTGAACTTAGAATCTAGAAAGGAGTAAACAGGAAGACAGCTACATAAACAGAGAATTTCAATATTGCAACTAACATGCACTAAACAAGACTGAAACACAGATAAATGATATATTGGCATTACTTTCAGCTTTAGTCTATGTGGGATCCTTGGATGCCGGTCCATGTATGTAAAAAGATTCATCTGGTCCTGCACAAAACACAGCCTTGTCTAGTTGGGCACACACAGGTCTTACCCAAGTCTCAGGAGTACTAGTGGACAGTACTGTGTCTTTGATGCCAATGAATCACACACCAAATATGGGTAAAAAAGTGTCTGAGGAGTGAAAAATCACAAGGACATAAAGGTGTCTATATAAAATTTTCAGCCACATCATATCAGTGTCTACTATATGGCAGGATATGGGCATACATATTGGAGGAAGATAAAGTAGATGTATGGCTGATACAGCTGTTGGAGAACTGGGAATTGGTCATGAGCTGAGAAAGGAAGCTGTGAACATTTTCACTGGCCATGGAGTCAAGTAGAGGGTGGTCTAACGGTGGCCTCCTCTCTGAGTTTGTGAGCACGCCTCACTTTCCTCAACTATAAAGACGACATGCTTGTCTGGGGATGTTAGTGTGTTCATCTCTAAAGAGAAAATGACAATAACACTGCCGTCTTAGAATAGGGAGAAAAGCACATGGAGAGTGAGATACAGACTGAGGGAGCGGCCTCACAGGAAACCCTGGGCTAAGTGCTCATATGCCTCTTCTCTTTGTTGCCTTGTCTTTAAAATGGGATAACACTTACCTTTTCAAAGCTATTATGGAGATTAATATAGGAAACAGAACTAATGTGCACTATTTCTGTTCAAAAAATTATATGCATGATCCTGCCCTCACTCCCTTCAAGAAATTCTTTACTAAAAGATAAGACAGGCTCAAATTCCAAGTCAAAATGCTTGGAAAAGTGAAGAGGGAAATTTTTCACATGGCTACATACTAGAGAAATGAGCTCAGGTTGCCATACACAAACTGAGGCAGGTCGCTGTGGGTCACCTCTCCTGGGTTAGGCCTCCTCATGTCACACCACAGATAGATTCCTGAGAGAAGTAGTCACACAGGTGACCCCAGTCACTTGACATAAGCCTAAACCATTGTTTACACAAAAAGACATTAAGCATAGAGCTTCAACAGCATACAGCTTTATCAAGTGCACAGCTTTGATATGGAGGAAAAAGGCAGGAAGATTAGGTGGGAATAGCTGAGCTGGAAGATGTTCCCAATAACTCCTGTCAGCCCTGCATTGTAACTCTACTCCTTAAATATCAACTCAGTATGCTTGCTGTCCTATGATGCACCTGTATTTCATTTGGGATCAGGAAGGAGCAGATGCCATTATGGTCAGATAGAAGTTAAACTCCGCTTGGAACTGCCATGAAATTCTCAGAAAGCCTCACACACACTAAACTCCACCCAGACTCCACCTTGTTTGTATATTCAACTGGGGCAACACCCCATGGTCTATAAGGAGGACTGTTACACGTGACAGTGCCCTTTTTTGCTTTTTGTCTTCTGGCCTTTGCTTTTGAGTCTTTCTCTGGCCCCTCCCATGTTCTCTTCTCCCAGGCAACTCTCGGGCCCACTCATGACAAGTATCTCTTCATGTGCGATGGCCCACACACATATGTGAATCTATATTCACTCTGTCACTTTTAAACAAATCCTGCTCTCACTTGTGTGCTGTTCCTCTGATTTTAATTCTTATCTCAATGGGGGTAAGAACTTGGAACAAAAATTAAGATTCATTCCCACAACAGATTCAATTGTTGCAGTAAAAAACAGAACACTCCTGGGTAACTATCTCTGTAAGCTGGGGGCATTCCTTTCCATTTGAATTTTTTTGGGGGGGGAGGTGGGTTTCAGTGACAAATGAGTCTTATTTAGCCAACCAGGTGCTTTATGCCAATGTCCCTAATGCTCAGATTCTGGTGGATGACTTTTGTAGGCCTGAAAGCACACTTGGAGAATAGCTCAGTCCCTTTGCTAGCCTCAAGGTGGCAAGGCTGCCATTCAAATCCTGACCACATTTTGCCCCAGTTTTTAAGCAGGTTAAAGTCACAAACCAGGCTCGGTATCATTGCTGGTAGAGATGTCTGAGACCTGCCTGCAACCGGGAATGCCACTTGAGTTCGGGTGTTCTCCACATTTAAAGACATTTACCACCTTGACTGGAAGTTGAGACAGGAGACAGGGTTCATTCGGCAAGGAAGAGACAGGACTTTAAAAACTTAATTGCTTCTTTATTTGAAGAACTACTTGCTAATAAACTGCCTGGTTGAAAATTAGAGCCTGCAAGTGGATAAGATAATGCTCAAACCAAGGGAGGAGAGAGTTAGGTTTAATGTGGGGAAACAGGTTTATACAAAGGTTTCACAGAGGCCTAACAGCAGATGGCCCAAATGAGATCGAGAGACAACTTTCAAGGCAGAAACTGGCTCCACATACCATGTGGTAACTTGTGCACCGCTCTGAGGACCCCTCAGGCAACAACCAGCCCAGTAAAACCACAGCGCCGGAAGGAAGCCCCGGCTCTCTCACTAGATGGCCAGTGCCTTTTGTCCTCCGGAGAGTTTTCTCACATTGCTTTGCCTTAATAAATTTTGATTGCTTATACGCGCTGTGAGACCCTCTCTCAATTCTTGGCCGGGGCGGGGGTTGTTTGTCCAAGAACTTGACCCATTAAGGTCAACTTGCTCGACTAACCCTGTGCTGAGGATGAAATGGAAAGGCTGAGGAGCAAAGCGAGAAAGACCGAAGAGCAGTCAGGGGAGAGCGCGGAGCCCGCGAGGGGCGAGAGGGCGGCAGCTCCTGGGAGCACCGACCAGGCCAAGGCCCGGACTCAGGCGTGGCGCCCAGGGGCTCGCTGATGGGCGCGCTGGGGGTGCGACTTCCCGCGCAGGGGCGCGCCCTGGGCGCAGCGGCGGCTTTTAGGGGGGCAATGAGTGCACGTGAGAGCGGAGAACCCGGTCGGGGGACGCGCGCAGGCAGACCTCGAGCTCCGGATTGGAAATGGGCCAGGACTGGTCCGTGGCTGCGGCTTCGAAGTCGCGGTGCGCAGCGCCTGGAGGTCCCTGAAGCGCGAGGGTTGCCGTGAAGCCAGGAAAGGAAACGTGGAGAGCGACCAGTGGGCCCAAGACTGCGTGGAGGCCGGCAAGGAGAAGCCGGTGAACGCGGGGAGACAACACGGACCCCGGCGGGGCAGCGCGCGCAGAAAGAGCCTCGTGCACCCCGGAGCGGGCCTCGGGCTACCACACAGCTGGCGGGAGCCGGGACTCGAGTGAGGAGACCCGCGTGGCCGAGTGCGCGTGCGCGCTTCTTCCGAGCCGGGGGGGGGGGGGCGGGAGCGAGCGTGCGCGCGGCCAGACTGTCCGGTGGGCTGGTAGTGCCAGTAACCGCTAAGGCTGGGGCGGTTGAGACACCTGCGGCGACCCCCCGGCGGCGCTCAGATGTGGCCTTTGGTGGCTGTGCTGTTGCTGGGCTCGGCGGGCTACGGTGAGTGACTCCTGGCTCCCAGCCCTGGCTTGAGTCTCTGCGACCCCGCAAGTGCTCCAGGAGTGCGGACGCGGGAGCGCCCCCTCCTTCCTCCCCTGCCTCCTTTTCCTGGTCTTCCCCTCCCCGTGGGCGAGAGCGGGGCTCGTCTCCTTCCCCCCGCTCGCCACCTCCGAAAGCACGCACCGACCTCGACTCTGAACCGCGCACCTCGCCCAGCGCAGCTGTGAAGAAGCGGAGGGCGCCGTCGGAGGCGAGGGGGTGGCCGCTGTCAGGGACCCGCGGCTTCGCACCCGCTCCGGGCTCGGTGCGTGGATGCTCCGGGGATTGAAGGAGGCAGAGTGGGAGGGCCGGGCCTCCGGAGGGGGAAGCGCGCATTCTGGCCAAGTGGCCGGGTCGGGGTTGGTGCTGTTCGTCCTCCCACACGCACGCAGGAGCGAAGGGGACGCAGAGGACGCGCTCAAGTTTTCATTTCCAACGCGGCGTTGAATCAGGACAATCTTCAAACTGCCTGATTTTTGTTTTTGATCTAAAAAAAGTAAGCTTCCTCGAAACTTTCTTGTGACTCCTTCTCTAGCCCCCGCATGCCCCGTCAGCCACTATTAAAACCAAAAGCACGTTCCAAACTGTACCTTGAAGTTTGCCCTCTTGAGTTGGGGATCTGGTTTAGAATACAGCCAGGTTTCGGGTGACATTTGAGGCCAGTATGCTCACATCGAAACACCTGTGCGGCAGGGTGAGTTTTGATACCCGAAGTTTTGTTTCCTCCTATGTCTTGTCCCCCAAAGATTACTGTGTTGGAAACTTGGTCCTGAATGTGGTGATATGGAGAAGTGTGTGGGACCTTTAGGTTGGTGTGTACTGCTGAGATATAATTAGACCAAACGGGAGGCCCGGGGCTTGGAAGAGATGAAGGTAGCGGCTGTGGAATTTAGTTGTTAGGAGAGCGATTCCTTACAGAACAAGCCTCACTTGCTGAATCTCTCCCTGCCTCCTCCCTTGCCTTGCCTTTGGATCCATTTTAACTAATTAAGCCAATGCAATGCCATTTGGTTTGTGTCGCTCAATGGGAGCCTGTCCAGTGGGTGGGGCCACGCAGTCTTGGACTTCAGTTAAACCTGTTTTCTTTATAGAGTACCCAGCCCCGAGTATTCTTACAGCAACAACAAAATGGACTAATGTAGTCAAAAATTCTACTCCAACCCACCCCCAACTTTTGGAATCCATTTTGCTTTTTCCTAAATATATGCTTCATCTGTAAAAATTGAGGAAGGAATAGGAAATTTATGGCCCCGTATTACCTATCACGTTTTCAGTCTACCCAAAATAAACATTTTGTGAAATTTTTGGAAGGATCAGCATTGAGTTTGAGTACCAGTAACACAGGTTGTTAACTTTATTCTAGAATGCAGAATTAATTCACTTTAAACAGATTATGGGCTTCATTGTGCCCGTGAAAATTACTGTGCCAAATGCGGTCATTACTATTATACTCCACCAAAATAGAGTCGAATGGCTGGAGGAAAAGAAAGATTTTGGAAATGGCCTTCTGCACAAACAACTATCTTCTAAGGCCTATCTAACAGAACAGCCTGCAATAACTTAGTGACTGATGAGGGAAAAGCTAACTTGGACTTTAGGATTGGTTGTACTTACCAGCTTCAGCTACTCACCGATCAGTGTTCACCTGTACCACAGGTACTCAGGAAGACTGAGTACCAGTGTTTTCTTGTATAAGGCCTCATGTGATTTTTCTCTTTTTCCCAGTAAAATGCAAATCTTCTGTTCTTCCTCATATGTACCAGAAGCCACCCCAGCCTGTGCATTGGGTTGTAGTAATTTTTATTTCTGAATATTTATAAGACTTTCACCTTTATATGGCATACCGCTCAAAATGACCTATTGACTGCATTAGTTCCAAGATGCCCTCAAGTCTCTGCTTCCTGCTTTTCTCTTTCCTGGGCTCTCTTGACGTGTTAGAGATGGTAATAATCAGATCTCTGCTATCTAAGTGGTTGATGTTAGGCAGTAATTCTTGTCATCATCTTTAGTATTCTTGTTGCTACCATTGTAGCGAAAATAGTATGCAAATTGCTTTCAGATACCCGATGTATAATGAGAAAGCCTTCATATTGAACCAAAGTTGCAGTAAAATATCGCTAATTCAAATGTTGGCATCAAAATTAGTCTTAATAATAAAAAGTGTAAACCATGTGCTATTTTAAAAATGCATCTTATTTTCAAATGGATTAGAAATAGTGGAATGGCAGTTTTTGGCCCAGATATTCTTTCAGGCTTTTCTTTATAATTATGATCACATCTAATTACTGCTCATTTTCACCCAGTATTAGTGTGGTCATACCCCTACACACTCATAGCACTCAGAATTTAGAGTATTTTATCGTACTTAATATTAACCTAAAAAAAACCCACAAAAATCTAAAATACAGTGTTTTTGTATTATGCGTAGTGTCAAATATATAACAAAGTAATAGATAAAATAGATTTTTAATGTGTTTAATTTGTAGCTTTAAAAGGCCAAGTATGAGAAAAAAAAGCCAACAGTCTTAAAGGACAAGTAGTTAAAGTCCAAGGAATTTTAGAATGTAGACTCTAGAATAAGAAAGTCACAGATTTGTGTATTGATTTATAGTGAGTGTTAATTTTACTTTCAGGGTTTTTTTTTTATATAATGCAGTGATAATTGGGGACCATTTTTTTAACCACTACAGTTTCAGTGACCTTTGTGGTCAAAGAAGTTATCCCAAATACCTGTTTCATCCACTGTCAAATAATCCACACCCCACTGGAATAGGGTAGAGACACAGAGGGAGCTGTTGTCTTCCTTTCCTCTCCACCATCCCACATCCCTTATGTCCAAATATGTTTGTTTAAAAGTGCTTCAACAGTTTCAGTGATAATCACTTAGGAATATTTTAAAGATATATACTTTTTTGATATATACTTTTTAATGGTGACAGTGAAGTGAACTCTCTTTTTAATGGTTGAATGATTTTTCTTGGTGCAAAGTGAGTTTTTAAAATTATATGCGTGATTAAAGTTTTTCTAAAAATTGTCTAAATCTAGTAGTAATTTGGCTTCATTGAAAATGTTTTATTTTGTCCTAAATAAATATTACTTTCAAACCTATTGCCTTCTTAGTGAAATAAGTGCAGCTGGCAGTATGTTAACCCGTTGCGCTACAAGTGTGCCATTAGGACACTTGCTCTATGTTTTCACAGATGGCTTCTCTTTGCTACTATGTTTTTAATGGAGATTTGAAAGACCAAATTCTGTAGATGATCCCTGTTTGGTAAACATTGTAAATTCAAAGTAAACATTTGCCTTTCAGGTTTTTGCTTTCATAGCTTTTTATAAAACATAAAAATGTCTGTGTTTTTATAGCTTAATGTCTTAGCCTAGTATGAACTCTTGAGTTATCGTAAAGTTATTTTCACTTTGTGTTTTGGTGCAGACATTTCTTCTGTGATAAAAGAACAGGCATGTTAATATAGGATCAATCTGCTACTCTCCTGGTGGTTATAAAGCACAGAGCGCTCAGGGAAGCTGATTATGATGTACTAGACTAAGACAATAGAACCTGGATTCTTCCTCTTAGTGATACATGGTGTTGAAGCAGAAAATAGAAATCCTACCCTCCCCTCGCATCTGTCATTCTGGATCCATGGAGCAGTGGTGTAGGATTCACAATTTGGTCAGCCTCAAAATTTTGTATTGAGATTAGAATTAATGTGCATATTTGAATGTGTATCACATTCAGGTTAAAAGGCAAGGCAAAGGGTTTTGTGAATGCAGGGTCTGTCAGAATTGCCTCTTCCATTTCAAGCAAGTATGAATTCATCCTGTGCTCTAAGACTTTGCAAGGCCCTCTTGGACATATAGACAAAAGACAAATTTTTGATTGCATGCTTTTTTTTTTAAAAAAAAAAAGAAAAGATTTAATTATTTATTTGAAAGGCAAAGACACAGAGAGGGAGAGAGTCAGGGTCAGAGAGAGAAAAGTCTTCCATCCTCTGGGTCACTCCCCACATAGCTGCAGTAACTAGTGCTGGGCCAGACAGAAGGTTGGAGCCAGGAGCTTCATCCTGGTCTCCCACGCAGGTGCAAGGACCCAAACACCCGGGCCATCTTCTGCTACTTTCCCAGTGCATTAGCAAGGAGCTGTGTCAAAAGTGGAGCAGCGGGGACATGAACCTGCACCAGTATGGGATGCCAGCACTGCAGGACACAGCTTTACCCACTGTGCCACAGCACCAGCCCTCAGTATGCCTCTTAATCACTTAAAATGTAGTTTCTGAAGAGTAGGGAGTTTATTTTTATCTATCTGTGAGAAAAATATATTTTGAAGTGTTTGATAAGGGTCATAATTTTGAACTTTATTGGTTTAAGCTGCCCTGCCCCTTGTAATTCTGCGTCAACCACTTCCATTCTTATTTATTTATTTAATTATTTTTTGACAGGCAGAGTTAGACAATGAGAGAGAAAGAGACAGAGAGAAAGGTCGTCTTCCTTTTACGTCGATTCACCCCCCAAATGGCAGCTATGGCCAGTGCACTGTGCCGATCTGAAGCCAGGAGCCAGGTGCTTCCTCCTGGTCTCCCATGCAGGTGCAGGGCCCAAGCACTTGGGCCATCCTCCACTGCCTTCCCAGGCCACAGCAGAGAGCTGGACTGGAAGAGGAGCAACCGGGACAGAATCCGGCACCCCAACTGGGACTAGAACCTGGGGTGCTGGTGCCACAGGCGGAGGATTAGCCTAGTGAGCCGCGGCGCTGGCCATCCACTTCCATTCTTATAAGGCCTTTTCAAAGTCCAGTTCAAAGATTACTTTGAGTAAGAATTAAATCTCTTGTACACACCACTTTACCCCAGACTTCTATTACAATATCCAGGGAAGAGATATCTGACTACTAGATCCTCCTTTTTGTATTGAATTCAGTTCAGGTTTAGACACCAACTCTTCATGCCAGGGCCTAGTTCTGAGGACAGAAAACTGCTAGGATTCATTTCTGGCAGGCGTCTTTCATCTTGAGCTTTGCTTCATTTACTTTAGTGGCTGCTGGGGCTTCTTGTCCCTTTCCTGATCATCCGTCATGAGTAGATGACTAGCTCACTACTCTGTTGTTAAAAGTATGCACGTGGTTTGGACTTCTTGGCTTCTATTTCATCATGACTAAACTAATCTGTGATATTGTAGATAAGGATCCTCCAATCCTCCTTTCTCACCTAGTCTCAGAAAAAATTATTTCTGAAAAAGGGCACTTTTTGTCTATTGCTGTTTCACTTGCATCGTTTTGGAGTTTCTTGGACTCTAGAACTTTGCTTTGCCATTGACTCCCTCCCCTGAGCTTGCAGGTATGTTCAGGTTTTGCCCCATATTAAAATCCAAAAATCCAAGCAGAGACAAATTCTTTCCTTTGTCTCTGTCTCCACAATCTTAGTTGTTGCCTTTTCCCCTGTTTCATACATTATGGGATTTATTGAAACGGAATCATTGCCACTTCTTTTTCCTCTCTTATTAACTTCCCAAGTCAATCTGCTTCTGATCCCCCTGGACCAGGAGTGGGGAATCTTTTTCTCTGCAAAGGACCATTCAGATATTTATAATATTACTTGCAGGCCATAGGAAATTATCAACTTAAAAATTAGCCTGCTACAGATTTATTGAATTTCAAGTCACATTTGTGATTGCTTTGGCAAGACCAGACCAAATGGTTCTGTGAGCCTCATACAGCCCATTGTCTGGGCAGTCCCCACCCCTGCATTAGACCATTGACATCGCTGCAGATAAAAAAGCTAATTATTTAATTTCCAACAAAAAGGCTATCTTCATTTATTCCACTTAGCATCTATTTTGTCTGTGCTAAGATCTCCTTTAGTGTCTGCAATAATGTACTCTATTGCCTCTGCTGTTTTTCTTACTTGTTTCCCTTTGATGATTTGCTCCATAAATATTGGTGTTCTCTATGATTTCATCCTTTGCTACCTGCTCTGTTTGCTTTATAAGCACTCTCTGAGCAATCAGATTTATGCTTACAATTTGAATTAGCAGCTTTATTCTTGGAAACTCTGAAATCTTTATAGCTCTGGCTTTTCTAATTTAATCCAGATTCTTCCCAGGATCTCTTGGATATCTTTATTTCATTATAGCACAGGTACTAAAACTTACTCTATTCCATATTGAAAGAAATTCTCTCCAGATCTTCAACTGTCTTTTCCCTATAATCAATGTACAACTTAACTTGTTATATACATAATACTTTGGTTAACAAATTTAATTTCCCCCTCTTCATCTTCCTCATCTCCCACACCTGACTATAGTTAATTTTACATCCTTGATTTTTATTATCATTGTGGGCCTTCTCACCAGTTGTCATTTACGTGGACTGCTGCAGCAGACTGTTTAATGGGCCTTTCTTTTCTTCTTTCCCGCCCTCAATCCATCTTTTTTTACTGCTATCTGTGTTTTTTTTTTTTTAATGAAAAAAAATCTGAATTACTTGCTATTGCTTATCAAGTCTAAACTTCTTAGTATGACATTCAAAGAAGGCTTTATAATTTTTCTTAACCTTCTTTCCAATATCATTTCCAAATGAACTCACCTGAATAATTTCCTGATTTCAGTTGCTTTTTTCCTCTTGTGCATGTTGCTTTACCTAGAAAGCCCTTTCTTTTTCATATCATTCCTAGTCATCCTTCAAGAACCAGTTTAAACATGCATGTGATTTTTTTTAAAGATGTATTTATTTATTTGAAAGTCAGAGTTACACACAGAGAGAAGGAGAGGCAGAGAGAGAGAGATCTTCCATCCGCTGGTTCACTCCCCAGATGGCTGCAATGGCCGGAGCTGTGCCAATCTGAAGCCAGGAGCCAGGAGCTTCCTCCTGGTCTCCCACGTGGGTGCAGGGACCTGACAACTAGGGTCATCTTCTACTGCTTTCCCAGACCATACCAGAGAGCAGGATTAGAAGTGGTACAGCAGGGTTTCGAACTGGTGCCCACATGGGATGCGGGCACTGCAGGTGGTGGCTTTACCACTAAGTCACAGCACCAGCCTTAAACATGCATATGATTTTCAAGAAATTTCTGTGCTGGCATACAATTGTCTTGGGATTTTCAATGTTTAAAATACGCAACTGCATGATTTTCTAATCTACAGAAGTGAGAAATAGTGGAGGATTCTTTTGAAATGGGTAAGAAGAGTTAATTCTCTCCTGTATTATTTTTAGATTTGTATTTTTTTATTCTGTAAGTTCATAAAGAATATGTTGAATCCATTTTTAGAGCCTTGGTAAGATCCTTAAGATACCAAATGCAGACGTTGTGGTACTTTCTGAGACTAATAGATCAATAGATCGTTCAAGTGAAACAGGAATTATATTTAGCAGGCATAGAGATAACACATGGTAAGTGACAATAGGGACAATTAGGGAAGGAAATACACAGTTGAGTGGTATTAGGGAAGGGGAACAAGTTTGGCTATCTTGATTGCTAGCAGGAAGCATAAAAGTTAGAAAACTGGCTGCCACTTACTGAGTGTGCTTATGTAAGGTGCTACAATAAAAACTTCATAATCATTATCACATTAAATCTTAACAAAGTGTCTGTGTGGTATATACTATCACTGTTCACATTTTATAGATGACAGAACTGAGGTCTAGATATAAAGTAATTTTCTTAAAATTATACAACTATGAAGTGCTTGAGCTATGTGTTGAACCAGGGTTTGACTATAAAGTGTGTGCTCTTAACTACTGCATACTCCACTGACTGAATGAAGGGTATAAAGCCCCTTTAGACTTGGGAATCAGCATATGTGCTAAAGCACAGAGATGAGTGTGTATTTCTTTACTCATGGAATTGAAAGAATTTCTTTATAGCTAGAGCTTAGTTTGGAAAAGAAGAAGTGCAAGAGGTGGGGTCTGGAACAGATCTTGAAGTATCTAATTTTTATTTCCTACTAATGCACTTAGTATTTAAAATGGAAATGTTGAAGGTGATGTATATTAGGGAAGAAAGTATATATTTGCATTTAGGACAGGTATTTTGGGAATTGTGGTAAATGTATTGGGTCTGAGATGGGGCAGTGTTGAAGATAGAGGCAGTTTAACTGAGAAGGTGTGGGAAAAGTTCTAGTGGGAAATAGATGAGTGTATAATTAATACATTAAACAGACACTGGATTTAAGAATATTAGTTGGATTTAGCCAATTAATGAATTCTCCATTGCTAAGAGGAGGGAGGAATCTAGCATGGTTCCTAAATTCAGGCCCAGTTAACTATTACATAATAGAATACGTTAGCGAGATGAGAATTTGGGTGCAGGGTGAGGAGAGAGTAGGTAGGTTTTTAGACATGTTGACTTTGAACTAACTGTCGTATATGCAAGTGGAAATTCACAGTCCACAGATCGACAGAAAAGCGTGAGACCTGGTTCAGTAACAGAAAAAGTGTGCAGGTAGTTAAAACCTTGAGACTGAGAACACCAGGCAAGGACATGCTGACTGTGAAGTCCTTAGAAACACAAACATTTAGTGTGAGTCAAAAGATTTCAACACAGAAAGGGAGCAAGACAATAGTTGAGTAAGGTACTCTGTTGATCCTCTATCACAAAGACACCAATTTGAAAGGCTGTTCATGCACAGGTCAACTTCACCATAGCTAAGAAAGCCAGGTGAGAGATCACAGGGCCTGGTTTTAAAACATAATAATAAAAGATAAATAGAGGAAGGCAGGAAAAATATTTCACTATCACTTCCTTCCCTAACTATGTAATCTAATGGAGTGAGGAGAAAGATGCCTCCTTGGGAGATAGAGTACAAGCTTTAAACTTGAAACCCACTCTTAGGACGGCTATGATGAAATTTTAGAGCTGACAGAGTCGTATAATATCTGTCCCCAAGCCAGTACCTGCAGGCTAAACCCTTGAACCTTGCTTGGCTAGGCAGCCAAGGTACTACTTCTGCCACCTCTCTCCCAACCTCCATCAGACAACGGAGGAAAAACTGCAGGTGCTGGGAAGTAAAACAGATTTATTCTGAAGCCCAGTGCTGGACATGATGTGAGTCCATCCTCTAGGTAAGTCCAGTGGTCTCTATCCCCTTGCCAGTGCTCACAGATGCAGGTTCATCAGGTGGAGACTTGAACTCAGTGGGATGGACTCATTATGGTTGTATCACCACTAGACTCTAGCAGGCTTTTTTTTATGCATTGACAAGACAATGCAGGACCTTGTAATTGCAAGATTTGGAGGCAACCCACTTTGAAGTCAGTCTGGAAAGCCAATGGACTGCCTTCATTACCCCTCACCTATAGGCAAAGAGCAAGGAGCAAGACTCCAGCCATTCAGAAGTAGTAAACCAAAATGAGAAAAACCATTACTGGATAGATATTAATGGTCCCTGTTCCTAGGCCAATGCCTTTAGTTAAGCCTCTGTTCCTGTCCCAATTTCAAGTAGAGACTTGTGATTTCAGTCAATTGGATTTATATTCTAGCTGGCATCATCTGTGATTGGTTGCAACAGCCTTGGGTTTCAAGGCCACCTCAGCAGCAGGCAACCCACAGCAAATTGAGACATGGCTCTGCCTTGTGTTGTGCTAATCTTGGTGTGAGTTCTGGGTGTGACTTAGCATTGTGTCATAAGTGGCCACAGGACTGCAAACTCCATTCCTCCTCAAACCCCAAGTAGTACAATATGGAGAGAATAATTATCTTCTTGGGGGAAGAAAAGATTGGTGGATGCTGAGACATTGCATTTAAAACCTGGTGCTAGCACTATGAGCAACCATGTGCACCTGTCTAACAGGGCCAGTGCTACCATGATCTTAGTCATGTTCCTACCAATGCAGGTACCAAAGTGACCTCTCTAGAACTCTCAGATGACTCTCAGAACCTCAGCCACAGTGGAATGGGGAAAGGGAACTTTATGACTCCAGGCCCTGGCTCATGAGCCAGTACTGAGACCCACACACCACTGCTGGAACTGAGATAAATAAGCTAGGACCCCACTCCACTGTCATTAGTTGCTGTGGAAGAAGGTATAGGGAGGCTATACTACATCCAACTGAAACTAAAGGCAATATAGATTACCAAACCAGTACCTGAAGACATATCATGAAAAAGCCTTTTTACTAAGAAAGCCACTCACTAAAAATGGTGGAAACAACTGTTCTGCCAGATACACAAATATCTTTGTAGGGATACATGAATATTAAAAAACAAGACAATAGGTGTCCCCAAAGGAACAAAAGAGTGCCTTAGAAACAGACTCCAAAGAAAAGGAAATTAATGAAAGTCCTGATAAAGAATTCAGAAGAATGCTAAGACTCTCAAAGAGAAACAAAATACAAACAGGCAGATGAATGAAGTCCGAAAAACAGTGCATTTTATGAATGAGACATTCAGCTAAGAGAATCTTGGCAAAGAACTGAACAAATCTTGGAAGTAAAAAACTCAAGTCAAATATAAAAAAAAGCAATAATGAAAAGCCTTAAGAACAGACGAGATTACACAGAGAAAAATATCTAAAGACAGGCCTTTTGAAATATCTCAAATCTCATCTCCCCACCACCACCACCACCAGAAGGAAAAACACAAGTACAAAAGAATGAAGACAGCTTTTTAAACCTTTTGGACACCATTAAACAATTATTTGAGTTCTGGTGACTCTTGAGGACAAAGGGAGAGGTAAAAGCATAAAGACCTATCTAATGAAATAAAAACTTTACCAAACTAGAGAAAGAATTGTACATCCAAGTACAGGAGGCTCATTGGATCCTTAATAGATTTGAACAGAAAAAAGATCCCACCATGATACATCATACCTAAAACCTAAAAATACAGTATGGGGAGAAAATTCTACAATCTGCATGAGAAAATCATCAAGTGGCATTTAAGGAGACTCCCAGTAGACTAACAAGCTTTTCAGTAGAAGACATTACAGGCCAGGAGGGAATGGAATGATATGGCTCAGATTCTTAAAAACTTCCAACCAAAAATACTATACTCAGCAAAGCTGTACTTTCAAAGACAAGCAAAATCTGAAGGAGTTCATCACTGGCAGGCTTTGCAAAAAAAAAAAAAAAAAAAAAAAGCCTAAGAGATTCTTACACATAGAAACAAAAGATGAGACTACCAAAAACCCACTATAAAAACAAAGTATATATAATGAAAGATAATTGAAAAAAAAACTAAGTCATTAGTTTCCATTAATAAATTTGAATGTAAATACACTTAATTCCCAACTAAAAGTTAGACTAAATGGAGAGGAATGGATACAAGAAGCTTCTTCCCCCAGTAAAGAAACTTACAGAAAATGGAGGAATGGAAAAAGATATTTCATGAAAACAGAAATCCAAAGTAAGAATAGCTATACTTAGACAAAACAGACTATAATACCAAAACTATAGAGAAAAAGAAAGTCACTATACAATGAACCAGGGGTCAGTTCAACAAGAAGATATGATGATGTAAATTTATATGTACCTGATATGAGGGCACTCAGTTTTATAAAATTTTGTCGCCTTATGTCAAAAGAGAAAAATCAAGAACAAATAAATTCTAAATTATACAGTTGCACAGAAACTGAACAGTATACTTCTGAATGACCATTGGATCACAGAAGAAATCAAATGGAAAATAAAACATTTAATTTTTTGAAATATTTGTTTTGAAACAAACCCAGGTGGAAAAAAAATATTCCAAACATCTGTGATATAGCAAAAGTATACAAAAAAAGTCTATAGCAATAAATGTCTACATCAAAAAATTGAAATATATCATATAACTTAGCAGTTCATCTCAAGGACCTAAAATAACAGTAAACCAAAGCCACACTTGGTAGAAGGGAAGAAATTATGAAGATCAGAGCATAAAGAAAAGAAAGAGACACTTTATATAAAAAAGATCAATGAAATGGAGTTTTTATGAAAAGCTATGCAAAATCATGAAAGCTTTGGCTAGAGTAAGGAAAAAGACTCAAAATCAGAGATGAAATATGAGATATTACAGTTGATTGATATGACATAAACACAAGAGGTCATTAGGGACTATTATGGATAATTGTATGCAAACAATTTGGCAAACCTAGAAAAAAGAAATTTCTGAATACATGAACAATAGAGATGTAGAAACCATAGAAGATAATAATGACATTGAATTGGTGATAGAAAATCTTACAATGAACAGCCCAGAACCAGTTGACTTTACTGTTGTGCTCTATTAAAACTTAAGGAGGAACTAACACCAATTCTCAGATTATTCCAAGGAATTGAAAGGAAAGGAATTCTTCTAAACTCATCCTATGGGACTAGTCTTGTCTTGATTAGGGACCAGACAAGGATAAAGCTAAAGTATGGACCAGTGTCCCTGCTGAACTTAGATGCAAAAATTTTCTTTTTTTTTTTTCTTTTTTTTTTTTTTTTATTTGACAGAGTTAGATAGGGAGAGAGACAGAGAGAAAGGTCTTCCTTTCATTGGTTCACCCCGCCAAATGGCTGCTATTGCTGGAGCTACGCCAATCCAAAGCCAGGAGCCAGGTACTTCTTCCTGGTCTCCCATGCGGGTGCAGGCGCCCAAGCACTTGGGCCATCCTCCACTGCCCTCCTGGGCCACAGCAGAGAGCTGGACTGGAAAAGGAGCAACCAGGACTAGAACCTGGCACCCATATGGGATGCCGGCGCCGCAGGTGGAGGATTAACCAAGTGAGCCATGGCGCCGGCCACCAGATGCAAAAATTTTCAACAAAATGGTATCAAGTGGAATAAAGTAACATCCAAAAATGGGATTTATTCCATGGCTGCAGGGATGGGTCAAGTTATGCAAATCAGTACTATATCATATCTGCTGGATGAAGGATAAAAATCAGATGTAGAAAAAGCATTTACTAAAACTCAATATCCATTCATGATAAAAACAGTTAAAAAATTAGACATAGTAGGAATATACTTCAACTTAATAATGGGTTTATATGACAAATCCTCAGCCAATGTCATATGGAATCAGGAAAAGCTAAAACCATTTCCTCTAAGATCTGGTGCAGTCTTTTTCCATAAATGGATTTTAGTTCACAACAAGGTGTTATACATTGTATAAAAGACTGGAAGAGAGGAGCTGGTAAGCTCCAAATAAAAAGAAAAGCACATGGAAAGACCAGTTGCCTGATGTGATTTGTTATGCTGTGTATATGTGTAGACATATTGCATTGTACCACATGAAAATATACAAATATAGCATATTTATAAGTTGGAGAGCCTCTGAAAGTAATCTGCATTAGTTTCATGCACATTTTAGAATCTTTATGTTTTACTGTTGAAAGTTTGACTACAATTTGTCATGGTGATGATCTTTTCTGGTGATGTTTATTAGGAATTCTGGGCTTCCTATGCTTGAATGTCCCTTTTTTTTTTTTTCCAAATTAGGAAAGTTTTTTGTTCTTATTTCACTGAATAAGCCTTCTTTCTTTCCACATCTTCAGGAACTCCTAAGTTCCTGTATGTTGGGTTTTATGATAGTACTCAGTAGCAATGAGAAGCATATTCATGCCATAGCTGCAGAAGTTTCTTGTAATATTAAGATTTTTGAAGAGAAATCAAACTGAAATATTAGAATTAAGAATTCAATGTATCAAATAGAAAATATACTGGAAAGCTTTAATGACACACTTTGTGACTCAGAAGTAAGAATATCTGAGCTAGAAGACAAATCTTTGGAAATATCTCAGTCCAAAAAAAAAAAAAAAAAGAAATTAGAAAAATTAAAAACAATGTTCAAGAGGTATGGGATATTTCCCATGTTAGTTATTAGTTCAGACTGTATTTCAATTAGGGTTTATCAAGGAAAATTTTGGATTTTACTTCATGATGTTTCTTCTTAAATTGTAGCTACAAAATATTTTTATTACCATAATAATGTGTAGTTTATGCTTTCTGTATTCCCTAGAAGTTTCATTTTCTAAACATAAGGAATAGTGGTATACTTGGCAATCACTGCTAATTTTCCTAGAGCCTTCTTGAAGAAGTTTGATGGGAAAATTGAAGTGTTCACTTTTGTCATAGAGCACTGTGTCCATACAGAGTTAGTAACAGTTATGACCTTGTGTTATACAAAATATTTAACATGCCTCATACGAGAATTGTGAGCTTCTATAAGATAATTCCTACATTCTTCCCTCTTTGTATCCACATATCCTATCCCAATATTTCATGTCAAGTCATTCTCAATAAATGTTTGTGTTTTAAAATTTCTGAGCTTGATTTTTGTATTTTGATTACTTGCAACTGCTCTGCAACTTTTTAGCTTTTTTTAGAAATGTGTTCTGAGATTTGGGTTGGTGGCTGTGTCCATACAAGTTGTAAAGTCCTTTTGCTGTTCCCATTAAAATAGTTTTTCCATGTTATTTACTAGTTTATCTGTAATTCCGGTGTCATTCTGGCATCTATTTATCTACTTATATATGATTTATACTGCTATAAGTATATCTTATTTATTCAGAAATTTCATATTCATTAATTATCTGTTTCCTTTATTTGAATGCTGCTTCACTTTTCTGTTTTCATCAGAGGTCAATAAGCATAAGAGAAAAACTCCAAATAAGACAATTTTATGATTTAATAGATTTTCATACATGTTAAAAGCTGGAAAAATATTTTTGGAATGCCCATATTAATTATTAGTGTAAAACCTTCAAATTATGTTTTAGCATAGTAAATTTTACTTTAAATTTTACTTGACCATGTTTTTCTACCTAAATTGCTTTAGCTATATAATATTTCTATTACAGTTAATCATATAGTGCAATTAGTACTTTCTGTATTCTCTGGAAAATTCATTTTCTAAACCTAACTTAAGAAATTATGGAATGTTTTTCAACCACTTCTATTTTACCTAGAGCATTCTTGGAAAATTTGATAGGAAAATCAAGTTCTTCAATATTACCTCTTTTATTATTTAAAGAATAAATTTTAAAAGAAAGCCATGACTCATGCAAATATAAAGTGAACATGTGTCACAGGTTTTATTTCACTCATCAAATTAGAAGGAACTACCATGGCAAACTCTTTTGAAAGAAAATTGGAAGAACAGGCATTTCTATAGGCAATCAGGAATGCTGAAATGAATTTGTTAGCAGATGCAAAATTGGTCAATATCCTCATGGCAGTAAAAAATAATTTTTTAGAATCCTGTCTTCCAGCAAGTAGAAATCAATTGAAAAAATCTGTTTTTATCTTTTATAGACACCAATCAACTGCTTTTCAGTTTTCTATAACTTACAAAATTGTAAAAGAACCCAGTGAAAGTCACTGAGGAGTGCAGAGCCTTATAGAATCAGATAATTCCAGTGGATACAAAGGATCTTTTAGAGAGTGACCAGCACTTCACTGAAAACTCACCTGGTAATCTTCTTGTCCATTTCAAAATCTTTCATCATGCTTGCCTTTCTTCGTAATTCCAACATCATCACTCCTTTCTTGACTCCCTGTGAGGTGTGGCCTCTCCCTCCATGCTTCTCTGCCAGGGGAAATAATTTACAGCGTGAGGTTTTGAGAATGCAATTTGAAGACCCAGTTTTGCTAGGGTCTTCCTAATATGTGAATGGGTAGAACCCTAGAGAACTGAGAAAAGAAAAGGTGAACTATGGACACTTAAAAATTGGTGCGACTCAAACTGCTAGTCAGAAAATTTCCAGAGAATGACATTAAGATGCCATGTTGTCTACCTTTTATAGTATCTCCCTACATTTCTGGTACTCAGCACTGATTAGAGAACACTTGTTTATGCACTGACATTTTCTCTTTTGATGTTCATTGAATTCTGTACATTAACCCAGTGTTAATTGCTGATTCTGCTACTTAAAGAATAAGCCAAGGCGTAGAAAAGTAAGTTGTTTAAGGTTGTGTACCAATAAGTGGCAGAGAGGATTATACTTAGGTTTTTTTGAACATCATCCATTTCTTCTGTTAAGATTTATTTGTTTGAAAGGCAGAGTTAGAGAGAGAGAGAGAGAGGAGTGGAGAGACACACTCCCCAAATGACTGCAACAGCCAGGGCTGGGCCAGGCCAAAACCAGGAGCCTGGAAATCCATCTGGGTCTCCCACATAGGGGCAAGGTCCCAAGCACTTGAGCTATCTTCTGCTGTTTTACCAGGTGCGTTAGTAGAGAGCTGGATTGGTAGGGGAGCAGCCAGGACTCTGACTGGTGCTCCTATGGGATGCTGGGATCCTAAGCTGCCACTTGCTGCATTACAATGCCTAACCCATATACCCCTGATTTCTAATCCAGTTAATATAGAAGGAATAAATCTTAAGAATGAATTATTTACAAAGTTGATGTTTTATTTTTAGTTGCTAGTGCTTTGCTTTTTGAGAGAAAAACTATAAAATAGTTGATGAATGGCTGAAGGATATGGAAAATAACTACAATTTCTCCATTTTCTTTTGTATATTTTAATTAAATGGTACTTGCATTTATGTCCCCAACTCCTCTTTGGTAAGATAACAGTTGTAGTTTATCCTATTTAGATGTGTTGATAAAATGTGCCTTACTTAGTAGTAGCTGCTCTTGGTTTCAATTCCTTTCTTAGCTTTTAAGTAGTTTAATAGTTTCTTGGACAGAGGGACACATATAATATACATTTGGAAATGGTTATATTGTAGTTTTATTGAAATGTGGGGATGAAGGATGCCTTTCAATCATAAATAATCTTTCGTAAGGCTTGTAAGACAAAATATGTATTGCTCTCTATATTTTGCAATGAAAAAATAGCCACAGGGAGTATTTTTTTCTCAGTGATATTGTAAAACTTTTCATTCTACTGGAAGAATGTGATTTTATTTGTCTGATTTATTTTGTATATTAAAGTATAGTAGAACTTGACTTTTTTTGGAAATGCAGCATAAAGATACACACAAATTTTTTTATGAATTTAACAAGTACTATATAGAAGTGTATAGACACTATGACTGAATATAATATTTGGTTTGAGTTTCTGCTCAAAATTGTTTTCTGTTAGGGACAACATTTTCCTATATATATATCATTAGGCAATAATGATTACTTTAGATCTTCCAAAGCTGGCACTACTGTACTGGCTTTATTCCAAAGATACCTGGAAATGTATACTTTGAATTACTGAGATTGAATGTAGGAAAAATATGGTATTGTCTACCAGCCATTAATGTTAATATGAAAATATTCATTGATGTTTTTTACCTTGCCAGTCTCTTCTGTTGTAGCACTGATGGCTTAAGTGTACAATTGAAACATTGTTCTTTGTCTTAAGGATTTGCTCTTATAAAATTCTGTAGTTAAATAAATATTTTTTTTCTTTTTCAGGTTCGAGTCAACTACTATTTAATAAAATGAAATATGTAGAATATACTCGATGTAATAAAACTGTTGTTATTCCAT
Source organism: Oryctolagus cuniculus (assembly GCF_051225735.1). Classification (NCBI taxonomy): domain Eukaryota; kingdom Metazoa; phylum Chordata; class Mammalia; order Lagomorpha; family Leporidae; genus Oryctolagus; species Oryctolagus cuniculus. The sequence continues at coordinate 63,825,770 of NC_142870.1, forward strand.
GCTGTGCTATCAATATGGAGGCAGAAAAGATTAGTGAATTATTTATAAAATGGAGATATAAAGGAAATGTGATTTTAACCTTTGATGGACTTCTAAACATGACCACTAAGTTCAATAACTTTACAACTGCAAAAATTGATGTCTCGAAATTACTAAAAGGAGATGCTTCTTTGGAGATGGATATGAGTGATGCTCTCTTAGGAAACTACACATGTGAAATTACAGAATTATCCAGAGAAGGTCAAACAACTGTAGAACTAAAACACCGTACTGGTAAGTGCTGTGGTTTGACTATGGTTTATGCCCTCCCAAACCCATGATTGCCACTCTGGCAGTGTTGAGAGGTGGTACTTTAAGAGGCGATTAGATCAGAAAGAGGGATTAATGCCTTTCTCAAGGGAACTGGTTAATTCTCATAGGAGTGTTTAGTTAATCACCAGAATGGGATGTTGGGCAGTGAGTTGGCCATCTTTTTTTTCTTGTTCCCACACATTTGTGTCCTCTCCTGGCCTCTGCCAAATTATAACAGTCCAAGAGTCTGATCAGATGCCAAACAGATGCTAGAGCCACGTTCTTGGACTTTCCAGTCTTCACAATCATGAGCCAAAATGAGGCTCATTTTTTTTAAATAAATTACCCAATCTAAGGTATTCTGTTATAGCAACAGAAAAAGACAAAGGGAATAAAACTTCTATGAAACCTTCCTTTTTATTCATCTTGCTATAGACTGATCCTAATAGAAAGGGAGCAAAATAGGCCTATGACCTTCTTTGAATCTAATACAGATGGTTAATAATAAATGTGGTGTAATGTTGATCAGCTTTAAAATCATGGGGGAGTTCTGTCACGAGTATGGAACTTTTGAGAGCTATTCTCTTTGGGAATTTGTTCCTGGGGTCATCTGCTCTGTACTCTGCGTTTCTGTTTGCTGTCATCAAAAGTTCTTTCTTGCATGTGATGAATTCTTAAGCCTCTTTCCAATTATTTTTAGAATGTGCTTTGTAACCTTACATGATGACCCAAGGTTGGCAAGTCCCAGCTCTGCTGCCTCAGAAAAGAATAGGTTAAAAGGAGAAATGAGATTAACAATCAGATTAGCAGTTTTCTGTGCCTATTGTTGCTTTGATGTTCATTTTCTTGGCCAAGATGTAGGAGAGTTGGAGATCTAATTTAATGTATTTGAATTTGCCATGATTCTATCTTTTTCCCCCCACAAACTTTGGTTGGTGAGTTGTATAAAGTAGTAAAGTTAGATGGAGAAGAAAATATTTCTTTTATATTTTTTGTTGTGCTAGTTTATCTCTTCAATCATAGAAAGACATTCTGACTTTCTATTTGAGTGCTCTGTTTGGAATCACCAGGCATATTACTGATGTTAGGACTGACAACACTTTGAAACCCTCTGCTTCTTGTAGGATCAGCATGGTTTTGTTTGATCCACCTTGTCTTCTGTTCTTCCAGTTTTTACTGCTATAAAATGCTTGTTCCTAGTCTGAGACTGCGATAGTTTGATAAACTATTTTGACATTGCTTGGGGGTGGATATTGAAGAGATCTGGGTCATATCCCTTCAGCAACTTGGTCTTCACCTGTGATCTTGGGCAGTACTTCACTGAGTCCCAACTTCCTTATTTCTAAGGTAAGGATGAAAATAGTAACTTGGATTTGTATATTCTACTAAGTCTAATGAGTATCAGTTGGGAAACCATGTGTTCAAGTTCATTGGAGACCTAAGTGTGTTGCAAATGCTAGTAGTCTTCCCGAGATGTTTATGTGATGAAATAAAGTATTAAGTTGCTGAAGCTGACCCGGAGTCTTAGGTAAAAGACCTGGTTTATGCAAGGAGGAATGGTAAGGGATGGCTCAGAAGGCAAGAAGGATTAGGTAGTCTTTCTGGTCAGAAATGTTGCTTACATTAGAACTAGTACTATGGATATAAATTTGGGCTAGGGAGCTTTTATCAAATGTGTATATTTTAGGAGAGCCCTGCTCAGCCATATGCACTGGGATGGACTTGAGTAAGATAATCTAACAGTTGAAATTCTTCTGTGGAGTATAGTCTCCTGGATATGGAAGAAGATGACATGGGGGAATAGTAACGTGGGAGGATTGTATAGGTCATTGAGGGGCAAACTGGTAGCCAGAAGATGGAATGAAAATGAATGGGAGGGGCCAGCGCTGTGGCACAGTGGGTTAAAGCCCAGGTCTGCAGCGTCAGCATCCCTTATGGGCACTGGTTCTAGTCCCAGTTGCTCCTCTTCTGATCCAGCCCTCTGCTATGGCCTAGGAAGGCAGTAGAAGATGACCCAAGTCCTTGGACCCCTGCACCCACGTGGGAGACCTGGAAGAAGCTCCTGGCTCCTGGCTTCAGATCAGCTCAGCTCTGGCCATTGTGGTCATTTGGGGAATGAAACAGTGGAATGGAAGACCTCTCTCTCTCTCTCTGGCTCTACCTCTCTTTGTAACTCTGTCTTTTGTCTTTTTTTTTTTTTTTTTTTTTTTTTTGACAGGCAGACTGGACAGTGAGAGAGAGAGAGACAGAGAGAAAATCTTCCTTTTGCCATTGGTTCACCTTCCAATGGCTGCCGTGGCCGGCGCGCTGCGGCCGGTGTACCGCGCTGATCTGAAGGCAGGAGCCAGGTGCTTCTCCTGGTCTCCCATGGGGTACAGGGCCCAAGCACTTGGGCCATCCTCCACTGCATTCCCGGGCCACAGCAGAGAGCTGGCCTGGAAGAAGGGCAACCGGGACAGAATCCGGCACTCCAACCGGGACTAGAACCCGGTGTGCCGGCACCACAAGGCGGAGGATTAGCCTAATGAGCCGCGGCGCCGGCCTGTAACTCTGTCTTTCAAATAAATAAAATAATTCTTTTTTTAAAAAAAAAGAAAATGGGAAAGGAAAACCTGATGACAAAGACATGGTTTATAATTTTACATGTGAGTGTTTTTATTTTTCTTTGTTTTCAAAATGTCCTATAAAAATATGAGCTAAACTTTTTAAGCCATTAAAATAGGAAAGCTTAGTTTCATTATAGAGGATATAGAAAATGTTACCAAAAGTTTGAGACATTTGAAACATTTACATTTGTTTCGATATTTTGAAGTAATTATGGATCCCACAGGAAGATTCAAGGGCAAGATTTGCTGTGTACCCTTTACCCAGTCTTCTGCAATGGTTACATCTTATGTAAAATGTCAGTTTGAAGACCAGGACATTCACTATAATATAGTGTGTATCTGGTTTTCTATGATTTTATCCAATACCCTTTTGTGTAATTAACATCACAGTCTGGATACAGTGTTACCCACCAACTGAGACATCTTCCTTACGTTAAGGGTTCATAGCCATACCTCTGTCTCCCAGTGTACCTAATGTGGCTAGCAATAATTTTTCTTCTACACCTATCTTTTTGTCCTTTTGGTAATATTATACACATGAAATGATTAAGTAATTGACCTTTTGAGGTTAACTTTTATACTTTAGGGCTATAACAAGTGAAAAAGCTATGAACAGTTGACATGAACATAGGCATAATTTCCATTTCTTTGGGGGTAAATTCCAAAGACTTTGATTACTGAGTTATATAGTAAGTATATGTTTACTTTTTAAAGAATGTCCAAAGTGTTTTCCGTAATGGCTTTCCAATTTACATTCCCATTAGCAACATAACAGTAGGTCACTGTTTCCACATCTTCTCATCAACATTTGGTGCCACTATTTAACACCCATTTTTGACTTAAAAAATACATACAATAAATTGAAAATTCCTATGTACAAAAAGATTAGATAGGACATAATTCTTATTGTGGAATATGAATTTGTTGTAATAATGACACTTCCTTGTCGTGTAGTTTGGGGATTGAGGCATTGGAAACCTTTTTTTTTTTTTTTTTTTTTTGACAGGCAGAGTTAGAGAGACAGAGAAAAAGGTCTTCCTTCTGTTGGTTCACCCCTCCAAATGGCTGCCACGGCCGGCGCGCTGCACCGATCCGAAGCCAGGAGCCAGGTGCTTCCTCCTGGTCTCCCATGCGGGTGCAGGGCCCAAGCACTTGGGCCATCCTCCACTGTCTTCCCGGGCCACAGCAGAGAGCTGGACTGGAAGAGGAGCAACTGGGAAAGAACCGGTGCCCCAACTGGGACTAGAACCTGGAGTGCCGGCGCCGCAGGCAGAGGGTTAGCCTAGTGAGCTGCGGCGCTGGCTGTAAACCATTTTTATTATGTTATAGTTTTTTTGCAAACACAGATAAAATAGAACATTAATAAAAAGCAAGTAATGCTGACCATTTTTGTGCTCTATTTTGAATACATAATACAAATACATAGAAACACTGTATTATATAGGTTTATATAACTCTGGTGCTTATGTACATTACCAGGCAAAGAACATAGGAGTTAATTTAGGAGTCTTTCTCTACACTTTGCCATTTTCTAGCTTCAGAAAACTTAGAAAAGAAACATATAGCTCTAATTTTTTATTAACAAAATGAGAAAAATGCCTCTATCACAGGCACTGTACTGGGCAATATGGGTTCCGTGATGACTAAGACATTATCCTGATTTTAGGAAAATGATCATACTGCAAATAAGAGTGAAAACCTGAATATTTATTTCAGTCTATGCCAGATGTGTTAAGTATGCTATGTCCTGTGATCTTCTCAGGAACTCCAGGAGGTTGAGGGAAGTTTTACTACATAATGAATGGGCAAACATAAAAATTCAAGGTTAAAGTCATAGCTAGGATGTTAATCTTGAGTTCTCTATCTTCAAAACCAAGTATTTTTACCACCATGGTGTATTGTTCCTGTGAAAACACCTTGTAAATAAACAAATACTAAAAGTACATAATTTTAGTTTTAAATTAGTTATGACTATTTCTATCTCTTTTTTTAATGATATAAAAATATGAGTTCTTAAAACATATTTTTCTGTAAGCTATTAAGTTTGTTTTAAAGCCATTAGCTCAAGATCAACAGATTTGCTAACATTGTCAGCATGAGACACACTGTGTTCATAATGATAACATGAAGGCATTGTAAGAACCTTCTGTTAGTTTTCTACTGTAGTCTAACAAATAACCATACTGAATGTCTGCCACGGACTTTTCTCAGCAACTAGGGTTGTACCCATTCCTTGCCACATGGCCCCTTGCATATTTATATTCAGTAAAGGAGGATTTTCCCCTTGCTGAGTCTCTCCCATGTGTTGAGTTTATCTTGCCAGGAAGATCTCAGAACTTTTTAAGATCCCTAATCTTTGGGGGTATTTTGGGCCCCTTGAGGCCTACTTTGCCATTACATCATCCTCAGAAATCATCGTGTTGTCCTCCTGCCACTGAACAGTCCAAGAACAGCCACAAGCACTGTAGACCAACCAGAGACCCACACATGAGCTGATCAGGCATTGTTTACATTGTTTAATCCCCACTTTACTGTGCAAGATTCACTGCCTCAATTCCTTGGGTAGTGTGGTAATTGAATGATAATTATCTGACACTTTGCTCTGTGAACTGCAAATAAACTACTACTACTACTTTTCTTCCACTATTCTGGTGGCAGTAATTGGTGTGCTGCTCATTGGGCAAGCAGATTGAATTTTAGGAGTTTATAGCAATTTCTCCAACAAGTTTTGGTGAGTTATATAGCAAACTGGAAATCACAAAGGGATTCTAACCCTGCATGTCTGTCTTGTCAAACACGTGTTCCTGGCCAGCTGGTGCTGTTGGGAGGTATCCTGTAGCTGCATAAGTACTTCTCAGACTCTGGGACAGTCTGCTAGTGGGGATTGTTGACCTAAGGTATTTTTCAGCTGAAAGAAACTAGGGTTGAGTTTGGCTTGGAATCTGAAGATGTCTGCAGCCTTTAGTAGCAGCCTGTGAATGATCATATGAGGTAATACCTCTTATGCTAATATGAGCTTTTCCTTTTCATAGTTAGAGATCTGTGCTTTAAGATATTTGTTTTTAACTTGACAAGTTCATTTTATAACTTGGTTCAATTTCTGGGTGAGTAATTTTGTTTCCCTCCTTGCTTCTCTGGTCAGCCTCTTTGCAGGTCTCAGCCTCTCTTGGGTTCTTGATCAGCCCCTCAAAAGGGTTTTTGGCAAATTGGCCCTTTGGATTCTGGTGGTAGAGAACTTCCTGAAAATAGAGGCAGGATTCAGCTTGATTGCTGAGCATCTGATTAACCCCTGTGGGAGGTTAGGGTCCAGACTGAGTGCATTCTGGTATCTGTTATTTGTCTAAGGTCTCTTTATGTTTTGTATTGTCCATGTTGTAGTCATCATTTTTATGGAATAAGCGCTGTTATGTGTGTTACGAATTTGTGCATGTTATTTGTTGTTTCTATGTGGTAAAATCCTGCAAATCTATCTTTGATTGCGTTGCAGATAAATGAATACTCACATTAAGTTAAAACACAAATTAACCCAAATGCCTTTTGGTTTATGAAATTTAGGTAAATCCCTGACAGATTTTAATTTGTCAAGAAAAATAAAATAAAGGTGACTCCAGAGTCATTAATACATATTTGTGCCTGGATTTGCTGGTTAGATATTGAAAATCATAGATGTATAATTTTGACCTAAGAACAAATAATGCAGGTAAAGTTGTGGTACAATGTTCAGTGCTTCCTATGTATGAAGCACAATTTACTCTTATAATAAGTTTTTTTTTTTTTGGACAGGAAAATGACTTAAAATTATAACCCTGTTGGCTGAACATTCAGTTTCTTGAGTAATCTTGAATATATTTGTTAAAAATAAATTGGGTAAAAATAAAAGAGATGAGTGTTAAGATTAGAAATTAAAAACAAGAAAATAACTCTGTGTGAGAAAGTAATACAGGCTTTTGGTAAGTGAAGCTGTGGTTAAGAGAAAAAAAATTATCTTTGTCCTAAAGTAAAATGGCTGGTAATTGTTGAAGTTCTGGTGTCAGTGTTACAGGAACTGAGTCAGGAGGAGTCTATGGCTCTAGTCACTTGGATATGCAATTTATCCAGGAAAGATGCGGCAGATTCTTCTTTTTGCCCATCTCTTCAGAAACTCCCCACTCCCATTTCACAGCTCCTTATGCTGCAGCTCTCTGTGTTAAAGTTCTTATATTATAGCTTCTCTTCAATCCATCGGGCCTTCGTGTCTCCTTTATGCCTGGTTCATCTAGGAGCATTGCAGTTTTCTGTGTTGCAGCTCCTCTTCTCTTCTGGGTTCTTTGTCTCGTGACCATGAAGAATGAGGCACATAAACAAGGAAGATTGAGCAAAGCAAGGCAGTTTGTTGAAAGGAGCTGAGAAGACTTCCTGGCAGCTGGCAAGGACTTCATGGAGGGCTGCCAGCGCCCAAGGCTGCTTAACCAGATTTCTTTCTTAGGACTGCCTGGTTCAGATCTTTGTTTCTAAAGCAAGAAGCTCTCCTTGATGGGTCCATGTGTATGCTAAGGAGACCTGCTATGTGAACCAATCAGGGAGCTGATATTGGAATGGCCAGTTTTACACAGAAGTGTGCAGAGTGCTCAGTCAGGTCCCTTTGGCAGCCTCCACAGCATCTGTAGATTATATTGTATATGTTTCTTCCTTCTCTGCCTCCCTCAGGGCCCCAGGAGAATTGTGTTTTTTCTTTCTTTTCTGCATTCCTATATTTTTTCTTTCCTTTCTACTTTCCTATATTTTTCTTTCCTTATGGGGAGCCTGGAGTCCATATCAGTATTTCCTAAGGAGCTAGAGATAAATAGCTAAATGAACATAATAAGGTTGTAAAAGTTGTGTGGAAAATGAATCTTTGATGGGAATAGGTTGGCTGGGGTTAGAAAGGAGTTATTTATACGCTTTCTAAATATTGAGCATTAATATCAAAAGTGCACTTACGAAACTGGAATTTTGCCCCCTGTATGAAAGCACCTAGGTTCACAACACATTTTGATCCTTAATTTTCAAATCAGTTCTTTAAATTATTTCATCTATCTTCTACACTCCAGCTTCATTTGTGAGTTTCTATTTAATTGATGGCTCTTTACCTCAGCTTTCTTGTCTGCTTCTATGAGCTCTCTACTCTTCCTTGTTTTGACTGTGTTGTGACCTGACACTAAAAACATTTATTTTAGAAACCTAGGATAATGAATACCTTGATTCTTTTATTACTTTTTTTTCATAATATTGTTACTTTGTTCCATGTAATCAGACAATTTTGAGTGTTTTATTGTCTCTCAGGGTCAGATAATTCTTCTACTCCAGGTTTTCTTATTTACATTCCTTTATAATATGGTGTATACTAATAACCTTACATATATGCTATTCTCATGTTTAATTACATATGAGTACTTATCCATAAGGTTTGACTTTTGGTCTATCTAAATAGGTTCCATAAAGAGAAACAAACACATTACAGGAGGTTTTGGTAGTAATTAAGGAAACATGGATTTTTTTTTGTTTTATTTGGATGGTCTCATATTCTTGTTGTCCTTTTTAATGTTCTGATTGCTTGGAAAAGTTGAGTTTAATATTATTTTTTGATATTTATTTTAAAATATAAGTTAAAACTTTTATAACTGACTAAATATGTTGTATAGTTATTGTGAAAACACCCTACTTGGATGGATGACTGTTATTTCACAATAATATGGGATCCTGTTTTGAACAAACATTTTAAACCTGTGACGTTTTTAATAGGCATCTTCAAGATCAAACTTCTTTTCTTTAAAAAAAAAAGATTTATTTATTTGAAAAGCAGATGGGAGAGAGGAGTAGAGAAAGAAAAAGAGAAAGAGAGAAATTTTCCATCAACTGGTTCCCTTCCCAAATGGCCCCAACACCTGGGGCTGGGCTAGGCCAAAGCCAAAGAGCCAGGAGCTTCCACTCGGTCTCCCACTTGGGTGCAGGGACCCAGCGAATTAGGCCATCCTCTGCTGCTTTTTCAGGTGCCTTAACAGTCAGTTGAATTGGAAGCAGAGCAGCTGGGACTCCAACCAGTGCCCATAAAGGATGCTGATGCCACAGGCAGAGGCTTAATCTTCTACACTACAGTGCCAGCCCAAAGATCAAACTTCTAAATTATGTCATTTGACTTTCAGATTTCCAACTGGGTTCTGAGGATCATCAAAAGATGTATGTCTGATCTTTTAGAGACAGTAGTTGGCTTACTTGTATTGCATGGAAAACATTAGGAAGTTGTGAAATGTTGCTAAACTCTTAGTTGTATTTATATGGGTTTGTTGTGGATATATTCTAGAGATTATATGACATTTATAGTTGTATAGTGGTCCTGATGGGTCTTTGTAAGTTGCCATTGCCATCTTCATGTAAAATGAACCTATGGAGGCCTTTCTTTGAGATTTCCCCTCACATCACTGGCTTTGGGGCTTGAAAGGATGGATTTGTTTTGTGAAAATCTACTGTGCTTTTTAAAATCCTGTATGGAATTTATGAAAATAATTAAATCTCTTTGTAATTGCTGAGCTTTTAAAATTTAACTGTGGTGACTCTAGGTCTTATCATCCGCAGTTCTGATTTTTCTTGAAAAAATTTACAGTCAGAAAAGACTATGAACAAGGATCTATAAATCAAAATATCAGTAGACTAAATAAGAATGTGCAGAGGTAACTGATGGGGTTCATGAAACTGCTAACTGAGATTAAAAAGCACAAGAAGTAATTACAGGAGACTAAATTAACTATTGGATTTTACATGCTTCTGTGTCTTACTTAAGATATGTTTGGTTTTGTATTTAAATTCCTTGGCTTCTAGGCTTAAAGAAATGTTTTTTCTTGAGATATGTATGGCTTACAATAGTTTGGTAATGTATAATTTTGTAAACAAAGATAAAAAACACTTACCTTTTCTTCTTAGTTAATTCCACCAAACTTCAAAAACTATTTAAGAGTACATTTGTTTCTGTGGTAATGTGATTATTTACATATATCCATTAAGAATCTGTTCTCTTCATAATTGAAAATAATTTGGAACATTGGGATATATAAGAAGGATTCCCAGCCTTGCAATGATGACATAAAAGTCACTTTTTGGTAGATCTTAAAACTTCAAAAGATTTGGTATTCTGTTAAAAAACAAACAAACAAACAAAAAAAAACCCTTAGTCTGCCTCTTTTAGGCCTCCTAACTGAAATATTTTAAAATCTGAGATTACTGCACAGTAAATGAACATTTTTTGTTGCACATATGCAAATACTCAACACCCAGACTATAAAACAGTCACTGCTGGGTTGTAACTCCTCATTGTTTTTATTTATTTATTTTGAAAGGCAGAGTCCCAGAGAGTCAGAGGCAGAGTGAGAGATTTTCCATCTTGCTGTTTCACTCCCCAGATGGCCATAGTGGCTGGAGTTGGGCCTATCTGCAGCTAGGAGCCAGGAGCTTCTTCCAGGTCTCCCACGAGGATGCAGGGGCCCAAGCACTTGGGTCATCTTCCACTGCTTTCCCAGATCATAGCAGAGAGCTGAATCAGAAGTGGAGCAGCCAGGTCTCAAATTGACACCCATGTGGGATACTGGCCCTGCAGGCAGCAGCTATACCTGCTACGCTACAATGCTGGCCCATTCCTTATTGTTTTTAAAATGAAAACATGATTTGTTATGCTCTTGTTGGATTTGTTTTATATTTTTCTTTTGAAGAGTATGCTTTTTGACAGAATTCTAAAGAGGTACATCTACCAGCAAAATAATGCTGATTGGGCACATTGAAGTGATGACTCTGCACAGAACTGATAAAGTTAAATTTAGTAATGGACTCTGGGGAAGGTATTGTGGTAAAGCAGGTAAGCTATCACTCTGAGTACCATGTTGGAGTGCTGGTTTGAGTCCTAGCTACTCTTCCAATCTAGCTTCTTGCTACTGCACCCGGGAGGCAGCAGATGATGGCCCAATTATTTGAGTTTCTGTCACCCATATGGGAGACCCAGATGGAGTTCTGGGTGTCCGGCTTTGATATTGCTCAACGGTGGCTCTTGTGGGATTTGAGGAGTGAACCAGTAATTGGAAGATATCTCTTTCTGCCTTCCTTCTCTCTTTGTCCCTCTCCCTTTCAAATAAATACATCTTAGACCCCCCCCCCCCAAAAAAAAAGGCACCCCCCGCCCCCAGCTCAAGTTCAGCCTAAGATCCATTCCTTCTGAATCCTTTCTGTTGCTTAAATATGGCTAAAAGGTTTTTGTCAGTCAATCTTTTCCCCTCCCGTGCCCCGACATTGCCCGAGTGAGGAAACAGAGAAGCCCAGCAATCTGGATAGACAAATAGAACCTAGATACAAGATTATTATCAGCAGTGTTTTTGAAAAAAAAAATGACCAGGGGCCACACAATATTAAAATGGATTCATCGGTGTCAACACTAAACAAAATAGATAGAGCTAACAGGTTATGAATAAAAGGTTCTTATTTATAACTGCCTAAGAGTAGCTATCACAAAATTCTCTGACAGAGCTTCTAACTCTACAGAGAGCCAAAATTTCAGAAAAGAGAAGCTAACTAGATATGATATTTGGTATTTTCACACCTAATGCTAGACTCTATACACAGTATCCACATTGGGATTACCAGATCTGAGAAAACCTTTCAACCTCTTTGTATGTACTCATAAAGGCAAGAATTAGGATGGAATCTGGACATTGTCACCCAAAGCAGGTTAAGTTGTCTGAGAGCAAAAGAATCTACCTGTGACATAATGAGGAAGGCAGAAAAAGTTCACTCTTGGGCAGCCCACCACAGTGCATATAGCAACCCATATTCTGCCAATTGTGGAACAAAATAATTCATTGGCTTACTTCTGACTTGTTGCAGAACCACCAAGCCATCTGACTCAGTAATCTAAATGCTATTCTAAAAATGATTTCCTTTTGTCACCTTGCTTCTGGACTCCCTTGGGAACCTGTGCATGGCTGCTTGCAGATTATTGTTATTGAACATTACAACAGGCTGGACCTGATGGACATTGACATAGAGACTTGAGATTTGGAACTTATGGATGGAAACAGATTCAGGGACCATGGGAATCCAAAGGCTAAATATACAGTGGTCACTCTCTAGGAACCTTTGGAAGTAGAAGCATTGCCATCAGGTAGCTTCACTCAAACGATCAAACTCATAGTCGTCATCCATGCTTTATGCCTTAGAAGAGGTAAGAGAATGAACGTTTACACAGACTCTGTGCTTTTTCTGCATTACATGCCCATGGGTTCTTGGAAGTAAAGAGGATTGTTGTTAAATTCCAAACTTTTTCTTTTTTTTAAATTGTGAACAAATTTTATTAATATCACTTCTTACAACCCTACACAATTTTATCTATAGTTGAGCAGATCTCAGTCAATAATGTGTAACAAGATTCTGTTTAGGATATAATGCCATGGTGCCATGATTATGGTTTAAATGTTCTAAATATTTTTTTAAAACTTTTATTTAATAAATATAAATTTCCAAAGTACAGTGTATGGATTCCAATGGCTTTTTCTCCCCCATAACTTCCCTCCCACCCGCACCCCTCCCATCTCCCGCTCCCTCTCCCATTCCATTCACATCAAGATTCATTTTCAATTATCTTTATATATAGAAGATTGATTTAGTATATAAAGTAAAGATTTCATCAGTTTGCACCAACACAGAACATAAAGTGTAAAATACTGTTTGAGTACTACTTATAGCATTAATTTACATTGTACAACACATTAAGGACAGAGATCCTACATGAGGAATAAGTGCACAGTGACTCCTGTTGTTGATTTAATCAATTGACACTCTTGTTTATGGCATCAGTAATCTCCCCAGGCTCTTTGTCATGAGTTGCCAAGGCTATTGAAGCCTTTTGAGTTTGCCGACTTCGATCTTATTTAGACAAGGTCATAGTCAAAGGAGATGTATAATTTGGGACATGCTCATGCTGACTTGACCCAAATGGTGGAGTTAGAAATGTGCCAGGGGATTCCAGTAAAATCCCATCAAGGTGGCATGTACCATTGCCATCTCACTAGTCCAAGTGATCAGTTTCAGTTCACAATTGATCACACTGATAAGGTCTAAGAGTCAAAGGGATCACATAAACAAGACTAGTGTCTGCTGATACTAACTGATAGAATCAAAAAGGGAGAGAACGATCCAACATGGGAAGCGAGATATACAGCAGACTCATAGAATGGCAGATGTCCTAAATAGCACTCTGGCCTCAGAATCAGCCCTTAAGGCATTCAGATCTGGCTGAAGAGCCCATGAGAGTATTTTAGGCATGGAAAGCCAAGACACTCTGGGAAAAAAAAAAAAAAAAAAAGAAGACCTAAATGAAATATCTATGTGAGTGAGATCCCAGTGGAAAGAACGGGGCCATCAAAGAAGGAGGTACCTTTCTCTGAAGGGAGGAGAGAACTTCCACTTTGACTATGACCTTGTCTAAATTCCAAACTTTTTCTACAGAGAAAGGCAGTCCTCCAAAACTAAATGGCTTTGGAAATCTTCACAGCTGACAATGGACAAATTTGTGATTTCTTTAAAACAGAATGTTCTGTGTACATCCCCAGTAGCTCTAGGAATGTTTTCTAGCTTACTCAAATAATCCTGTGTCTGACCCCTTACTGAGCTGTAATTACTGGCTTTACTCCCAAGTTGAGACTGGAAGTCCCTGATGACAAAGCTGCAGATCTATCTGGTTTGTATTTTAGGTACAGGAATAGTAGTATGTTGTTGATTTTATTTATTTTTGTTGTAGATTGATAGTGTAACTTTAAGGTAAACTATGCAGAAACTAGCTGGGCCAAGCCTCATCACGATCACAGACTCGCTTTGGGTATACTTGGGATGGAAAACGTTCTCGAGAATTTGAAACACCTACAGCTTTCTCTTCTCTAGTACTGAAAATCCCCTCAGGATTAAGGAATTAAATAGAATGGAGTGGAATTCAGTGTCAGTCCCTAATGCCTTTGATGTAGATTTTATCAGACTCTAGTCTCTCCCTTAGCTTGTAGTTTCGTTGTCTTCTTTGTGGTGATTTCAAGTCAACTCTTTATTAAAGATCCCTATTTTTGGGTGTGTGCCAATAAAACTTTCTGAACACAGGCAGAACAATGGCATGCAGCTTGTAAGAACATATACACAGAACTGTGGACTGCAGTAAGGATTCTGCATATGAAGTGTGGATATTTTGGTTCATAATCCTGTGGGCAGATCTTTTGACTTCTTTTTGTTTTTCTTGTCAATTATTTTTATGTTAATATGATATTAATACAAAGATAATAGATTCCATGTAGTTCATACAGTTCAAAGAATATAATGATACTTTTCTCTCTATCCATTTTGCTTTATTTTTGAGATAGCATTTTAAATTTGCATTATATGCAAAAGCTTATTGCTCTAGTAAATAAAGAGTTTATCAAGTAAAATGTCAAAAGACCACGGTTCAGTTGGAATATTGGCAAGGGATAAACTATAATCAAATGAAAAGTGTCAATTTCACTCATAGAGTAAATTATATCATTCTTTTATATATAAAAAAATTCACTGTATTTATTTGAAAGAGTTACAGAGAGGTGTAGAGACAGAGAGAGAGGTTTTCCATCCGCTGGTTTACTCCCCAGATGGCTGCAATGATGGAGCTGAGCCAGTCAGAAGCCAGGAGCCAGGAGCTTCTTCTAGGTCCCCAATGTGGGTGCAGGGGCCCAAGGACTTGGGCCATCATCTACTGCTTTCCCAGGCCACAGCAGAGAGCTGGATGGGAAGAGGAGCAGCCGGGACTATAACTGGCACCCATATAGGATGCTGGCACTTCAGGACAGGGCTTTTATTTAACCAGCTGAGCCACAGCTGGCCCTCAGTATATCATTCTTAAACAATGATTTGACCAAGACCAAGGTTGTTGTTGTTGTTGTTGTTGTTTTGACAGGCAGAGTGGACAGTGAGAGACAGAGAGACAGAGAGAAAGGTCTTCCTTTACAGTTGGTTAACCCTCCAATGGCCACTGCGGCCGGTGCGCTGCGGCCAGTGCGCTGCGGCCTTCTCACTGCGCTGATCCGAAGCCAGGAGCCAGGTGCTTCTCCTGGTCTCCCATGTGGGTACAGGGCCCAAGCACTTGGGCCATCCTCCACTGCACTCCCGGGCCACAGCAGAGAGCTGGCCTGGAAGAGGGGCAACCGGGACAGAATCCGGCACCCCGGCCAGGACTAGAACCCGGTGTGCCGGCGCCACAGGCGGAGGATTAGCCTATTGAGCCGCAGTGCCGACCTTTGACCAAGGTTTAAAATAAAGTTTGACAGAACTATACTTGCAGCAATGCTGGTAAATATAGGCATTTCTTTTTGTCTTTAATTTTTTTTTATTTTTTAATTGTATATAAGGAGAATATATAGTGTTTGTCTTTCTATATCTTATTTCAGTCAAAATGATATACTCCATTTAGATATAAATGGCAGAATTGTATTCTTTTTTAAGGCTGAGTAATATTCTTTCCTATTCATTCATCTGATGGTGGACTCCTTGAATAATTCTATATTTATTATTGCTATAAACATGATGATGCAGGTACCTCTTTGATATAATGTGTTCATTTTTGGGGGGATATACCCAGTAGTGGGATTGCTGGATCATATGGTAAGTCTATAGTCTAGTTTTTAAAGAAATCTCCATACTGTTTTTCATAGTGGCTACACTAATTTACATTCCCACCATCGGTGTTCTCCTCTCTCCACATTCTTACCAGCATTTGTTGTTCTGTCTTTTGGATAAGAACTATTTTTTTCTCTCAAGATTTATTTATGTATTTGAAAGGAAGAATTACAGAGACAGAGACAGAGCGAGAGAGAGTTTTCCATCTACTAGTTGCTCCCCAGGTGGCTGCAATGATCAGAGCTGAGCCAATACGAAGCCAGGAGTTTCTTCTGGGTCTCTCACGTGGGTGCTAGGGCCCAAGGACTTAGGGCATCTGTTTTCCCAGGCCACAACAGAGAGCTCGATAGGGAGTGGAGCAGCCAGGACTCAAACCAGTCCCCATATGGGATACTGGCACTGCAGGCAGCGGCGTTACCCACTATGCCATAGTGCAGGCCCTGGATAAGAACCGTTCTAGCCGGCGCCGCGGCTCACTAGGCTAATCCTCCGCCTTGCGGCGCTGGCACACCGGGTTCTAGTCCTGGTCGGGGCACCAGATTCTGTCCCGGTTGCCCCTCTTCCAGGCCAGCTCTCTGCTGTGGCCCAGGAGTGCAGTGGAGGATGGACCAAGTGCTTGGGCCCTGCACCCCATGGGAGACCAGGATAAGTACTTGGCTCCTGCCATTGGATCAGCGCGGTGTGCCGGCCGCGGCGGCCATTGGAGGGTGAACCAACAGCAAAAGGAGGACCTTTCTCTCTGTCTCTCTCTCTCACTGTCCAGTCTGCCTGTTAAAAAAAAAAAAACAAAAAACAAAAAACAAAAAAAAAAAACCACCATTCTGACAGGGTTGAGGTGATAACTCATTGTGGTTTTGATTTGTGCTTTTTTTCCCACATATTTGTTTCCATTTGCATTTCTTGAGAACTGTCTATTTAGGTCCTTTGTTAAGTTATTCCCTGGATTGGTTATTTTATTGTTTTTTTTTTTTTAATGTTGATGTGTTCTGGTTACTAATCCTTTGTGGAATACGTAGGCTGCAAATATATCTTCCCATTCTGTTGGATGTCTATTTCCTGTACTGTGCAGAGGACTCTGAGTTTGCTTTTATTCCTCGTTAGTCTAGCTTTGCTTTTCTTTCCCCCTGTGTTTTGTAGGTCTTATCCAATAAGTAATTACCTACATCAATATCTTGAAGTATTTACCCTGCATTTTATTCTATCAACTTCATAGTCTCAGTCGTAAATTTAGGTCTTTGATCCATTTGAGTTGATTTTTGTATAAGGTGAGAGGTATGGATATATTGCATCGAATTTTGCCAGCATCATTTATTGAAGAGAATATCCTTTTAGCAATATATGGTCTGAATAATTTGTCAAAAATCAGTTGGCTGTATGTATGTGAATTAATTTCTGGGTGCTCTATTTAATTACATTGATCAATCTGTTAGCTTTTATGCCCATACCATGCTCTTTTAATATTGTAGATTTGTAGGATGCTTTGAAGTTAGGTATTGTTATGCCTTCATCTTGATTGCTTTTATTTATTTTTTTTTTTTTGCCCAGAATTGCTTTGGCTGTACTGGGTCATTTATGATTTCATATGAGTTTGAATTGTTTTTTCTAATACTTTAAAGCATATAATTGATATTTTGATAGGGACGACATTGAATCTATTGCTTGCTTTCCAAAATGTAGACATTTTAATGATATTAAACCTTCTAATCCATGAATAAGAAATAGTTCCCTTTTTTGTGTGTCCTTGGTGATTTCTTTCATCAATGTTGTATAATTTTCATTGTAGAGATCTTTCACTTCTTCATTTAAATGTAATCCTGAATATTTGATAATTTTGTGACTATTGTGAATGGGGTTTCTTTCTTGATTTCTCTTTTTGTAAGTTCACCATTAGCAGATTAAAAAACTCCCATTTTTTGTATGTTGATTTTATAGCCTGCAACTTTATTGAATTGGTTTATCAGCTTTATTAGCTTTGTGTGTGGAGTGTTTAGGTTTTTCTATGTGCAACGTCATGTTGTCTGCAAATGTGGATATTTTGACTTCCTGATTTCTGATTTTGATGCCTTTTATTTCTTTCTTCTCCCTAGTTACTCTAATACTCCCAGTACTTTACTCAATTGGGGTGGTGAAAGTGAACATTCTTATCTTGTTCCAGATCTGAGGGGAAATGCTTTCAGCTTTTCTCTGTTCAATATGATATTGGCTATTGATTTTTCTTTCTTTTTTTTAACTTTTATTTAATAAATATAAATTTCCAAAATACAACTTTTGGATTATAGCATTATAGCGGCTTTTTCCCCCTGTAACCTCCCTCCCACCTGCAACCATCCCATCTCCCGCTCCCTCTCCCATTCACATCAAGATTCATTTTCAATTATCTTTATATACATTGTTTTATATATATATATATATATATACACACATTCTGATCTTATTTAGACAAGGCCATAGTCAAAGTGGAAGTTCTCTTCTCCTTTCAGAGAAAGGTACCCCCCTTTTGTTTTTAAGATTTATTTATTTATTTGAAATGCAGAGTTACACAGAGAGAGGAGAGACAGAGAGAGAGGTCTTTCATCCGATGGTTTACTCCCCAACTGGCTGCAATGTCCAGAGCTGTGCTGATCTGAAGCCAGGAGCCAGGAGCTTCTTCCAGGTCTCCCACGCGGGTACAGAGGCCCAAGGGCTTGGGTCATCCTGCACTGCTTTCCCAGACCATAGCAGAGAACTGGATCAGAAGTGGAGTAGCTGGTACTAGAACTGGCACCCCAGGCCAGGGTATCAACCTGCTGCTCCACAGCGCCAGCCGCAGTTACCTCCTTCTTTGATGACCTGTTCTTTCCACTGGGATCTCACTCACAGAGATCTTTCATTTAGGTTTTTTTTTTTTTGTTTTTTTTGTTTTTTTTTTTTTTTTTCCCTGCCAGAGTATCTTGGCTTTCCATGCCTGAAGTACTCTCATGGGCTTTTTAGCCGGATCCGCATGCCTTAAGAGCTGATTCTGAGGCCAAGTGCTGTTTAGCACATCTGCCATTCTATGAATCTGCTGTGTATCCCGCTCCTATGTTGGATTGTTCTCTCCTTTTTAATTCTATCAGTTAGTATTAGCAGACACTAGTCTTGTTTATGTGATCCCTTTTTTTTTTTTTTTTTTTTTTTTTTTGACAGGCAGAGTGGACAGTGAGAGAGAGAGACAGAGAGAGAAAGGTCTTCCTTTGCCGTTGGATCACCCTCCAATGGCCGCCACTGCAGCCGGCGCACCGCGCTGATCCAATGGCAGGAGCCAGGATCCAGGTGCTTTTCCTGGTCTCCCATGGGGTGCAGGGCCCAAGCACCTGGGCCATCCTCCACTGCACTCCCTGGCCATAGCAGAGAGCTGGCCTGGAAGAGGGGCAACCGGGACAGAATCCGGTGCCCCAACCGGGACTAGAACCCGGTGTGCCGGCGCCGCAAGGTGGAGGATTAGCCTATTGAGCCACGGCGCCGGCTCTATGTGATCCCTTTGACTCTTAATTCTATCATTATGATCAATTATGTACTGAAACTGATCACTTTGACTAGTGGGATGGCATTGGTACATGCCACCTTGATGGGATTATATTGGAATCCCCTGGCACGTTTCTAACTCCACCGTTAGAGGCAAGACCAGTTGAGCATGTGCCAAACTGTACATCTCCTCCCTCTCTTATTCCCACTCTTATATTTAACAGGGATCACTTTTCAGTTAAATTTAAACACCTAAGAATAATTGTGTGTTAATTAAAGAGTTCAACCAATAGTATTAAGTAGAACAAAAAATACTAAAAGGGAATAAAATAGTAAGTTGTTCCTTGACAGTCAGGACAAGGGCTGATTAAGTCATTGATTTTTCATATATAGCCTTTATAATTTTGAGGGTTAAACAGTGCATGTTCCTTCTGTACCTAATTTGTATGGTTTTTATCATGAAGGTAGGTTTTATCTTATCAAATTATTTCTCTGTGTCTATCGAGATGACCATATGGTTTTTGTTCTTCATTCTGTTGATGTGATTTATGACATTTATTGATTCACAAATGTTGAACTACCCTAGCATCTCTAGGAGAAATCCCATTTGATGTTGATGTGTGATTTTCGCGATGTAGTTTTCAAATCAGTTTGCTGGTATTTTGTTGAGAATTTTTGCATCTGTGTTCATCAAGGATGTAGGTCTGCAATTTTCTTCTTGTATTATATCTTTGTTCGGTTTTGACATCAGTGATGCTGGCCTCTTAAAAAGAGTTGGGCAGAGTTTCATCCAATTCAGTATTTTTGAATAGTTTGAAAAATATAGGATTTATTTCTTTAAATGTTTTGTAGAATTTAATAGTAAAGCTACAGTTCTTGCACTTTTCCTTGATGGAAGACTTTAAGCAATTCTTCATTCCTGTTGCTTGTTATGAGCTTGTTTAGATTTTTGTATCTTGATTTAATCTTGATAAGTTATATATCTATTTCTTCAAGGTTTTCCAGTTTGTTAGCATACAGTTTTCCACAACAGTTTCTTATAATCCTTCTATTTCAGTGCTGTTTGTTGTAATGTCTCCTTTTTCATCTATAAATTTTATTTATTTGAGTTTTCCCTTTCTCTCCCCGCCCCCCCTTTGCTAGTCTGGCTAAATGTTTGTCTATTTTGATTATCTTTTCTAAAACAGCTTTTTGTTTTGTTAATCTTTCACTAAATGTAGGAGGGTGGTGCAACCATCAGACTGGTTCTGCAGGACATCAGATTGCAACACTTGGAATTCAATTGTCATCTCTATGGCTAATATCCTACCACTTGCCTCTATTTTGAGATGTTTTGTAGGAACTTCAAGCTGTAATCCAACAAGGTAATAGCCAATCTATCTATATACCTCAGAAGGGACCAGAGCCCACTTAGCCATCACTGCATCTTTAGATCATCCTCCTGGCCCTCTACCATCGACCAATCCAAGGAAGGCTATCAGCATTGTGGACCAACTAGATACTCTTTTAAGTTGATAATGCACTGTTTAACCCTCCCTGCAACCTAAAAATTTCATTGCCATAATCTCTTGGGCAATTTGGGAGATGTGTGATAGCTACCTGACTCCCTGTCCTATGTATAAGAAATAAACTACTTTGTTCCACTATTTTGGTGTCAGTAATTGACTTCCTGTGTGTCAGGTAAATGGACCCAGTTCTGGGTGTTCTATCCAGTTCCTTCAGCCAGTTTTGATGAGTTCCATGATATATCTGATGTTATTCTTAGGCTATTATAAGCTCGATTAATTTTCTTAATGCCCTAAAAAATCAGAGCAGTTATCTCACTCTCACTCTCCCCTTGGACATCATCTGATAATACTACTTAGGAAATAAATAGCTTCATGGCTGGTTCCATATAAAAACCTTGGGGCTTTCCTCAGCATTTCAGTTGACTCTTAAACGTCTTGTTCATTGATCCTCAAACTTTTTCCACCGTAACAAATTAGAAAGATAACATGCTCAGGTCAGTGACAGTAGCTGAACAGAGACAGAAGCCTGACAGTGATCTCAATATGAGACGCTCCTAGGATCCCCTCCTCTCTCACCTATTAAAATACTGGTGTGGTAGTTAGGAGAGTGTGTGTGGGAAGCTTGACTGAGCCCCAGAATAATTCTAATAAACTCCAGATAAGAGTCAAGTAAACAATAATAGTTCTGTACCGAAATTGTACTCTTTTTGTCATTGAAGTATCCTCTTTTATGTCTTATTATTTCTGAATAGAATCTAGTAATCTAGCAATCATCTTGTCTGTCTGCTCATGTAATTCACAAATTACTAAAGTCCTGCCCCAAGAAGTTTGCCATCCAAACTTCTTATCTAAAGGTATGGTGCAGTGAGCCACTGTTAACTTCCCACAGAATTACAGATATAAAACAGTTACTCTTCCTTAAGTCAGGCTAACATTCACTTCTCTGTAACTCACTCACCTCTATAAGACAAATTGTTAAAACCCAACATGATCTTGCCCCAGAAAACTCTTCCCATCTGACCTTCTATCACTGAATTCCAGCCATAGTGGCTATTACTTGGCTCCTTGAATGTGCGATCCTGTCTTTATGTGGCAGGCTCCTCCCCTCAAGGCTAAATTCTGTTTCCTCTACGTGGAAGCCTTTCTGCTTCTCCAAGCTCAGGGATACTCTTCCATGTTCACTGCTGGACCTTAAGTGCCTAGAGGAGAACCTCTCCATGATGGGCTTCCCATAAATATTTGTGGAATAAGGGAAAATGTGTGATCTGATCTGGGTCAAGTGTATCTCTTATTTTTATTAATGGTATCTATATATCCTAGGTTTGTTTGTTTTGTGTGGGGAGAGGCCAGTAAAAGGACATGCCATTATTAGCTTATCTTGAATGTGAACATTATACTACCTGGAATTTGAAGGTGGAGCCAGCAGAATTTGATGTTCAGTTAGAGAATGGGATTTGATATAAGGAGTCAAGTGCAAGTAACTTCAAGATTTTTGGCCTGAGCAACTGGACAAATGTAGTTACCACTACTGAAATAAGGAAAACTGACAGGGGAGGTATGGGGAAAGCGTTGAAGTAGATGTCAGGAGTCAGTTTGGGCAATGAAAATTTACAAAACTCAGGATCATTAATTCACTGTCCCTTGGCTTCCTCAACTGTACGGAGGGGTTCATAATTCCTCCTGGGATGATTGTGAGGATTTAAGGAGTTAATCAACTATGAAATTAATCTTGAAGAAGCCTAAGGTACCCTGCACCTGACTCCTAGGTGACAGGACCTTTCAGAGACCTCAACTATGATCAAGAAAACTTCTGTCTTGAAGAAGGAAACATCTACTATACCCTAGGAATCCTAGAGCCATGGTAACAAGAGTGATTAACATCCCCTTTGTTTGCCTCTCCCTGAATACAGAGAATATCCCATGTGGGAATGTAATGTACCTCCTCAATCCATAATCAAAACAATCATCAGGAGTACAATTTTCTTTTCTTTTTCTTTTTTTTTTTTTTATTTTTGACAGGCAGAGTGTACAGTGAGAGAGAGAGAGACAGAGAGAAAGGTCTTCCTTTACGGTTGGTTCACCCTCCATTGGCCGCTGCGGCCAGCGCGCTGTGGCCGGTGCACTGCACTGATCCGAAGCCAGGAGCCAGGTGCTTCTTCTGGTCTCCCATGCAGGTGCAGGGCCCAAGCACTTGGACCATCCTACACTGCCTTCCCGGGCCACAGCAGAGAGCTGGACTGGAAGAGGGGCAACCGGGACAGAATCCGGCTCCCCGACTGGGACTAGAACCCAGTGTGCCAGTGCCGCAAGGTGGAGGATTAGCCTATTGAGCCACGGCGCCAGCCAGGAGTTCAGTTTTCAATGTGATTGGTAACCATACATAAATCTGTTTCGTTTAAAGCTGACTCAATGCATGTACTCACTCTATAAGAATAGTATAAAACCTCTAGCTAAACAGCCTTGTGGAACAGCCAGCTCAGGCAACTGAGTGGTTTTTTTCAAGTTTAAATCCTCAGTTTTTATAGCTGAATACATTTCAGGTTTTCAGCCAGACTCTGATTTCTCAGCACACAGTTCAAAACAAAATAATAGCAAAGGGGGAAAGGAAAAATAAATTAAACATAGTTATTAGGCCATAGAGCTTTTTGCCAAATTCCTTGAACATTAAATATGAAAATTTAAGCATAATTAAAAAAAATTCCCCTGGTAGGATTTTAGACTTTATTAAAGATTTTTTTCTGTGATATAGGAAGATGTTTAGTTATCTGGTAGAAATTAAAGTATTGATTCCAAATATCTAAAAACATCTGTCTGTTGATGGCAATCTTTAACAAAGGAGTATTTGAACAACAAGAAAAAGTCTCCCACTTACTCTCTGAACTGCCCTATGACTTATAAACTTAAACAACTAATGTATTGAGTCAACTGTGAATTGGGCAAAACATTAGATATGTAAAGCTAATGTCTCTAAGGTAGAAATTATGATGTTATCTTCTAGAGGTTAATGTATATATTTTACAATAGCTTAACATTATAGGCTTAATACAAGAAATTTAATTGCTAAATTTTCAGTATTAGAGTTTATAAGATGTAATCACACTTAACAGAAGATTTATTTATTTGAAATTCAGAGTTAGAGAGGAAGAGACAGATTTCCACCCGCTAGTTTAGGCCCCAGTTGGCTGCAACCGCCAGCACTAGAACAGACTGAAGCCAGGAGCCACAGGCTTCATCCAGATCTCCCACATGGGTGGCGAGGACCCAAACACTTGGCCAGTCTTCCACTGCTCTCCCCTGGCCATTAGCAGGGAACTGGATCAGAAAGGGAGCAGCTGGGATTTGAACTGTGGGATGCCAGCATCAGAGGCATCAGTTTAACCTGCTATGCCACAGTTCTGGCCCCCACATATATATATTTTTGTTAAATTCTCAATAAATCTGGGCCGGCGCCGTGGCTCAATAGGCTAATCCTCCACCTTGCGGCGCCGGCACACCGGGTTCTAGTCCCGGTCGGGGCGCCGGATTCTGTCCCGGTTGCCCCTCTTCCAGGCCAGCTCTCTGCTATGGCCAGGGAGTGCAGTGGAGGATGGCCCAGGTGCTTGGGCCCTGCACCCCATGGGAGACCAGGAAAAGCACCTGGATCCTGGCTCCTGCCATCGGATCAGCGCGGTGCGCCGGCTGCAGCGGCGGCCATTGGAGGGTGAACCAACGGCAAGGGAAGACCTTTCTCTCTCTGTCTCTCTCTCTCACTGTACACTCTGCCTGTCAAAAATAAAAAAATAAATAAATAAAAATTAAAAAAAAAATTCTCAATAAATCTTATGTGAAGTTCTAATGTCTCAGTGTGCTTCATATAGAATTTGTGGGTATATTTTCACCATATAACTAACATGTTAATAACCTAAATCCCTTCCTATTACTTTATGTTGTAACAATCCTTTCAAAGCCTAATTACCCATGAGTAAGTCTTCTGTTCCAGAGATAATAGGGGAAATCAGGGATCTTCTATCTTGGTGTTAGTCACAGCAGGGAGAAGGTACCTCATGGTACAGCTACCTCACTTAGGTCCTCTGAGTCTGTCCTTACAGGAATCTATCATGGTTGCTGGAAGGCAAATTTTTGGCATGTTATAGAGACAGGTGTTGAACATAGGACCACATAATAATAATAATAATTGTAGGCAGCATTTTCTGAGCACATGGTAAATGCTAAGCTTTGTTTAAAGTCCCTTGCGTGTGTTAACTTTATAATAGTCACAAGAGTCCTTCAATGTGTAGATGCTGTGCTGTGCCTGTGTAATAATTGTGGGCATGGAAGAATGGAGAAGTGTTTGATGTTGTCTAAATTTACATGGATCACAGCTTAGAGTTGTTTCAAGTCCAAGAAGGGTGGCTATGGAGCCCTGTTCTTAGAGAGTATGCTGTAGCACCTCCTTGTATAAAATGTAGTTTATGATAAATGTAAAAAACACTTAAGTAACTGTCAGGATTTTTGTTTCATAAATGAAATTTGTGTGAGGGTACTTCCAAGGATTCATAGATAAATGGAATTAAAAGGTAAATTTGTATTGGTGCAAAATATTTTTGAAAATAAATGATATGTGTGCACATATAAATAAATTAAGGTAATAACTTTAATGTATTATTTTTATTTTCCTTCTCCACAATACAATGTACATTATAGAGCACTGGCAGAATTTAAAATTATTATGGTAAATATTGTGATTTTCTTCTTTCTCCTCAGATTCATGGTTTTCTTCAAATGAAATTATGCTCATTGCAGTTTTCCCAATTTTGTCTGTAATTTTGTTCTGGGGACAGTTATGTGTTGTAAGTAAGTATTTCTAATTTTTATTTATATTTTAGTGATGAAATTGTCATTTCTGGAAGGAATTTACATATCACTTGTTATATTAGGAAGAATAACTATGACAGTTATGCATATGTGATTTGAATACTAATAGTCTCTTAGGAGTATTTATTGCCCCTATATTTTTAAACAGTTCCAATTTAATTCCTAGGTGATTTTTAATTATTTTTTAAGCTGCAAAGCATCAATTGTGGGAATACTAGCAGATATCTCCTTAAACTCATATAAATGCTAGTAATAACTCCTTAAACTATAAATACAAGTAATTCTTCTTTTAACTCATTGGTAGCATCTTAATATTTATCAAACATTTATGCACATGATAGTTGGAAAGCATAGGTAGTCACAGGCTACATTAATGTTAAAATAGAATGCTATTCTTTGGAGCATAAATATTCCCCTATCTTTCCATTGACAGTTTGAACTTGTATTAGTGTATTCACCCTTGGGAAAACCCAGTTTGAACTTCTCACTGTTTCATCCTCACTGTGCAGCTAAGGAAGTGGTCAGAACAAAGTTGTGTTCTTTTGTGTTACTTCCCTGTAATAATAATGTAATCTGGCTTCCAAGTGCAAATCTTTATGCTAAATCAGATTTGGTGTCAACAGCACAGAATTATCATTATAAGGTGAATAGTTAATATTTATCCTGGTTAATGTTTACATTCCACCATATTCCCATTCCAAAAGAAATTGATGAAGAAATTCAATTGATAAATTCACTAAATTTGTGAAATTTAAGGTGACAGTCTAAATATTTAAACATTTAAATGTAAGATTTATTCCTGCTTTCCCCATACCACCTTGAAATAATCATTGAAGATGAGGAAATAGCTCTACAGGCAGGGAGTTAAGTAATACTGATTTTTATTCTGCAATCTTTGTAAAAGGGAAAGCCAGGAAAATACTGTAATGAGTTGGCCTGTTGTATGCTTAATGAACTTTATCTTCCTTAGACGTTTATATTATTATTTTCTCTTGCAAATTTAAGATATTATCTTTTTGTTTTACTTTTGAAAGTTTGACTTTAAGGTGTTATGGTGAGGATCTTTTATGATCATGTCTATTTGATGTTATATGTGATTCTTGTGTTTGAATGTCTGTGCCTTTCTTCAAATTGGAGGAATTTCCTGCTACTATTTAATTTAATAGGTATTCCAACCCCTTTTTTTTTTCTATATGTTTAGGAATTCCTAAGACTCAGATATTTGGTTGTTTGATGACCATCCATAGATCCTGAACACTAGTTTCTTCTAATTTTTTTTCTTCATTTTTTTCTGACTGTGATACTTCAAAAGATCTGTCTTCTTTTTGTCACAACCTTCTCACTTTTCCCCTTTATGCAAATAAGTTCCTCTTCACTGATTTCCTGTGGCTGCATCTTGGGAATCTATTACATGGCAGTTGTGTCCACTTTCCTATGGTCACTGTTTCTTCTATTTCTCTGTGGTTTATTGGAATTTTTCGTCTCAGTTGTCTGCATGTACACTGAAATTTGTGAGCCCTTTCAAAAGGCTAGGGAATGTTTGGGAAGAGGAAAAGGGAATTGGTCTGTTGGACATTTTCTTTGATCTTTTATATTCAAAATACTTTATCTGGGTTGTTTTATTTCTAGTTCCTATAGATTGAATATGGAATGGCCCATCAGTACTCAGTGTGACAAAATCATTTCATTGGAATAAGTATGGAGTTTATTGTAAAATTATTTTACTTGCACTTAGGCAAGTAACTTGTTTATTATTGGCAATCAATGCTCATTTTACTGCACATGTTTCACAGATCCTTCATTTGTGTGTGTATTTTCAATGATTTTGTTAAGCATTTAACAATAGTAGCTTGGGACTGACATCATGGCTCAGTGGGTTAAGCCACCACTTGTGCCGTTGGTATCCTATATTGGAGTGCAATTCGAGTCCTAGCTACTCCACTTCCAGTCCAGCTTTCACTAATGTGTCTGGGAAAGCAGCAGAAGATGGCCTAAGTATATGAACCTGTGCTACCCATATGGGATACCTGGATGGAGTTCCAGACTCTGGATTTGGCATGGACTAGCAGCCATGGCCTTTGGTGGCCATTTTGAAAGTAAGACAGTGAACAGAAGATAAGTCTATCAGTCTCCCCCAGTTTCCCTGTCACCCTGTCTTTCAAATAAATAAATATTTTTAAAATCATAAATAATTATAAATTTTAAAATGGTAATTTCATTTTAAGTTATCAGAAATGCTTTTTCTTGCATTGAAGCTAATGCTGATTTACTGCTCAACAGATACTGAAAAGATTCTAAAATTGCATTCCTAGTGATATCAGAAACCACTACATTATTTAAATCTAACATCCTTTATGATTTATTCACAGTTTGATATGTATTATATCTCATTGGTAAGCTTTATTATTTCTCTAGTTATTCATTGATCATTTAGGCAGAGAATGTCTAAATCCCACTGAACAAGCATTACCTTTTTGGATTTTACTGGGTGGACTTCCTACTGAGTCTATCAAATCTACTCATTGCAGTGTCATGAAAACTGAACATGGTAGATTTTATTTTGTTCTCAGCTGACCTAGTAATTGCAATAGGGTTCATCAGCCACACCTATTTTCTGTTCTGTGCATGCTGTATATCTGTCACAAGGAGACCAGACAACCTTACTGTTATTTTTTTTTTCATGTTAGCTATTTGTTCAGGTGGCGAGAGGACATGTCATTGTTTCATTCATATTAATTTTAAATATTAAGTATAAGAAAGTCATTTCTTATACCAAAGTAGACCCTTTCCTTTTATATAGCTAAGGAAGATCATCTACCCTCTTCCACTAGAAAATAAAGGCTTCAAGGCAGGCCCTGTGTTTGCCTTTTTTGCTGTTAGCACTTAGAATAATAATTATTGCATAGGTTTGATAATGTTCAATCTATTATTGTTGAATTAAAATAATCTGATATTTGTCCCTTTATTTGGACTAATAAAAGGGCCTGGTACATTGTTGGTACAGAGCACATTTTTGTTACAGAAATAAATGAACCAACCTAGCACCTTTCTGAAAATTGCATGCTAGATTCAATGATGTAGAAACATTAAAAGAAAATTTTTAGAATTACTGGTTTGTTGACAAACATGTTATATTATCTGCCTAGATTTTGATATTTCTTGGTAAGGCAGTATTATAAATTTTTTGATATAAAAGTAAATACTGATTTTTTAAGGGTTTATATATTTATTTGAAAGTTACAGAGAGACAGGGAGACATACACATACATACACACACACACAGAGTGATACTTTCTATCCTCTGGTTTACTCCACAAATGGCTGAAACAGCTAGGGCTGGACCAGGCTAAACCCAGGAGTCAGAAGCTTTGTCTGGGTCTCCCATGTGGGTGCAGATGCTCAAACATTTAGGCCATCCTCCACTGCTTTCTTAGGCACATTAGCAGGCAGCTGGATCTGAAGTGGAGCAGCCAGGACTTGCACCAGCACCCATATGGGATGCCAGCACTGCAGGCTGTGGCCTAACCCACTGTACCACAGCACTGGTCCCAATACTGTTATTTCTCATGCATTTTATTTTGTGTATTGATCTCAATATTTTCAGCTACTTCTAATTTTAAATATTTTTATTTATATAAAGGGAATAAATTTCATGTATTTCCTATACATAGTTTTTAAATTATTTATAGAAGTTGAACAAATTTCATGTATTTTGTATATACAGATTTAAGATCATAGTGGTACCTCCCACCCTATCCTCCCACCCACCCATATTCCTATCCTACCTCCTTTTTCCTTTCTTTTTTTATTTTTTAAGATTTATTTATTTATTTGAAAGACTTACATTGAGAGGGAGAGATGGAAAGAGAGAGATCTTTGATCTGCTGGTTCATTCCCCTAGATGGCCACAATGGCCAGGGCTAGGACAGGCCTAAGATAGGAGCCAAGAGCTTAGTCTCAGTCTCCTAGTTGGGTGGCAGAGGCTCAAACACTTGGGCCACCTTCTGCTGCTTTTCTTAGATTATTAGCATGGCGCTCGATCAGATGTGGAGCAGCAGGGATAACACGAAATTTGCCCTCATCTGGGATGCTTCACCTGCTATGCCAAAATGCTGCCCCCAAAAGGATTTTTTTTAAATCCATGCTAATTTTTAAAATCATAGATGGTCTTACCAAGCAGCTAAAAAATAATACAAAAATTTGATAAGATCCTGTTAAGAACATGTCAAATTCTATCTTAATATAAGCTTTTTCGGGAAATATTTTCTTTTCCTTGTTA
This sequence comes from Oryctolagus cuniculus, assembly GCF_051225735.1. NCBI lineage: Eukaryota > Metazoa > Chordata > Mammalia > Lagomorpha > Leporidae > Oryctolagus > Oryctolagus cuniculus. Next base: position 63,855,472 of record NC_142870.1, read on the forward strand.
CATTTACTGTTTTGATAATTTGACAAATAAGGATACATTGACTACTTGAAGGGCAAGAAATGATCATGAGTCAAAGTCCCTTGAGATTACTGAGTTTTCGCAGATATCTATATCACATTCCTTGCCCGGTAAGTACACTGGGAAACTGACAAAAGGACCAGCAACACGCTATCTTCCCCACACTTGCTGCTGAACTGTGTCCATTAAGAGCAAAGGAAATGAGCCAAGGAACTCTTCATAAAGAAAACATGGAGATCTTTCACTGTGGTTACTTAGGTAGACCCCACTAATGTATTTGGCATAAATCGTTGCTTAATTTAAGGAAAAGTTTAAGGTAGCCTTGAAAATAGTCATGAACCAATCAACAAGTACTAAAATGACTTCCAATGAGTAGTGTACCTATTCTCAAAGGGGAAGGTCGTTTGATGGTAGAACACTGCCAGTAGCAGCGTTCTGTGGTGTTTTATTTTTGTTGCCATTGTTGACAATATTTTGTCCTGTTATAGCTCTTCTCTGCCTGAAGCGGTTGAATCTTGTAGGAGGTTCAAACTCTTATTTCTATTAAGAATGCCATAAAGCAGCCTTTTTGCATGAAGTTATACTATAAGGTCAATTCTTGTTGTGTGATCTTAGAAGCTCCTTTATGATGTCAATTTTCCCGGGAGGAGTCTCTTATGAAAGATTGGGAGATACATTTGAAACAGCTTCTATTCTGGAAATCTTTGAAGAACTTCCAGACATATTTAGATAATCGTATCCAGAGGAGTAAAATGGAAAATGTGACATGTCTACAGAAAGTTTCTCTTCCTTTGTTGGTGCTTTTTGTGACCTGTACAATCAGTTTCATTCCATTGAGTGTTGGAGCCTAGCAAAGGGGAAACTGTGAAACTCTTTGCCTCATGATACAGTAAGGATCTGGCTGTGTAGTAGTCATGTAAATCCCAAGGCTGCATGAAGGTAGCAGACTCAGTAAATTCTTGAAAAATTGCCATAGGATACAATTACTGCTTACTGTGGATTTGTCTTGTCTAACTCACATGGATTTCAGTTACTCAGCCTGAGGACTGGCTATTACCTAGGCCACAGTCTCCCCTAAAAAAGACTAAAATTGAGATTATCATCTAAAGCATGGCTGTATAGGCAGTCAAAAAAAAAATCTTCAGGTGGCTGCAGTATATATTAATTAGACTTTATTGGTTGATATTATTTAATTATTATATTTAATCTGTCAATTACAGGAAGAAAATTAAATCTTAAATAAATATACCATTTTTAAGTACCTTCCCCTCTATGATAGCCACTCATTAATTACTGACGTGGAGAGCATACACATGTGGATGACACACAGCAGAATTCAGTCACACAATCTGTTTCTTTCTGCTACTCAAAACTGCTTTTACATTATAATTTGCAATATCTTGGTGAAAATTAATTTTAATATTAACCAAAATAGGAAAGGTCAATATATAGTAAAAAAAATATTTGTCCTACCCATTGCATAATTTTTTTAGAGAAAGACACCGGTACTTGACAAAAGAATTAGAATCAGTAACCATCCTAGTTAATCTTTGCAGTTTGCCTTAATCAAAATACCTTACTTGAAAATATTATTCATATTTATCTATTGTGCAGTATTTATCTAACCTCTCTTTTAAAACAAATTATTCATATATCAGATGTTTTATTAATGTTATATAAAGTGGAGCATATTTCTCATTCTCGAATTATTAAATTAGCCATTTTTCCCATCAGCCTTATTTATGTCTGTGTTGTGTTGTCAGTCTGGGATGATTTTGCACATCAGAGCACATTGGCAATGTCTAAAAGACACTTCGATTGACATGACTGGGAGCTGTTGCTGGCATCTGGTTTGCAGAGGCCAAGGACGCTGCTCACCATTCTATAACACACAGAGCAGCTGCCCCTCCTCCCGATTTATCCATCCCAAAACGCTAATAGTGCCTCCTCATTTGAGAAAATCTGTTGTATATAACTTTACTCTTTAAACTATAGGGGAACAAAATGTGCATTCAGCATTGATGTATATATAAATTTATATAATATATATTTATTTTATATGTATATAGCTTCTCCTTTGCCTTATGAGAAACATGTGAGGTGACTTGATGATAAGAAAGAGTTGTTCCTTGGAGGTTATTCACTTATAGTGAGTTACCAGTTTTTCTCTATACCTTACAAGTTAAAAAAATGGTTTCATTTGTGATTGAGTTCTCGTAACTCTTGTTTGTTTTTAAGGACTGAAATATAAATCCAGGCTTCCAACTAATCAGTTCATTCTTGTACTTATTCCTGGAATACTACTTACCATATTTGTCATTGTTGGATCCAGCATTTTCATCCCAGGTAAGATGTATAGTTTACTGTGAGGGAATGCAGTATTGAGATTAACACATCTAAATAATTAAGTACTGTAGCTTCCCAAAGAGCAGAACAAATGTAGAAAATATTTTACATATTTTTATTTATTAACAGGTGGCTATTCAAGAAAGAAATCTTCTGGACTTTCTTTACTTGTAACTCCTTCAGGGATGTTGATAGTAGCTCAGTGCCGTTTGTTAAGATCAGGTTAGTATATTTTTAGTAGCATGAATTTGCCTGCCTTTTTCATTACTTTTGTTGAAAACATTCTTGTATTTTTTTACAACCCTATAAATATTGATTTGTGAAATATTTTCCATTCCATTATTAGTGATATTTTCCCTGAAAGATTAACTTGAAGATTTTTCTTAGGTCTTGAAAGCAGTCAACTGTTTGTAATAGTCATTTGCATGTGTATAGGTTAAGTATCATTTATGCTAAATGTTTGAGACCGAAGTGTTTCAGAGGTTGTTATTTTTCATATTGTGGGGATATTTGCAGCTGTAATACAAAGTTACAAAATCTGTTTTACTTCAAAATGAGAATGTTTTAGAGCATCATGTATAACACTCAGAATATTTCAGATTTCAGAGCAGTTGAATTTTGAATTTTGAATTTTCAGATTAGAGATGAATTTGATGCCAGCACCCATAATTTTGAATTATGTATGTAATTTCTTAAGGATTGCCTTCATATTTATTTTCAGTTTTTTTAAGATATATGTTAAACACACCCTTTATCTTCATTTGCTAAGTTCTAGAAATAGGATTATAAATGACAAAAGCAGAAACAATTTTTTAGTTACTGGAAAATCTTAAGTTTTTTAAGATTTTATTTATTTGAAATATAGAGCTACAGACAGAGAGAAGGAGAGACAGAAAGGTCTTCTGTCCCCTGGTTCACTCCCCAAATGGCTGCAAAGGCTGGAACTGGGCCAATCTGAAGCCAGGAGCCAGGAGCTTCCTCTGGGTCTCCCATGAGGGTGCAGGGCCCAAGCGCTTGGCCCATCCTCCACTGCTCTTCCAGACCATAGCAGCGAGCTGGATCAGAAGCAGAGCAGCCAGGACCAGAACCAGCACTCATATGGGATGCTGGCACCACAGATGGAGGATTAACCCACCATGCCACAGTGCCAGCACCAATAATGTTGTTTTATAAAAGATATGGCTATCATAACCAGTACCATTTTATCTTCATTTTAAGAATAAATGCAGTAACTAATAGACACCTAAAAAGTAATTTATAGAATAAAATTAACACTTTGAGATGTGATGACTTGGAAGAGCCCTTGTCTTGACTGTTAAGGAAAAGTGTTTTTTTGTTTGTTTCATACTACTTGATGTACTCTTTACTTAGTGTAGGGTTAATCTTATGCATATAAAGTTAATTGAAAATAAATTTTAGTAAAAAATAAGAATGGGAATAGGAGAGGTAGGAGGAAGAAGGGTGGGAGTGTGGATGGGAGGAAGGGCAAGACAGGAAGAATTACTGTGTCCCTTAGTTTGTATATATGAAATGCATGAAGTTTGGATGCCTTAAATAAAAGGTTTCTACATAAAAAAAGAGATAAGTGAAATTATGTCAATGTACTTATGAAATTTATCCTCATTTGTTTTTAAATGGAAAAAGAATTTTAGCCAGATTACTGGACTGAGTCAAAATTTCAGATGTTAGCTCACAAAAATAATGTGTGGTATGTAAAATTAAGATAAATAAATACAAAAGTATACTCAAAAAAGGAGTAAATCTCTAACATTTTTGTTATAATTATTAGAAGGGTCATATTTAGCATTTGATTTTAGAGCCAATCTCTGGCTTGCGGTATGTTGGAAAGTTAGACATTTGTTATAGTATCACAGATCTGGCAGTTGTGATGGTTATGCTCATAAGCTTGCATAGTAATTCTGTCTACCAGAGAAATTTTGTGTGCATGTGGATAATCCATGCATAATAGCTGTTCATATTTTAAACCACACAAGAAGTCTTATTTTAAGATTTTGGGTACAGGCTGACAATGTGACAATAGTAGGTTAAGCTGCTGCCTGCTATGCTTGCATCTCTTATCAGAGTGCTGATTTGAGGCCCAGCTGCTCTGCTTCTGGTCCAACTTCCTGTTAATGTGCCTGGGGAAGCAGTAGAGGATGGCCCAAGTGCTTGGGTCTCTTCCCACTGTTTGAGACCTGGATGGAGTTCCCTGCTCCTGGCTTCAGCCTGGCCCAGACATGGCTGTTGCAGCCATTTGGGGAGTGAGCCATTGGACAAAAGATCTCTCCTCCCCCCTCCCTTCCCCTCCTGGCCCCCCTCCCCTCCCCTCCTCTCCCTTCCTGTCTCCTCTCCTCCCCTCTCTTCCCCTGCCCTCCTCTCTCCTCTCCTCTCCTCCCTTTCCTCTCTTCCCCTCTCACCTCTCTCTCTCTCTCTCTCTCTCTCTGCCTTTCAAATTAATAAATCAAAAAATATTTGATTCCAGACTTCTGAATCTGTTGCTGACACTTGTGAGGAAAGTTTAGATCCATGCAAAAGCATCTAATATCTGACTGTGAACTCTGTAACCAGTCTTTTGTCATAAGATATTTTTCTGTTTGTATACTATTTGTAGAAAATGCAAGTCAGAGTGATTGTTTCTTAACGTGCTTTTGTTCCTTTTCCTTCCCCCAGTTTTGGGAATGACCTCCTTTACCATTGCGATCTTGATCATTCAGTTGCTGGGCTTTGTGCTTGCTGTGGTTGGGTTAGTTCTCTGCATGTCTGGTAAGGGTCACTTCTATAGTCCTGATTTGGATTTCTGTTGAACAGAGCACTTTCCACTTTTAAGTATATAGACTATATGTTTTTAGAGCAGTTTTGGGTTCATTGTACGATATTGGAAAATACAGAGAGTTCCTGCCACTCCCTCCACACATCTCACACAGCCCTAGACTCTCTGAGCATCCCATTACATAGTGGTACATATATTTCAACCCGTGAAATAACATTGACATATCATTATCATCCAAAGGTCATAATTTCCACTAGGACTGTCTGTGGGTATTGTAATTAATGTGTGTGGGTTACATTGCATAATGACATGTATCCACCATTATTGTATAATACAGAATAGTTTCTGCCATAAAAATCCCGTGTGTGTCACCTATTCATCCCCGAGCCCCTGGCCACTCTGGTCTTTTTACTGCATCAGAAAATTTTGCATTTTCTGAAATGTCTTTTGATTAGAGTCACACAGTATATAGCTTTTTCTAATTGCCTTGTTTCAGTAGGAAATACATATATATTCTCTATTATCTTTTCATGGCTTGGTAGTTCATTATCTTTTTTTAAAAACTTTTATTTAATGAATATAAATTTCCAAAGTACGATTTATGCATTACAATGGCTTCCCCCCCATAACGACCCTCCCACCCGCAACCCTCCCCTTTCCCACTCCCTCTCCCCTTCCATTCACATCAAGATTCATTTTCGATTCTCTTTATATACAGAAGATCAGTTTAGCATACATTAAGTAAAGATTTCAACAGTTTGCTCCCACACAGAAACATAAAGTGAAAAATACTGTTTGAGTACTAGTTATAGCATTAAATCTCAATGTAGAGCACACTAAGGACAAAGATCCTACATGAGGAGTAAGTGCACAGTAACTCCTGTTGTTGACTTAACAAATTGACACTCTTATTTATGGCCTCAGTAATCACCCTAGGCTCTTGTCATGAGCTGCCAAGGCTATGGAGGCCTTTTGAGTTCACTGACTCTGATCATATTTAGACAAGGCCATGGTCCACAACATCAAAACAAACAACCCACTTAAGAGATGGGCCAAGGACCTCAATAGACATTTTTCAAAAGAGGAATTCCAAATGGCCAACAGACACATGAAAAAATGTTCAAGATCACTAGCAATCAGGGAAATGCAAATCAAAACCACAATGAGGTTCCACCTCACCCCAGTTAGAATGGCTCACATTCAGAAATCTACCAACAATAGATGCTGGAGAGGATGTGGGGAAAAAGGGACACCAACCCACTGTTGGTGGGAATGCAAATTGGTTAAGCCACTATGGAAGTCAGTCTGGAGATTCCTCAGAAACCTGAATATAACCCTACCATTCAACCCAGCCATCCCAGTCCTTGGAATTTACCCAAAGGAAATGAAATTGGCAAACAAACAAGCTGTCTGCACATTAATGTTTATTGCAGCTCAATTCACATTAGCTAAGACCTGGAACCAACCCAAATGCCCATCAACATTAGACTGGATAAAGAAATTATGGGACATGTACTCTATAGAATACTATACAGCAGTCAAAAACAACGAAACCCGGTCATTTGCAACAAGATGGAGGAATTTGGAAAACATTATGCTGAGTAAATTAAGCCAGTCCCAAAGGGACAAATACCCTATGTTCTCCCTGATCAGCGACAACTAACTGAGCACCAAAGGGGAAACTTGTTGAAATGAAATGGACACTGTGAGAAACAGTGACTTGATCAGCTCTTGTCCTGATGGTTGATGTACAATGTAATACTTTATCCATTTTAGTATTTTTTTTTGTTCTAGTACCATTGGTTGAACTCTGTAATTAACACACAATTGTTCTTAGGTGTTTAAATTTTAACTGAAAAGTGATCCCTGTTAGGAATTTGGAAAACATTACACTGAGTGAAATAAGCCAATCCCAAAGGGACAAATACCACTTGTTCTCCTTGATAGGTGACAACTAACTGAGCACCAAAAAGGAAACCTGTTAAAGTGAAATGAACACTATGAGAAACAGTGACTTGATCAGCCCGCACCCTGACTGTTGATGAGCAACTTGATATGTTATCCCTCTTAGTATTTTTTTTGTTTGTTCTACTTGATACTTTTGGTTGAATACTGTAATCAATACACAATTCTTCTTAAGTGCTGAAACTTAACTGAAAAGTGATCGCTGTTAAATGTAAGAGTGGGAATAAGAGAGGGAAGAGATGTGCAATTCAGGAGATGCTCAAGCTGACTTGCCCCAAATGGTGGAGTTAGAAACATACCAGGGGATTCAAATTCAATCCCATCAAGGTGGCATGTACCAATGCCATCTCACTAGTCCCAGTGATCAATTTCTGTTCACAATTGATCATAATGATAGGACAAGAACCAAAGGGATCACATAAACAAGAATAGTGTCTGCAAATACTAGCTGATAGAATCAAAAAGGGAGAGAATGATCCAACATGGGAAGTGAGATACACAGCAGACCCATAGAATGGCAGATGTCCTAAACAGCACTCTGGCCTCAGAATCAGCCCTTAAGGCATGCGGATCTGGCTGAAATGCCCATGAGACTATTTCAGGCATGGAAAGCCAAGACACTCTGGGGGGAAAAAAAAAAAAAACCTAAATGAAAGATCTCCGTGAGTGAGATCCCAGTGGAAAGAATGGGTCATCAAAGAAGGAGGTAGTTCATTATCTTTAGAACTGAAAGTTGTTTATGTATTCCCTAATAAAAAACATCTTGCTGGCTTTCAATTTTTATGACTGTGAATAAAGCTACTATTAATACCAAAGGGCATGTTTTTATGTAAATACCGTTTTTGAGTACTTGATAAATCCCAAGGATTTATCCAAGTATTGGATGTTAAATTATATGTATTATATATGTATTAAAAGTGTATTAACAATTAACATATAATACATATATGTATTAAAATTGGCAGAATAAATATAATCACTAGAAACAATAAAGCTAATTCCAAACTGAAAAAATTGAACTTAAATAGACAAGCCTGTCCTGACGGTTGATGTACAATTTAATACTTTATCCCTTTTAGTATTTTTTTTTGTTCTAGTTAATACTATTGGTTGAACTCTGTAATTAACACATATTTATTCTTAGGTGTTGAAATTTAACTGAAGAGTGATCCCTGTTAAATATAAGAGTGAGAATAAGAGAGGGAGGAGATGTACAATTTGGGACATGCTCAATCGGGCTTTCCCCAAATGGTGGAGTTAGAAATGTGCCAGGGGATTCCAATACAATTCCATCAAGGTGGCATGTACCAATGCCATCTCACTAGTCGCAGTGATCAATTTCAGTTAACAATTGATCACACTGTTAAGGCCTAAGAGCCAAAGGGATCACACAAACAAAACTAGTGTCTGCTAATACTAACTGATAGAATAAAAAAGGGAGAGAATGATCCAACATGGAAGTGGGATACACAGCAGACTCATAGAATAGCAGATGTCCTAACCAGCACTCTGGCCTCAGAATCAGCCCTTAAGGCATTCAGATCTGGCTGAAGAGCCCATGAGAGTATTTTAGGCATGGAAAGCCAAGACACCCTGGCAAAACAAACAAACAAACAAACAAACGAAAAAAAAATCCTAAGTGAAAGATCTCTACAAATGAGATCCCAGTGGAAAGAACAGGTCATCAAAGAAGGAGGTACCTTTCTCTGAAGGGAGGAGAGAACTTCCACTTTGACTATGACTTTGTCTAAATAAGATCGAAGTCAGCAAACTCAAAAGGCTTCCATAGCCTTGGCAACTCATGACTAGAGCCTAGGGAGATTTCTGATGCCATAAACAAGAGTGTCAAATTGTTAAGTCAACAACAGGAGAACAGGAGTCACTGTGTACTCCTCATGTGGGATCTGTCGGTAGTGTGTTGTCCAATGTGAATTAATGCTATAACTAGTTCTCAAACAGTACTTTACACTTTATGTTCTGTGTGGGTGCAAACTGATGAGAATTGAAAATGAATTTTGATGTCAATGGAATGGGAGAAGGAGCGGGAGATGGGAGGGGTGTGTGTGGGAGAGAAGTTATGCGGGGGGGGAAACCATTGTAATCCATAAACTGTACTTTGGAAAATTATATTTACTAAATAAAAGTTTTTTTAAAAAAATGTAGTACAAACCTAAATAAAAAATGAAAATCTGCCAATTTTAATATATCATATATGTATTATATGTTTAAGGTATGTTAAGTTTTATAATAAACACTCAAGCTCTGTGTCAAAATAGCTGTGCCATTTTGCATTGCCACTGCCAATGAATTAAAATTCCTGTTTCTCTATAGATTTGCCAACATTTGGTGTTGTAAGCTTTTCTTTTTGTAGTTCTAATTTTCACCCCAGTGGGAATAATGCTTCCCACATGGTTTCAGGAATATTGACTGTTTATGGCTCCAGGGCTGATTGTTGTAGTAGCAAAAGCTAGTATGCTTTTATTTTTAGAAGTACTTTAAAAATAACCAACCTCCAACCGGTTGGAGCCTTTACTTTACACACTATTTTCCATTAGTCTTGATGTGATGAAGCATGTGTTATGCAAAGTAGGGATTTTCTTTTTCCTGCAATAATTTGGAATCATTTCACTGACTGAGCTAATAATAATGAACATGTATAGAACATAATATTTGCTTCTTGATCACTAGAAAAAGAATTACTGACTTTATAGTTTTATATTATTGGTGTTAATTTTTAAAATTAACTTATTTTATATATATTTCTAATATACATATCTTTTTTTTTGCAGTGTGTATGCCAGTACATGGCCCTCTTCTGATTTCAGGTCTGGGTATCATAACTCTATCAGAATTACTTGGACTCATTTATATTACATTTTTTGGTAAGTCAGTTCATGCCAAACATCATAGACATTATTACTTGGAAACAAGTTGGTTCTCCTACTTGTGACTCAAATAAATATATCAATAATTCTAAAAGTGAGAAAACAGAGTTGGAATGATTTGAGCACAAAGAACACAAAAGGCATATAAAATAATGAAAAGCTTAGATTATAAACTAGTTTAAAAGAAAATGGCTTTATATATTAGACTGTATAGCTTTTTTATATAAGTAAAAGATGTTGTTGAGGACCCATTTTCTTAATAGAAAAGGATTTTTAATTGCTCCATTGTTTACATGATAGAGCTGTTTGGCAGAGATCTGTTACTTGTGTCTCCTGTTTATCACTAATTATTCTTCTGGCACACTGTTTATAGACATGGATGCCTCTAAGGGGACAGGAATTGAATTCAAGTATCTTCTACTTCTGTTCATTTAAAGAGCAGTGAACTAAAACATTTGTAGATAAAACCAATTTAATCAACACATTGAAGTTGTTTTAAAATTAGTATAAAGAGAACATTTCATGTACTTCATAGGTACAGTCCTAAGAAGATAACATACTTCCCTTTCTCCCCACTCCTGCCCTCAGTGCCCCTCCTTCCCTCCCTTGTTTTCTTTTCATTCATTTTTGTAAAGACAAAATTTTAATCCACTCTGTAATCACAGAGTTAATTCACCGCTTGCCATAATATTTAACAAGTAAAAAGTAGGAAGATCACAGTTCTACAGGAGTATAAACAAGGGCTAAGATGATAGTCATATAACAATGTGTCTGCTTCATTCCAATGCATTTTTTGTATTCTATTTTAACTGTAACATATCAGAGCAAACATATGGTATTTGTCTTTTTGAGACTGGCTTATTTCACTAAATATAATGGTTTCCAGTTGCATCCATTGTGTTGCAAAAGACAAGATTTCATTCTTTTTAAATTTAGGCTTTTACTACATTTAACATCATTTTTTTCAGTTTGGAATTATTGTTTCTAGTGATTATATTTACCCTGCCAATTTTAAAATAGCAGATTTCTGCATATATTTTAGATGCTTTTAATATAGCCTGAAGCTAGTAGGTTGTCTTACATAAGGTAAAAGATATTCTCTAAGGCAGATTTACAGTGGTCTCCCTTTTTTAAAAAGTATTTTTAAGTTTATGAAGTAAAACAAACTCTTAACTATCAAACTAGTCAGAAGTTATAAATCAATGTAGTAAAATCAGGTTTCTGCTTTGCTTTAGGTGAACTTTATTATAAATTTTCCTAAAAATGATAAACTTGAATTGTTATAGTCAAGTGCTTTTTTTTTTTTTTTCATGTTCTGAAAAGTTCAATAACCTTGCTCTGGATGGAGCAGGGCAATGCCTCAAACCGTTTGGAGAATGTTCCAGCACACACTGTAGGAATGCACAGAGTCACAGCTAGCCCACATGTGCTGGAGGCTTGCTAGTAGTCAAGTAATTTCTAAAATGACTTGCATAATACCCTCAAAGAAATTTGACTTTAACTTTTGATGATGGATAATTGAAACAGGTTCTGCTTATATACTCTCAGTTCCCCTTATAATGCTTATTAGATAATCAAAATACTTAATCATACAATGTTTCTTCAGCTCATGTATTCATAAATCATAATTGTTGCTCAATGAAATTTTCTAATTTATCCACATGTGTTTCTTAAACACAACTGAGATGTCTAAAGCAGAATGGAGTTTGTTGGTAGTTACAGGGAGTTTCGAATGTTAATGCAGATTCTTGTTGAGTCTTCTGGTCTCCATATGTCTGGTGCTTGAAGATGAGGTGGCTGGTTTTGCTGTTTCCACATGAATGCCCGAGAACAGCTTGTGACCTGCAGTATCCACATAGTTCTTAGGGAGCGGTATCAAGCATCTGATTTTTTTTTTTTATTAACTCTGTGTCCTTATTTTTCTGTAACTTTCTGGATTGCCCTCCCTACCTCCCCGCCTTTTTTTTCCTCATGCTTACAACTGCCTTTTATGGCAAAGAATTATGTTCATGAGATTTGCTTTCAGGTCTGGCCATGTTTCCTGAAGTGGGCCTAGGAATTGTGATAGCTGTGATCCCCTGACCTCTTACTTTCCTTCCTTCTCCATGATTTATGTCCCCAAGGAGCCAGTGAAATCATGCGATTGCAAATATTACTGTTAGGCCTTAAAATTAAAGTGAAAGTGAAATCTCTGCCGGTACTCCACGTTATTTTTTCTTTTTCACAATGTAACATTATTATATTGTATGTAAATTAAGAATTTTGTCCAATTATATTGACATTTTAAAAATATCCAAAATAACTTTTCAAATTAATATGTCTTTGCCAGATTTCATAGATAATCTTCGGCCAGATGAAAAGCAAGAAGACAAGAGGTACAGGGGAGTTGCTCTTTAGATAATGTGATAGATGAGAAAAATTAGTGTGTTTTGCTTATATAGACTGTTGATGTAAATCTGTATATGTATAATAGTAAGGCTGCAACTTTTTGAGTCAGGAAGTAAAAATTGTTAAGTATTTCCCAAATGTAATTTTACTCATTGAAGATGCCAGTTTCATTAGAAAAGTGTAATAAGTGTGTCTGAGTTTAAATGCAAAACAATCCTCAGCTAGTTATTTTTGTGTCAGGCTGTCTTTATAAGAGTCAGTTAATGTCCATATGAGAATTTTAAATTTTATAATTCTCATGTTTCCAAGTTTAAATTTGTAAACTTAATTTTCACTTTAAAGATGAGGATTTTGATTTTAATTTTTCATGGATGCCTTTTAACTGTATTGGATTTTCTTTCCTTTATACTGGAGGCATTTTAATTTTGTAAAATGAGATAAGAGTCTAGCAACAATAACTTAATGTGAGAGCATATCAGTGATTAAGCTTCCTAAAGTTGAGCTTGTTTATATCCATTGTTTACAATACTCATTCAGTTTTTTTTTTTTTTTGGACAGAGTGGACAGTGAGAGAGAGAGACAGAGAGAAAGGTCTTCCTTTGCCATTGGTTCACCCTCCAATGGCTGGCGTGGCTGGCGCGCTGCAGCCAGCGCACCACACCGATCCGAAGGCAGGAGCCAGGTGCTTATCCTGGTCTCCCATGGGGTGCAGGGCCCAAGCACTTGTGCCATCCTCTACTGCACACCCGGGCCACAGCAGAGAGCTGGCTTGGAAGAGGGGCACCGGGACAGAATCCGGCGCCTCGACCGGGACTAGAACCCGGGGTGCCCGGGCCGCAAGGCGGAGGATTACCTTATTGAGCTGCGGCGCCGGCCCTCATTCAGTTTTTAAAGCAAAGCCATTACCAGTTAATCTCATATGTGGGATATGGTAGTGGTTTTAAAATTTATTTTTATTAATTTAAAATATTTTAAAATAAATAAAACCTTGTATATATTTATGACATTCTCTGTGCTGTAAATCAACCTAGTAACAATAGAAACCACATTTACCACAATCTCTCAGATTTTTTAGAATGATACAGTAGTATAATATATATGCAGAATTTGTACATGCAAGTTGAGTAGCCTTTATCTGAAATGTTTGGGACTGGTAGTGTTTTGAATTTCAGAATTTTTTTTCAGATTTTAGAGTATTTTCTTATACTTAAGGAAGCATGGGATCCAAATTTAAACATAAAATTAGTTTTAATGTAGACTTATATATATAGCCAGAGGGTGATTCTATACAATATCATTAGTAACGTTGTATAGGAAGCAGTCTGTGTGCCCTGACCCATCAGAAAGCAAAGAAACCCATCAGAAAGTACTGTTTCAACTACGCCTGAGGATGATCTGGGTTGTATGGCATCACCATCATTCCTGATTGAGTGTATGTGCTACCAATACACAGTTGTTTTCTTGTATCCATATCTGAGTATGTAACAGTACAGAATATGGTGTGCCAGGAATACAGTGAAAATGTGTTCAGAGCTGCTAACAGCACACTGGCATCATCAGAGTGCTTGTATCAGCTGTTCAACAGCAGCAACAACATGTAGCATCAGGCTTTCGGTCTCCACCTGCAATGCTGTGTTTTGATAAAGGGTCACAATACACTGTTACTTCCAGTAAGAAGAAACATCAGAAATAGTTTCCTGACCAGGAAGTAGATCTTCTAGGGAAGGAGATGTATTCTGCTGGATGGCTTTTTAAAATGTTTCTTCTAGAATCATCTGACTCATTAGCAACATTTTTTTTGTCTTAGAAGTCTTTTATTAATTGACATCTGATTCCTTGTTCTGTTGTAATCATGCCACTCTTGTCCTTCAGTGAGCCCATCATACATTTTTGCCAGGTTGTCTTGAGACACATTTTTTTTTGCATGTTGACACATCATCTTTGTTGTCACTGTTAGGTTTGAGTTGATTTAGAAACATTTCATCTATTTCACCATCAAAGAATGAACAACTGCAGTCTCATAACTGATGGTAAGACATTATTCTGTATGCACTGTATCTTCTGTATATCTTCTACATTCACTGTTGGATTCTGGGTTGTTGGGTTTTTTTGTTTTTTGGGTTTTTTTTTTGCCTGTGTTTAGAAATCAGATACAGTTTTTTCCTCACTTGACGTGTAGAACACTTCAAAGTCACTGTTCTGTTCATCATTATCACTGATCCTAGCTGCAGTCCAGAGAGTGTACCAGGCATGTGAAACTATGCCTTTGGTCACCATGTTCCAAGCATTGGCTGTAGCATATATTGACTCCTTCATGCTAAATTCCTCTTTGAAAACTTTAAACCTATGTCCCCTGTTCATTGCTGCTATAAAACTGTTCAAGAAAGTATTTATTACTTTTTATTGATCTAAGGATACTCTGGCCTCTTGGATGAATTAATAAAGTCATATTTGGGGGAGAGTACATGGCAAAAACAATATTGTTGATGAGAATTTCAGCTAGAGTATGAACCAAATTGTTGTCAAGGAATAAGAAGCTTGTAAGCAGCATTTAGTTCAGCTTTCCTGCAGTGAGCTTGAGCTGTGATACAAAGTATTTCTGAAACTAGCCAGAAACATGTCCCTGATGAACCATGCCTTTTTGATAGCGTAATAATGGACTGGTAGGACATTAATTCCTTTAAAACAGCAAGGACACAAGCTTTTGCCTATCACATCAAGTTTACACTTATGCTTGCCTGCTACATTAGCAAATGTCAGAACAGTTGTTTTGTCTTTGACATCCTTAATTTCCATAGGGGCTATCTCATCAGCTAGAGAAAGTCTTTCTGGGGTATTAATGCCAAATCAGCGTTATAGACTTGTTCTGGCCTCAGATTTTCATCAGTATTAACCTTAGCAAACTCATCAATAGATTTAACTTCCATTTTGTGATATCATAGAAGATCTCTGAAAATGTAAATGCCATTTCATGTTTTAAATTTCTGCAGCCAGCCTCTGGAACATTCACAGTTCCTTTCATTTCAGTTCATTGTGATAGATGTTTGCTTGTTAATATACAGTTTAGTAGCATGCATTCCCTACCATGCCAAAAGGCCCACCCTTTCATTGTACAATTGAGATCTTCATTTATTAGCGGTGTGTAGTGGTTTTCTATTTTGCATTAACTTCATTAGTTTCAGCATAAAATGCTAGTAGTTTATCATCTACTTCTTTAAGTCGTGTAGTATTCATTCCAATACCGTACTTGGCTGTAAGATCTTTCACACTTAAACTGCTGTCCAGTTTCTCCAAAAGCTTGATTTTCTGTGCTACATGTAGACATACATGCTGTTCTTATTTTCTCAAGTTGACATGTAAGATAACTTCAGGCCTTTTAATGTTTTCAACATATTTTCATCATAGAGCAGAGAATAAACAGAAAAACAGTGGGTAATACATGTAGTTTTTGACCCCTTGTGGGTCATTATGGGATGTCTGGCCTGCACAAGTGCCATGGTGTTAGCCTTTATGGATATGCTTGCCTGAGGGAACTGGGCATACAGCTGAAGAGGGTATGGAGGGTCATTTTTCCCGTAAGAATGCTAACTAAACAGTGTGTTTTGACTGAGACCCACCATACAAGATGAGTAGTGGAATTTTCCACCTGTGGCATCATATTAGTGCTCAAAACATTTTAATATTTTGTATTTAGGATTTTCAAATTAGGGATTGTATATATATGTATATATAGATATATAAATGTATGTATGTGTGTTATACTGGGATTGTATATGTATGTATGTTAACAGTATAATCTTCCCCACTGTTGAAGAGAGGTAAATCTGCTATCACTAGAAAATGTGTTTTCTGTAAGATTCAAAAATCTATAAATATATTTATGATCTGTGGTCAGGTGTTTCAGGGAGAGAAGAGTAAATCAAGAAGCATTACAAGTATGCTCATATGGTATGCATAAAGCTTGTGGTTAAAAAATGTGTGGCCTTCAATGCCTAGGCTCATAATAGAAGTAAATCACTCACAGTCATTCTTTTGTATTAGAGAGTATTAACCAAAGTGAAAGTAATTGCTTCACTTTAGTTTTACAATATTAGAAATAGTCCATCTGACCCATGTCCCTTTGACTCACTGTTCCTCATGGATCATGTTTTCAGAATGGACCAGCCAAATGTGACATTCCTTGACCCTAAGGATTATAATTTAAGAAATTATTTTTATACATTGTAAGTGAAGTAAGAGAGTTACTTGGCAGTTCTTAATATTAATTCTCATGAATATATTTGTGAGCTCAAAAGTATTACATGAAAATCTTATCTGTTACCCTAGATAGTATGAATTAGAGATTTAGGTAGGTGTTCAGTTGTCTTTACTTCTTAGAACATAGATACAGGGCATGGTTTAGGCTCTATTGGATGATCCCTAATAAAATTCTGTAATTCTTCTTGGCTTACTTGGGAAGCTACTAAAAGTAATACACCCATATGTTCAACCCATTTTATTCTTCTAAATTCTAAAAAGAGGTTGCCTTCTTGATGCAAGGATCAAATCTCTCATCACCACCACCACCAAACCCATCACCAAGTGCCTCCACAGTAAGGGAAGTTAATTGAAAGCCTCCCATGGTACCAACTGAGATAGGAATCTCATAAGAACAGAACACTG
This sequence comes from Oryctolagus cuniculus, assembly GCF_051225735.1. Lineage (NCBI taxonomy): Eukaryota > Metazoa > Chordata > Mammalia > Lagomorpha > Leporidae > Oryctolagus > Oryctolagus cuniculus. The sequence continues at coordinate 63,872,506 of NC_142870.1, forward strand.
TATAGTTTAGCAATTGAAAGGATCTCATTAATCTCTAAGAGACAGAAGCACAAGTTGTAGGCTCAGCAACATTTGCTACTTGATGCCCTTTCATTGCTTGTGGTAACTCAGTTCCTCTGTCTATGTTTGCTGTCAGCCAGCTAGCTCACTCCTTTATGTCTCTATTTTTTTTTAAATTAAAGATTGCATTAATTTGTGTCATCATTAAATTTATATTCTTAATTTTTATCTATATCAGCTCCGAATAAGAAAACTAAGCAGCCTCATAGGGTAAGTTAAACTTTATTAAATAAATTGAAAAATTGCTTAATGAGTAATGATTATTGTACTGTTGACATCTTTTGCTGTTTAATGTTGACATCTAGTTATATTTTATGATTTTATGATCTATGTTTATTCATTTTTATGTCAATGGGATAGAATAAATGATTCCAAGATTGCACTGACTTCTCACACCCATAACTGGAAGGTTTATAGATAGGAATATTGATATTCACTCTGTGGTTGGAAATGGATACCAAGATGTTGCCTTCATTGGATCCATTTGATGTGCATATAGAAAATGACAATTTCAAGATTAAAATGAGGAAGAAAATTTATATTAAAATGACCCATTAAATAACAGTCTAAAATAAAGGTAAGTGCCCCTGAAAAATATCTGTCCTGAGTTATGATTCATTTCCCCATCCCCCCATTCTATACACATTTTTCTTTCTAAATGTGACACTGAATACTTCACTGCACTTTGGATACCTTAATAACCTGATACAATTCCAAGAAAGGAAGAAATTTAAGTGGGAATAATTATGGAAGAAAAAAATATTGACTTGTCACAGTAACAAACTCAAGAGCTGTTTGATGGAAATCAGATCTGGAAAGGACTGTATCGCGCTCTGCTTCCTGAGAAGGAATGACAGATCTACATGGAATGCTAAGGGGCATCTCCGGTCCGTGGCAGGAAGTGGGGGTAGCCTGGGCTCTCAGGTCTGGCAAACTTCAACCAACAGGCCTCAAGGGCAGATTGGGGCAAGTGACTGGTTTTATCACAGGTTTTGTTCTAGAAAGACAGGAACTGTAGCCAGAACCTTAAAAGTGCTTTTTAGGAATAATCCAAGCACTGGACGTTTATATCCTAATATATTTTCTTTTCCAGTTACTGGGATGGATTTTTATGACCTGAAAATTATTCTGTTTTGCTCCCATCTCTTTTTTAACTGTACTATTTATTCTGCTGTGGCTATTTATGTTTTTGCTTAACATACTTTGGGGAAGTTAGGAGAGGGTGAGAAATTCCTCAAAAAAAGAATATTAAGAGAATAATATAGTTATTATTAAACTATTAAATAGACTTGGCAAGCATTGCTTTAGCCTTTACTGCTTTATTTCATTGCTTACTATATTGTATAAATGTTAGTTTGTATGAATTTTAGTATAAAAAGAATTTAAATAAATAAGATTTTTCTTTTCAAAAAACTGTAGACAAACCCCTTAATGTATATGGTCCTGTAAGCTTGTATATTCTCTTGATCCATTACCATATAATTTAACTGACCCTGAAGCACTTAGGATGTCCTATGTATGTCTTAGAAAGAATATTTTTTCTCACTTGCCTTGAGACCTTTCTTTCCCTGATAAGCCATCAAGAATTAGGAGTATTGCTTTTGTACTATTCTCACAACTGGGAAAAACACATTGCCTGTGTTTTTCAAGTAGTTGTTTACACTACACAAATGATATGAATATTTAGGGAAAGGGACCATTGCCTTTTTACATTGGCCAAGATGCAGCATAACGTCCCCTATTACAAAAGAATCTCGTTTACTTCAGATTTCTGATTTCAGGAAGATAATGGCTTTCCCCATGGAGTGAAACCAAACATCTCACTTTGTTTCTACATAAATCTAGATCCGTATTCTTAACTGAGTGTGTTACCTTTGTGAATACTATGGGTGTGATTCACAGAACAGCTTTGTAATAATACGACAGCCTTAAAATTAACTTGGCTGTATAGTTGAGGAATAGTTGGCATGATATTACTGTATATTTGTTTATTTACACATAATTTGTATTTATGGAACCTTACTAATTGCCTGCTTGACTTGTTACTAACCCTTAGCATTTAAAGAATTGAAAGGAATGATGAATGATGATTAAATATAAAATGAGCCTGTAGTTACAGATTTGTTAGAATAGGCGCATCAAAAAGAAATGAACAAGTTTCTTGAAAGTGTGGCTTACTTAAGTAAAATACACACGATTGAAGCCCAATCAAGAGCTTAATCTGTGTCTTCCAGGTGGGTACAGTGGCCCAAGCACTTGGGCCATCCTCTACTCTTTCTCAGGCTATAGCAGAGAACTGCTTTGGAAGAGGAGCAGCCAGGTCTTGAACCCATGCCCATATGGGATGCCAGTGCCACAGGTGGAGGCCCATTCTACTACACCACAGTGATAGACCCAAATCTTTGTCATTTTGATGAAAGTTTCTTTTGGGCTTGTGTTGATGAATTTGTTGTATTTAACCCATGGGAACTTAATGTATCTGCTTTTGCAAGCAGGAACTTGGGTTTTACCTTTTGGGAGAATTTTAAATGAGAGACATGTTTACTCACTTAAGCTTTTGCTACCTTTTTGGGGGAGGGCTATCTTCCACTGCTACTTCAGGCCACAGCAGCGAGCTGGATTGTAAGAGGAGCAGCTGGGATTAGAACCAGTGCCCATATGGGATGCCGGTGCTTCAGGCCAGGGCTTTAACCTGCTGTGCCACAGCGCTGGCCCCAGATATGTACATATTTAAAACAATTCCAAATTTTAAAAATGCATCACTTCTGGCTGGCGCCATAGCTCACTTGGTTAATCATCTGCCTGTCGCGCTGGCACCCCAGGTTATAGACCTGGTTGGGGTACTGGATTCTGTCCCAGTTGCTCCTCTTCCAGTCCAGCTCTCTGCTGTGGCCCAGGAAGGCAGTGGAGGATGGCCCAAGTGCTTGGGCCCTGCACCTGCATGGGAGACCAGGAGGAAGCGCCTTGCTCCTGACTTCGGATTGGCGCAGCGTGCTGGCCGTAGTGTGCCAGCCATAGTGTGCCAGCTGTAGCGGCCATTTCGGGGGTGAACCAATGGAAAGAAGACCTTTCTCTCTGTCTCTCTCTCTCTCACTGTCTAACTCTGCCTGTCAAAAAAAATGCATCGTTTCTTATAGCATATAAAATAGACTTAAGTAGGATTACATATCCATTTTTCAATTTCCCAGTTCGAGTCAAATGGTAGACTGAGTTGCAATCTAGTAAGACATGTAAAGAATACATTGATATTCCTAGACACCGCTACACTACTTCTCAACTGTGGGAAATCTGCCCTAAGATGACCTAGTAGCCAAAGTTCTCCAGAGAAACAGACGCAGAAGTATGTATGTGTGTAGACTGATTGATTGATCTATGCATGCTATGTATACATGTATATGTATATACATATATATATATTAAGTATATACATATAATTTTGTCTCTATATAGAAAGAGATGTGGAGAGATTGATATATAGATAAAGATACAGATACAGATGTGATACATGGTTATGATGGCCGAGACACCCCAGAAGTTGCATTTGGCAAAATAGGAACATAGGCATGACAATGTGTAGTTCTAGTCTGAGTCTGAAGGTATGAGAACCAGAAGAACTGCTAACTAATAGTTGGAAAGCTGGCAGAATAGAAACCCAAGAGGGGCCAATTTTCAGATGGAGTCAGAAGATCAGTGTCCCAGCTCTGAGCAGCTAGTCAGGTGGATTCTTATTCTCAGGGTGAGCCTTTTTGTGAGGGATAGTAGTCTGTTTTACCCAGTCTGCAAACTCAGTGTTTATCTCATCCCTCACAGACACACCCAGAATAATGGTTGATCAACTATCTAGGTATATTTTAACCCAGTCGAAGTCCAGACCAAAAAAAAAAAACACAAAAAAACAAAATTAACCGTCATGAATGATAGCTTTGACAATCTTTCTATAGGGAAAGTACTCTATTTTTCTCTTTCCTTTTTCTTTTAACTGTCATGGGAAAAGTTCACCTATTATCTATATAATGTCTTCCCTTTAGATGCTTCCTTAAAATTGATAATTCTAAAGTGAAAGTGAACCTCAAATATCAAACCCATGTTATTTTTCAGTTTTTATCCTTTTCATTTTCTGATAATGCTCCCTTAGGATTATCACTTAACCTTTCTAAGTATTTGTTTCAAGTCTCCAAATGGGTATACCTAATATGTCTTGTTAAGAATAAATTGTGTGTGTGTGGGGGGGGGGGGGGTGGTTTGCTGACGCTGTGACGCAGTGGGTTGACACCCTGGCCTGAAGTGCCAGCATTCCATATGGGCACCGGTTCTAGTCCCAGCTGCTCCACTTCCGATCCAGCTCTCTGCTATGACCTGGGATAACTGTAGAAGATGGCCCAAGTCCTTGGGTCCCTACACCTGTGTGGGAGACCCTAAAGAAGCTCCTGGCTCCTGGCTTTGGATTGGCACAGCTCCAGCCGTTGCGGTCATCTGGGGAGTGAACCAGCGGATGGAAGACCTCTCTCTCTGTCTCTACCTCTCTCTGTAACTTTGTCTTTCATGTAAATTTTTTTTAAAAAATCTTTTTTTTTAAAAAAAAAGAATAAATTGTGAGGCTGGCTGTGGTATAGAGGGCTAAGCCTCCGCCTGCAGCATGGGCATCCCATATGGGCGCTGGTTCATGTCCTAGCTGCTCCTCTTCCAATCCAGCTCTCTGCTATGGCCTGGGAAAGCAGTAGAAGATGGCCCAAGTGATTGGGCCCCTGCACCCGTGTGGGAGACCTAGAAGAAGCTCCTGGAGGGGCTAGCGAGGTGGCATAGCGGGTAAAGCTGCCACCTGCAGTGCTGACATCCCATTATGTGCACTGGTTCAAGTCCCAGCTGCTTCACTTCCGATCCAGCTTTCTGCTAAAGCCTAACAAAACAGTAGAAGATGGCCCAAATCCTTGGACCCCTGCACTGGCTTGGGAGACCCAGAAGAAGCTCCTGGCTCCTGTACAGAACCTATGTATATGTGATTCTGGACGAAATGGAAAAAAAAAAATGGAAAGTTCTTGAATTTATTTAACATAGCGCAGATACCAACTCTGCTGAAGATTTTTCAGGGAACCTCTAGTGCTCCTTCGCATGCTTGGAGCAGTGCTCTCCTTTTCCATTAACTTTGCTCCTTGAACTCTAGCTATCTTAGCCACTGCAGAGTACCAGTATCATTTCCTTAACTTAGTATGTCATTGGGGATGGTCTGAAAACTTTGTGTGCTCTATCCTGCAAACAAATCTTTCAGGCAATAAACTAGAGGCAGTCAGGGGATTCATGTTTGTTTGCTTTCTCTCAGGGAGCATTGTTGTTTTTTCTGTTTATGAAAAATTGCCTGAACCTATTGTATCATATACCTTGTGCATTTTTTTAAAGTTATTTTTAAGTGGGAGATTAAATCTACTCCCTATTTTCTATGTGGTTGGAAGAAAAAGTCTCAGTTAAGAGACTTATAATTAAATTTATTTGAAAAATATGTTTGATACTTAAAGAATGTTTTAAAATCTGAAATCCTTAGCCAAACAGCAAAAGCCTTCTACCGTATCCACAGTCAAAATTTTGAAATTGTTTCTCTGTTCCAGGCAGAATAACTATGACTTCCATGATTCTATCTCCTTATTCATAGGTTTGTTGTGCTATCCACACAATGCTGCCTCCTTATAACTGCTCTTATCTGATCCTCCTTTTGATCATTCCTCCTTCATAACATTTTAATTCTATGTATTTCATCACGCTACAATAGCTAATGTTCAATCCATCAGCTTTAGAGACCTGCTCATGTTTCTGATATAGCAAGCAGACCTGTCCCTTTTTGGGTTCTATTTAGTTGATTCCATGATGGAATGAACAGCCTTTACTTTTTCTACCTCCTCCTGGTCATGCCACTGTCAGAAATGCCTATTACACAGTTTCTGAATGCTTCATGAACAATCTTTTTATTCTAATCAAAGGGAATTTTTTAAATTTTTTAATGTATAAAAACTTCATGCATTTCATATATACAAATTTAAGAACATAATGATTTTTACCACCCCACCCTCTGTCCCATCTGCACTCCCACACTTCCTCCTCTCTCTCCTATTCCCACTCTTAATTTTACAAACTTTACAGTAAGTTAAGAATTCAACAAGTAGTATGAGGAAAAAAGAACTGTTCCTCAACAGTGGAAACAAGGGCTGTAAATAATCATCAAATCTCAAAATGTTAATTTTGTTCCTATATATTACATTTTAGGTATTCTGTTACCATAGATCAGGGAAAACATAAAATATTTGTCTATGGGACTGGCTAATTTTACTAAGTATAATAGTTTCCAGTTGCATCTGTTTTGTTGCAAAAGACAGGCTTTCGGGTTTTTGTTTGTTTGTTAGTTTGTTTTTACCACTGAGTAGTATTCCATAGTGTATATGTGCCATAATTTTTTTATCCAGTCATCAGTTGATGGACATCTGGGTTGATTCCATATCTTAGCTATTGTGAATTGAGCTGCAATGAACATGGGGGAACAGATAACTCTTTCAAATTCTGATTTCTTATCCTTTGGGTAAATTCCCAGGAGTGGGATGGCTGGGTCATATGGTAGGTCTGCATTCAGCTTTCTGAGGTATTTCCATACTCTCTCCGTGGTGGCTGCACCAGATTACATTCCCATCAATGGGTGACTAGGGTTAACTTTCCCCCACATCATCACCAGCATTTGTTGTTTCTTGATGAGAGTCATTCTAACTAGGATGAGGTGAAACCTCGTTGTGGTTTTGATTTGCATTTCTCTGAAGGCTAGTGATCTTGAGCATTTTTTTGAGTCTTTTGTCCAATTGAATTCCCTCTTTTTAAAAATGCCAATTGAAGTCCTTTGCCCACTTCTTAAGTAGATTATTTGTTTAGCTATTGTTGACATTTTTGAACTCTTTAAAGATTCTGAATATTCTTTATCAGTTGCATAAATTGCAAATATTTTCTCCCATTCTCTTTGCTGTCTCTTCATTTTACTGAGTGTTTCTTTTGCAGTGCAGAAGCTTCTCAGCTTGATGTAATAATCTGATTTGTCAGTTTTGGCTTTAATTGCCTCTGCTTCTGGGGTCTTTTCCAAAAGTCTTTGCCTTTGCCAATGACTTGAAGGTTTTCCACAATGATATCAGGTCATAGATTTAGGTATTTGATCCATTTTCATTGGATTTTTGTGTAAGGTATAAACTAGGGGTCTTGTTTCATACATCTACAATTGGAGATCCAGTTTTCCCAGAAACATTTGTTAGAGACTATACTTGCTCCAGGGATTGATTTTAGCTCCTTTGTCATAGATAAATTGCTTGTAGATGCATGGATTGATTTCTGGAGTTTTGTTTTGTTCCATTTGTCTACACATCTGTTTTTGTTGCCAGTACCAGGCTGTTTTCATTATAACTGCTTTGTATTATGTCTTAAAATCTGCTATTATGATGCCTCCAGGTTTGTTTGTTGTTGTATAAGATTGTTTTAGCTCTTTGGGGTCTCTTTTGTTTCTATAGGAATTTTAACATTGTTTTTTTCTAGATCTGAGAAGAATGCCTTTGGTATTTTGATTGGGACCCCACTGAATCTAAATTGCTTTTGGTAGTATGGACATGTTGATGATATTGATTCTTCCTGCTCATTAACATCTAAGATTTTTCCATTTTTTATTTCTTCTATTAATGTTTTATAATTTTCATCAAAGAGGTCTTTGACCTCCTTAGTCAAATTTATTCCAAGGTATTTAACTGTTTTTGTAGTTATTGTGAATGAGATTGATCTCAGAAGTTCTTTCTTGAAAAAAAAAAAGCATAAATGAACTCAGTGGCCTCATTCAAATGCAATGCACTATTTTATCTTCCCTGTTAATTAGGCAATCTACCTTATGATGTGATAGAATGTCCTCTAAAGACTTAGCTCTGCAATCTCACAGAGCATCTTCTACTTGACGGCATAGCTGCTTTTCAGTACACTGATTAGATTCCGGACCAGTGTTCAAAATAAGGCACTGTTGCCCTGTAGTTAGAATATTATATTAGAAATCAGGGAATAAGGGGGGACTGATGTCACTAAGAATTACATGCTCAAGCTGACTTGCCCCAAACGGTAGAGTTAGAAATATGCCAGGGGATTCCAAATCAATCCCATCAAGGTGGCATGTACCAGTGACATCTCACCAGTCAAAGTGATCAATTTCAGTTCACAATTGATCATACTGATAGGTCTAAGAGTCAAAGGGATCACACAAACAAAACTAGTGTCTGCTAATACTAACTGATAGAATAAAAAAGGGAGAGAACGATCCAACATGGGAAGTGGGATACACAGCAGACTCATAGAATGGCAGATGTCCTGAATAGCACTCTGGCCTCAGAATCAGCCCTTAAGGCATTTGGATCTGGCTGAAGAGCCCATGAGAGTATTTTAGGCATGGAAAGCCAAGACACTCTGGAAAAAAAAAAAAAAAAAGGACCTAAATGAAAGATCTCTGCCAGTGAGATACCAGTAGAAAGAATGGGCCATCAAAGAAGGAGGTACCTTTCTCTGAAGGGAGGAGAGAACTTCCACTTTGACTATGACCCTGTCAGAATAAGATCGAAGTCGGTGAACTCAAAAGGCTTCAATAACCTTGGCAACTCATGACAAGAGCCTAGGGAGATTACTGATGCCATAAACAAGAGTGTCAATTTGTTAAGTCAACAACAGGAGTCACTGTGGACTTACTCCTCCTGTAGGATCTCTGTCCTTAATATGTTGTCCAATGTGAATTAATGCTATAAGTAGTACTCAAACAGTATTTTATACTTTATGTTCTGTGTGGGTGCAAACTGTTGAAATCTTTACTTAATATATACTAAATTGATCTTCTGCATATAAAGAGAATTGAAAATGAATCTTGATGTGAATGGAATGGGAGAGGGAGTGGGAGATGGGAGGGATGCAGGCGGGAGGGAAGTTATGGGGGGAAAAACCATTGTAATCCATACACTGTACTTTGGAAATTTATATTTGCTAAATAAAAGTTAAAAAATAAAATAAAAAGAATTACAGCTAATTAACCTACTCTAACCATCCTCACTCACTGGTGTCACCCATTTCCCTTGAGTACCTAAGGAAGAAATTTGTTCATCATGGAATACAGTGTAGCTGTACAAATTGGAAACTAACACCAGTTATTTAGGCAGTTAACCCCAGGGGACAAATGGGAGAAAGAAGGACTGTGTGGACTGGATTGACTGCTTAGTTAGGGGAGATGCAGTCACTGCCACATTAACTGGATATACTGGGAGATGTTAGGAGCTTAGTGAATCCCTTTCCTTTTCTGGCGTGCACAGTGAGAAAGCTTAGTCGCAGATTATTGTCCTTCTAGGAACTGAAACAATTCAGAAATCAAGGCTCAGATTACACCAGTAGGGACATAGCTTACCATTATTCATGGAATATTTATGTGGTGGCAGGTCATGGCATCTATGGCTATGCACATAACATATACACATATATGTAGTATGTGTGTGAGCACCTGGAGTTGTGATTGGCTAGCCAAACATGAATGTATAGAACTATAGCAGTGAGTTGACTGTGCAGTTATATCCTTGTTTCTTTTTATCTATACCCTATCACTGGATGTCCCATCCATTGTTGGCTGTCTCAATAATAAAGGTAAACAATTAAAGCTTGACCTCTCTTGGAAATTTAGAAATTAGAACATATAGTTATCTTGGTGGACCTTGACTGGAACTAGATGGAACCCAAAAAGTCTGCAGGATTCCTGATGTTGACTTTTTCTGAAATTGTGTGGATCTCTGATCTTTTTGACACTTGGTTGTTTTTATTTAGTTCTGGAATTCCCCAGTGTCCTTCTAATAAAAAAAAACTTCTTAATTAAATCCTAAAACTGTTAGTACCTTGTCACAAAACACACCTTAAATGCTTAAAAAGAAGTCTTACAGTTTTTAAAGAACTTGATGTCACCAGATTACTTTCCTAGAGAGTTGAAAATCAGTATCTTTCCTAGAACTGAATAGTAAATGTATATATGTACATATAATTTATATGTGAATAGATAGGTTGAGTATCCTAATCCAAAAATCCAGTATGCTGCAAAATTTAAATGTGCTCCAAAATCCAAAAGTTTTTGAGCATCAATATGAAACCCCTTTTTTGTAAAAAATTATTAAAAATATAGCATAAATTACCTTTACTCTATTTGTAAAAGTATATATGAAACATAAATTATTTAGCCTTGGGTTCCATCCCAATGATATCTCATTATATACATACAAATATGAACACTGTGAAAAAAAATCAAGACTGAAACGCTTCTGGTACCAATCATTGTGGACAAGGGATGCTATATCTTTGCCATTTTTCTTCTTTAGAAATGGGGCTTTATTTTAAAATGCCCCATATCTTCGTGCAGTATCGGAGATGAACTTTGGGGAGGATGAGATATCAGGACACTTAAAGTGTAGTTATAGAAAACAAATTGAAATTAGTTTAAACAAAAAGGATTTTGTTAGCATATATGAGAGGAAAAGATACTGGGGTAGATTGAAGAGTTGAATTAAAACGTTTGAGAAGTTGTAAAGACATGCTTAGCAGGGTGGGAGGCACCTTTGTTCACTCTGGTGCATTTGTCTACTTGTGATCAAGCACTTCCCTCAGCCTTTATGTTTATTCCTCACCCTTGATTGAATTCTTTTTTGTTGAGATGTTATTTTCATGGGCCAGGAATTATGCCTCCAGGAGTTCCAAACACATTATTCCATCCTACAATCCTAGCAGAAATATACTTGCTTAATATTCAGTAGTGGCCTGGCCTTTATGGATCCTTTGTGCCTCCTCCACCTTTGGTGGGTTGCTATGGTTATCCATGCCTGGATTACAAGCCTATCTGTGATTGGAATGGTAGGCCAAGATATTGTGTTAAGTAGTGATTAACAGAGCCCCAAAATAAAATGAAAAGGGGAAGGAGAGCTGCCCTGAAGACAATATTGGAGTACAAGCAGGTATATCTACCACAAATAGCATATTCACCTGATTTTTGAGTAGATGGAATACATGTTGAAATCAGTGTTAGAAGGTAGATTATATGTATTAAAGTCAATATATGAATAAGATGGCAATGTTATATAGGTAAGATAGCCAAATAATTCATTATCCAAACATAAACACGTTTGAAATTAAAAGGAGCCATAGGAGAGCAGAGAAACTGACCCCAGAGAACCCATTTGGAATTGTTGGATTAACCACTTTGCTGATAGGATACAGGTCTAACAGCAGTTATGGTTGTGAAACTACTTGTTTTATAATGACCATCAATCACTTGATGAGAGAAAATAACTTCTTGAAACCAGGACCAACACTCCACAAAAAAAAAAAAAACACTGACAAGAGCCATCTGTTACCTAGTAGATGATTCTTAGATGGTGGCTCCTCACTGTCTCCTGTGAGAACACTTTATGTGCAAATTTGGGCAACCAAATTGAAATTAGTTGAAACTAAAAAAGTTTTGCTAGCATATATGAGAGGAATAGTATAAAGTTGGGAACTAAGCCATGTGGACATGCCTATGGGGGCCCTTATATTGCACTAACCATTTTGGTGATATGATACAGGTCTGACCGTGGTTATGGCTATAAAACTACTGGTAGTTTTATGAATATCAACTACTTGCTGGGATAAAATAACTTCTTGTCATTAGGGCCCTTCAAAAATGTTTTCAGGTTTGGCAAGAAAAGTCTGGATCACAGGACTTTTTTAAAAATTATATTACATTATTTATATTATACTTCATTTTGCCTGTGTGATGAAGTTTAAGTTTCTTAGTAGAGGTATATCATTCGATCTTGTTTCTTGTTTTGGGTTTTTTGTTTTGTTTTAAATTTAAGCCATTCAGCCAGTCTAAATCTTGCAGGTGAGAACTTCAATATATTAAATTCAAGGTTATTATTAATGGACACAATCCTATAATAACATGACTGGATCCTGTTTTTTTTTTTTTTCCTACTCATCTGTATGTGTCACAATCTTTGAAAGCAAAATGTCTTGGGCACTACATTTCCATCCACAAACTTCGGTGACTTACTTTTTAAAAGCTTTAAAACACACTCAGGTAGCTTTGTAATTTTGTTTCCCTTAACAATGCTTTTCTTTGGAAAACAAGCCTCGGTGGAGAGTTCCTCTGTCAAGTTGTTTCAGGTTAACCTATTTCCCGCGGATGAGTACATGAGGACTCCTAACTACAGGGGAGAGTTTAACAAGTACAGCCTATGAAATGAAACTCAAGCCATTTTTAACAAGTGTTTTTCTTTTAAACACTAAGGGATAGCTCAGAACACTTCAGTGACAAAGATCTAGAATCCTAAGGAATCAGCTCGATAGCTAAATGCTGCAGACCAGGAAGTTAACGATGGGTTACATGCGCTTGCAGCAAGCGTCACCTCATCTGTTACAGGCCAATGCGAAACTAGAGGAGCATTACTCGCTCTGCTTGTGCCTAACATCACAGTATCACTTAGAAGTAGAAAGAAATCTTTATCTTCCCATTAAGTATTTGCCATGCCATACAGATTTTTTTAAATGTTAACAAAATTAAAGAAAAAAATCCTTGAAAATATATTATCAAAGGGAATGAAGGTCAAGTATTGAATGCGTGCCCAAGTCATATGTTGGGCACAGCCAGTACACTTCCTCCATGGGTGAGGTTAGTATTAATGAATATAGTCCTATAATTATTATTGACGTGACTGTCTCCTGTCATTTTGCTAATTTATTTTTCCTTGTTGGTCTAAATGTACTTCGTTCCTGCCTTCCTGTCTTGTTCAGCTTTGAGATGTTGTAGTTTGGAGATAAGGTCTTTTTTTTATTTTTTTAATTTATATAAAGGGAACAGATTTCATGTATTGTTTTAAGAACATAATGATACTTCCCACCCTTCTTTCCTACCTCCTGCAAACTCACCCACCCTCCTCCTTCCTTTCTTATTTTTCTTTTAATTGTGATATCATATTTTCAATTTACTTCATAATCACAAGCTTTATCCTCTACTAAATAAAGAATTCAACAAGTAGTAAGTAGGAAACCACTCTTTCTCAGGAGTATAGACAAGGGCTATAAACAATCAAATCTCAAGATATTAATTTTACTCATGTACATTACATTTTTGTACTGTATAAATTAGTCACCACAAATCAGAGAAAACATGATATTTCTCTTTTTGGGACTAGTTTATTTCACCGAGCATAATGGTCTCTAATTGCATCCATTTTGTTATGAAAATATTTCAATCTCTTTATGGCCAAGTAATATCCCATTGTGTGTATATACCACATTTTTTATTGAGTTATCAGTTGATGGACATCTGGATTAATTCCATATCTTAGCTATTATGAATTGAGCTGCAATAAACTCGGGGGTACAGATAACTCTTTCACATAAGGGTTTCATTTGGTTTGGGTAGATTCCTGTTAAAATCTAAGTGCTGGGCCGGTGCTGAGGTTTAGTGGGTAAAGCCGCCGCCTACAGGGCCGGCATCCCATATGGGCACTGGTTCTAGTCCTGGCTGCTCTACTTCCAATCCACCTCTCTGCTATAGACTGAGAAAGCAGAATATGGCCCAAGTTCTTGGGTCCTTGCACCCCGCGTTGAGACCCAAAAGAAGTACCCTGGCTCCTGGCTTCGTATCAGCCCAGCTCCAGCCTTCGTGACCATTTGGGGAGTGAACCAGTGGATGGAAAACCTTTCTCTCTCTCTCTCTCTCTCTCTCTCTCTCTCTCTCTCTCTCTGTGCCTCTGTCTCTGTCTCTCTGTAACTCTAACTTTCAAATAAATAAATCTTAAAAAAAAATCTAATTGTGTAATAGGACGAAATCACCAGGATGCTACTCCATGTTTTCCTTTTGTTCTGTGTTCACAAATTGACCCTGTGCTTTGCCCTGAATTTAAAAACAGTGCAGGGGCCAGTGCTGTGGTGTGGCAGGTAAAGCTGCCACCTGCAGTGCCAGTTTCCCCTATGGGTGCCGGTTCTAGTCCCAGCTGCTCCACTTCCGATCCAGCTCTCTGCTATGGCCGGGGGGGGGGGGGGGGCAGTGGAAGATGGCCCAAGTCCTTGGGCCCCTGCACCCGCATGGGAGACCTGGAGGAAACTCCCAGCTCCTGGCTTTGGATCAGCGCAGCTCCAGCTGTTGTGGCCAGTTGGGGAGTGAACCAGTGAATGGAAGACCTCTCTCCCTCTTTCTCTCTCTCTGTGTAACTCTGACTTTCAAATAAATAAATAAATCTTTATAATATAAAAAAAAAAAATGCAGAGGAGAATGCAGCATCCTGGATGCTGCTTGTCCTCAAAGGATTTCAGAGCATTGGTGAATGGGCCTGTTGATGCCTGCTCTGTGAAACCTTCATTTTCAAGAAATGGAATTGACTTGTTCAGAGCTGTGGTCAGATGAAAACCAGCAGTTACGAGGTCAGGACTAGCCTTGAGTGTTCCTAATGTGTAGGCTAACACTTCTGACCCAACCACAAGAGAGGTGTCATCATTTTCACAATTCTGCTGGCTGCTGCCAATTTGGTTGGTAACTGTGAACATGGGTATGGGGTAGCTGTTCTCGTTCTTTATGTTTGTAGAAATTGCTTCAACTTGATCTTCTGTCTGATGAATTTTAGCATCTGCATTTTTTTTTTTTTTTTTGCCATATTCTGTTACAGGGACTGCCTCTCCTTGCTCTCCTCCTTCATATCTGTATTCTATCCAAAATACACCAGAATAGCACACTCCTAACATTTTAAACCTTTTGTAGGGTAACTTCATTTCATCCAAGGTGGAAGCTTTCTGCTGCTGCTGGGGAAGAAACAAAAGTTTAAAAATAAAACTCAGGCATAAAAATAGGGCCCAATGTTAAGGGCTGCCTCACTGAGCTGAATGCTGAAGTTAAGTCAACAGTGCTAAACCAAGCCTTTATGTGGAAGTTGAGAAATTTTTTTTTTTTTACTTATAGACCTTTATCATAGATAATAAATGAATTATTGTAATTTGTTATTTTATTCAAAATATTGATTTAAATAGTCTCAAGGAACCAATTTTTTTGCTCATGCCGATCCTTCATTTGGGTGCTTGTATTCATGAGTATTTGGTTATGGATGTTTTAGGCTTCAGTGGGAGAGACTACAGGTGCAGGCAGAGCCAGGAATAAGCACGCAAGGCTTGGGAGGCCAGGCTGAATAATTCAGACCTTACTCTGATTGTAGTGAGAAGTCCCTGGAGAGATATAATTAGAAGAACGTTATAGAACGATTTATATTTAAAAAATAATGACTGCCAAATGTGTGGACAGTAGATTGTAAGAAGGCAAGAATAGGAAAGGAGAAATGAACCAAATGTCTGCTTTTAGATATCCAGATAAGAAATTATAGTGACTTTGGAGCAGCCTGGTAATAGTAGATTTGGAGTGGTCAAATAATGAAGTTTATTAAAACAGTCACAAAAAGAATGATTAATGGATTAGAATAGAAATGGGGTATGAAGGAAAGACTGAAGTTTCTGGTCTGAAAAACTGGAAAAAATTGTATTAGTTATTGAGAGGAAGGTGAGAGAATGGACAGGATAATTTTTCTTGTTTGAGATAGGGCTCGGTTTTGAAACAATGAGTTGGAAAAAGGTGTTTATGTTAATTTTGTGTTGTGTGTAGGGCATCTAAATGAGCCAGGAACTCAAACTGAATCTTTCTTGTGAGTGGCAGGAACCCAACTCATTGAGCCATCGCCTTCTGCCTCAAGAGTGTACATTTGCAGGAAGCTAGAATGAAGAGCAGAAACAGGACTCAAACCTAGATAGCATGATAAAAGATGTGGGCATCCAAGTGACATTTTAAGTGTTATATCAAATTCTCATCTCTCCAAGGTATTTCTTAAAGAGTAAAACTTAGCTGTGATCTTATCATCTGAGAAAATCAATTCTGTTTTAATTATTTGAAACTGTGTTGTGTGTGTGTATGTTTTGTCATCTGTATTTTGTCATATGAAGACACAGGAGACCTCGAATAGCTAAAGCAATCTTGTACAACAAAAACAGCTGGAGGCATCACAATACCAGATTTCAGGACATACTACAGGGCAGTTGTAATCAAAACAGCATGGTACTGGTACAGAAACAGATGGATAGACCAATGGAACAGAATTGAAACACCAGAAATCAATCCAAACATCTACAGCCAACTCATATTTGATCAAGGATCCAAAACCAATCCCTGGAGTAAGGACAGTCTATTCAATAAATGGTGCTGGGAAAATTGGATTTCCACGTGCAGAATCATGAAGCAAGACCCCTACCTTTCACCTTACACAAAAATTCACTCAACATGGATTAAAGACTTAAATCTACGACCCAACACCATCAAATTATTAGAGAGCATTGGAGAAACTCTGCAAGATATAGGTACCGGCAATGACTTCTTGGAAAACACCCCAGAAGCACAGACAGTCAAAGCCATTTTTTCTAATTACAATTTTTTTTTTTTATTTTCAAGGGCATATTTAGAGCATGGGTAACAATCACAGACAGGTGCAAGATAACAGGCTGCCCACACAAGCCAAGGCCTCGAGTGCTGCTGAACTATGCAGAAATTGGCTACATAAGCTAGAATAGTACCTTCCTAATCTAATCTTTACTAGAAGCCCCAAGTTCAAAGCAGACCCTTTTTAAAATGTACCCCCTCTTTGCAGTTCTTTCTGTAATTTTTTAATTTCTTTATTGTACTTATTTAAAGGTTCACTTAGCTCTATTCTACAGTTTTGACATCCTAACCATTGTAGTATTTGTAGCATATAGTGAATTAAAGCTTTATTAGCATCTATCTTTATTCTAGTGGGAAGTATATACCAGAGAGCCTGTTGCCTTTTAAATCTTTTCTGCAAACAGCTCAACCTTGCATAAGGCATTAACCCTTTCTTCTACACTAACATTCTGCTTGATTAAAATTCTACAAGGCAATGGACATTTTGGAGGTTATGAGACTAAGTGCTCTTCCGTAAAATTAGTAATACAGCAGTCATTAGCAGGACCACCAGGAAGCTCCAACTTGTAGTTCCCATCAAATCTAAAACCACCAAGAGGACCGCAGCTGTCCTTCTCATGCCTTGCTCTTGCTGTGACCTTGTCAGCCAGCTGAAGTTGCCTTGGCCTCGTCAATGTCTATTGTAGAAAGCTTTAAAAATGAGAAGAATTGGGGCCGGCGCTTTGGCACAGTAGGTTAATCCTCCGCCTGTGGCACCGGCATCCCATTTGGGCACCAGTTTTTTCCTGGCTGCTCCTCCTCCGATCTAACTCCCTGCTGTGGCCTGGGATAGCAGTAGAGGATGGCCCAAGAGCTTAGGCACCTGCAACTGCATGGGAGACCAGGAAGAAGCACCTGGCTCCTGGCTTTGCATTGGCGTAGCTCCAACTGTTGCGGCCATCTAGGAAGTGAACCAACAGAAGGAAGACCTTTCTCTCTGTCTTTCCCTCTCACTGTCTGTAACTCTACCACTCAAATAAATAAATAAAAATCTTTTAAAAAATGAGAATTATAATGCAAATACTCACTGTTGAATGCCTACTAAATATGTATTCATTCCACAGCCATTTCTCAGCACCTATTTTACAGCAGGCACTGCTTCAGATAGGAAAGCTGATTTTCAGAGCTGACATCCTTGTGTATAACATGTGATATATCCTGTTACTCTCCCTGGGCAGAAATAATGAGCTTTTTAAAAAGGGATCATAATTTTTAAAAGTTGAATTGTAATCTTATTTTTCTCCTTTAACATATTAAGAACTTCCTTCCATACCATTCAACTTGTAAATCATGGTTAATGGCTACAGAATTATTTGTGGGTATGTACCATAGTTGAACTAATCATCTATGAACAAACCTAATAAATTCTTTTCCAATTCCTTTGTGCATTTAAAATCCATAACATAACCTTTATTCTTGTTGGTAGCCTTAACTAATACGACTTCCAGAAGATCTGAAGATGCAGACAGTGCTGTCTTTCTTCCTCATTTTCATACGGTCTCTTAGTGGATTTCAAGGTAATTGCATTAAAATGCACACAGATGCTGGTTATTTATGTCATAGGAGAGGAACATTAACAGACAATGCAAAGTGGCTGTTTCCTCTATATCCACAACTGTTTCCTCTGTATCCAAAGGAAAGTGATCAGTTAATGAGGAACAGGCAATAAAGTAACAATTTGCCTGAAAATTAAAAAAAAAAAATTCTATTCACTCAGATTAAGGCAGTTTCTGATTAGTTATGTGCTACCAGAAATAAAATTACTAGAAAGGAAAGCTTGATAGAATGCTTCTTTTGAAATATTTATTTATTTTAAAAGCAGAGTGACAAAAAGAGAGAAACAGAGAAAGATAAGAGAGATCGTCCATCCCCTGGTTCACTCCCCAGTTGTCTGCAATAGCTGGGTCTGGATCAGGCTAAAGCCAGAATCCACAAACTTTATCTGGGTCTCCTACCTGAATGGTACCAAATCTAGTACTAGAGCCATCTTCTGCTGCCTCCCAGGTGCGTTAGTCCGAAACTAGATCAGAAGCATGATAGTGGGGACTCTAACCAGGCACTTCAGTATGGGATATGGGCATCCCAGATGATGGCTTATCCAACTGCACCACAATGCATGCAATGGATTGTTTTTTTTTTTTTTTAATGTAAGATTGGTACATAATGCAAAGCAGAAGCATTATCAGCTTTGTTAGGTCTTTTGACAGATGTCCTTATTCTCTGATGAAGTATTAGAGGGATTAAGTAAAGCAATTAGGGAGATCAACAGTCACTCTTTTTCTTTTGAACCTTCCTATGACTTTATGTCAACATATTCCACAACGTTTTAGTTATCTGCTGAGAAACTAAGTTTCTCTGAGGAAGACATGTGGGACTTGGAAGAGTGGGGGGAGCCTCATAGGAGTGGAAGGGGACAAGACTTTGTGGCAGAACCACGTGCACACTCTGTTCTCCCATGTTGGGTGGCCTTGACAATCATCCAGCTGATTTCACTCCTTCATCAATAAAATAAGTTCCTTTCTTGTCCAAATATCTTTAAATTCATAGTGCAAAAACTTAAGATAATTTGTGAATTGGTCAAAAAATTAGCAATATCCAATTATTCCGTACTATTATATGTAATGTTACAGTATCCTTATATTATTAAATATTCTTTAATGATATAAGCAACTACATGTATTTCCTTTGCAAAAACCCTTAATTTCATTTGATTTTGAAATCAACTGAAGTTGATAATAAAACAACAAGCAAATCAAGAGAATTAACCACGCACGTTTACATCCAGGATAATATTCTAAACCAAATTTAATTGACTCATAGGATATCTTGAGAGTAATCCTATGTCAAAGAAATTAATTTCCCTTTTTGGACTCATTCTATTATATATTTCACTGCTTGAGACTAATATCCAGTCATTCTTACTAGATTGCAGAATCCAGCATTGTTTTTTATGTACACCAAATATTCCTGGCCCAACCAAACTAAATTTGTTCCATTATTTTAAGATCTCCTAGCTTTAGTTAGCTGGTAAACTGACTTCATTGTTTTGTTGTTATTATTATTATTATTACTATTACTACTACTGTAGGTGTTAAATATGATTGTGTTGTGTTCCTGGAATGAAAATCAAGAGGAGTCATTTGTATACATAATTTCATATTTTTAATATTTGAATGTACAGAATCTACATGCAGCTTCCCTCACTGTAGCAGGTGAGAATTGGAAAAGAGATGAGACTGTTGACCAAGTAGGCAGCAAACTGGTGTTTCTCTGCTTTGAGCATAGAAATTCACATAGTCACATTGAATCAATGAAATATTCAGTTAAAATTAAGTCAGTTAGCTTCATGTCTTGTTTCTAATAGACTATGAAGAATTTATATCTGCTCATTATAGATATGATACATTGTATATAATTATGTTGTATATAATAGTTAATATATTATAAAGTAAAGTTATATATATGGAGGTATTTTCTAATGAGTTAGTTCTAGAACTTTTTCCTTCTCCCTCTGTCCCATTAACTGCTATAGAATTTGACTTGGAAATCTTAAGGAAACCATTGCTTAGGCTGGCTGCATCCCATATCGGAATTCCTGGGATCAGCTCAGACCTCTGCTTCCAATCCATCTTCCTGTAATGTACATCCTGGGAGACAATAGGTGATGGCTTGAGTGCTTGGGCCACAGCCACCTACATGGGGACCCAGATGACTTTTGGCTTCAGCCTGGGTCTGCCCCAGCTACTGTCAACAACTGAGGAGTGAACCAGAGGGTGGAAGATATCTCGCCTTAAAAAAAAAAAAAAAAAAAAGAAAGGAGGGAGAGAGGGAGAAGGAGAGGAAAAGAGGGAGAGGGAGAGAGAGTAAGAGAGAGGGAGAGAGATCTCTGAATAATACGTAAACCAGGAGTCAAATAGGCTCTTAGTATCTAAAGAGTAGAGACTGCTACATGAACTCCAGTTTATAGACTGTGACATTCACGTTTTGTTTGCTCAGTGAGGCCATTAGATTTCTTTTCAAGCCATGTTTCTAGAGAATTGAGATAGCTAGTTGCTCTTTATCCATGCATTTTTTTAAATTTTTTTCTGGATAGCTTCATTATATCTTAATGTTCTATAGACTTTTTGTTATGCTTTGCTTTTCTGAAACTTTCAGTAACTGCTTAGTTTTGTTCATAACATTAAGGCATTCAAGTAATGGGTAAATTATAAGTACATATTCTACACAGATGGCCTAAAAAGAAATTAGTGATGATACTTCATAATGTGCCCTTCTTTCTTCTGCATAGCTTTTCTCATGCCTGTGATGTATGAAAAGAGGAACGCAACTTCTTCACATGCAGCATGTTAAGTTTTTATCTTCATCTTCATATACCTTGTAAGATGGATAATACGTCTCTCTGAAAGAAATACAGAAGAAACTGTTTTTTGTCATTTTTGTATTAACAGTACACTGAATGTAATAGGATCAAATTCATCTTATGAATGTGCAATTGAAAATTCACTGCTGAAGGAAACATGTGCAGTGCAGTGGGCACTAGGGGATGGATTCCATTGGAGTTTCTGTGTATGAGTGTTATACAGTGACTGGGAGGTAATAGGGATCGCTTTACCAGGAAAGAAAGGAAGAAAATCCTCCATGGGAGTTAGAAGACCAAGCCTGATTTTCCAGGGCTAATCTTAACGTGGCTGGATTACTTTATGAAAGCATTTTTACATCTGAATTTTAGATCCTCATTGGCACATAATTATTATCTTGTTAAATCTTCACAATTTTAATGAAAACATTTGTGAAAGAGAAAGTGGAAAATCATTCCATGAGTATTACCATATTACTCTATATCTCATCCTCCAAAGAGGATTTTTACAGCTGCTTTACAGTTATTGCAGAAGGAATGCTTGTTACTTAACTGGTCATAAACCTCTAATTATCCTCAACCTTTCAACTAAACAAAAATTAACTAATATTATTATCTTTGTTAGTTTCCTTCTGTGTATTATTCCCTTAATCTTTAATAACTCTGTCACCATCTACTCAACTTTTACCATGGCTTCCTCTCATTTATTTGCATGAACTGAAATCTGATCAATCCCTATATCTGTGCCCCACAGTTTAAGAAAATATTATTGGAAAGAAAAGTTAAGTTGACACCTCCCTACCAAATCCCAAGGATAATTATTATTTCATATTTATTAGAAGCAAAACAAAACTTCAAAACATTTTCTGTCAATTTTGCTTATTTGGTGAGCATGGAGTTAGCTAGTCTTCTGCCTTCTCTTTCTCAGCGTTTTGTGTGCTCAACATGCTCACCATGAAAATACTGAAGTTGTGCGTGGTTCACCACATTTATGAGATTCACATTTGAAAGGGGCGAGCATTCAATGTTCTTTCTCTGTCACTCAGGCAGCAAAGGAAACATTGGAAAATGTTGAAGATATTAAGATTCCATTGTAAATATTTTCTTTGGAAAATCATTAATTTGTCACATTTATTTTGTGTTAAGTATCCTAAAGCACTCAAAGTTCTTTAAACTCAGTACTCTTGTCTTATTATTAGGAATCTATTGTGAGCTCAGCTTTATTGCACCGATTTTGAACTTAAGCCTGTGGACTATTGCTCATTTCTGGATCCACAGCATATACTGCAAACCTGTAAAAGTAAGACCAAACCGGGAATGGTAGAATACAAAAAGAGTGACTAATTCTGTGTATAATGGTTGGGTATGAAAGAGGTTGTTAGAGAATATGTACTGAAGGAGCTTGCCTAAGAGTGGGACTTTAAAAGGACTAGGAGGGCCGGCGCCGCGGCACACTAGGCTAATCCTCCGCCTAGCGGCACCGGCACACCGGGTTCTAGTCCCGGTCGGGGCACTGGATTCTGTCCCAGTTGCCCCTCTTCCAAGCCAGCTCTCTGCTGTGGCCTGGGAGTGCAGTGGAGAATGGCCCAAGTGCTTGGGCCCTGCACCCCATGGGAGACCAGGAGAAGTACCTGGCTCCTGCCATCGGATCAGCGCAGTGCGCCGGCCGCAGCAGGCCGGCCATGGCGGCCATTGGAGGGTGAACCAACGGCAAAGGAAGACCTTTCTCTCTGTCTCTCTCTCACTGTCCACTCTGCCTGTCAAAAAATAAAAATAAAAAAAAAAATTTAAAAAAAGGACTAGGAGGAGATTCCCCACATTCCAGTTCAGCACAGTATGTGCAAAAGCCCAGTGGGGCAAAATTCCTGAGTTTGTAGAAGTATGAGATGACTGAGGGTGAAATTAGAAGATCAAGAGACGAGCTTAAAGAGGGAGACAAAAACTAGATTCAAGACTTTCTATGAATTTCAAAGGCGATTGAATTGGGTCATAGACATAGGATGGAGTAAAAGAAGGGTTTGAAGCATCAGAGTGATCTTGGATTTGCATTTTAGAAATTTTGCTTTGGCATCACTATGGAACTGTGGACTAGAAGGCAGTGGAGTCTAGAGCCATGGAGAACAATTCTTGAGAGTATACAGAGATCACCCTGGAAAACTCCAGAACTGGAAGGACAAAATGGACCTGGGCCTGGAGGGGACATATTGAGAATGCCCTGCAGAGTCCCTCTTCTGAAAGAGTTCACTCCAGTTGGGGACTAGCTACACAGAATAGGAACAGACTTCCTATGTACAGGAAAAGAGGATTTGTGTGAATAGATAAGAAGCAATTGAGACCATGAAATATGAGTGACCACCAGAGAATAAGTGGAGCAACAGTTGCTTAGCCCTGGGAAAAGGAACCTTTCAGGGATCAACAGAATGTAGAGTTAAAAGGGCTAGGGACAAACACATAGCCATATTGCTGTCGGGACTATTAGGCAGTAGGAATTCCGACCCAGGTACTCTTGCTCACCCCAGTCTTAGCCTATATTGGGGGGAAACTCTAAAATCAAGTTAGTAAAGCTTTTGTTTTATGATATAAATAAGTTTTCATTTAACAAAAATTCCCATTTTTCATATATTTAATAGGAAATAATTACAATGTTATATAATTGTTCAGTCAGTAAAATTTTATCTTTCAGATCATATCATTTTTCTTTAAAATCTGTGCATACTCTTACAATGCTTTCAAAACTAGATTTTGATTGACTTGAATCATCAGAAGATCCTGGAGGGGATGCCTTATTGGATTCAGCTTTAAATTCAGCAGCAGTGCTTTCTTTTTCTGACTCTCTAGGCCTGCTTTTACCCAGACTTCCTCCACGTCTTAGGCAAGTTGTTCTCCATGTTATCTGAAGGTTGTGGTCTTGATGTCGGAATTACTGAGTTTTCTAGAGGAAGGTTTCTATCGGATTTTTCCTCTAGAATAAGGTTTCCATTAGGATTTTTCTGCAACATGGTAGTTATAGGACTAGCCTTCTAGTGAGAGTGCTGAGTAAAGAATTGTGACAAGTTTGGTATTAATTTCCGTTAGCCTCTAAGTAGTCTTTGTTTAGTTCAGTTGACAGTAATTTTGTAACTTAATTCTCCAATATAGAATTGCTTATGGTTTTCTAACTCAACTTATTACAATAATCTTCTTGAGCAGTTTTCATTTTGGAGAGTTATGATACTTAAAAAAAAAAAAAAAGATGTATTTATTTAAAAGGCAGAGAAACAGAGAGCTCTTCCATCCACTGGTTAGCTCCCAAATGTCCACAATAGCCAGGGCTGGGTCAGGCCAAAGCCAAGAGCCACTCCATGTAGGTCTCCCTGTGGATGAGACTATCATCTGCTTCCTTCCCAGGTACAGTACTTGAACTGGTACTAACATACAGATGTGAGCTTTCAAAGTGGTAGCTTAAGCCACTGCCCAACAACTCCCACCCCCAAATTCCAGAACTTTAATTCAGCGTTGAATTTCACTTGTTACTGAACTGTTATTATTCTCTCTTTACTGCTCTAAGTTTCTTTAAAATATTGTTTATGCCTGTAGAAACAGACTGACTTTTTAAAAAATTGTATCCTTTATCCAATCTTCCTTTAGTCTCTTGTTTACACTGTGCTGCTTGTCCATATTCAACAGTATTCATTTCTGTATGTTTAGGATTTAAAAAACTTTAGCTTTTAACAGATTTAATGTAGTTCACAGATACAATTATAAGAATATAAGGATATTTCCTCCCTACTTCTACAGCCTTCTTTGTTTCTTTAATTTTTAAGATAATATATTTTAAATTACATTAAAGTAAAAAGGTTTAATGCTTTACCAAATAAGAAGTTTAACAAGTAAAAAGTGAAAAAGTTTGGTGGGGATATAGACGAGGGCTACAAACAGTAATTGAATGGAAAAATCATATCACCCATATACAGTAAATTTTAAAGTAATCACAGATCATTAAAACTATATATTGGTTTCACAAAGGTATAAAACAATGTTTTGCAAAGCCATATTTGAAACAAAACTGATAGGTACAAACATTTCTCCTTTTTTTTAAAGATTTATTTTACTTATTTGAAAGGCAGAGTTGCAGAGAGAGGGAGAAACAGAAAGAGAGAGAGAGATCTTCTATATGCTGGTTCACTCCCCAGATGTCCTCAATGGCCAGGGCAGGGCCAGACCAAAGCCAGGAGCCAGGTGACCAGGAGCTTCTTTCAAGTCTCTCATGTGGGCACAGGGCCCAAGCACTTGGGCCATCTTCCACTGCTTTCCCAGGTACATTAGTAGGTAGTTGAATCAGAGCACCATCTTCCACTGCTTTCCCAGGTACATTAGTAGGTAGTTGGATCAGAGCCTGAACTTGAATGGGCACCCATATGAGATGCAGGCATCACAGGTTGTGGCTTTACCTGCTAAACTACAACAGTAGCCCTGAAATTTGTATTTTGTTTTTGTTTTTTGATTTTTTTAAAAAGAATTTTAGCTCCCACACATATATGGCAGTATTTTTCTTTGTCTGGCTTATTTCATTCAACATGATATCTTCCATTTGTACCTGTTTTGATACAAATGGTGAACTTTCATTAATTTTTATAGCCAAATAGTATTCTATTGTGTATATATTCCACATTTTCCTTATCCATTCATCTAATGAGGGATACTTTGGGATCCATATTTTGGCTATTGTAAGCAGTGCTGTTATAAACATGGTAGTGCTGGTATCTCTTTGATAAACAACATGTTCATGTACTTCGGGTGTATGACCACTAGTGGGATTGCTGGGTCATATGGCAAGTCTATTTCTAGTTTTTTTATGAAACTTCATACTGTTTCCTACAGTGACTGCACTAATTTACATTCCCCAAAACAGTGTATAAGTGTTCTTCTCCTTTCACCACATCCTCACCAGCATTTGTTACTCTCTATTTTTGGATTTTAGCCATTCTGAGAGGGATGGATAATAGCTCCCCGAGGTTTTGATTTGCATTTCCAAAAAGGCTAGTGATGTTGAGCATTTTTTCATATATTTATTGGCCATTTGTTTTTCTTCTTTTGAGAACTGTTGAGGTCCGTTGCCCATTCTTTAACTGAATTGGGTTTTGAGTTTTTAAGTTGCTTATGTATTCTGGATGTTAATCCTTTGTTTGATAGGTAGTTCACAAATATTTTTACACCTTGGTTGTTTCTTCACTCTGTTGATTATTTCCTTTGCTGTGCAGAAGCTTCTGAGTTAGACCTCATAATATTTGTTTAGTTTTGTTTTTGTTGCCTGTGCTTTGGGGTCTTGTACAAGAAGTCACCCCCTGCAGTAATATCTTTGATTCCCCTACAGTTAATTGCATCAAGTTCAGAGTCTCGGGTCTTAAATGTAGTTATCCAATCTATCTTGCATTGATTTTTGTATATGGGGAGAGATATGAATCTAATGTCATTCTTCTACATATAACATTTCTGCATGACTTTTGAAGTTTACTATTTGATTCAATTTCTTTTTCTTTTCTAGTCCTCTAGTTTTTCACATTTCTTTTGTAATTTGTTATAGGTTTTAATTCCTATTGAACAACTTGATCCTTTCTCCAGATGTAGACATTTTAGAGATACAGTTTTTGGTTTTGCTGTAAGATCGTTCCTCTTTTTATATTATTCTGAATGTCCACTACAGAGGAACTTATTTTAAAATCTCCATGGGAACCAAATTTTCCTCTTCATATTTGTTTAACTTCCTTCAGTTATATATTTCTAATTCACCATTTTTCTTCATTTCTTCATCTAACTTGTATTTTAGAGATTATTTTATTTCAGTAAGTTTGGTTTTTTATGTCTTCATAAAAAATAGGACTTAACAGATTTTTCTAGAGATCTTCACTTTTTCTAGCTTGCTCTTTGATTTTGATTTTTAGTTCAGAACTTTCACTCAATCTTTTCCAGGTGCTCTTTTATCTTCTCAATATCTAGTACAAGCTCTCTGCTGATGTTGTGATTCTTGGAAATGACTTCGGTTTTAACCTACCTTCTTCTTTAAATCTTGTACTCCTCTTCCGCACCAGCGTGATAACATGTCATGGCCTCTGATGTCCAGTTTTTTTTTTTTTTTAATGGCATCAACCAGTTGTTGTTGAATTAATAGTCTCATAACCACTTCTCTTTCTGCTTTCTCATTTTCATATTGATACAGTCTTTCTTTTACATGATTACATTCATTAACTCTTAATTCCTCTTTTCTATGACTTTGTTTTTTGCTCTCAGCCTGGTGTTTTTCAATATCATAAATAGGCCATGGATATTAATTACTACATCTTATTTGCATCCTTATTTATTAACAAGTGGAGATTTATTAATTGACATTTACTTGAAAGGCAGAGAGACAGAAAGATTGGTTTTTTGCTTGTACACTCCCCAAATAGCTAGGACTGGGCCAAGCTGAAGCCAGACTTCAATCTGATCTCCCATATGGGTGTCAGAGACCCAAGTTCTAAAGCTATCACTTGCCATCTCCCAGGACACACATTAGCAAGAAGCTGGCTTAGAAGCAAAGGAGGCAGAACTCAGACAAGGCACCACAATATGGAATGCAGTCGTATCAAGCAGCAACTTAACCAGCCCCTCATCCTTATTTTGAGCATTAGAAAGATGTTGTTGAACCAACATATTTTCATTTTGTAGTCCTACCTTTCAGTGCATTTGTTCACTTCACCTTGTTCCTTTTGATTCATGTGTTTGGTTTACTTCATTTGACACTGTGCTTGGCTTGGGTCTTTTTGTATGTGCTCTAAAACCAGTCTTTTCTCTGAAAGTATCTCTTGTGTGATGGAGTGTAATTTCTAGGCTATTAAAAGTCCTTTCAGCTTTTGAGAAAGAACCTTATTGTTGTGTTTTGAGTTTCCGACATCAAAATTCCTATTGTGATGTAAACAAAACCATTCACTTCTTGTCTCTGGAAAGCACATCTAATGTGTCCTCTTGATGTCTGAATTTGATCACATTGCGGATAGAAGCAATTGGTCCGGTATAGTATGATTCAGTCTCTGTTTCCAGCCTTCATTTCATATTCAATTCTCTATTTTAGAATTTGCTACTATATTTTCAAATGTCAGGTCACTAAGCTGTCCATTTTAATGGAATATCATTTTCTCTAATGCATTCTTATTCCATTTTATTGTCTTTCAAAGTTCACCATTTTATTTTACATTTTCAATATCCTTATTATATTTATTTTCCTTTTACTTGTTCTAATTTTTACTATGTCTATTTCTTGTCTTAGCATGGCAGTTTCATCCTGGAACAGATCTTTTTCTATTTCATGACTCAGAATTAGTTTTCTTTTAAGCCATTCTGTTTCCTTCAATTTGCAAAAGTGTCCAGTCAGAGTACTGTCTTGCAGTATTCTGATACTCTGTTGTTCAGAAAGTTGCCTCTGGGTTTCTGTTTGCTCTTCTGCAATCTCAGAATCCAAAGCTGATTTTATAGGTTCATCTTCTGATCATACAGACTTCAAATCCCTTTTGTTTTTGAAGATTCCATTACCATAAGTCAGTTTGTCATTATTTGCTCTCATGGAGCACTTTCAATAACATTCATATAATTTTCTCTTTTTATTTTCTTATTGCTGGCTGTTTCACTCCTTCCTTTGACAAGTCAAAATTCCTACTGTGATGTAAACAAAACTATTCACTTCTTCTCTGGAGAGTGCATTTAAGGTGTACTCTTGATGTCTTATTCTGTAAGAAAAGGGCTTGGTAAAACCAGCATGAGTGTTTAGAAGAAGCTCAGGTGGTGATGGTAAGGCAGGACTCTGGACTTTGATGTTTCAGGAACATGTTCAATTACATATCCATTTTGCCTAACTGAATTACTATGGTTATTCCTATTCTCTGGTTCATGTTTGCCTTCTTTATTTTCTCCTGACTTGCTGAGAAGCAGTCAATCACTTCATTATGCTTGGTTTCAGAACATTCTGCTTAGATAGTCTTCAGAAGTCTTATGGCCTTGATGGCTATTTTCATACATTTCAGATCTCTTTTTCTATATTCAGAAATTACTAGGTTAATGTTATAAAAATCTATGGCAAAGAGCATATTTCTCTGCAGTCCTTCCAGAGCTATCTTGAGAAAAGACATCAACACCTTACTGAAAAGGCTGACAGTCTTCATTGATTCTTAGTTTACAGCAGACATGAGCATTGTTCTTTCATCAACTGTATGAATATTTGACTTTTTCTTTATTAAAATTCCACCATTTTCTCTCTAGTTTTATTTATACCAAGGGAAAAAGTGGTATAATGCTACCCTTGAATAGCTAGACTGTGTAAAAGCAATTCTGTTGCTATGACTGTATTCTGACTATAGATCACATAGTAGAGGGATGTTTCCATTGTCCTCTAAGATTTATATCAGTGCCATGTTGGAGTGCCATGTTCTAGCAAAATATTTGCATGTTCATCTTCCTTCCATTTTATAGCCTGAATCAGAGTTGCCCTATTTTTGTTGTCCCAAGTGTCAAGTAGACATTTTCTCCCCATTCAGAGGGTTACCATCCTAGATGGCCATTGGCACAAGTCAAATGCAGACAGTCTCCTCCCTGGATTTTTTGCTGCCTCTTGAGCCCAACACTGGCACTGTAGATGAGCCATATGGTCTCATTGCAGAGCTCCAATGTTTCCATTCTTCAGCTCACAGCCACTATGGGCAGGTAACACTGCTAATATTGCACCAGGTGCCACAGGAGCAGTAAAGCTTTTTTTTAAGGAACTTCACAACATAAATATGATTACTTTTTTAAAAAAAGACATTTCCAAAAATATCAACAAGATAGTCTTTTTCCTGCTAAGTGCAATTTAGAGTAACATGTGACAATTTAATTTTTGTTGATGTCACCTCTTCTATTCTGTTTAGATAGCCTTTACAAAATACAAAGAAAGCATCTTTCACTCACATATCAGTTTGTAAACAAATTTTTTTCTACAAAATCAGTGCTTCATAGTTTTTTGGTCTAGAGTTGAAAGTAGGACTTCCTCTCTTCTGGCTTGTATCTGAGCTCCTTAAAAATAGAAATGCCCACAAACTCTAATTCATATGGATCACAGAGATGATAAGCCAGAATGACTACTTTATGCCTTTGACAGATCTTAGTCTTTTATACAGTGAGTAATACTTATGTAATTTTTCTTCAAGCAAATATACTTTACTCACTGTCTTCATACTGCATGTAGATAAGTAGATAATGAGTTTCAACCATAGCAGTAGAGTTTTGTGGATGCCATGCAGGGGAATTAGGTTGACTTTTAATGAATACTGTATTTTAGTGAAAGGATGGAAAAAGATATCCTGACAGCAGAAATGAGCAGATGTAGCCATCCTGATATCAGAGGAAATAGACTTTAATACGTGCACAAAAAAATAAGGAATACTTTAGATTAGGACTTCTCAAAATGATGTCTACAAAGATCTTCCTATTCTCAATGGGATGCAACCCTCCCTCCTCCAACTACTTAAAAGTCCTGTGTTGAAAAACATAATTTCTCCCAAAGGATTTCCTTTTCAGGGTTTTAGAGCTTCAGAAAGAAAGAGAAACCTATATAGTTTGGTGACTTAACTGACTGGGAATCTTTAATTCTTGCAGTGCCTAATATGGGATTTAGGATCTGGGTGTGGAAACAGAGTATAAGCCCAGTAATAAGTTAGAACTGGAGCCCCACTGGCTATTGGAAAACTGAATTATCTGTGAATGAAGTGGAAATAATCACTACAGGCACAGAATATATACCTTGTTCAACTCAGCTCACTTTTTTACCTATTTCAATAATTGTCAGAATCATTATTTAAAATATTCCTAGTTCAGTAATCAGAGTGTCATGGAATGAGTATCATAAAATTGGCTAAGTAAGCTGGTTGGTTCCCCTACCCTTAAGCTAGCAACCTTACATCATGAGGACCATGGCAGCTTTCTAACCTTTAATAAAGGTATTTGAGTGAGTGGAACATACACTTAAGAAATTTTTCTGGCCGGCACCATGGCTCAATAGGCTAATCCTCTGCCTTGCAGCGCTGGCACACCGGGATTTAGTCCTGGTCGGGGCGCCGGATTCTGTCCCGGTTGCCCCTCTTCCAGGCCAGCTCTCTGCTGTGGCCTGGGAGTGCAGTGGAGAATGGCCCAAGTGCCTGGGCCCTGCACCCCATGGGAGACCAGGAGAAGTACCTGGCTCCTGCCATCGGATCAGCGCGGTGCGCCGGCCTTAGTGCGCCTGCCGCGGCGGCCATTGGAGGGTGAACCATCGGCAAAGGAAGACCTTTCTCTCTGTCTCTCTCTTTCACTGTCTACTCTGCCTGTCAAAAAAATAAAAATAAAAAAATAAAAAAAGAAATTTTTCTGTCATCCCATTTGTAAAAAGTTAACAGGAATTAAAACTTTGGAAGTTTGGTGATTGTTTATACTGAGATTTGTAGGTAGGAACACAGGGTTGTTCTTAGGTTATGTGATCTTCCAGCAGATGAAGCTTCTAGATACCAAGTGATAATGATCACTAGAAAGAGAAGCCACTTTTAGGAATGCAGAGTGAGCAACTGGGGATGCATTTGAAGTTCCTGTTTTTTTGCAAAATAAGTGTGTGAGATATATGTAAAATACAGTTAAGCCTGTATTCTATTTTTAAAACTGTTGCCTCATGTTGGGTTAATTTTGGAGTATAGAAAAATAATCAGGAATAAGTAGTCTGAAGGCCACATATGGCCCATCTTCTAATGAGAGATACAGTATTCAGTTCACACAGAGTAAAGCATCCATGACCTTTCTGTGACAAAAAAAAAAAAAAAAGGTGGGAGTGACTTTTAATAACCTTTTCTTTTTTTTCAGTACCAATAAGTCTTGATTTATTCATTTTATTTCCCCAGGTAAAGGAGAAGGGATGGGGAGAGTCAGCATATGTGTTACAGCAATTAGAACATGGAAAAGGAAGTACCCAGTACAGCAAAAATCAACCTTCAACTAAACACACCCCATGATGGGGTCACCAAACTCAAGGGGCTTAGTCTCCGGCAGTTAAGGAATGAGGGGACACACGCTTTCTTACCCTCTCTCACTCCCATAAATTTAAGATTTCACACAAAGCTTTGGTTTCTAGCAGTAAACATGGAGTTACATTCGTCCATCTCCTATCAAACAATCTTGTGGCCACCTTGACATAAGTTTCTTGTACTTGCATAAAAGTTCCTGAGTGACTTACATGTACATTCATAGTCCCCTTCTTGGTCTCTGAACCCCACTCTGTTCTTTCAGGTTTTTATTGAATGATTACAAATTTCATATATACAGCTTTTAAAGATATAATATTTCCTCCCCCCCATTCCCACCCTCTCACCCCCCCACTTCCATTCCACCTCCAACTTCCTCTTCCATTCCATTTTCCATTAAGATTCATTTTTAATTGACTTTATATACAGAAGACTAGCTCTGTAGAGATTTCAACTCTGTAGAGATTTCAACTATTTGCACCCAAAGTATAAAGTACAGTCTGACAACAAATTTTACTGTTAATTCTCATAGAAAACCTCATTAAGGAAAGAGGTCCAACATGGGGAGTAAATGCACAGTGACTCCTGTTGTTGATTTAATAATTAACTTTTTTTATGTCAGTGACCACCTGAGGCTCTTTATAAGAGCTGCCAAGGCTATGGAAGCCTTTTGAGTCCACAGACTCTATTGGTATTTAGTCAGGGCCATAATCAAAATGGAAGTTCTCTCCTTCAGAGAAAAGTACATCCTTCTTCGATGGTTCCTTCTTTCCACTGGGATCTCACTCACAGAGATCTTTCATGAAGAGCCATTTTTGCCACTATGTCTTGACTTCCCTGCCTGAAATGCTCTCATGGGATTTTCAGTCAGATCCAAATGCCTTAAGGGCTGATTTTGAGGTCAGAGTGCTATTTAGGGCATTTGTCATTCTATGAGTCTGCTGTGTGGACTGCTTTCCATGTTGGAACTTTGTTTGGTAATTCTATCTATTATTACCAGACACTTGGTCTTATTCATGTGATCCCTTTGACTTTTGTTCCTATCTATATGATCAATTCCACACTTAATACCATCACTTATCACATAAGATGGGATTAGTGGCACCAGTGAAATAGCATTTAGAATCCCATGGCAACTTTTTAGCTTCACTATTAGGGGTAAGTCTGTGGGAATGTGTGCCAATCTGTACAGCTCCTTCCCCTCTCATTCGTGCTCTTATTTTTAATTGGGATCTATTTTCAGTTGACTTAATACAGCTATGATTAATTATACTTTAAGTAAGGAGTTCAACCAATGGTATTAAGTAGAGGAAAAAAGAAAAAAAAAGATAAAATGAAATAATAAACTTCCTCAACAGTCAACACAAGGGCTGTTAATTGCTTCTTGTAGTATCTGTTCCACTTCTACAGGTTACCTTATAGGTGCTATGTTATCACAGATCAGGGAGAACATATGGTATTTATCCCTTTGGGACTGGCTTATTTCACTAAGTATGATGTTTTCCAGATTTATCCATTTAGTTGCAAATGACCAGATTTCATTTTTTTAACTGCTGTGTAGTATTCCATAGAGTACATATCCCATAATTTCTTTATGCATTGATAGGCATTTAGGTTGATTCCATGTCTTGGCTATTGTGAATTGAACTGTAATATGGAGGTGCAGATAACTATTTTATTTGCTGATTTCATTTCCTTTGAGTAAATTCTGAGGAGTGGGATGGCTGGGTCATGTGGTAGGGCTATATTCAGATTTCTGAGGTATCTCTAAATTGTCTTCCATAGTGGCTTTACAGGTTTGCATTCTCTCAATAGTGGATTAGTGTCCCTTTTTCCCCACATCCTCACCAGCATTTGTTGTTTGTTGATTTCTGTATGTAAACCATTCTAACTGGGGTGAGGTGAAAGCTCATCATGGTTTTGATTTGCATCTCCCTAATGGGTAGTGATCCTGAGCATTTTTTCATGTGTCTGTAGGCCATTTGGATTTGTTGTTTTGAGAAATGTATGTTTAAGTTCTTTGCCAAGTTCTTGACTGGATTGTTTGCTTTGCTATTGTTGAGCTTTTTGATCACTTTATATATTCTGGTTATTAATCCTTTATCAGTTGCATGGTTTGCAAAAATTTCTCCCTTTCTGTTGGTTGCCTCTTTTTTTTAACTTTTATTTAATGAATATAAATTTCCAAAGTACAGCTTATGGATTACAATGGCTTCCCCCCCATAACGTCCCTCCCACCCGCAACCCTCCCCTTTCCCGCTCCCTCTCCCCTTCCATTCACATCAAGATTCATTTTCAATTCTCTTTATATACAGATCAGTTTAGCATATATTAAGTAAATATTTCAACAGTTTGCACCCACATAGAAACACAAAGTGAAAAATACTGTTTGAGTACTAGTTATAGCATTAAATCTCAATGTAGAGCACATTAAGGACAGAGATCCTACATGAGGAATAAATGCACAGTGACTCCTGTTGTTGACTTAATAAATTGACACTCTTGTGTATGGCATCAGTAATCACCCTAGGCTCTTGTCATGAGCTTCCAAGGCTATGGAAGCCCCCTGAATTCACCGACTCTGATCATATTTAGACAAGGCCATGGTCAAAGTGGAAGTTCTCTCCTCCCTTCAGAGAAAGGTACCTCCTTCTTTGATGACCTGTTCTTTCCACTGGAATCTCACTCGCTGAGATCTTTCATTTAGGTCATTTTTTTTTTTCCAGAGTGTCTTGGCTTTCCATGCCTGCAATAGTCTCATGGGCTTTTCAGCCAGATCCACATGCCTTAAGGGCTGATTCTGAGGTCAGAGTACTGTTTAGGACATCTGCCATTCTATGAGTCTGCTGTGTATCCTGCTTCCCATGTTGGATCGTTCTCTCCCCTTTTTTATTCTATCAGTTAGTATTTGCAGACATTAGTCTTGTTTATGTGCTTCCTTTGGCTCTTATTCCTATCATTATGATCAATTGTGAACAGAAATTGATCACTTGGATTAGTGAGATGGCATTGGTACATGCCACCTTGATGGGATTGAATTGGAATCCCCTGGTCTGTTTCTAACTCTACCATTTGAGGTAAGTCAGCTTGAGCATGTCCCGAATTGCACATCTCTTCCCTCTCTTATTCCCACTCTTATATTTAACAGCGATCACTTTTCAGTTAAGTTTCAACACTTAAGAATAACTGTGTATTAATTACAGTATTCAACCAAAAGTATTAAGTATAACTAACAAAAAAATACTAAGAGGGATAACGTATTAAGTTGTTCATCAACAGTGAGGAGAAGGGCTGATCAAGTCACCGTTTCTCATAGTATTCATTTCACTTTAACAGGTTTCCTTTTTGGTGCTTAGTTAGTTGTCACTGATTAGGGAGAACATATGATATTTGCTCTTGTCTTTACTGTTGATGTACAATGTAATACTTTATCCATTTTAGTATTTTTTTTTTGTTCTAGTACTATTGGTTGAACTCTGTAATTAACACACAGTTATTCTTAGGTGTTTAAATTTTAACTGAAAAGTGATCCCTGTTAAGAATTTGGAAAACATTATGCTGAGAAATAAGCCAGTCTCAAAGGGACAAATATCATATGTTCTCCCTGATCGGTGACAACTAACCAAGCCTCTTTCTTGACTGTTTCTTTTGCAGTACAGAAGCTTTCCAATTTGATGTAATCCCATTTGTTAATCTTGTTTTTTTTTTTGTTTTTTTTTTTAGGGGTTCAGCAATATTTCATTTCTTTTTTTTTAACTTTTATTTAATGAATATAAATTTCCAAAGTACGATTTATGGATTACAATGGCTTCCCCCACATACCGTCCCTCCCACCCACTACCCTCCCCTCTCCCACTCCCTCTCCCCCTCCATTCACATCAAGATTGATTTACGATTATCTTAATATACAGAAGATCAGCTTAGTATACATTAAGTAAGGATTTCAACAGTTTGCTCCCACACAGAAACATAAAGTGAAAAATAATAGATGATTTTTTTTAAATGATGATGAAATCAGATCAGACCTATTGTCATGTTTAATCCCAGTGAGAGTCAAGTTGGGAGTTGATAATTTCTTTTTTTTTTTTTTTTTTTTTTTACAGAGGATCAGTTTAGTATACATTAAGTAAAGATTTCAACAGTTTGCACCTCCATAGAAACACGAAGTGAAATATATTGTTTGAGTACTCGTTATAGCATTAAATCTCAATGCACAGCACATTAAGGACAGAGATCCTACATGAGGAGTAAGTGCACAGTGACTCCTGTTGTTGACTTTACAAATTGACACTCCTGTTTATGGCATCAGTAATCTCCCTATGCTCCAGTCATGAGTTTCCAAGGCTATGGAAGCCTTTTGAGTTCTCCGATTCTTATCTTGTTTAGAGAAGGTCATAGTCAAAGTGGAGGTTCTCTCCTCCCTTCAGAGAAAGGTACCTCCTTCTTTGAAGTCCTGTTCTTTCCACTGGGATCTCACTCACAGAGATCTTTTGCCAGAGTGTCTTGGCTTTCCATGCCTGAAATACTCTCATGGGCTTTTCAGCCAGATCTGAATGCCTTTAGGGCTGATTCTGAGGCCAGAGTGCTATTTAGGACATCTGCCATTCTATGAGTCTGCTGAGTATCTCACTTCCCATGTTGGATCACTCTCCCCTTTATTTATTCTATCGGTTAGTGTTAGCAGGTACTAGACTTGTTTATGTGCGCCCTTTGACTCTTAGTCCTTTCATTATGATCAATTGTGAACTGAAATTGATCACTTGGAATAGTGAGATGGCATTGGTACATGCCACCTTGATGGGATTGAATTGGAATCCCCTGGTATGTTTCTAACTCTACCATTTGGGGCAAGTCAGCTTGAGCATGTCCCAAATTATACATCTCTTCCCTCTCTTATTCCCACTCTTTCTTGACTGTTTCTTTTGCAGTACAGAAGCTTTCCAATTTGATGTAATTCCATTTGTTAATCTTGGTTTTTATTGCCTGTGCCTCTGGGGTCTTTTCCAGAACTCTGTGCCTAGGCCGATGTCTTGCATGGTTTTCCCAATGCTCTCTAGTAACTTTATTGGGTCATAGATTTAGCCAAAATCCACTTTCATAACCTCTTATTCTCATATAAATCATAGCCATTTTGGGACAGGGTCTTTCCACAATCCCTTCAGAAAGAGGTCTGTAGCAGGACCCACCTCAGCAGGTGAGCAGAGAGCAGGACAAGTAGTCCTGGTACCCCATTGATCACCCTTTTAATGAAACTTAGTTTTCTCTTCTGAATTGCAAATTCTGCAGCCTTGTTTAAGAGATGCTACAGCATTTGAAAATGAAGCTCAGTTCAGGGGTCTTATGATTCCTAGGATGTAGATTTGCTCAATAGTGGGTGCACTGAGCTTAATGGAATAATCCATGCTAACTTTTGCTGATGAATGAATACGTGCACTTGGCACATATCTGTCCAGCTGGGAGAACTAGAACCACAGGTAAAGTGGTAAGCAGTTATTACTTACAAGCCTTTCTTTTTCATGGAGATATTCATTACTAAAACTAGTAATTCATTACTAAAATTAGTAAGAAGAGAATATTTTCATAAAAATTCATGTCTGTTATACATACAAAGCTAATCACTTTAAATAATAACCCATAAATATGTGCTGCCTCCCAAAATGATCCTTGTACTCTAGTATTTATTCCCCACTCTTTATTATCAGGGTTCTGACTTTGGTAATCTAAGATCTACACATTTCTGCATGTAGGAATCTCTACTTCCTTTAACGTGACAACAGTTCCAGCCTTGACAAGGTTGCTAGAAATTCTTTGACTCCTGCAGTTACTCTTGAGGAGCTCCAAGCACTATTTAATATCCTAGGGGTCACCTGTCATTTTTCTTAAAACTTCTGAACTTCTCATCTCTGTTCCTTTAGGATACTGTCTTAAGCCACTGCTTTGTTCCTTTGCATTTCAAGGACAATGCAGAACTGAGACTAGTTTGTAGTCATAATTATCATTTTGTAAAAATGTGTTAATTCTCTTATTACAATACAAAATAAATACTTAAAATGCATGATAGATTAATTGCATCTCAAGTTGTCATACTCTTTTCTCGAAAACTTCACCCTCATCCGACCCAAAACTGTTTAATATCATAGCATATATGTAGTTCTCCCACAATAGGGGCTATTCTCTTTTGAAAGTGCAAAGGTTTAAATGCCCTTTTATGTGTTGGAAACTCAATCCTTAAAATTTATGTGTTGAGAAGTAGGGACTAAATAGAGGTTCTAATGCATCCAGTAATGTTGTTATCACTGTAGTAGTTTAGTCACCACAGGAAAGGGTTTATTAGAAAAGTAAGTTCTGCCCTCTTGCCCTTCTGCTTTCTGCCATGGGCTGACACAGCAAGAAGGTTCTTACCAGATACTAATACCTTGTTATTGAACCCCACCCCCAGGCTCCAGAACTATGTGAAATAAATTCATGTTCTGTAAAAACTACACATTGTCAGGTACTCTGTTAATAACACACAAAGAACTAACACATCGGTATCAAATTTATTTTTTTAAGACAGTAAGCATCATTCACTACATTAAAATTTGAAATTACTACATGTTAAGAATTTCAATTCTGCTCAGAAGAGAATTGTGTCATTCATTTATGCACCTGTAGTGATCATTCCAGAAGTCTTCAGTGAGGTTTCCACCAAGAATTCAGTAAAAAATGTATCACTAGCAGTTGATTCCAAATATGATCAACTATAATGGGTAAGAGAACAGGCAGGAGCAGAATATACCATGGTAAATAGGTAAATATCCAGGGCTTAGAATCAAGACATAATTTTAATAAGAAATATGTATTTATTCATTTATTTTATAAACAGAACCAATTTCTTGTATATACAATTTTAAGGACATTAGGATACTTCCCTCCCTCTTTGATATGTTTTGTATCTAGTTTTACATGAATCATTATATCAGCATAACCAGCTACATTTAGTATGGTAAAGAGACTAAAGAGTAACAATGTCAGTGACTGCAAGATTGCTTAGGGATAAGGGCCCTATCAGCCCAAGAACCAACATCTCTGGAGTTAGGTTATACTTTCCAACACTAGCTCACATAGTCCAGTGATCCCAGCCATGATGGTAAGCTGATGAACTCTTCTGGCTCAGTCAGCATGGTGTTAATTACCTTTGTAATAAATTTAGATTTTCATATAACTTTCATGCAAAGAGAGAATGGAGAGCCCATATGCCTTTGATGACCCATTCCCCTTAATTTTAACCATCAATTTAGGTTTAGACATAGTTTAATATTAATGCTTGTGAATTGTGTCTATTACTGTGCTTCATATAACTTAGTCCATCAAGGTTTTGGCCTGATAAGGGAAGACAAACTCTAAACTGTGGGGTTTTATTTTCCATTCCAGTTTTGTCACCTGACCTCAGTTTCACAATCCCATATTTTGTATATCATTTTGTTAACTCTTCTACCGTTTTGTAAGAGGTATTCACAAATAGTAAAATATTAAGGGCTTCATTGTAAAGAAAATCTTCATTGGGATAGTGTTTTGAGTGCCTAATATCTTTGTTTTCTAACAATATTGGCCCCTATTATTTAGATTGTATCTAAAAATGTAACATATCATTTGATTCAATAAAAATTTAAACTGGGTATGTGTTCCCAAGCTGAAATCTGCTGAGATTATAGTTTTACTTAGTAGTTTATGGAGTGGGAAGAAACAATAGCATTTGGATTTCAGGAGTGGCAGTGATATAAGGTAAATAGGTGACTATCCAGGGCTGAGAATCAAAACAGATGCTTTATTTTTAAACGAAAGTTTTATTTATTATTTTTTATTTATATAAACAGAACCAATTTCTTGTATTTCATATATATAATGGCAATGGTATAATAGCAAATTTATAAGAAAAAGTATTCGGTATAGAGCTGTTACCTGGATATAAATATTGGCTCATTAAGTAGTTTCAAACCTACTTGAAGGGAAGTTTTAAAAAATTATTATGAAGTTACGCGTTAAAACTTTTAACATTTTCTTCTGGGGTTGAGATTGGGGTAAGAAGGACCCACTGTTTGGGCCACAGCCTGACAGACATTCCCAATAGAACATTCAGCAGCTCTGTTGTCCTGCTCCTGTCACCTCACTGAGGGTGGCCCAGTTTTAGGAGGATCAGCCTTGATGTTTGAGTCACCCCTGGCCATTGTAGTCCTCCCATCACAAGACAGGTCAGGGCAGGCATGTGGAGGAAAACAGTCAATAGCATGGGAGGAAAAGCACTCCAGAGGGCTTCTGGGAAGGTAGTTAACTGATTTTAAAAAGAGACGTAGTATATTGAATTGAATCAAGAGAGAACGCTCGAAACTATTCTATTCTTGGTGAGGGGGACAGATTTAAACACCAGTGTCAACACAGGTGAGGATGTTAGACAAAAAAAAAAAAGAGAGAGAGAGAAAAAAAGAGAGTGAGCGAGCCTAGGGCCTTTGATGCTCTTGTACCTTTGAATTAATCTTAGAGCCATCTATATGATTTGAGGCTAGGTCAGAGAGGCAGAACCACAGAGAATGATGGAGAACAAGGATTTCTTCTAGGGGTGCCAAGCCTGCCTGAAACTGCTGTAAGTAAGCCATGCTACCAGTTGGGAAGGAGAGCTGGACAGGGAGTGATGAGATTGAGGGTGAGGAAGAGTCCATCAGAAGAGACTACAGCCTGCACCTGTCAGTCACACCCTGCCCGGCCTTGCTGTGGCTGATCAGCAGATGTGGTGTACATTGCTGTGGAGCTGCCTGCATGCCTGGCCAGGACTCTGCAAGGGGAAGGGGAGACTGCAGGAGCCGCAGGAGCTTTGGGTCCAGGAATTGTGGGTACTCAGGGAAGCTGCCAATCTCTGCTAGCTCACCTCTCTGGCCTGTGGTATATTTTCAAGGTGTCACCGTCCTAGGGCCGTACACTGACTTCATGAGAATGAAAGAAAGAGCTGCTCTTTCACTTTTGCCTACCAAGGTACAGATTTCTCTTGTGACTACTCCAGTGAAGACCAGAAAGAAATTCTAGAACACGTCTCTCCAGCTCAGCTAAATTGGTGCAGTACAAAGCTGCTTCCAGCCTATCACTGAGCATCTCCTGTGAGAAGCTGCCACAGTATATAAAGTCTCCTTCATGTATGTCAGTTAGGAGACTTTTACCTACAAATCGACAATGTGTAACTCTGGCTGTGTTTATATCACAATGCTCAGGAAAATTGTATCGATTATTGCTATCAGTGGCTACAAATGCAGTTCATGCATATGGCGATGAATCAAGCAAAGCCACCCAACTTCACAGTTGGTCTAAGTATGTCTTCTATGAGTCCTATGCATTAAGAGGCAATCTGCATAAAAAACAAGTACTACTTCACTTTCTAACACTAATGATTCTTGCATCTGATCTTTCATGTGAATTAGAAAGTAGTTTTCTTGCCATTTGAGGATCAAAAAATCTTTATTGACCTTGGAAGCAGCAATATTTCCTTCAGTTATTACATTTTTCAAATCACTTTTTTAAAGCTGAGTTTTACACTATACAATTCCATTTTTTAAATGTTTGTTTCAAATGGTACTTAAGTTCTTGGCCATTAAATGGCACCCTCCTTTAACTTCTGCAGCCATTGTTCTTTGTAAGCAGGAACTGCTTATTCTTCATGAACCTGAAAAACAGATCAGTGCTTTCTGTGAAATTTCTGTGACTTTGAACTAGTAGAATACCTGATTAGAATCTGGAGGAGTCCTTCCCCAGAGGTAAGCAGTCCCTAGACAAGCCTTCCCTAATTTCAAAGGATGCAAGGAATTGAGGCAATTATCTAAATTACAAAAGACAAAGATAGTTCACCCCAGGGCATGTTGGGTCAGGCCACTCAACTTTCTACCCCTCCTGCCTTGAAGGAAGGCAGTACCTTTTCCCCATGAAGGAAAAGATTCTGTAGTCATATCACCAATTTGGTACATAGTACATAACACTCCTATCAGAAGATTTTTTTTCTTGTGCATATGAGATTTGAGGAACCGTACAGTCATTGCACTGCCATCTCTGGCCTCTCAGAAGCAATTTCTGCTTCACTCATTTTATTCATTTTATTCTTTTTTGGAAATAGCTGTAGCGAAGTTGAAAACATGGCATTTGTTTTTGGAGGCCCTTCGACCTCCTGCAGCTGAATGCAGTTACAGCACATATGAGTCACCTCCCTAAATAAATCCATTTTATGGGGTTCTGGGCAGGCTCTGCACAAAACAGTCTTAAGTCCAGTGCCATAACCTTTCTCAAATTGAGGCCATAGTCCAAATCATTTAACTGGACCCCTCTCTATAGTACTTATTCTAGTGACAGCTATCCAGGACTCAGTAAGAAACCCCAGGAGCCTGCCAATGACTCATACTTCTCGTATTTTGATCTAATATATTCAATGTAACCAAATCCTAGTCTCTCTTCAGAAGAAATTGTTTTGACCTCCTTTAATGTAATATGGCTCTCTCTCCATATTTGTGGCTTTTGCATCCATACCTTCAAATAATCATGATTGAAAATATTTGGAAGAAAAAATTACATCTGTAATGAATGTGTACAAACTTTTTTCTTGTCATTATTCCCCCCAAATTACAGTGTAACAACTATTTATACAATGTTTACATTATACTAATCATTGTTAGTAATCTAGAAGTGACTTAAAGTGCACAGGATAGTTATGCAGGTTATGTGCATATAAACTATGCCATTTCATATAACAACTGGAGCATGCACAGAATCTGCTAACCTTATGGAATCTTGTAATCCATCCTGAATGGCAACTGAGGGGTTCTTGTATGAGAGGAATTCAAAAAATTTATGGAAAATGGAAATAAAAGGGTTTTTGGTATAAAATAATTTGAACTCCATGCATAGTTTTTTCATAATATGCATTTTCCTATGAGCTTTTTGAATATACCTCATATTTATCAATTTCAAAAATTTTTGTACCCAATAAACTGCTTTAACTCCATTTTCCCACAAACTATTTTTTTTTTAATTTGACACACAGAATTTTTTGAAGCACCTTTATGTTTATCATTGACTACCACATCAACTTGCCTTTCAGGGTTACTAGTACAGATTGAACATCCCTAATCTGAAAATCCAAAGTCCAGAATG
Source organism: Oryctolagus cuniculus (assembly GCF_051225735.1). Lineage (NCBI taxonomy): Eukaryota > Metazoa > Chordata > Mammalia > Lagomorpha > Leporidae > Oryctolagus > Oryctolagus cuniculus. Next base: position 63,915,671 of record NC_142870.1, read on the forward strand.
TTCTAAAATCTGAAATTTCTTAAGCACACTGATTTCATGAAACAGGCTGCACTTGCAATCAAAATGTAAGTACACTAAAAACACTATATAAAATAACCCTCAGGCTTTGCATATAAACTGTACTATAAACATAAATGAATTTGTTCAGATTTTCATCCCCAAGATACATATTAGAGAAGTACAGTATCTGAAAAAATTTCAAAGTTGAAACCACTTCTAGTCCCAAGCATTTTGGATAAGTGAACTGAAACTTTAAACCATTCATCATGATAAGCAAAATGATAGGCATGCATCAGATTTTTAAAAATCTCTACACTAGGAACTGTTGTTTAGGCATTTTCTGATTGGTAGCTAGAATCACATTTTCTGTTGTCCTTTGATTTGCTTTTCCTTAAGCCAGAACTCATTTTAAAGTTCTATTTCTGAGAGAATCTTACTCATGCTAAACATTCAGTTCAATATTCTTTGTCACTCTGACTCTTCATCCATGTAGGTAGGGCAGTGGCTTATTCCATTAGATCAGAACAACTATTTCAGGAATTACCAAGATAGACTGTTTGTCTGTGTATTTTGGGAAGAATTGGGAATAAAAAGCACACACATGCAAAACAGGACTGTTAACATTTGTCTTCCCTAATTGCCTTAGATTTAAATATCTTCTTGTCCTCCATATTGATATGGTACAAAGTCATGGACTTGTACACCACAGAAAGAGTTTACCCTCAGTATACAGGAGATCCATTTGTGATTTTTAAATGATTGTTGCTCATTGCACTCCTGACTACACTACAGAAACTAATCAAGCCTGCACATTATCCTGCAATTAAATATTTGAGAAGTATAAATATGAGGGAAGTTCAAAAACTATGTAGAAAATGAAATTCAGAGATAGGTTTCGTTTGGTGCAAATAATTTAAAATCTATAGATAGTTTTTCCACGCTTGAAGACCCCTTGTATCATGTGTATGCCACTCAGATGCTGAGCACTTCCATACTACCTGGGTAAGCAAAATTCAGTACAAATGGGAAGATTTTTATTGCAACCAGCTTTGTTGTTATTTTTAAAAGTCTTTTTTAAAGAGGAAAATAAATGCCTTGTTACATTGGTTGAGCAATGCCTTAGGCCTAAACACCATGCCTTAATAGTTAGAGTTACATACAGGCCATACCTTTTTTCCGAACTCTTTTGCTTTAACCTTGAGTTTATTGACTTGAGATTCTGCTATCTCTGCCCTTTCCTTTGCTTCATTTAGCTCATGCTGCTGCTTCTTATACTTGGAAAGATACTGATTGACTTGTGATTCCTATAAAAAGAAAAAAAAAAAAAAACGTTTTCCTTCCTTGACATGAGGACATTGAAAATGTGGGGAAAACCTAAATTTCTGAGTATTAAATGGAATATCATTTTTTGATGTAAAATATGTAGAGGTCAGATTGTCTAGCAGACACAAGATCCATTGTCATAACTTTTATTTCCTGATCAGCACTTACTATTGCATGTAGTAACAGGATAATATTCATAGACATGATATGTGATAGAGTAACAAGAGTTGTTCGTTTTGTAATCAGTTCCATATCTTGTTCTATCTCTAGTTAGAGGGAGCTTGAGTTTAAAATTATGGGAGTTAATTGGTAATCATAATATACAGCAGTGTTTAAACCCAACTCATTCAAATGATCAATTCAAAATCCTTCAAAAAATAATATTACTAAGCATAAACCAATATATAAGGCAGTTATCAGCTTCTTTCTGTGTACTCTAGGTCCCAACTGAAGGAAGGCAGGTGCGTTTCTGCTATGGTGGTTTTGTCCACAACCCAGGTTCATCTGGAAAAAGGACTTTACTATGTTTATTTCACCCAAGGTTTTTGGACAAAGGAGGCTCTAGGATGACCAGCACGCCAAAAAAAATTTTTTTTTTGACAGGCAGAGTGGACAGTGAGAGAGAGAGAGACAGAGAGAAAGGTCTTCCTTTTGCCATTGGTTCACCTTCCAATGGCTGCCGTGGCTAGCGTGCTGCGGCCGACGCACTGCGCTGATCCGATGGCAGGAGCCAGGTACTTGTCCTGGTCTCCCATGGGGTGCAGGGCCTAAGCACTTGGGCCATCCTCCACTGAACTCCCTGGCCACAGCAGAGAGCTGGACTGGAAGAGGGGCAACCGGGACAGAATCCGGCACCCCGACCGGGACTAGAACCCGGTGTGCCGGCGCCGCTAGGTGGAGGATTAGCCAAGTGAGTCACGGCGCCGGCCCTATCACGCCAAAATTCTGTCATCCTTGCACGATACCCTGCTGTTGTTTGGCTCACTTCGTATAGTGCACATGTTTTGGTATAACCACAAGGTTGAGAGAGAACTCTGGCTTTCTGCAGGGAAAGGCTGCGCAAATTTTTAACTTTAGTGATAATTCTAATTTAATGAAAATCAGAAAATGAGCAGACTTTTAAGATCTGCTGCTCCTCTGGCTCAGGTCCACAAATCTCCATTAACCAAAAAGAACACTTGGGACATCCCTGGGTCTACAACTGCCCCAGGCACTTACCGCTGCCTCCATTTGCTGCTTGTAACTTTGTGCTTTCAGCTGAAGTTTATCCATCAGAGCCTGCATCCTGCTCAAATTTTTCTTGTCCTCTTCTGCCTGAAATGGATAGGTATGTGTGTGAAGGGAATTTGAAGCATCTAAGAGTCTACATCAGGTACAGCCTCATAGGAGGAAATAAGGGTTAGGCAGTGGAATCATCTGGGAATACTTGAAAAATAGCTTCAAATGTACATGTTTCAGGTTCTGAGAAATTAATGAACAGAGTTGAGCAATGACAGTCATATATCTTGAACCACTATAGCACTTCACCAGCCTCTGAATATTTCAAATTCAAGTACTAATATCAAGAAAGCTAGAAGGCCCTTGCTATGGCTTGAATGTTTCTGCCAAAACTCATGTTGAAATTTAATTCCTGCTGTGAAGTGTTAAGAGGTGGGACCTTAGAGGGTCTGCTGTCATGGAGGACTCCTCTCTTCAGATTAACAGGTTAATGAGGTTTATCTAGAGAGCGAGTTTATTTAAAAAGCCAATGTGGCTCTATTTCTTGTTTGTGCCCTTTTGCCACGTGATCCTCACCAGCAAGAAGACCCTCACAAAATGCAACTCCTTGCCCTTGTACCTCACAGCCTCTAGAACTGTGTACTGAATTAAACTTTATAAATTACCCAGTCTCTAGTATTCAGGGACAACAACTAAGTTACAACAACACCAACCAAGACAGCTCTATACAGTTTCTTTAATATCTTGCATGAAGTGCATACTCACTGGGTACTGATTTGAAGGAAGAAATCTATTCTAAGCACCATGCAGACACTTGCAAGGAATTAAGAAACGCACCTTCTTAATCATACATGAGAAGCACTAAGATTATTCCAGTGAAGAAACACAGATAAGGCACAGTAGAACAAGAATGCATTTCTTAGGACAATGAAAAACAAATTATAAATTTGGTGTTTTGTAACTAAGTTGATTATAGAAGAAAATATTTAAAAATCAATAGAAAAATAAAAGAGAAACCCAGACTTTATTAACAAGTACCATATCACTGCATGAACATGCATGGCCTCCCCACCCTCCTCCAATGGAGAGTGGAATAGCAAACTTTCATGTTCTCATAACGCAAAAGATGGTTACTGATGTGGCCACACAGCATGGGCTCACTCCTCAGTGGTTTTGAAGTGTTAGACAAGGTCATCTTTGGAAAGAATCTCTTACTCAGTATACGAAAGACCTAGCGAGTGGCTCATTTAATCATCATGAGCCCAGCTTGCTGTACTCTACTTCCTTCTTTTCATTTTTATTTTACAGTATCCCATGTTATGTCAGCAGCCTCAAACAGCTTGTTTACTTCATCTTTTATTTTTTTTCGTTTTAATTGATAGATGAAACTAAGTACATATTCTGCTTTCTTATCAACATTGTTTCTTGCTGCAAGGAAGGAAGGCTTTGACATTTCTAACAACTCATCCCCAGGAAACAAAATTAAGAGTGGCAGATCTTGCATTTGTACCACCAGAGGAGCTGTAAAGGAAGTTTGCCCTTCCAGTGGAATAAATTCTGTTGGGCACTGTGAAAGAAAATGAGTTTGGTCATCTGTGTTCAACAACTGAAATATTCGCACCTACTCTGCTAGGAAGTTGCGAGGCTGGTACCAGGAACTTGATGCTAATCCATTTGAAAGAAACGGTAGAACTGTAAATGCAGATGAAGGATTATATGACTTTAGAAATGCATTGCTTCCTGGCAAGCAGTATGCCCATCTCTTTTCAGTTATGTGCTTGAGACTGATGTTTGTCAATGGGTTGGATTCAGAAAGTCTTAGAGATTATGTGTGAAAAAAAAATGACAGTCTAAGGAGCTCTACACTTCTCATTATAATTTGCCACTTACATTCTGTCTCCCGAGAGCTCTGTAAAGGAACCAACCCAAACCACTGGTGGCACAGCAGCCCGAGGAGTGTCTGCTACTGAATGTAGGGAGCTGCAGGGGTCCTGGAAGGGCATCTCAGGCAGGCAGAAGCACATTTCTGCAAAGTGGAGCCCAGCAAGGCACACAGGGGATGTGTCCTGGAATTACCTGATAGGTCAGCTCTTTGATACATCTCTCCAGTCTGCGGGCTCCCCTCTGGGCCTCTGCATTGCGACGGATTTCACCCTCCAGTTCACCCTCCAGTTCACGCACCTGCAACCAAACCATCACACATGCAGGCCATAAGGATGCCATTTTACAAAGGTATTTCAAAAAGTTCGTGGAGAATGAAAAGATATTTTAGTAAAGAAATTTTTGAAACCCATGCATAGTGTTTTTTGTAATTCCATGAACTTTTTGAAGACTCCTCAAATTTGCTGATTGGTATCACCATTTGAAGTTGTCAAAGTAAGATATATCTGCTTTATTTCTGGTAGTGATTAAACAGAGATACCTCTTTGGTGAAACTCTAAGCAAAAGTAAGTTGGTTGGACTATTTGATCTCATAAAAGGACTATTCACACTTTGAAGAGTGTGAGAGGCTAATTCATATACAGGTAATAAGCTTATCTTCTAAAAGGCAAAAATCATGTGTTGTGTGTATATATATATGTGAACATCTGTAAATACAGAGAGGAAGCTCTATGTAACATTCGGAAGGAGTCAGTCAGTGCACTGCCTATTCTTAGTTTTTTCTCTGTGTTCAACTCTGGCTCTCTGAAGCAATCAGACCCCACATCTCTGTCACACAAATGACATACATACCTCTATAGCCCTGCTTTATTGGAGAACTATTATGTAAAAAGTATGCATCTGGCACCATACAGTTGTGCTAAACATGGCTAACTTAAAATTCATTCAACAAAGCTTCCTACCACACACCACATATATGCTAGTGTTAGAGTAGTGAACAAACCGAATGAGACTTTCTTGAACTGTAATGGGAGAAAGCAGACAAAGTGTACACTCTGGTGATATTAAATGCTATGGGGAGAAATAAGGCAGGAAAGCAGGCAGGGAGTTGAGTGGGAAGGGGGTTGGCTGATCCTCCTGCTGGGAGGAGCCTCTTTCTGTCCATGCCTTTCTGGCCTCCCTTACTGCCCTTTTAAAACTGTGAAACCCAATGCTCTGAGGCATGAACATGCCTGACCCCACCTCTTGCTCGTGTCCCTCCTGCCACTGGAGCTATACTGAACTAGAGAGGTGTGTGATCAACTTGTGTGCAGGTATAAGGATGCATCCAGGTGAAACAAATCTTGGTAACTACCCTAGAGGAACTCAACACACAGTTCTGTTTATACATAAACTAACATGGCATCATCTTTACTAAAGCAAATTCTAGATATCCTAATCTCACCTGTAAATACTTCTTTCTGTAATTCTAATGAGTAATAATGGTTGCTATGATTTCAATGTGTACCCCCAAAATTCACATGTTGAAAACCTCAAAATCTTTTGTTAATGGTATTTGGAGGTGGGGCATTTAGAAGATGTTTAGGAATAGATAAGGCCATGAGAGTGGGGCCCCATAATGGGATTAGTTGCTTTATAGGAAGAGGAAGAGAGACCTGAGCTGGCACCTTGTCCTATCTTGCCATGGGATGCCCTCTGCCATGGTATGATGTAGCAAGATATCTCTCACCAGAGAGAGAACAAGCAGATGCCAGCGCCATGCTCTTGGGCTTCTTAGCCTCCAGAACTGAGCCTAACAAACTTATGGTCTTTATAAATTACCCAGTCTCAGGTATGTTGTAACAGTAACAGAATATTGACAAACACAAAAGTATTATTGTTATGTTTTTAATATTAACCATAATTCCTTAGTATCATCTGTTATTTAGGAACTCATTGCTACTGAGTTATTGGTGTAGGCCACAATAGTGGAAAAAATATCAATTTTGAAAAAATCCTGCAATCTTAAATTTTAGTTGGAAATAAAGGTATCATGTACTTTATAGGGAAAATGTGTAATATGAATTATTTGATTTTTATACTTACATGCTTTTCATCCTATGCTAAAAAACCTTGGTTCTTATATGTATTGTTTAATTATATGTTTTTATCACCCATAGCAATAAGATGTTATTTTGAAATTAAAATTAAGCTTGCTTTTTTGTCATGATATATTCTGTAAGGGACATACAGACAAAAATATCATATTTAAAAGTCAATAATTCTTTGTACATATTTTATGCACCTAATGATATATAATTAGATTTATTTGCTTTCATCGGTGTGAAAATTTTAGACTTTTTCCTCTTCGTCATTTTTAAAAATTATGTATTGATGTAATTTTGCAAGTCAAACAAAACAGGGCACATTCAGAGATCTAAATTTCATTCCTTTGTTCTCCTAGGTGTAACCTTTGTATTGGTTTTAATTTATCCTGTCACTATTACTTTTTAAAAATATAAATAAATCTGTGAATGTCTTCTTATTTTCCTCCTTTTTAAAAATAAATGGTATGTACTCCTCACAATACCCTTGCCTTTTATCATCATTGGATTCTTAGGTGTGATCCATAGGATCTCTTCCTCATTTCTTTTTTTTTTTTTTTTAATCCAACACAGTTGTTTGGAGGGATCATAAATGTGCAAAGGTGATATGTTATTTTTCAGAGGGCCTTTCGAACTATCAAATCCCAACTGAACATTGTTTCCATATTTGGAGCATCTATCTAATGCCCTGTATATAGCCACTGAAATTTACTGAATAGTTTTAAAATCATATTTTCAAGATAGGTCTGCTTATTCGTATTTAAGCTCCATGAAGCAGGTGCTACATGCTGTTTTTGTCAGCCTTTATCTTAACTGTACCTTCTGTAAGTCTTTTATGATACTTTTTTGTGTTCCCTGCCCTTCCTCTGGACATTAGGAAGTGAGCACTCTGCAAAGGAAGTAATGGGAGGGAAGGCACTGAACCAAGACTGCAAGAGGCTGTTTAGATATAGCCAGTTGCCCTGGCCGTGAAGAGCCTTGAGCTGAGGCCATGAGTGGGAGGGGATGTATTTTTACATTGCAAGAAGAGAGAAGACAAATGTCCTCTATTCAGAAGTCCTCTTTGCTGGACAAATAAGAATGGAGTGATATATTGAGGTCAGGGATCTGGAAGTGCTAAGATAGTGATGGAGGGAGGTAGGGGATATCTTGTGTGACATCTCAGGACAGTTGGGTCGGAACTGAGGATTGTCAAAATCCTGTAATTATCCAGGCAAATTCCTACCTTGGATTCTAATTTCTGGATTTGCTTTCTACTTCCTGTCAGGGAATTTTGTTCTGCTTCAGTGAGCCTTTCTTGTAAGTCTTTAATTGTCTGCTCCATATTCTTTCTTATCTTCTGCAAATGCGCATTGGCGTTTTGCTCCTTCTTCAGTTCTTCTGACATGTTTGCTGCCTAGAAAAGAAATAAAGAGATGGAACTATCCCAGCAGCCCATTCATCATCTTTCTGCCAATGATTTTCAGTTTCTTCCCTTGCTTCTGGGCCATGTCTTACTGCTGTATAGTTCATATCTTCCCACCATGCTCTAAGCTCTTTCACCTTTGAGTCTGCGAATGCTAAAACAGTAGTGATCACAGCAGCTATGGAGGAGACCAGGGTAAGCAGTATAGGAAACTGACAAAAGATGAAGTATCATTGTGAACTTACTACTTGACACCTGCAATGAAAGAAAGATGTCCAATTGAAGCAACACATTTCAACTGGTGCAATAAAGCACCAGGACATTATTTATTATTAAACAAAGTAAGCCATATCACATGAGGCACCATTAAAGGTATGTAGCAGTGCCTATAATAATATTTTTCATGTCTCACTTCTTCAATGCTGTTATGCACAACTGCAAACAAGTTTAGACTCCAGGAATTGGGCAGCAACAGCTTGCTGTCATTGCCAATAATTTGGTATGAAATAGAGGAAGGTAAATGGTGAAGCGTCCTCTTGCCTTTGACTATGCTTACAGGGGCTTGGTATTTCAACACAGTTATTAACAACAGTTTTGATGGAGATCCAAGATGGTAGAATAAGGAGGGAGCTTACTGCTCTAAGTAAAGATAGTTTTTAAAAAAGTGGAGAGAGTACAGTTTCAGGGAAGATTTAGGGAGAAGAAAGCAGAGGAAACTTCATGCAAATTTCAGGGACATTGTGGACCTATGTGGAGGGTACAACATGCACGGCTCAGGACCCCAGAAGCCCAGATCCCCAGCGCCAGCATTGGAGAGTGAGGTGAGACCAGACTGCAGCAGCCCAAGGCACTGGCAGTAAAGCTGTGGGAAGAGCCTGGTGTAGGCCTGGCTTAGAGCCTGAGGGGACAGTGTACCTGCCAAACTAGAGGAGAAAAAAAGGGAGCGTGTTTCTCCCTGACCACCCTGCACCAGCATCCTGTAATAATCCAAGAGAGGGTGGGCACCATTTTGGACATATGAAACAGCTGCACCAGCTAGTTTCTGCGCACTCAGCAAACAGCCAAATAGAGATGCCTGAGTCTGGTTGGGAGGACTAACAAGGCTGGGTGCTTGTGACTGTGGGAGACTTGTGTTCCAGGACTGTGAAAATACTGTGGCCACATGGGAGGGTGCAGAGTGTGGCTCAGAATTTGGGCAGTCACTGTGGGCAGCTGCACATGCTTGGGGATCCCTGATTCCCTAATGAGGGTCATTGCTGTGGAATGTGTGCTCATACCAAGGACTGCCAGATCCTTTGTGTGGTTCTTGGGGCAATACAGATAAATAGCAACCCAGTGGGGCTAGTGCCCAGGCACTGGTCTCTGAGGAGAGGAGGTGAGCGTGAGAAAACATAAGCAGCAGAAAAGAACTTGCACACTCAAAAAAAAAAAAAAAAAAGATTTACCAAATGCAAACTGGGTGTCACTTTGTATACTTCCTTCACCCTGGAACACTGAACAAAGCTCCCTGGCCACAACTGCCACATGTATCTGGGTATTCATTGAAAAAGAAGACCTTCCATTAAGCCACAGAGGAATACTCCAAAGATAAAAGTCATCACAGGGCAATAAAAAAAAGAAACTAAAAAGTATCTCTACAAATGCCAAATAATAGATGCAGCAACTCAAGAAACAATAAGGAGGACAACATGACCAATCCAAAAGAACACAACACTTTAATACTAGTATGTGAAAATGAAGAGACTGAAGAAATGCCAGTAATGGAATTAAAAAAACTGATCATAGGATTACTTAGAAGTAATCAGAAGCAAATCCATGAAATCTGTACATGACATGAAAGAAAATTTCTCCCATGAAATTGAGACTTAAAAAATCAAAATGAAATACTAGAAGTGAAGAATTCAATAGAATCAATAAAAAATGTGGAGGAAAGCCTTAACAGACTCGGTGAAGCAGAAAAAAGAACATGTGAGAAGACGAATATCTGGAAATTTTAGTCAGACCAAAAATTAGAATAAATTAGAAAACTAAAAAACACTGTTGGAGATCTACAGGATATTATCAAACAACCCAACATATGGGTCTAAGAGTTCCTGAAAGCGTGGAAACAGAGGATGGATTAGAAGGCTTTTTTAGTGAAATAAATACAGAAAATTTCCCCAATTAGGAAAAAGAAAGAAACATTCAAGTACAGGAACCACATAGAATTCCTAATAGAAATGACCAGAAAAGAATTTCACCATGACACATTGTAGTCAAAATCTCCACAGTAAAACAAAGAAAAGATTCTAAAATGTGCACGAGAGAAATGCCAAATTTTTCAGAGGATCTCCAAATAGACTCACAGCTGACTTCTCATCAGAAACCCTACAGGCTAGGAAAAAATGGTGAGATATATTCCAAGTATTAAGAAAACAAAACTGTCAACTATTTATGAATAAAGGTAAAAATAAAGACCTTCCATAACAAACAAATTGAGAGAATTTATCACCTCCCTTCCAGCCTTACAAAAGATGCTACACACAGAAACACAGAGATATGGTCATCACTATGGAAAAAGATGAAAACAGAAAATCTTTCAGTAAAACTACAAAGAACATCCAAAGTAAACAATAGGACTACTTATGGGAAAATGGGAGGTCAAAGTCCTCACTTATCATCACCTTGAATGTAAATGGCTTCAACTTTCCAGTTAAAAGATACAGAGAGGCTGAAAGGATTAAAAAACAGAACCCATCAATTTGCTGCCTGCAAGAAACACATCTCAGCTACAAATATACCCACAGATTGAAGGTGAAAGGATGAAAAAAGATATTCCATGCTAACAGAAACTGAAAAAAGAGCTGATATAGCCATCCTAATATCAGACAAAATAGACTTCAACACAAAAACTGTTAAGAGACAAAGAAGGGCACTATGTAATGATTAAAGGATCAATTAAATAAGAAGATGTGACTATTATAAATGTATTTGCACCTAATTCCAGGGACCCTGGATATTTAAAAGAAATGTTAATGGCTCTAAAGGGAGACACAGACTCTAATACGATAGTAATGGGGGACTTCAATACTCCACTTCCATCAATGGATAGATCAAACAGACATAAAATCAGCAAGGAATCAACAGAGTTAATCGATATTATAAACCAAGTGGACCTAACATATCTGTAGAACGTTCCTTCCTAAAGTTGCAGAATACATATTTTTCTCACCATTGCATGGAACTTTCTCTCAGATTGAACACACTAGGCCATAAAGCAAGTCTCAGCAAGTTCTAAAAAACTATAATCATACCATTCATCTTCTCTGACCACAATGGAATTAAGTTGGTAATGAACAACTCAGAAATCTCTAGAACACATGCAAATACATGGAGACTGAACAACATGCTCGTGAATCATTGAAAAAATCAAAAGAGAAGTCAAGGGGCCAGAGCTGTGACACAGCAGGTTAACACCCTGGCCTGAAGTGCCGACATCCCATATAGGTGCTGGTTCTAGTCCTGGCTGCTCCACTTCCAATCCAGCTCTCTGCTATGGCCTGGGAAAGCAGTAGAAGATGGTCCAAGTTCTTGGGAACCTGCACCCACGTGGGAGACCCAGAAGAAGCTCCTGATTCCTGGCTTTGGATCGGCATAGCTCCAGCCATTGTGGCCAATTGGGGTGTGAATCATCGGATGGAAGACCTCTCTCTCTCTCTCTCTCTCTCTCTGCCTCTCTACCTCTCCTTCTCTCTGTGTAACTATGACTTTCAAATAAATAAATAAATCTTAAAAAAGTCAAAAAATTTCTGGAATCAAATGAGGATGACAATCCAACATATCAAAATGGGATACAGCAAAAACATTGTTACAAGGAAAGTTTATAGCAGTTGGTGTCTATCAAAAAATTGAAAAAGGCAACAAATAAATCTTGAGATCAATGCATCTCAAGGAACTAAAACAGCAAACCAAACCCAAAACTAGTAGGAGAAAAGAAATAATTAAAAGTAGAGAATAAATAAAATTGAAACCAAAATATTATACAAAAGAAGAACAAGACAAAGAACAGTTTTTTTGAAAATATACACAAAATTTATACACCATTGGCCCAACTAGCCAAAAAAATGAGGAAGAAGACGCAAATCAATAAAAGTGGAGATGAAAAAGGAAATGTTAACAACAGACACCACAGAAATAAAAAGAACCATCATAAATTACTACAAAGAGCTGTATGCCAACAAGCTGGGAAACCTAGAAGAAATGGATATATTCCTGGACACACACAACCTACCTAAATTAAGCTATCAAGGCTTAGAAAATCTAAGCAAACCATTAACCAAGAAAGAAATTGAATCAGTAATAAAGATCCTCCCAGCAAAGAAAAGCCCAGGACAGGATGGCTTCCTTGCTGAATTTTACCAGAAATTTTAAAAACTGGCTCCAATTCTCAAGCAGTTCAAAACAATTGAAAGGGAGAGAATTCTCCCAAATTTTTTCTATGAAGTCAGCATCACCATAATTGCTAAACCTGAATAAGATACACCAGAGAAAGAGAACTACAGACAAATTTCCCTGATGAACATAGATGCAAAAATCCTCAACAAAACATACTAACCAATCCAACAACACATCAAAAAGATCATTCACCTGGACCAAGTGGGATTTGTCCCTGGTATACACAGATGATTCAACATTCACAACTCAATGTGATATTTCACATTAACAAATTGAAGGACAAAAGCCATAGGATTTTCTCAATAGATGCAGAGAAAGCATTTGATGAAATAAACATTGTTTCATGGCAAAAACTCTAAGCAAATTTAGTATAAAGGAACATTCCTCAATACAAGGCAATTTATGACAAACCACTTGGGAGACCCAGAAGAAGCTCCTGGCTCCTGGCTCCTGGCTCCTGGCTCCTGGCTCCTGGCTCCTGGCTCCTGGCTCCTGGCTTTGGATCCGCACAGCTCTGGCTGTTGCAGCCATTTGGGAGTAAACTAGCAGATAGAAGACCTTTCTCTCTGTCTCTCCCTCTCACTGTCTGTAACTCTATCTCTCAAATAAAATCTTTAAAAAATAAATAAATAAGTGAAATGAAATCAGCAAAAAATCAACAGACTTTGCATACACAGACCATGTCAGAGCTGAGAAAGACCTTCTAAGATCAATCCCATTCACAATACCTACCAAAAAAATACCTTGGGATAAATTTAATCAAGAATATCAAAGATCTCTATGATGAGAATTACAGAAGATTAAGGAAAGAAATAGAACATACAAAAATTGGAGAAATCTTCCATGGATTAGAAGAATCAATATCATGAAAATGTACATATTACCAAAAGCAATTTACAGATTCAATGTGATATCAATCAAAATACCAAGGACATTGTTCTCAGATATTAAAATAAAGCTGAAATTCATATGGAAACACAGGAGACACTGAATAGCTAAGGCAATATTATATAACAAAAACAAAGCTGGAAGCAAAATACTGGAGTTCAAGACATATTACAGGGCAACCGTAATCAAAACAGCCAGGTACTGGTACAAGAACAGATGGAAATACCAATGGAACAGAATAGAAACACCAGAAATCAAACATCATACTTCATGAAATAAGCCAGTCCCCAAAGGACAAATACCACGTTTTCCCTGACCTGTGTAACCAATAGAGCACTGAAAAGGTAATCAATGGAAATGAAATTGACACTTGAGAAGCAGTGACTTTAAACAACCCTTATCTCAACTGTTGAGGTGCAGGGTTTTTTTTATTTGTTGAACTCTTTACTTACATAGACTTAATCATATGTGTGTAAAGTTAATTGAAAATAGATCTTAGTGAAAAGTAAGAATTGGAATAGGAGAGGGAGAAGGAAGAGGGGTGGGAAGGTGGATATAGTGGGAGGAATCATCATGTTCCTAAAGTTATAATTATGAAGAGCATGAAATTTGTAAATAGTTTTCTGGGGGAAAAATAAATTTGTGACTCTTTCAGTACATTTAATGTAATAACATGGCTCTTCCAGCCAAAGATTGTCTACCAGGTTACTAAGCAGCTGTAGAATTTAAATCTTAAGACCTGTGTGCAAATGGTGAAGGCAAAAAACAGAACAACAAGAACAAAAAAAACCACAATTTGTATTATTTAGTGGTTGTGACTTAGAGGTAAAGTTTTGGAGAACTGGAAAGTGGGGAAGGAGGAGAGTGATACTGTGCAGTTTTCAAATATTGTCAAGAAAATCTTATCAAGACATCTTCCAAGTTTCAAACACCTATCCCATCAGAATGCAGAAGTATTGTCCTGAAATAGCTGAGTGATAGCTGTGTTTCTCTGTTCTTAGAGGGCAATATATTTCACAGTGACCTAGTAGCTGGGCTTTGGTGTCAAGGTTTTTCTTAATGCTTCAACTGCTACAAAACTTGAACAAATCTAGACAGAAGCTCTTTACCTCTTTTTAATTTTAAAATGATTAATGTAAAAACATAATTGAATGTCTTGTATCAAACTAGGTTTTCCACACACAAATATTGCCTTTCACCCTCCCTCCACTAGTTTTTTTTTTTTTTTTTTTGCTTGGTGGTACCATTTCAGACAAGTACTGTGTCTATTCCAGGGGATACATGGAGAGTGGTCTTCTCCCAGTTCCCACAAAGGCACAGTCAAGGCTTCCAGCCCATCTTGACCTTAGTGTCATTTAGGAAAAGTATCAGCATTAATAATTTTAAATTTGCAAATAAAGAAGATCCATCATCTCTGAAGCCCTTTATTAACCTAATTTTACTGTTCATGCTGTAGTATGAGTTGTAAAAAATAAGTGATTTAAGCATTCTTTCAAGGTCACTGTCACAAAATCTTTGTGGACCCTAAGAATTAGTTATAAGAGAACACAAGGAAAATTGTTTTTAGACACTGGATATGTAGATTCACAGGAAGAAAGTGGCTAAACCTAAAAAAAGGACTACTATAAGGTTTTGCTTATCATAATTCAGCTGCTGCTTTTCATTGCCAGGTTAGGTTGGAGACGAAGAGCTAACTGGACTAATTAATCAAGCTGGAATAGAGAGGCAGAAGAGATAACTGTCTGCTTCCTAGCTCTATAGGGAATCAGTGGAACCCTTCTTCGCTTCAGTAAACTCTGGGCAATAGGCTTGAACAAGCAGTCCGTGGACCCACCTCAGTCGCTACTTTTGTGGCCTTCTCCTCTGCATTTTGAAGTCCCTGCTTTGCCTCTTGGGTTTCTTTCTGAAGCTGGACAATATCAGCCTCCAGTTTCTTCTTCTGGTTGAGGAGGGTTGTGTTCTAAGTAAAAAACATTGCTGTTAGGCAAGTTGAGACCATTAATGCAAGCAGATTTGTTTAAGACACAGTGGGAAGCAGGAACAAATTTTGTTACAGTTAAGCAAAAGGAATATATTTCAAAATGTTCATGAAAAATGGGCACAAAAAATTTTGAACATAGATGCAAATATCCTCAATAAAATTCTCGCCAATAGAATGCAACAACACATCAGAAAGATCATCCAACCAGACCAAGTGGGATTTATCCCTGGTATGCAGGGATGGTTTAATGTGCGCAAAACAATCAGTGTGATACATCACATTAACAGACTGCAGAAGAAAAACCATATGATTATCTCAATAGACACAGAGAAAGCATTTGATAAAATACAACACCCGTTCATGATGAAAACTCTAAGCAAACTGGGTTTGGAAGGAACATTCCTCCATACAAGCAAAGCAATCTATGAAAAACCCACGGCCAACATCCTATTGAATGGGGAAAAGTTGGAAGCATTTCCACTGAGATCTGGTACCAGACAGGGATGCCCACTCTCACCACTGCTATTCAATATAGTTCTGGAGGTTCTAGCCAGAACTATTAGGCAAGAAAAAGAAATTAAAGGGATACAAATTGGGAAGGAAGAACTCAAACTATCCCTCTTTGCATATGACATGATTCTTTATTTAGGGGACCCAAAGAACTCTACTAAGAGACTATTGGAACTCATAGAAGAGTTTGGCAAAGTAGCAGGGTATAAAATCAATGCACAAAAATCAACAGCTTTTGTATACACAGACAATGCCATGGCTGAGGAAGAACTTCTAAGATCAATCCCATTCACAATAGCTACAAAAACAATCAAATACCTTGGAATAAACTTAACCAAGGACGTTAAAGATCTCTACGATGAAAATTACAAAACCTTAAAGAAAGAAATAGAAGAGGATACCAAGAAATGGAAAAATCTTCCATGCTCATGGATTGGAAGAATCAATATCATCAAATGTCCATTCTCCCCAAAGCAATTTATAGATTCAATGCAATACCAATCAAGATACCGAAGACCTTCTTCTCAGATCTGGAAAAAATGGTGCTGAAATTTATATGGAGGCACAAGAGACCTCGAATAGCTAAAGCAATCTTGTACAACAAAAACAGCTGGAGGCATCACAATACCAGATCTCAGGACATACTACAGGGCAGTTGTAATCAAAACAGCATGGTACTGGTACAGAAACAGATGGATAGACCAATGGAACAGAATTGAAACATCAGAAATCAACCCAAACATCTACAGCCAACTTATATTTGATCAAGGATCTAAAACTAATTCCTGGAGCAAGGACAGTCTATTCAATAAATGGTGCAGGGAAAATTGGATTTCCACGTGCAGAAGCATGAAGCAAGACCCCTACCTTACACCTTACACAAAAATCCACTCAACATGGATTAAAGACCTAAATCTACGACCTGACACCATCATGTTACTAGAGAACATTGGAGAAACCCTTCAAGATATTGGCACAGGCAAAGAATTTCTGGAAAAGACCCGGGAGGCACAGGCAGTCAAAGCCAAAATCAACTATTGGGATTGCATCAAATTGAGAAGTTTCTGTACTGCAAAAGAAACAGTCAGGAGAGTGAAGAGGCAACCGACAGAATGGGAAAAAATATTTGCAAACTATGCAACAGATAAAGGGTTAATAACCAGAATCTACAAAGAGATCAAGAAACTCCACAAAAACAAAACCAACAACCCACTTAAGAGATGGGCCAAGGACCTCAATAGACATTTTTCAAAAGAGGAAATCCAAATGGCCAACAGGAACATGAAAAAATGTTCAAGGTCATTAGCAATCAGGGAAATGCAAATCAAAACCACTATGAGGTTTCACCTCACCCCAGTTAGAATGGCTCACATGCAGAAATCTATCAACAACAGATGCTGGTGAGGATGTGGGGAAAAAGGGAAACTAACCCACTGTTGGTGGGAATGCAAACTGGTGAAGCCACTATGGAAGTCAGTCTGGAGATTCCTCAGAAACCTGAAGATAACCCTACTGTTTGACCCAGTCATCCCACTCCTTGGAATTTACCCAAAGGAATTTAAATTGGCAAACAAAAAAGCGGTCTGCACCCTAATGTTTATTGCAGCTCAATTCACAATAGCTAAGACCTGGAACCAACCTAAATGCCCATCAATGGTAGACTGGATAAAGAAATTATGGGATATGTACTCTTTAGAATACTACACCGCAGTAAGAAACAATGAAATCCAGTCATTTGCAACAAAATGGAGGAATCTGAAACACATCATGCTGAGTGAAATAAGCCAGTCCAAAAGGGACAAATACCATATGTTCTCCCTGATCGGTGACAACTGACTGAACACCAAAAAGGAAACCTGTTGCAGTGAAATGGACACTATGAGAAACGGTGACTTGATCAGCATAGCCCTGACTGTTAATGAACAACTTAATACATTATCCCTCTTAGTAGTTTTCTTGTCTGTTCTACTTAATATGACTGGTTTAATTCTGTAATTAATACACAGTTATTCTTAAGTGTTGAAATTTAACTGAAATGTGATCCCTGTTAAACATAAGAGTAGGAATAAGAGAGGGAAGAAATGTACAATTTGGGACATGCTCAAGCTGACTTGCCCCAAATGGTAGAGTTAGAAACGTACCAGGGGTCTCCAATTTAATCCCATCAAGGTGGCATGTACCAATTGTCGCTCCCCCTCTTCATGGAGGAACGACACTAAACGCTGCCTAGGCTTCATATCCGAGTCACGGCACCATTATGTCGCTCCCCCTCTTCGTGGAGGAACGACACAGGACCCTGTGCTGTTCTTTCGTCTGCTCGGCCCTCCCCGGGTTTGCTGCTGGTTCTTCCCGGGTTGGCTACTATCCCTTCCACCTCCGTGGAAGGGCAGTTCCCCCTGGCCACATTCCCCACTTCCGCAGGGGAGCGGCACACCGCCGGCCGGCTCTCTGGGGGGCTGCACAGGTGTTCCTTCAGCTAGATGTTCCCCTTAGATGTTTCTGGTGCATGCCGTCTCTCTCCTCCTTTATAGTCCTCCTCCGCCAATCCTAACTCGGCTGCCCACACGCCGAGCACGCCGCTCTCCTCCAATCAGGAGCAAGTCCTACAGTTTATTGGTTGAACTGGAGGCAGCTGTGCGGAAGCTGTTTACTTCTCTCCCAGCGCCATATTGTGGGAGAGCAGATGCATAGAATAAGTCTTAATTCCAGTAACTTAGTCTAGTCCGGTTTGCTCCCCACAGATCCCCCTTTCTTTTTATTTTTGGCGTTGACACGCGCCTGTCTTCGGTGCCCCGCGGCACACACTCTGCTCTGCTTGCTAGAGTTGCCACAGGTTCTTACAAGTCCTTTCAATCAGGCAAACCGAATCCGGGTCCTCTCTTCGCCATGTTGTGAGGAGGTTTTTAGGCGCTGATGCGTGCCTGTGTTCGGTGACCTGCGGCTCATACTCTGGTCGAGCTGCCTGCTGGCGCTTACCGCCTTAATCAGGCAGACCGAATCCAAGCTTTCTCATTGCCTTATTGTGGGGGAGACTTATTAGTGTTGGTTCGTGCCTATCTTCGGTGACCTGCAGCTCATACTCTGGTCGAGCTGCTTGCTGGTGCTTACCGCCTTAATCAGGCAGACCGAATCCAAGCTCTCACATAGCAGTGTTGTGGGGAGGCCTTATTGATGTTAATTCGTGCCTGTCTTCGGTGACCTGCGGCGCATAAGCTGCTAGCCGCCGCAGGTGCTCATCGCCTCACTAATTGGGCAGACCGAATCCAAGCTTTCTCATTGCCATGTTGAGGGGAGGCCTTTCTATTTCTCTATTTCTCTATCTCCGGGCATTCCTATTTCTCCCATTTTACTTCTGTCTGCCAACATTCCCATTTCTCTCATCTTACTTCTAAACTTCTGTTTCTCTTATCCCCGCAGCTTCCCGGCGGCGCCCACCCCGAGGCTGCTTCTCGGCACCTCGCCCCACGGCAGCTTCACGGCTCTGCCCGGCTTCCCGGCGCCTCGCCCCGCCGGCGGGCTCCCGGCTCTGCGCATCTCGGCTTCGCGTGCACGCTCCGCGGTCTCCACGCACTTCGTGCCCGCACCACGGCCTCGCGCCAGCCCCACGTTCCCTATCTATTCACGCCCCGTGCTCTCTCTGTACGCGGCGGCTTCCGCGAATGTTTCCGCCACCACCGGCATTCAGTCCAAGTTCCCCGGACTAACCTGGCGAATTTCAACCTGGCGGCCCACGTCTCTGCCTCTGGTTCCAGATCTTCGTCTCTTGCTCCCCGGGGTGACTTGAAGAATTCCAAGGTGGCTTATGTGTCCGCCTTGGCCTGCACTCGCGGCTTCATCCTCCCTAACATTTTTCTCTACCCGGTATGTTTCCTTAAGTTTTCTTCCAACAATATTCCTCTCATTTTTCCTGGCTTCTCCCCACAGTCCGTATCCGAGTCCAAGCCTCCTAAGTTTCCTTATCCGAGTCACGGCACCATTATGTCGCTCCCCCTCTTTGTGGAGGAACGACACTAAACGCTGCCTAGGCTTCATATCCGAGTCACGGCACCATTATGTCGCTCCCCCTCTTCGTGGAGGAATGACACAGGACCCTGCGCTGTTCTTTCGTCTGCTCGGCCCTCCCCGGGTTTGCTGCTGGTTCTTCCCGGGTTGGCTACTATCCCTTCCACCTCCGTGGAAGGGCAGTTCCCCCTGGCCACATTCCCCACTTCCGCAGGGGAGCGGCACACCGCCGGCCGGCTCTCTGGGGGGCTGCACAGGTGTTCCTTCAGCTAGATGTTCCCCTTAGATGTTCCTGGTGCATGCCGTCTCTCTCCTCCTTTATAGTCCTCCTCCGCCAATCCTAACTCGGCTGCCCACACGCCGAGCACGCCGCTCTCCTCCAATCAGGAGCAAGTCCTACAGTTTATTGGTTGAACTGGAGGCAGCTGTGCGGAAGCTGTTTACTTCTCTCCCAGCGCCATATTGTGGGAGAGCAGATGCATAGAATAAGTCTTAATTCCAGTAACTTAGTCTAGTCCGGTTTGCTCCCCACACCAATGCCATCTCACCAGTCCAAGTGATCAATTTCAGTTCACAATTGATCATAATGAAAGGACTAAGAGTCAAAGGAAGCACATAAACAAGTCTAGTACCTGCTAATACTAACTGATAGAATAAATAAAGGGGAGAGTGATCCAACATGGGAAGCGAGATACTCAGCAGACTCATAGAATGGTGGATGTCCTAAACAGCACTCTGGCCTCAGAATCAGCCCTAAAGGCATTCGGATCTGGCTGAAAAGCCCATGAGAGTATTTCAGGCATGGAAAGCCAAGACACTCTGGCAAAAGATCTCTGTGAGTGAGATCCCAGTGGAAAGAACAGGTCTTCAAAGAAGGAGGTACCTTTCTCTGAAGGGAGGAGAGAACCTCCACTTTGACTATGACCTTCTCTAAACAAGATAAGAGTCGGTGAACTCAAAAGGCTTCCATAGCCTTGGAAACTCATGACTGGTGCATAGGGAGATTACTGATGCCATAAACAGGAGTGTCAATTGGTAAAGTCAACAACAGGAGTCACTGTGCACTTACTCCTCATGTAGGATCTCTGTCCTTAATGTGCTGTGCATTGAGACTTAATGCTATAATGAGTACTCAAACAGTATATTTCACTTTGTGTTTCTATGTGGGTGCAAACTGTTGAAAACTTTACTTAATGTATACTAAACTGATCTTCTGTAAAAAAAAAAAAAAAGAAGAAGAAGAAATTATCAGTTCCCAACTTGACTCTCACTGGGATTAAACATGACAATAGGTCTGATCTGATTTCATCATCATTTAAAAAATCATCTATTATTTTTCACTTTATGTTTGTGTGGGAATAAACTGTTGAAATCTTTACTTAATGTATGCTAAACTGATCTTCTGTATATAAAGAGAATCGAAAATGAATCTTGATGTGAATGGAAGGGGAGAGGGAGTGGGAAAGGGGAGGGATGCGGGTGGGAGAGACGATATGGGGGGGAAGCCATTGTAATCCATAAATCGTACTTTGGAAATTTATATTCATTAAATAAAAGTTAAAAAATAATAATAAAAAAAAATTTTGAATCCTTGCATAGTTGTTTCATAGTATGCATTTCCATGATGTTTTTGAAGACCTATAATATGGAAGGACTTCAAATTTTCAACCAAAATGAACTTTTTGTTTTTTAAAAATTTATTTATTTACATGAATGACAAAGTTACAAAGAGAGAGAGAGAGATTCAGTCCACTGGCTCACTCCCCAAATGGTCAAAATGCTGGAGGTGGGCTGATCCGAAGCCAAGAGCCAGGAGCTTCTTCTGTATCTTCTGCATGGGTGCATGGTGCCAAGTACTTGGACCATCCTCCACTGCCTTCTCAGGCACATGAGCAGAGAGCTGGATCAGAAATGATGCAACTGGGATAGGAACCACCACCCATACCGGATGCTGGTGCCACAGGCGACAGCTTAACCTGCTTCACCATTGTGCCAGCCCCTGAATTTACTTTTTTTGTTCCACCAACATTTTGAAGTCCTCTCATACTTGCATTCTTAATAGATTGTTACCACTAATGGCATACTTGAATGGATCCGATTTCATCCAATAGGATTTCAGGACTAAATAGTTTTCTTCCTAAATCCAGGAAGAAGTAGTTCCTCCTCCTTATCAATGTCTTCTTCCTATATTACCTTGCAGGGAGGAGGAGATTGGCAAAGTACAATGAGCCTCATCTTCCCAGCCTTAGCATCTCTTATTATTAATCTCTTATTATTCCCTGTGTTCTGTGGAGATGTTGTCCTAATTTTCTTCCTTGATTGTGACACTGAAGGCCAAAGACCTGCTGGCTATTTGGTTCATGGTTGAATCATGTTTTTTTCTGAGGGCATGAAATCTTAGGGTAGAAGTTGTTTATAAAAGGCATAGGGCATTTGTTTTTTATTTATTTTTTTTACTTTATCTTGTTTATATTCTCATTTTACTTTATACCATTAGTGCCTCTCTTGGTTGCAGGAATAGCATTGGAAATAGACATTCCTTCCTCATAGACTTTACCTTCTTCCACGACATGAAACATCTTCTTTTTTGAAGATTTATTTATTCAATATTTATTTGAAAGGTGAGTTACAGAGGAGAGGGAGGGGAGAGAGACAGAGAAGATCTTCCATCTGCTGGTTCACTCCCCAAATGGCCACAATGGCCAGAGCTGGGCCCATCTGAAGCCAGGAGCTAGGAGCATCTTCTAGGTCTCCCACAGAGGGTCAGGGGCTGAAATGCTTGGGCAATCTTCTACTGCTTTCTCTGGTGCATTAGCAGGGAGCAGGATCAGAAGTGGAGCAACCGAGACTCAAATGGGCGTCCCCATGGGATGCCAGCACTGCAAGTGGTGGCTTCACCTGCTATGCCACGATGAAGCATCTTCAGTGCTGCTGCACATTGCCTTTAAGTAGAATGGCTTTTGTGAATTTCCAGGATTTATATTACCATGGGCATGAACTGGAATGGAAGAAATTATCTTCCAGGGTTTTTTCCCAGAATGCTCACTGCACATAATTCTATAGAAACTCTTTCTTCATAAAGGAAGGTACAGGTATAAATGCTGATTATTTGTAAACAAAATCATTTAAAATATCATAGGCAGAGTATAGCAAAAACTTTTACAAGATGAAAATCTATAATATACTTAAGAAATAATAAGCAAGGGAGGATAAACAGACTGCTAGATTAAATCTCTTAATGACAAAGGAAGATTCTAAGAGAAGGAAATAAAGAAGAAACTACAATAAAACTAGAAAACAGCAAAACAGCAATGCTAAGAGCTTACTTTTTGTTAATTACCCTAAGTGTAAATAGGTTAAATTCTCAAATTAGAAGACATAAATGACAGCATGGATATAAAAACCAAACCCAACTATAGGTTGCTTACAAGAAAGTCACTTTAGT
This sequence comes from Oryctolagus cuniculus, assembly GCF_051225735.1. Lineage (NCBI taxonomy): Eukaryota > Metazoa > Chordata > Mammalia > Lagomorpha > Leporidae > Oryctolagus > Oryctolagus cuniculus. The sequence goes on from NC_142870.1 coordinate 63,938,842, forward strand.
TCTTAGGATAAGCATAGACACAAAGTAAAGGACTGGAGTAAGATATTCCATGCACATGAACTCCAAAAGAAAGCAGAAATAGCCATACTTAATCATTAGCAGTAAAAAAAAGATAGGGAACATCAAATATATAATGATAAAGGGTTTAATCAGCAAGGAGCAATAACAATTTTATATAAATAGGCACCAATAGAGAGCACCCAAATATCAAGAGTAAATTTGAGTAGTCATAAAGGGAGAGACAGACTCCAGTACAATAATGTTGGTACTAACCACCTTAGTTTTAACAATGGACAGTTTATCCAGACAGAAAATCAAAAACTGAGGGCTGAACTGAATGCTAAATCAATAGGATATAATAGTCACCTACAGAACATTCAACAGCTGCAGAATACACCTCCTTTTCAACAGCGTATGGAGCACTCTTCATATGGTAGGCTACGAAAAATGCCTCCAATTTTAAAAGCTGAAATCATAGCACATATCCTTTTCTTAGCATAAAGCAATAAAACTAGAAACTAGTAACAATTTAGGAGGCGATATAATGTCATGGAAATTAAACATCTTACTTCTAAGCAATCAGTCAAGAAAGACAGTAAGGAAATTTAAAATTGATTGAAAATGGGAAAACAGTATACTAAAATTTACAGGACATAGCAAAAGCACGCTGAGAGGGAACTTTATCAATACATCTAAAAAATAGAGAGGAACTTATCAGTCAACCTCAAAGAACTAAAATCCAATAACAAATTAACAACAAATTAAATTTGAAATTATAAGGAAATAGTGACTACCAGAGCAGAAATACATGAAATAGTGACAAAAAGGCAATACAAAAAAATCTGAAACTAAGAATCAGTTCTTGGATAAGAAAAAAAATGGAAAAGACAAAAAGAGAAATTATTGATTATGTAGAAGACATGGACCACTTCCTGAATACATACACCTTTACCAAGATTGAATAAAGAAGAAACAGAAAATCTGAAGAGACCAATAACAGGAAACAAGATATTGGGTCAATAATAAAATCTCCCATAAAAGAAAAGTATAGGACCATGTGACTTCACTGTGAATTCCACAAAACATTAAACAACTTAAATTATTCCAAAACAATAGAAGAGGGGTTTGTTTTTCCTCCAAAGTCAACTCAGTATAGCCCTGAGAGAAAAATCAGGACTCAAGAAAAAAAATTATACAGGACCATATCCTTGATGAGCGTAGATATAAAATCCTCAACAGAATACTAGCAAGCTGAATCCAGGAACACATTAGAAAGATTATTCGGTACAGTCAGAGATGTTCACATTAGGGATGCAAAAGTGGTTCAAAATATGCAAATCTATAAAGAGCTCAAGAAAATCAACAAGAAGAAGACAAACAATCCAGTTAAGAAATGGCAAAGGACCTGAATAGGCATTTTACAAGAGAGGAAATTCAAATGGCCAACAGACGCATGAAAAATGCTCGCTAACCATCAGGGAAAGGCAGTCAAAACCACAGTGAGGTTTCACCTCACCCCCATTATAATGGCTCTCATACAGAAATCAAAAACAACAAATGCTGGTAAGGGTGTGGAGATAAAGTATTCTAATCCACTGCTGGTGGAAATGTAAAACAGTCAGCCAGTGTTGAAACAATATGGCTACACCTTAGAGATCTGAACATATACCTACCATATGACCCAGCAGTGCACTATAATTGTTAGGTCTTCAGTGTTTAAAGACAAAGGACACATTCTTTTTTTTTTTTTTTTTTTTTTTTTTTTTTTTTTTTTTTTGACAGGCAGAGTAGACAGTGAGAGAGAGAGACAGAGAGAAAGGTCTTCCTTTGCCGTTGGTTCACCCTCCAATGGCTGCCACGGCCTGCGCACTGCGGCCAGCGCACCGTGCTGATCCGAAGCCAGGAGCCAGGTGCTTCTCCTGGTCTCCCATGGGGTGCAGGGCCCAAGCACTTGGGCCATCCTCCACTGCACTCCCGGGCCACAGCAGAGAGCTGGCCTGGAAGAGGGGCAACTGGGACAGAATCCAGCGCCCCGAATGGGACTAGAACCCGGTGTGCCGGCGCCGCAAGGCGGAGGATTAGTCTAGTGAGCCGCAGCACCAGCCAGGACACATTCTTTATCTATATCATGCATGCTTGTTCAGGTTAAGGATAGGTGCCTCCAAATACTTACTACATTACCTATTTACCATAGACATTTGTAATGTCTATGGGTATGTCGATGACATGCCCTGATTGAAAGAAAAGGTTAATGTAAGAATTCTGGTTTTGGGTATTTTCATAACCTCCTGTGAGAAGTCAGAGACCTGATAGTTCAGCATTATCTTTCACCAATGACTCAGAATTGTTAGAGATAACCTGGATTTAAGACAAGAGAATTTTCTTAAAAATTCTAGGTTGCTGCAAAATAATGTGGTTTATAGAGAGCAGGAGAACCATGCAAGCAGTTATGGAACATGAGAGAATGCTCATCCCTTTCTATCCAGAATCCTGGTCTTGATTGTCTTAACTGTCCATTCTTCTGGTTTTGTGAATTGAACTTTTTCTTCCTGGTAAAGGTACCTGAAAATCCTAAGCCCCCTTTCTCAGAATGTGACTTCACTTGGAGTTAGGCCTCCCTAATGAAATTATGATTAGGTCAGAGGGAGTTGGGCTGTTCAGACAATGTTATTTCAGATACTCACACTTCAGAACTGTGAGAGAATAAACCTGTGTTGTTTTGGGTCATATAGTTTTTGGGTCATATAGTTGCCTTTGTTAAGGCAACCCCAGGGAATGATACATTTGGCTCTTCCTGAGCTTCAACAGCCACTTAAAGACTGTCATGGATATCTGATAACAAATAAAATGTAGCAAATCAAAAACTAAAAAAATAAAATAAAATAAAGAAGGACATTATATTTTGATAAAAAGTTCAATTCAGCAAGAATACATAACAAAAATAAATATATATGCACCCAACAGAAGATCATCCAAATATATACAGCAAATACTATTAGACAAAAAGGGAGAGATAGACTCCAATACAATAATAGTGGTGACTTCAACACCCTACTCTTATCAATGGGCAGATCATCCATCCAGAGAAAAACTCTATTAATAAAGATATATCAAATTTGATCATACTATAGAGCAAATTTACAAAACATTTCAGCCAACAGCTATAGAATACATATTTCTTCTCAATAGCACATGTAGCATTTTCTAGGATAGACCACATATTAGGCCACAAATCAAGTCTCAGCAAATTTAAAAAAAATTGAAATCATACCATGTATCTTCTCGGAGCATAAAGAAATAAAACTAGAAATCCACAAGAACAATAGGACACTCACAAATACTTGGAAATTAAACAGCATGCTACTGAATTATCAATGGCTCATTGAAGAAACTAAAAAGAAAATAGGTTTCTTGAAATAAATGAAAATGAAAACAACATATCAAAACCGGTGGGATACAGCAAAAGCAGAATTGAGAGGAAAGTTTTTAGCATTAAAAAAAGAGAAATGTCTCTAACTAAAGATCTAATTGAAAGACTTAGAAAAATAAGAAAAAAAACAAACCTCAAATCAGCAGGAGGCAAGAAATAGTAAGGATCAGAGCAGAAATAAATGAAATTGACCCTAAAAAACCCACAAACTATCAATAAAACAAAATGTTGTTTTTTTTTTTTTTAAAGAAAACATAAGTAAACCTCTAGCAAGACTAGCCAAAAGACAGGAAAAAAAAATAAAATAAAATAAAACCTGATGGCTTTACTATGGAATTCTACAAAACAAAGAGAAAGTAACTACAGTACTCTTCAAACTATTCCAAAATATTGAAAAAGCGTGGTATTCTGCCAAACTCTTTGTCTGAGGCCAGCATTACTTTGACCCAAAACCAAAGACGTGGCACAAAGCAAAAACTACAGAACTATATCTATCTATCTATCTATCTATCTATCTATCTATATAGATCTATATAGATGTAGATATATATATCCTTAATGAGCATAGATGCAAAGATTCTCAACAAAACACTAGCAAATTGAATCCAAAACCACATCAAAAATATCATACATCGCTGGCGCCACAGATCAATAGGCTAATCCTCCGCCTGTGGCACTGGCACACTGGGTTCTAGTCCCGGTCGGGGCGCCGGATTCTGTCCCAGTTGCCCCTCTTCCAGGCCAGCTCTCTTCTGTGGCCCGGGAGTGCAGTGGAGGATGGCCCAAGTGCTTGGGCCCTGCACCCCATGGGAGACCAGGAGAAGCACCTGGCTCCTGCCTTTGGATCAGCGCGGTGCGCTGGCTGCAGTGCGCAGGCCGTGGTGGCCATTGGAGGGTGAACCAACGGCAAAAGGAAGACCTTTCTCTCTGTCTCTCTCTCTCACTGTCCACTCATACATCACAAACAAGTGGTATTTATTCCAGAAATGCAAGGTTGGTTCAGCATTTGCAAATCAATAAATGTCATAAGACACGTCAAAAAATATGGTCATCTCAGTAGGTGCAGAGAAAACATTGGATAAGATTCAACAACCCTTCAACATAACAACTCTCTACAAATTAGGTATAGAAGGAATATTCCTTAAAATTATGAAAGCTATATATCAGAAAACACCAGCTAATATCATACTGAATAGGAAAAAACTGAGAGCATTCTCCCTAAGATCTGTAACAAGACAAGGATGTCCACTTTCACCACTTATTCAATGTAGTATTGTAAGTTTTAGTGAGAGCAGTTAGGGAGGAGAAAGTTTTAAAGGGTATTAGAATTGGAAAAGAGCAAGTCAAATTATCCATGTTTGCAGATAATAGGAGATTGTACATGTGAAAACCTAAATACTCCACCAAAAAGCTATGAGAATTGATAAACTAATTCAGTAAGGTATCAGGTTACAAAATAAACATAACAAAAAAAGGTAGATTTTTTGTATACTAATGATGAGCTCACAGAAAATAAGAAAGAAAGACCTTTTACAATAGCCAGAAAAAAATCAAATATTCAGGTATAAATTTAACCAAATAAGTAAAAAAATCTCTACAATGCATCAAATAATGATGCACGAAATGAAGGACACAAAAAAAGAAAACATATTCCTATCTCATGAATCAGAAGAATCAATATCATTAACATGTCTATACTACCTAAAATAATTTACAGATTCAATGTAATTCCTATCAAAATACCAATGGCATTCTTTACAGAATTAGAAAAAGCAACTCTAAAATTCATATGGATCCTGAGCAAGAAAAACAAAGCAGGAGGCATCACAATTCCTGATTTCAAAGCATTCTACAAAGCTGTAGTAATTAAAACAGCATGTTGGAGCAGTACTGTGGCCTAGTGGGCTAAGCTGCCACCTGCAGTGCCGGCATCCTATATGGGCACCAGTCCTGGCTACTTCACTTCTGATCCAGCTCTCTGTTATGGCCTTTGAAAGCAGTAGAAGATGGCCCAAGTGCTTGGGCCCCTGCACCCATGTCAGACACCCAGAAGAAACTTGGAGATCCAGGCTTCAAATCAGCCCAGCTCCAGCCATTGCAGCCATTTGGGGAGTGAATCGGCAGATGGCAGATCTCTCTGCCTCTGTCTCTGTAACTCTGCCTTTCAAATAAATAAATCTTTAAAAGAAAAAAAAAAACTCATGGTACTGGCATAAAAGCTGATACATAGATCAATGGAACAGAATAGAGAACCTAGAAATTAATTGACATGCATATAGCCAACTAATTTTTGATAAAAAGTGCTCAGACCATATTGTGGAGTGAGAATAATCTCTTCAACAAATGGTTCTGGTTAAACTGGATATATAGATGTAGAAAATAAAATTAGATCCATACCTCTCACCATATACAAAAATCAACTCAAGATAGTTTAAAGGCCTAAATTTAAGACCTAAGACTACAAAGTTACCAGAAGAAAATGTAGGGGAACCACTTCAAGACATTGGTGTAGGGGATGACTTGGACAAGACCCCCAAAGCACAGACAATAAAAGCAAAACTAAACACATGGGACAGTATCAAACTCAGAAGCTTTTGCACAGCAAAGGAAGCAATCAATAGAGTAAAAAGACATCCAACAAAATGGGAAAAAAAATATTTACAAGCCACCTATCTGACAAAGGATTATCCCAAATATATCGGCAACTTAAAAAACTCAACAAGAAAAAAACAATCTATTTGAGAAATGTGCAAAGGACTTCAATAGATAGTTCCCAATAGAAAAATATACAAATGATTAACAAATGTAGGAAAAATGCTGACCATCCGTGAAATGCAAATCAAAACCTCAATGAGCTGTCACCTCATCCCTTTCAGAATGGCTAAAATCCAAAAGACAGATAATAGCAAATGCTGGTGGGGATGTGGAGAAAGGAGAATACTTAAACACTGTTGGGAATGTAAATTAGTGCAGTCACTGTAGAAAACAATGTGGAGATCTTAAAAGACTAGAAATAGACTTGCTGTAAGATTAAGTAATCCCACTGTTGGGTGTATACCCCAAAGACTTTAATACAATGTATCAAAAACATAACTGCACCACCGTGTTTATAGCAATGCTGTTCATGGTAGCCAAAATTTAGATCTAATCAAGGTGTCCATCACCCATGAATTGATAAGAAAATGTGGTGTGTATATGTATATGTATACGTATATATATATATAATACTACCTAGCTATTAAAAAGAATGAAATTCTACCATTTTTAGCAAAATGGACACAACTGGAGGACATCCTGTTGACTGAGATAAGCTGGTCCAAGAAAGACAAATACCACACATTTTCCATGGGAATAAAATTTTAAAAACAAACAAGAAAGAAAAATAAATTTGTGTATCAGGATTACAGCAAATATTGTTTTGTAAAACTTTGTTTTGGGGCCAGCACTGTGGCATAATAGGTCAATTCTCTTCCTACAGTGCTGGCATCCCATATGGGTGCTGATTCATTTCCCAGCTACTCCACTTCCAATCCAGCTCTCTGCTAATGGCCTGAGAGGGCAGAAGAAGATGGCCCAAGTGCTTAGGCCCATGTACCCTCATGGGAGACACAGAAGAAGTTCCTGGCTCCTGGCTTTGGATCAGGCTAGCTCCAGCCATTGTAGTCATTTGGGGAGTGAACCAGCAGATGGAAGACCCCTCTCTCTCAGTCTCTTCCTCTCTCTGTACCTCTGCCTCTCAAATAAATATATAAATCTTAAAAAAAGCCTTTATTTTATACCTTTGCCAAACCAATGGTTCAGAATGTTATAGTGCTAAAATTGTAATGATCTGTGATTACTTTAGAATTTACTGTATATGGGTGAAATGATCATTTTCCTATAAATTATCATTTATTGTCAATATCTATTCCCACTAAACTAGTTCTTTTTACTTTTTACTCATTACACTTCTTATCTGGTGAAGTATTAAGTCTTCATTGTTTTGTAATTTTGAAATATATTATCTCAGAAACTATAATAAGAGAGGAAAAGAGGGTGGGATGGACAGAGGTGGAGGGAAGGAAAAAGGGAATATCAATATGTTCTTAGAATTGTATCTACAAATTACATTGAATCTGTTAAAAACTAATTAAAAATTAAAAGAAATTTAAAAGCAAAACACCTTGATTTTAAAAAGGCATAGAAACCAGGCATGGTCTAAAGCTGAGCCAACTGTGGAAACCACCATCTTCAACCAACTGAACCAGCTAATGGAGAGTTTCTGGACCCCACCTGGGTATGGAAAAGGTTGATTCTTTCTGTGGCTTCCAGGAGTTCTTCTTCTGCCAGCTTGCGCCCACGCTCACTTTGCTCCTGCAAGAACCTTAGTTCTTCTAGTTCAGACTGCAGCAGAGAGTTGCGCTGCTCAGCCACAGCCACCTGCTCCTTCAGATCACTGTTCATGAGTGTGCTGTCATCCAGCTTCCTTTGAAGGTCCTATGAGAGAACAGACAGGGCTGGAGCACAGTTTCCTCTGAGTTCAACATGGGATGTGTCCCATGTGAATGTAAGCCTGTGTCTACTCTCTTCATTGTCTCCACCTGTATTGTTCAATACAATCTGTTGCTTCCGTGAAAAGAGACATTTCCCACCCATTTCCCATTAGTACAGTTTGAAAATACCTTCATTTGACCCTGAAACTTGCCCAGGGAGTTGGTTGTCTCTGACAGCTTCCGTTGGGCACCACGAAGCTGGAATTCCATGTCACTGAGGTCTGCTTCCATCTTCTTTTTCAGTCGGGTAGCCTCAATTCTGCCCCTAGCCTCAGAATCCAGATTTGACTGCAGGGAGTCAATAGCACACTGCTGTTTCCTCCTATTTTTGGAGTAATAAGCAGGGAAGACCAAAATCGCACACAAAAATTAAGAAAATATACCATAAATTAAGAAAATATATGTTCACAAGAGTTTAAGAAACCATGTGGGGAAGACTTAGCCTCATATGAGAGACGCCCTGAAGACTAGTCTAAGACAATCACATGAATTTCTAGAGTGGCTAAGGATGAAGGAATGATGCTCTTTCAGTAAGCCATATTTTTTTTAATTTAATGCCATTTTCTTCCTTTCTAAGATTTATTTATGTATTTGAAAGGCTGGGTTAGAAAGGGAGAAACAGATCTTCCTTCCAATGGTTCACTCCCCAAATGGCCACCGCAGCCAGAGCTGTGCTAAGCCAAAGCCAGGAGCCAGGAGCTTCTTCTGTGTCTCTCATGTGGGTACAGGGACCCAAGAAAGTGGGCCATCTTCGATTGCTTTTCAAGGCACATTAGCAGGGAGCTGGGTGGAAAGTGGAGCAACCACGGCAGCTTGAACTGGCGCCTATATGTGATGTCAGTACTGCATGTGGCGGCTTAACCTGCTACACCACAGCACCAGTCCCAGCCATAATATTTAAATTACTTTCAATGGTAAAAATTCTGAAGGGCAGGAAAGAGCTACCTGGTTTAGAACAAGTCCTGAGATTCGGCAATATTAGGGTGCTTGAATAAGTTCATGGAAAATGAAAATAAAAGCTAAATTTTGAAATCCATACCAATGAGGAGTGTTCAAAAAGTTAATGGAAATGCATATTAGGGAAAAACTGTGCATGTGTATTTTTGAAGTATATTCATATTGTTCTAATGACCTATAAATACTAACTCTTCTAGAATAGAATGCTTATCTTTTGCTAGATATTTGGATAAGAAAACCAACTGCTGTATGACATTAAAGTACTTTACTATTCCTTTGTAAGAACTAAAACTCTGCACTGAAACCTTATTTACAAAGTGGCTAAAAAGCAGCCATGTGTTCAGGAAGTGCTATGGTCTGAAGGTGTCCTGTAAAACTTATGTGTTGGAAACTTGGTACCCAATGCAGCAGTGGTAAGAGGTAGCACCTTTGGGAGCTGATTAAGTCATGAAGCCTTTGACCTCACTCGTGAATGGATTCATTCATTCATGACTTAGTGGCTTAATGGGTTATCACTCTGTCTCCCATGTCATGCCCTCTGCCATGTTTTGATGCATCAAGAAGGCTGTCAACAGAAAGGGAATCAGTGCTGGCATCAAGCTCTTGGATTTCTCAGTTTCCAGAACAATAGTGAAATAAATCTCTATTCTTCATAAATTTTTATGCTATACTATTTTGTTATTGCAACTGAAAGTAGAATTGGACAGGAAGGCAATAAAATGCTTTGGAAAATCCATGGACATTTTCATTTTACAACCCACATGAAGTTATTTTGGAATCGTGTGACCAAGTTCTAGTTGATGGGCTAGAGGCAGTAGTAAGTCTCACCATTCCAAGCCTCACTCACACAATTTTCTAATTTTGTGACCCTGCACTATATTCTCTCCATCTGTGGAAAACTTGGTGGCAAACATGGAAAGTCATGTCATTAAAAGATGGAAAGAAACTGGGCTTTTGACTATGAGTAGTGGCCAACTCTCCATCCTATCTTTTCATCCCACATAATCCTCTAGACATGGACCAAAAAAAAAAAAAAATTCTATTCTAAGCCACCAAGATTTAGTGATCTTTATTCTGGGAAGTTTAACTACTATTATTAACATATGTCCTCTTAAGCTGACCCCATGACATGTGAAAATAGTGCTAAAACGTAGAAGACAGAACAAAGGAGCTTTTCTCATGGAGCTCAGCTGTACAAATAGAAAAAGCTTATTCATCTTGGGTCAAAATTTGAGTTCACACTGAATTGTCAGAGTTTGTGTCCTGATCTCTGAGGTTGATCCACTAGGCATGTAGCCTACAGGGAAGTATGTTCAATTTGCAACTGAGTCACATTGGAGCCCCAACTTTTCATGACCACCCATCTCCTCACTAGTGGGTAGAGGGGCACAGAAGCAGTTATCAAAGTGTCTTGGAAATAGCTTTCTTCTTCTAAAACTAGGGTTACCACCTCTCCTCTGCCAGTCTTACCTCCTCAGCCCACAGCATCTGAGACTCACATGTCATGTCTATCCTTAGGTCTAGGTTTTTGTTCAGCTTCCAGATCAGAATGCTATGGTGTACAAGTATGTAGAGTTAAAAAGGACAATATGGACTGAAGTGTGTTTCTACTTCATATGTTGATGCCCTAACCTATAGTGTCTCAAAATATAACTATATCTGGAAACATGGCCTTTAAAGATAAGATAAAATGCTAAAGATAAAATAAAAGGTAAAATGAAGCTGTTAGGGTTGTCCCTTAATGCAATAGGATTGCTATACTTAACAATAAGAGGAAAAGACAGCAGGGTATGTGTGCACTCAGGAAAGATTATGTAAGGACACAGAAGATGACCATCTTTCTGCAAACCAAGAACAGATATCTCAGGAGAAATCACCAAACATGCCAACACCTTGATATGAGCTTTGTAAGTCTTCATAACTGAGAAAATTAATTTCTGATATATAAGCCATTCACCTATTTTGTGACAGTAGCCCTGGAAGTCTAAGAATGGGATGCTTACATTAAACATTCAAGCTTGGGGACACTTCTCTGCTTCCCCTCTAGGAAAGTCTCATTTTTGCCCCAGCTAACTTTTGTTACACATAACAGTAAAATATTCCTAGCCTGGTGTTAAATCTGCTGTACAGAAATACAAACTAAAAGTTTCAAGCAGTACTTCTACAGTTGGTCATGAAACTTCATGAATTTTTGTACAGACAAGTTCAATGTTTTAACATGCAAATAACATATGCCTAGAAAATACCTGCTAAATAATCAACACAGTTGATGCAGAAGCAGGAAATCTAGAAAATGAAAATTCACTCAAGTGCTCATACATTTTTCTAAAGCAATATGAGGCACACAGGTCCAAGAGTAATATAGTAAGAATTTTTTTCTGAAATGTGAAATAGATTTGAGAAGAGAAATTAAAGGAAGCATTTAAAAATCTGACTATGAAAAACTAATGATTTGGAGCCGGTGCTGTTGGCGTAGCAAGTAATGCCGCCACCTACAGTGCCAGCATCCCATATGGGCACTGCTTCAAGTCCCGGCTGTTCCACTTCCAATCCAGCTCTCTGCTATTGCCTAGGAAAGCAGTAAAAGAAGGCCCAAGCCCTTGGGCCCCTGCACCCATGTGTGAGACCCAGAAGAAGCTCCTGTCTCCTGGGTTCAGATTGGCGGTACAGCTCCAGCCATTGCAGCCTTCTGGGGTGTGAACCAGTGGATGGAAGACCTCTCTCTCTCTCTCTCTCTCTCTCTTTGCCTCTCCTTCTCTCTCTGTGTAACTCTGACTTTCAAATATATAAATAAATCTTAAAAAAAGAAAAACTGATGATTTAAAATCAACAGTTCAGTAGGTCATTTCCCCCTCAGATACTTCTATGTCAGAGAAATATGAGGTTTTCCTTAATCCAAATGTGATTCATCTTTAACTTAACTTACAAGGTCGTTTGCTAACTAAATACCACGTCTGAGTTTGAGAATCAACTTTCTGAAGATAATACAAACTATTTTACTTAGAAACAGGAAGATATTTAAACATAACCAAACACATTCTCCTGGCAGAGGCTCACTTAGATAATAAAATAAATCAAGTCAGGTTGTACATATAAATTAAGATCAGGTAGCAAAGTGTGACATGACTGAGTTCAGAACAATAGACTATGTGGAAGGAAAAGACAATGAAACATTAGTAGGTACCTGCAGCTATAGACAATGGGTGGGTAAACAGGGACTGTGAACCAGACCCCAACGTACACATTTCCTATTGATTATGGCTGCATTCAAGTCACAACTACAGAGCTGAGTAGTCTCTACAGAGACTAAATGACCCACAAGCTAAAAATTTCTACTATCTGGCACTTTATAAAAAAAAAAAAGTTTGCCTAAACCTTCTGCAGGGGAGGAAGGAATTTCAGTGCCTCATCCCTAAAAATATACTCTCTGGATGTGTCTAGGGAAACAGCAAAATTCTGACCAGATATGTCATGATGCTGGGCTAATGTGATGACACATTTTACCTTGGCCCAAATAGATGGGAGAGGGTTGGTGGCCCTGAAGTTTCAGGTTGTACTTGATCTACCTATTCTCAATTCAGTATTGGCCTTTTGATAAGGATTCATTTACATGACAATTATGGCTACCCATTGGTCTTCAAGCTAGACTTCCTTCCTGGATCTAGGATGGAGAAGATTATGCCAGTCAGCCAAGTGCCTCCCCTCCTTCCATCAGTGACTGCATTGGCCACGCCTTCCCTCTATGTATGGCAATTATTTGTAGAAGTAAAAAATAACACCATTCTTACAAGTTTAAGAAGCCTTGACTAGACTCATTGTATATAGTGTAATTAGTGTCAGTAGGTGAAACACATAACACACACTGCCAACACTCAAATATCGTTCAAATTTTTTTAATGACCAATAGATATCCAGGCTGGTGTGACTCAGGATTAATTCTCAACAGAGAGCTCAGCAGCATAGAATGAAATGAATAAGTTATACAGTTTGTTGCACTATCATGGTTTTGTCTGCTTATAAGTCTGTTTTTTGCTCTCTTGATTTTACTGACTTCATTTGCCCTATGTTAGTAGGCTCTTTAATTTCTTATGGGAATATCAATGGTTTATGGGTACATAGGACTTGACCTCACTCAATATGGGGATGTTCAAAACTTCATGTAAAATGTATGTAATGAAAAAACCTTTGCATAGATTTCAAACATTTTTGTAACAAAATAAACGTCTCTTAATTCCATTTTCCATGATTTTTTAAAGTATCTTCCTGTTTTCCTTGAGGTCTGCTACATTTCGTATATTGTTTATCTCCCTTACCCCAAGGTTTATGTGTTAGGAGCTTGGCCCCCAAGATGGCAGTATTGGGAAAAGATATGGAGCCTTTAGGAGGTGGGGCATATTGAGAGGTCATCAGGTCAGTTGGGTCTTGCCTTGAAAGAGGATTAAGGTACTTCTCATGGGACCCTGGTTAATTCTCAAAAGAGTTGTTATAAAAGACTCAACTGTCAGTCAATATCTTTCAATTCCCATATCAAGATGTGATCTTTTGCTTACACTCACACACCCCTGCCATTTCTTTCTACCACGATGTGATACAGCTGAGAGGGCCCACAGGTGCACTGAATCAAATCCTTCACCATGCTCTTGAATCTCCAAAACTATGAGATTAAAAAATAGCCTTCCTCAGCTATTTTTTTCTCAGTGAAAAAGTGACCAATAAAGATATCTGACTTACCTGACATTTATGTATTGCTCATATTTTCCCCTTGCATTCTGTTCAATTCCCTTAAAATCCTCTCCTAGCCTTTAAATCAGATTAAACTATTGAACAGACATTTTGATAGAATTAGTACTCATACAGAGTAGTAAGGACCTAGGATGGCATTCATGACATCTTGTAGAATATACTCATCTTTCCTTCCTAGAGGTACCTATTAAAAGTTATTATGAGTCACACACACACACACACAAAGAAATTTATGTAGTTCTCTTCCCCTTCCTCCAGCCTACCCCTTCATAGTTTATGCCTGCTTTCAGTTCTTCCATCTCCCAGACCTAGCTGTTTGTTTCTCTGGCTTCCCTTGCACTAAGATTATCATCAGTGGTACAAAGTCCTAGCACATTCAGATATACTTGATGAAAGCTAGCCTCTCTGAGGATGAATTTTTCCTCAGATAAGTTTACTTAGAAATACTGGTCTGATGTTATTTGAAATCAGATTTGTTTTTTTTTTTTTCTCCTTTTTCAACTGCCCAATGAGATGTTGATTTTTATTCCACACAGAAGAAAGAAGAGCATATATCAAGGTACAATGGTTTTGTCTCTGACTCAGAGTCTGTTAAGTAGACCAGAATTCTTCATCAAAGGCAGTTCTCAAAAAATGGCAGTTAATGAGAGCACAGGTACCTCAAAGCACACAGAGCGCCAGATTTGGCTTGACATCCTCATTAAAAAGGAACCCCATGGGAATTATGTCTGAACACAGGCTATGGGAAAAAACCCAGTTCAAAAAAATCAATGGTTTCTTTTCAAAATTATTTAAACACTTTGAAAACAAGTTGCCAATTGGACCTCAAACCCAAGTGATATGTCTAGCTGATCCACAGCATTGACTTACAGGAACAGATCTGATAAATAATATAATCATGGTTAATTCTGTATCATTATAATTGTGCCTTTGAACTAGAGTATGAAGTGCTAGCCAATATCAGCTTACTGATCTACCTCACTACCTTCTTTCACTTGGAGGGCATATTTTATGCTCTCATGTCCCTGAGATGCTAAGAAGTGGACATCTAAATTCACTACCTTGTCATGATGAACATATAAGAAGATCCTGCAACCCCTGAATCTTGGCTAATTCACTTTCCTGACTACCAAGTCTCAGTTGTTTCAACAGGGATTCAGTAAGCAACTTAGCTCCTGGCTTCTATTTCCAAGACTACAGGTACAGGCAGGGTGTGTGTGAAAATTTCACTGAAATGTGACATTAATTTTAATGAACATAATCCAATATTTTAGTCCTTCCACTCATGGTTCAACATTATCAATTGGTTTCTTGGATGCCCCAGAAAGTCTTGTGACCAGGAGGCCCAGATACTACACATAGTTCTTATAAATGTAATTGCAGAGTTGATTTTGTTTTGTATTGCTGTGTAACTTTCAGTGTCAAAAGGGAGTAGAAGCTGCTTGAATATAAGAAAATCGTAAGAACTGACCACAGTTGTATGTATGTATTGTATTACTTTATGTTAATAGTGGCAAGCACAGCTAGAAAGATTCAAGTGTCAATTTACCTAAATTTCTTTGGTAATGTTTGGACAGGAATTCATAAAAGCGGCCAAACACCGTGATTCTGTTCAGTGATGCATTTTAAAATTTGAAACTGTTGTTCATAAAAATAATGTTACATACCTCAAATTTTCTATTTCTTCATCTTTCTCTGAAAGTTTTTTTTCAAATTCTGCTTTAGCTTCCAAAAGTTCAAGCTGGAAATGAAGAATCTTGCTTTCATTCCTTTCCAGAACTCCCTGAAATACACAAAATGCATTAAGTGAAATCCATTTTTGGAAAATAAAGAGTTTTTTTTTAAGATTTGTTTATTTATTTGAAAGGTGGAGAGACATAGAGAAGAAAATTTTCCATCTACTGGTTTGCTACCCAAATGGCCACAACACCCAGGGCTTGGCCAGGATGAAGCCAGGATCCAGGAACTCCTTCATGGTTTCCTATGTGGGTTGCAGCGACTCAAGTGCTTGGAGCATCATCTACTGCCTTCCCGAGCACATTAGCAAGAAGCTGAACCAGTAGTGGGGCAGCTAGGACTCAACCCAGAACTTAGATATGGAATGCCAGCATATAAGTGGTGGGTTAACCTGATGTTCCACACTACCAGCTCATATTATCTTCTTTAGTAAAAGGCAAAAAATTTATATGATCTGAAGAGAAAAATGATTTTTATTCCTATTGATGTAGATTTCAAACCAGTTCCCTAATATTGGGACAGGACGAGAGACAAACAACTACTTTTGTTTATCATTGCACTTAGGAGCTTTGGCATTCTTCCATATTTCACTTATAGGTCAAGAACTAGAATTCTTTTAGCATTTTTATAAAAGATTTATTTATCTATTTGAAAGGGGACTTGGGGGGGTTAGAAAGAGATATCAATCTTCCATTCACTGGTTCGCTCCACAAATGGCCACAACAGCTGGGGCTATGCCAGGCTGAAGCCAGGAATCAGAGCTCCACTTGGGTCTCAACCTGGGTGTCAGGGGTCTAACAATCCAAATGAGCCTCTGCTGCCTCCCAGATGCATTACAGGGAGCTCTAGTGGAAGTGGAGCAGCCAGGACCCAGACAGGTGCCCCAAAATAGGATGCCAGCATTATAGGTGGCAGCTTAGCTCACTGCACTACAATGCCACCTCCAATAACTAGAATTCTGAAACATTTTTTAATTAGAAAATTTAAATCTTGCCTGTGATTATATGTAAACTTTTAAATTTTTTTAACACAGTTTATCTTTGGTATGAATCAATAAAAGTATAGAAACTAGAACAAAGAAAGGTAATAATTTCTACATAGAGTCTTTTATACTTGATTCTGGACTTCACAAAGAAAAATGCAAATGAATTCAAAGGGCAAGCAAATGGATCTGACCCAAATATCGTCACTCAGAAAGCAGATAAATTTTGGATATATGAGGGTACTTCAAAATGTTCATTGAAAATATATGTTATGGGGGCTTGCGCCATGGCTCACTTGGCTAATCTTCCGCCTGTGGCGCTGGCATCCCATATGGGCACCGAGTTCTAGTCCCGGTTGCTCCTCTCCCAGTCCAGCTACTGCTGTGGCCTGGGAAGGCAGTGGAAGATGGCCCAAGTGCTTGGGTACCTGCACCCGCGTGGGAGACCAAGAGGAAGCACCTGGCTCCTGGCTTCGGATCAGCATAGCTCTGGCCATAGTGGCCATTTGGGGGGTGAACCAATGGAAAGAAGACTTTTCTCTCTGTCTCTCTCACTGTCTAACTCTACCTGTCAAATAAATTAAAAAAAAAAAAAGAAAATATGTATTATGAAAAATATTTTTACATCAATATAATATTATCTCCATCAGTTTTGGAAGTGCCCTTGTACTGAGCATGTGCCCCTCAGTGTAATTATCACCACTGCTTTGACAGGGAGACACCATGACCTCTGGCTATTTAAATACTGTGTGGGCAAGGCAATTATTGCTAGGATGTTATAAAAAAGATTCAATTTTGAAAGTATAGTTTTGAGGAAATATTGAAAGACTGTTCCAAATATATATAAAAAGTAAAAAAAAATACATGGATACTGATGATGTAAAGGAGTGAAGCTACATAATGCGGTCTATTAGGTAACTCTGGAAAGATCTGAAGGGAGGAGTCATTTTTATAGCCTCTTCTAAGGTCTGACGAATACTTAGCACATAACATGAAAAGAAAAAGGTAAAACTGAGTAGTGTTTTAAAAATAGAGATAAGACAGATGTAAGAGCCTGTTCATTGTTCTCTCAGCACCTTCAATGTAAAAGAACATAAATCAAAAACAAATGTTTGAATAGTATTTTCTTCCAAGGCAATGGAAGAGTGCCCTCATTGTAAAGCCGTCACCTTTAACCCAGTAGAATGCACTAGTAAAGTAAATCTTTAGAGAAAGTTATCTGAGATAATTTGAATTATATGGATTTTTTTTAAAAAATTGATAAAGTTCTTCATAAAGGATTACAAGGAAATATATAATTCAATGGTATATGTCCAAGGTTTTAGGTTGTGGCTGAAGATAAAATTTAGGAAAATATTAATAGAATGTACTACTATCTAGTGTCTCAAATGGTATGAACACTATGCTTTAATGGCATTCTCAGATTTTTTTTAAGATTTATTTTATTTATTTGAAAGTCAGAGTTAGAGAGAGAGAGAGAGAGGTCTTCCATCTGCTGGACCAGGCCAAAGCCAGGAGCTTCTTCTGGGTCTCCCACATGGGTGCAGGGTCCCAAACACTTGGGCTGTCCTTCACTTCTTTCCCAGGTGCATTAGCAAGGAGCTGGATCAGAAGTGGAGCAGGTGGGACTCAAACTGGCACCCGTATGGGAGGCACCCACTACAGGCAGAGGCTAACCTACTACACCATAAGACCAGCCCCATCTATTCTCACTTTTTGACTTGGGTACTAATTGATTTATGAAACAGCATTATATAGGACTATAATGCCCCTATCAATCATACTTCTCATTGTTTGCAGTATGCTTAAGGTCTATAGCATATGCATTACTTCTTTTACTTGAAATGGTATTTTCGGAAAGCCCCAGCCATTATGACCAGAGAACCAAGAGAACAAGTAAACAAAGTTCACCAACTGTACAGCCATCCTTGCTAGAGGACATCACATTGCCCAACGATAGGATTTTATATGAAAATACAATGAGTTGAAACATACTATAGAGAAAATGAACCTAATAGATATCTAGAGGATATTTCACCCAACAGCTACAGAATACAAATTCTTGCCATCAGCGCATGGAACATTTTCTAGGATAGACCATATATTGGGTGACAAATCAAGTCTCAGTAAATTTTAAAAGGTTGAAATCAAAGCATGTATCATCTCAGACAACGAAGGAATAAAACTAGAGATAAACAGCAAGAGGAACAATAGAACATTTACAAAACATGGAAATAAAACAGCATGGTACTGAATGACCAATGGATCACTGAAGACATGAAAAAGGAAATCAAAAACTTTCTTGAATTAAATGAAAATGAAAAAAAAATTATCAAATCCTATGGGATACAGTAAAAGCAATAGTAAGAAGGAAGTTTCTAGCATTAAGTGATTACATTAAAAATAGAAAGCTCTCAAATTATCTATTTGTGAATCTCAAAAAGTTAGAAAAAGAACAAACCAAATCCCAAATTACCAGGAGGTTAGAAATAAGGGTCAGAGCAGAAATAAATGAAATTGAAACTTGAAAACGAACAAAGTAAGAGCAACAACAGCAACAAAGGCAGGCTTTTTACTTATTTTCTGTTTGAGAAGCTAAACAAAATATAAAACCCTGTAGCCAGACTAAAAAAAAAAGGAAAATAACCCGAAAAAATCAGAGAAGAAAATTTGATATTAAAATCCACACCAACTGAAATACAAAGGATCACAAGAAACTACTATAAATAACTATATCCTAACAAATTGTAAAACCTTACAAACATTGATAAATTCCCACATATAAATTACCAATATTAAATCTTCAAAAAAATCTAAACAGACCAATAACAGGCAATGAGATTGAAGCATTGTTTAAATATATATATCACAAACCAACAGCCAATATCATGCTGATTGGAGGAAAACTTAGAGCATTTGCCCTTATATCTGGAAGAAGACAAGTTTGTCGGCTTTCACTGCTCTTATTCAATATAGTACTGGAAGTTGTAGCAAAAGCAAAAAGAAATGAAGGGCATCAAAATTGGAAAGGAGAAGTCAAAATATCAATCTTTTAGATGGCATGATGTTGTACATGGGAAAACCTAAACATTCCACCAAAAAGCTATTGAAAATGATAAGATAAAGAAAAAGTTGCAGATTACAAATAAACATTCACAAAAATAGCTTTTCTATATGCTAATGATGAACTCACTGAAAGAGAAATTGAGAAAGAAATTCCATTCACATTTGCTACCAAAAATCAAATATTTATGAATAAATTTCACCAAAGAAATGAAAGATTGCTACACTAAAAAAACTATAAAACATCATTGAAAGAAATCATCAACAAAGCAAAAAAATGGATATGCCTTCCTCAGGTATTACATGAATAAATATCATAAAAATGTCTATACTAACTAATCGACAGAGTTAGTGCAATTCCTATCAAAATACCAATGACATTCTTTCAGAATTAGCAAAAGCAATCCTAAAATTCATGTGCAATCACAAAAGACCCAGAATAGCCAAAGCAATCCTGAACAACAACAACAAGTCAAAATGGAAGCATAGTAATGCTTGCCACAAAGCATAATACAAAGCTATAGTAATTAAAACAGCAGAATACTGGCATAAAATCCAATAAAAGATAATGGAACAGCATAGAGAATCCAGAAATTAATCCATGTAAATACAGCTAACTGACTTTTGACAAAAGTGCCCAGAGCATACATGGAAGAATGGGTAATCTCTTCAATAAATGTCCTGGTAAATGTGATATATATATTTGTAGAAGAATGAAATTAGATACATACCTCTCACCATACATAAAAATCAACTCAAGATGGATCAAAGACCCAAATTGAAGTTCTGAAACTACGAAGTTATTGGAAGAAAGTGCAGGGGAAACACTTCAATACATTGATGTTGGTGATGACTAGTTGGGTAAGACCACCACCCTCCCCCCCACACCAAAAACATGTGAAACAAAAGCAGAACTATACAAATGGGACTACATCAAACTCAGAAGCTTTTGCACAGCAAAGAAATTAATCAATATAGAGAAGAAACATCCAAAAAAATGTGAAAAAAAATATTTACAGACTACTTATCCAACAAAGGAATATTATCAGCAACTCAAACTCAACAACAGAAAAACAACCAATCTAGTTAGGAAATGGGCAAAGGACCTCAACAGTTTACAAAAGAATATATATAAATGACCAACAAATAAATGGAAAAAATGTTCAACATCGCTAGCCATCAGGGAAATGCAAATCACAACTGCAATGAGATATCACCTCACCCATCAGAATGGCTAAAATTCAAAAACAGCAACAAATGCTAGTGAGGATGTAGAGAAAGGGAGACTCTCACATGCTATTGGTGAGAATGTAAATTTGTGCAGCTACTGTGGAAAACAGTGTGGAGATTTCTTAAAAAAACTAAAATTGACTTGCCATAAGAGCCAGCAATCCCAGTACTGGGTATATAACCAAAAGATATGAATACATTGTATCAAAGAGATACCTGTACCACCATATTATAGCAACACTGTTGATAATAACCAAAATATGGAATCAACCAGTGTCCATCATCAGCTGAATGAATAAAGAACCAAATGAATGGATAAAGAAAATTTGATTTACATACACATACACAATGTAATATTATTCAGCTATAAAAATGAATGAAACTCTATCATTTGCATCAAAATGGTTGTAACTGGGTGACATCATGTCGAGTGAAATAAATGGGAGGTGGAAAGACAAATATTGCGTATTCACCCTTATATATTGCCCCTCTTCCAGGCCAGCTCTCTGCTGTGGCCAAGGAGTGCAGTGGAGGATGGCCCAAGTACTTGGGCCCTGTACCCCATGGGAAACCAGGAGAGGTACCTGGCTCCTGCCTTTGGATCAGCGCGGTGCGCTGGCCGCAGCATGCCAGCCGCAGTGGCCATTGGAGGGTGATCCAACGGCAAAAGGAAGACCTTCCTCTCTGTCTCTCTCTCTCTCACTATCCACTCTGCCTGTCAAAAATAAATAAATAAATAAAAATAAATTAAAAGAATTGCCTGTGTGTACTATTTTTGCTGCAAACAAAGCATTTTGTCAAACTGTGTTTTGAACATTTGTCAGGCAAATTATTAGTACTACTAATATAATATAGTACTAATATAGTTGTTTTTTTTTTGTTGTTGTGTTTTTTTTTTTTTTTTTTTTTTTTTTTTTTTTTTTTTACAGGCAGAGTGGACAGTAAGAGAGAAAGACAGAGAGAAAGGTCTTCCTTTTGCCATTGGTTCACCCTCCAATGGCCGCCGCCAGCGTGCTGCAGCTGGCACACCGTGTGGATCCGAAGCCAGGAGCCAGGTGCTACTCCTGGTCTCCCATGGGGTGCAGGGCCCAAGCACTTGGGCCATCCTCCACTGCACTCCCTGGCCACAGCAGAGAGCTGGCCTGGAAGAGAGGCAACCGGGACAGAATCCAGCGCCCCGACCGGGACTAGAACCTGGTGTGCCAGCGCCGCAAGACGGAGGATTAGCCTAGTGAGCTGCGGCGCCGGCCCTACTAATATAGTTTTAATCATCCATAACAATCATAAAGTATATTGTATATTGGTGAAACTGACATCTTTTCATTTGATTTTTGTTCATTGCCCTTGCCTCTGTTTCTGCTGAACTATGGTCTTTTTTTTTTTTTTGGTTGTTGTTATTGATCTCTTTATTTAGTAGAGCATTAAGCTTTTAAGCCTTTGACTATAACATAAAATAAAAATGTTATCTCAGACCAGCACCGCGGCTCACTTGGCTAATCCTCCGCCTGTGGCGCCAGCACACCAGGTTCTAGTCCCGGTTGGGGCACTAGATTCTGTCCAGGTTGCTCCTCTTCCAGTCCAGCTCTCTGCTGTGACTCGGGAAGGCAGTGGAGGATGGCCCAAGTGCTTGGGCCCTGCACCCGCATGGGTGACCAGGAGGAATCACCTGGCTCCTGGCTTCGGATGGTGCAGTGTGCTGGCCATGGCAGCCATTTGGGGGGTGAACCAATGGAAGGAAGACCTTTCTCTCTGTCTTTCTCTCTCACTGTCTAAATCTGCCTGTCAAAAAAAAAAAAATGTTATCTCAAAATTAAAAGATTTTTTTTAAATTATTAACTTAAAAATTATCTGCCTGTAGATTCATTGAACTTTGAGGCCCGCTTGTGGCTGCTTTGGCAGGGCCAGACTGCATGATTTCACAGGCCTTGTATGGCTCACAGGCAGGAACACGTTCCTTACTCCTGGTAAGCACTGGGGACAAACAGTTGAACAAGTCAGACATAGTTCCTGTTTTCATTGTAATCAGAAGATTTGCATTTACTATTGTTTATTCTGCACTTTGAGCTTCTATTTCTTCATTTGTGAAATAGTAACAATATTCTAGGCAGATTATATAACACAATGCATACCCTGCATTTGGCACAGGGCCTACCACATAGCAAATAAACACTTGAAAGTGCCATTTTGTTGTTACTGTTATTACTAGAAGGCAGATATGCTTTATCACACTGATGAAAAGTTTTTCTCTGGGGTAGTGTTAATACCTCTGCTTCTTCCAGTGTCACCTGGACATCAGTCTTCTCTTTTTCAATCAGCTTCTTGGCCTTTTCCATTTCAGTTAAGTTCCTGGTCCCTTCTCTAACCTGGTTTTTCAGAATAGAAATCTCTTCTGGAAAGAGAAGAAGAAAAGTTAGTGGAAGCGCTCAGTCTGGAACCCAGGAAATCAGTCACAACAATGTTGCTAGATGCCAACACAGACCATGGTAATGCTTCCCTTGGAAACTTGCTGGCAGGGCATCAGTAGCCTATATGGGACCTCTGGTAGGGTTTTAAAAAGCATCCCTTCTTCAATACACTCTTCAACTATCTGCCGAAAATCTGACCACCGCAATTGGTGAGGATGGTGCTTCGAGTATTATACATTGGACAACCTGCAAAACTGCATGGTGGTGTTGCTGGTCAGAGCCATTCCAGATTCCACCTGAAAGTACTCTTAAGTAACAGAGCTGAATCCCTACACTCCTCATAAGTACACAGCCATCAAAACCACTGGCTGCCATTGTGTCACCCACTACTCAACACTTGGAGAAAAGCCTTAAGCATGAACTGGATAACTTTCTGCCAAGGCATGACTCAGATAGGCCAGAGCATCAGAAAGGGCTCAATATGTATTGTATAGAGAGAAACACAGCGTTGAGATGCTTGTTGTATTACACAAATTGTGCTCCAGTGTACATCAATCATGAAATTTGTTTTTTTCTCTCAAAAAACTACCACCATTTATTTGTGCACCCATGAATTGTTGGGCATTTACTTTGACTGTATTTGGAGATTATAAACAATGCTATGAAGAATATACTTAAAACACAAGGTGGGGTTGCTTAGAGAGGATTGCTCTAGCTCAAGCACTTGACAGTTTTAGCCGTCCTTTCTTCAGTACAAGTCTTTGACAGTGCAAGGCATTCAGAAGTCACAAAACCTCTGCCAGCTGATTCTTGTACTGCCTGTCTGCCTCTTCATGAAGGGAGTCTCTACTGCCTAAGAGATGTGGTGGAGATGCCAAGTAGTTCTGGGAATCACCCAGTCCAGTGGCAGTGGAGGTTCCCACATAATACTCTGGTCCTAAGATCACGGGCTGTGATGTGATAGGACTAGATTTGTTTTTAATAATAAAAATAAACAACTTAGATGGGAAGTATCATTGAATAAACCATTCTTCTCATGTAAGCCCCCTGCTTACATGAGAAGGATTCTCTAGAGAAAGTTCAAGAAAGAGTTTTTCTCAACTCTGCACCTTAGAATCACTGGGAGAGCTTCTGAAAAATCATCCTGGATCTCCAAGCTCTTTCCTTGAAAAAAATGTGATCTTAAGCAACATTGGTCTCACCTGAAAACTTGTTAGACTACAAATTCTCAGGCCCTCTCCTAGACTTACTGAATCAGAAACTCTGGAGGTAGATCCCAACCATCTGTTTTAAAAAGGCCTCCAGGTGGTTTTAATGCAGGTAAAATGAACTAAATACTGTTCTAGCACCTCTCACATGCCCATCTCTCACCTGACCTTGGGCTACACAGGTCAACAGAGAAACTAGGATTCATTTCGTCTATTGGTCTGTTCACCATTACTTTAACCAAAATACTCAAGAGGAAACTCTTGGTAAAGAAGATATGCAATTCTGCTTCAGTTTGGAGATATTAGTTCAGGATTGGGAACCCCATAGTCCACCGTTGGTGAAGGGTGGTTTTGGTGGGTGTGGAGGAACCATGAAATGATGAGCCAGGAAAAAAAGCGATTATGCAGAACTCCTACCCAAAATTACAACCCTCTGACAAAAACCATCCTCCAAGGGCACCCCCCCAAGGGCATCCCCCTGACCATGACCTAAAGACGTCCTACCATCACCAGGCCCCACTTGCTAGCTGCCACAGTTAAAGTCTCTACCCTTAACCCATCAACCATTAATACAGAGACATCCAAGTTTAAACATCTTGCATTAGTTTTGGGGTGACAGATCCTGCTCAACCCATAACACATTTAAGCCATCAATAGTATAATAGTATTGAACTTGTTTCTAGGGCCTTATCATGTGTTTCATAAACATCACTATATTTGGCCCCCAATCTTGGCCCCCAATCTCAGCAACAAATTAAATTTCAAAGGTTTATATAAAAAGTTAATGTATTAATGCTATGGTTGATGGATTAAGGAAGAGACTGGATCTAAATATGATGACTATGGGGTGGGGCCAGCGGGAGTTCTTTGTGTCACTGGGGGCTTGTCAGCAGAAAGTAGTTCTTTTTAGAAGGTTGGTTACGTAAGCCAGGTTCAACCTAGCTTCTCTGTCTCTGCCTCCTGGATCATCACATGATTATGCCTTCACACCAGCTCTGTCACTGTCAGTCAGATGCCAAACTAAGGGGAATCCCAATCCAACTGTGAACCTCCAAAGTGTAAGCCAAAATAAGCCTTTTCCTTTCCAAGAAGCTCATCTCAGGTACTTTAGTTAAAGTAACAAAAATCTGACTAGTGCCATGCTGGAATAACCTTGTAGCCTCTTTGAAGTGCTATAAATTGGCAGTAATATCAAATTTTATAAATTCATTTCTATAACCCAAGAATTTCATTTCTAGGAATCTATGCTACTGAAATATTTTTGCACATGCATAAAAATGCATGGAGATATATAATAGAGGATTATTCGTAAATGTGAATAATTGGCTCTAAATTTTTTAAGGTTGGGGTCAGCATTGTGATTTAGCTTCTGCTGTCTTTGCCAGCATCCTACATCAGAGTGCCAGTTGGAATTTCAGTTACTCTGCTTCCAACCCAGCTTCCTGCTAATGCGCCTGGAAAGGCAGAAGAGGGCCAAAGTACTCAGGGCTTCTGTCACACATGTGGGAGAGTCAGATAGAGTTCCTGGCTTCTGGTGTCAGCTTGGCCCAGACCTAGCTGTTGTGGCCATTTGGAGAGTGGACCAATGGATGGAAGATTCTTTCTGTCTCTCCCTCTTTCTGTGTCACTCTGCCTTTCAAATAGATAGGTAAATAAATAGATAAGTATTTAAAAAGTCAAATGAATAAGGTCTAGTTCAATAACCTTATTATGAAACACTATGTAGCTGTTAAAAAGCATGTGATAGGTCAGATGACATGAAAAGGACCAAAAAGCACGTGGGCAGATAGCATAGCTAAGTAGTTAGGTGTGAATATACTGCAGCCAAGCTGACTGGGCTCGACTCCCAGATGTGCTAGCTACCTGTGAATTTGGACAAGTTCCTTAACCTTATATGGTCTTAATATAATCTTAATCTTACAAATAAGGAAACTAACACAAAGGCTGTTCTGAGAATTAAGCAATGACTAGTGGTACAGAAAATAGTGCCTTTTGTATAGTGTATGCTAGACAAATGACTGTCAAATTATAAGATCTATTGACAGCTGAAAACTATGTAAAAAATGTGTAATTTGGGCCAAAAATAGCACATACAATTAAGGTATTACATAATGCTTGATGATAATAAATGACAATATGACCTGTTTATGTACTTACTATACTATATGATTTGTCATTTTTCATATTCCCTTTTATTTATAAAAATAGTTTACTGTGAAACAGTTATACCATGTTATGCCAGAAGAAGCCTCATGTGTCTTGTGCTGTTATTTTTTTTTAAGATTTATTTATGGGGGCCGGCGCTGCGGCTTACTAGGCTAATCCTCCGCCTTGCGGCGCCGGCACACCGGGTTCTAGTCCCGGTCAGGGTGCCGGATTCTGTCCCGGTTGCCCCTCTTCCAGGCCAGCTCTCTGCTGTGGCCAGGGAGTGCAGTGGAGGATGGCCCAAGTGCTTGGGCCCTGCACCCCATGGGAGACCAGGAGAAGCACCTGGCTCCTGCCATCGGATCAGCGCGGTGCGCCGGCCGCAGTGCGCCAGCCTTGGCAGTCATTGGAGGGTGAACCAACGGCAAAGGAAGACCTTTCTCTCTGTCTCTCTCTCTCTCTCTCACTGTCCACTCTGCCTGTCAAAAAAAAAAAAAAAAAAAAAAAGATTTATTTATAGGGGGCCAGTGCTGTGGCACAGTAGGCGAAGCCTCCACCTGTAGCATAGGCATCCCATATGGGCACCAGTTCATGTCTCAGATGCTCCTCTTCTGATTCAGCTCTCTGCTATGGCCTGGGAAAACAGTGGAAGATACCAAAGTGCTTGGGCCCCTGTACTCATGTGGAAGACCTAGAGTAGGTTCCTGGCTCCTGGCTTTGGATTGGACCAGCTCCAACCATTGCACATTTGGGGAGTGAACCAGTGGATGGAAGACCTTTCTCCCTGTTTCTCCCTGTCTCTGACTGTAAGTCTGCCTCTCAAAAAATAAACAAAATCTTTAAAAACAGATGTATTTATTTATTTGAAAGACAGAGTTACAGAGAGGCAGAGAGAGAGAGAGAGAGAGAGAGAGAGAGAGATTTTCTATTTCTACCTACTGGTTTACTCTTCAAATGGCTGCAACTGCCAGAGCTGGGTTGATATGAATCCAGGAGCCAGAAGCTTCTTCCGGGTCCCCCACATGGGTGCCAGACCCAAGGACTTGGGTCATCTTCCACTGCTTTCCCAGGCCATAGCAGAGAGCTGGATCAGAAGTAGAGCAGCTGGGACTCAAACCAGCACCCATGTGGGATTCCTGCACTGCAGGTGGTGGCTTTACCCACTACGCCACAGCACTGGCCCGACTTACTGTGTTTTTTTTTATTTCAATAAGAGGCCATGGCCTAGCAATGGACCTATAGGATCTGGGTATAAATAAGCCCCCTCTACAATGTTCATACAATGATGAAATAGCATATGGAGGCATTTCTCAGAATGTATTCCCATCATTATGTGATATATGACTGTACATGAAAAATCTTTGTGAGGACTTGAATATCAAGAAATTCTTAAGAGCATCGTCCTTTTAGAGGAATCAGAGCCACAGAAGGGAAACTAGCCTTACTTTCATACGAATATCATCTGTAGGAAAATAAATAGACAAAGAAGGATGAAACTTGAGAAGTGAAAACGGGAACTGTAATGTGGAGGGCTGGGCCCTCTGCCCACTACAGACAGCCCCGCCCTGAAGCCAGGGCCCTCCCCGAGCTCCCGTACCTTGGAGGATCTTGTTCTCCCTCCTGAGTGTCTCCTGGCCCATGGTGCTGTCCTCATAGGCATGTCTGAGCTCGAGCAGCTCGGTGCTGAGAGCACAGGCCTCCTTCTGAGAGGCACCCAGCAAGGCCTGGCACTCCTCCTGCTGCTGCTTCCAGTCGGCGAGGGCCTTGTCTGAGCGCCACAGCTTCTGGTCCCTCAGGGCTGCTGCAGAGCGGGCCCTCCCCAGGTCAGACAGGGCTTCCCCGAGCTCGAGCTGCAGTCGGTGCCTGGCCCTCTCCAGGGAGGCATTTCTGGCACTGGCCACCCCCATGGCTTCAGCAGCTTCCTGCAACCGAACGGCCAGCTTCTTCCTGAGTGGGAAGAGGAAACCCCAAGGGTGAGTGAAGCCACACTTCAGAGCTCATCATACCTGCCCTGGATTAAAGGCAGTGCTTGGGTACAAAGTAGGGCGGCCTCTGAGCTCTGCCCAACAGTGGGAAGTACAAGTGGTTCCCGTGCTAGAGAAGCCACACGCCTGCTAACCACCATCCTCTGCCTTCTGGATCCACCTGCTCTTTATTTCCCACCCTTTTCCAACCTGGACTTGGAACTCAGGATCTCTGAATTTCTTTAAATATTTGTTTATCCTAAAACTTTACTGAAACAATATGGACTTTATTGATGACTTTATCAGAAATGGAGTAAATAAGAAGACAATACTGAATACTCCAAGAAGAGCAAGCCACTTAAATTTCCTTGGGCACAATTAGTCTGTAAAGAGCTCCTCGGCCTTGATGCTTCTAAGGAACACTTTCTTGCTCTCTCCTGCTCATTCTCTCTTGCCTCTTATCATGTGGCTCCTAAACATGCCCTAAATCTCTCTTCTCTCTGAATTTCTTCTCCATTTTGGCTCCTCTTCCCAGATTTATGCACCCAAATCCATCCCATCATTATGTTCACTTAGTAGGCCCTGCTGCTCCTGGAGTGGTGTGATATAGCCCTCTCTGTATTCATCAAGCATCCTGAGACTGTTTTGTTAAAGTGTTGCCTCCACCTTCCCCGTAATATGGCACTCATAGACATTCTAATGGGTGAGTTAAGTTCTGATGCTTATACGCTTGCAGTTTCAGGCACTTCTATTCTTATTTATTATACTTCTTAGTTGAAAGCTGTTGTATATATCAAAGCTACTTCTGTTCCTAACCAGAAAAAATGTCTTCAAGAACTAACATGTACCAGCAACTAGCCCTACAGAGCAATGTGAAAATAAATATTCTTTTTGGTAGAATCCTGCAAAAACCAATTTGTTCTCAGAATCCAGGAAGAATCTGGACTTTAACAATTATTCTTCACTCAGTGGCATTCTAAGCAGTCACTTCACTTTTTTGCTTCATTTTTCCAAGGAGAAGATTCTGGGCCTTACCCCACCTCAGACAGTAGGAGCCTTGTAACATAATTACATGTGTTTTAACTAATTTAGGAAAGCTTAGTTTAATGTGTTTTAACTAATTTAGGAAAGGTTGGTACTAGAAAATAGGAGTTATGCTTTTGCTGGTTTGACCAGGACTGAGGTGTTTGATCAGGGCTTGGGAATTTCAGTGCTAACATTAGGGAAGTACAGACTAAAGTGAGCAATCGGTCACATCATCTTACTGGCAATTTTCTTCTCCATTTAATACCAACTATTATTTTTCTTCATAACAATATAAGCATGTACTTAGTTTCCTAGAATATGTAAGGAGAGGTGGGAGATCAAGAAATTAAATCCTGGGGTGGGTGTTTGACACAGCAGTTAAAGTCACCACTTGGGACACCTAAATCCCGTACTGTAGTACCTGATTCCAGTCTTTGCTCTTCCAGTGCCAAACCAATTTCCTGCTTAAGTGCATAGTGAGAGGCAGCAGATTTTTGTCATCCACATGGGAGACCCAGACTGAGTTCTGGCTCCTGGACTCAGCCTCGCCCAATGTGGCTGTTGTTCACATTTGGGGAGTGAATCAGCAGACAAAAGATCTCTCTAAATCTCTATCTAGATTTCAAATAAAGTGAACATAAATAAGCAAAAATTTTTAAAAGAAATTAAATTATCCTTGAAGGACTTAGGTATCAGAAGCAGTAAACTAGGACTCAGGTGAACTTGATTTTGCTAACCTACCTAATCACAAGAACTCTAGCCTAGAAAATGAAACCGGTAAATCTTCAAATTTCCAATTAGAAGTAAGCAAGAGACCAACTTTTTTTGGTAGCTGCTTACTTCACTGAAGTGATTTAAAGGAAATGCGTGGTAGAAAGCTTTATTTGAGGTAAACTGATTTAAAATCAGTTTTTTATTTAAAATAAAAAAAAACATTTTTCAGATATTGCCATATTTGCCCATTATTTTTCTTTAGTTGTTACATATTACAAAACTGGTTCTAACAAATCCGTGTAGCCTATATGCTTTCTCTTTTTTCTATCCTCCAAAAAGAAACCATCGAAGATAATGACAGGAAGTAATTGCATCTGAATTCTGCAATTGTTAGAAGAAAAACAAAGTCTTACTTTAGAAGCATATGCCATATTTTGATATGAAGAGACATTTCAATTCAAAGTCCCACTTTTTTGTGGTCCACAGTTTTTATAAAATACCTACAGTAGGTATTTTTAGTATCTGTCATTCCAAAACCCTTTTTAAGTTATTGTGGATATTGAGATGGATCACTTGGTACCTATTCTGGTACAAAACACAGCAGCTGTTCAGCAAGTACACAGCAATGCCTCTCCAAGATTTAGGTGAAGAACTAAAAATCATTATTTCTGGTTGAAGTTAATGAGAAATGTATTGATCTGCCCTGGATTTTTGTCAAGCTACCAAGCCAGGGACACATTCTTTAGAGTCAACCTTTAATAATAGGAGAGGGTTAGTTTGATGCTCTCTTTCAAAGATACACAGTTCTTCAATGTCTAAGCAAGGCATTTGAGCACTAAACTCTGAAAGCAAGTGTTGATTTTTCTGGGTCCCAAACATCTAGTTCCTGAGAAGAGTTTTTAAACCTTTATGCAGCATTGTCTATAAAACTGATGGTTTAACCTTAAGAGTATCTGGGAAGGATTTGTTTTCAAAGTAAAAGGCATGAAGACAGATGTTAACACATTTCCAACAATCCTTGTCCAGTTTCAGAGTACTTTGTGGTCTATAGGCCAGAGACACAATAACCAACAGCTAAGATATGTAAGCACATGGAATCCAGTACTTGGGTATTCTCAATGTACAGCTTTTAAGTGGCAGCCCAATCTTTCAATCACAGCTCAAAGTCACATGTTTTACAAGGAATTCCCTTGTGCCCCCTAAAAGAGTCTTCTTAGTCTTCTTTCTTTCCCCACAACCTCTTTATAGTCTATCAATCTCTATTATGATTTTTTAAGGTCATTTAGAGTATGTGCTTCTTACCAGCAATGACTGTCACCCTGGTCTTGGATGTATTCATGCACTCAACAAAGATTTGCTAGGTGCATATCACAAGGCCTTGGAGACACAGTCATTATGCTTGTACTCCTACCTGTGATTAACTGGAGGTTTAGGGTAGCCATGCCCTACTCACTTGGCATCCTCCAATTCCTCAGTTCTCTGAATGGCATCATGTTCATATTTCATTCTCCACTGAACCATTTCAGCATTGCCTTTGGATAGCGCCCGGTGCAGCTCAGCCTTGATCTCTTGTTCTTCCTCATACTGCTCTCGTAGAAGGTCACAGTCACGTTTTGCTGACTGTAGGGCATTAGCCAGAGAACTCTGTGACTGTAGGGAGCACAAATTTTTAAAAGTTACTACCAACGTGAACAAAGAATTGAAGGTGAAATAATTTTTTTTTAGATAGGTGAGTAATCTGCCACAAATTCAAACCAAACATGAACCTAGTACAGCAATACCAGGGAGAGAATTTGGGACATGAAAAAATAGATTTAATTGTTGCTGTTTAACTAGGGAACAGTGTTCTGTTAGGGAAATGCAAACTTGACTATGTGGGTTTCAATAATAGATAAGCCTAGAGTTCTAAACATAGTAAATCCAAAGGTGTTTTCCTTGTTACTCAGAGAAAGCAAGGAAAAATATTTATCACTTAGATTTAGATCTTGCATGAACTAGAAAGAATTAGATTTAATCTAGCCACTTACCTAATTGATAAGGAAAATAAAATATTTTTTAAAGATTATTTTTATTTATTCTGAAAGAGTTATAGAGGCTGGTGGGAGAGATGAGACAGAGAGAGAGAGAGAGAGAGAGAGAGAGAGAGAGAGAGAGGTCTTCCATCATCTGGTTCATTTCCCATGTGGCCGCAACAGCCAGCATTGGGCCAGGTTGAAGTCAGAAGCTTCATTCAAATCTCCCAGATGGGTAGCAGGGCTCAAATATTAGATCATCCTCTGCTGCTTCTCCCAGGCCGTTAGCAGGGAACTGGATTGGAAGTGGAGCAGCTGAGACACTATATGGCACTCACATGGGATGCCGTTGTCATTGGTAGCAGCTTTACCTGCTTTGCCACTATGTCAGCTCCCAGGAAAATAAGTTCTTACTTCACGTGTATACCTCTGAAAATATGTTTTTATCACTATAAAACAGTGTTGTCCACTTTACTTTCTAAATCTTTTACTTCATATGTAACCCTGTGAAAATCTCAATTTTATACTGTAAAAGAGTGCTGTCCAATAGAACTTTCTATAGTGACTAAAATTCTTGATATGTACACTATTATGGCAATGACTAATCACATATGGCCAGTGAACACTAAGAATGTGCCTAGTGTAATGTGTGATCAAATGGAGTTTTTAATTTTAATTGGTATACACTTAAATTTGGATAGTCACCTGTAGTATACTTATAGCTCTTGTATTTATTAGACAGTGGAGCTGAGTTTAATGAACATTTTAGTCACTTACATAGTGGTCTGGTTAACCTAGCAGCATCATTCCCAGAAGATAACCTCCTGTAGTGGAAAGAATCAGCACCTTGGCTTGTCCTCATGAATCATTTATGCAAATTAGGAAGAAGCATCACCCTAAGTAGATGTAACTCCAAGGACACTGATTTAATTTATTGCAGTATCAGTCTGACAGCACTGCACAATAAGTGAGGAGCATCAATACAAGAAGACTGAGAATCATATAACCTTGGGTTCAAATTGGGATCTTTCCTCTTATTTAATACTTACTGAGCACCTGTTTACAGAAGTAAATGAAGCAACATCCCTGCCCTAAGAAACTAAAAAGAATTGAGGGGAGAGGTGAGGCCAGCATTGTGGGGCAGCAGGTTAAGATGCCAGCTGCAATGCCAGCATGGCGTATTGGAGCCAGCTCCCTGCTAACGCACTTGGGAAAGCACTGGAAGGCAGCCCAAGTTCTTGGGCACCTGTGATCCATGTGGGAGGCCAGATAGAGTTCCTGGCTCCCGGCTTCAGCTTGGCCCGGCCTGGATATTGCAGTCATCCGGGGAATGGATCAGCAGATGGAAACTTTCTGTCCCTGCCTCTGTCACTCTGCCTTTCAAATAAATAAAAATAAAATTTTTTTGAAAAAGAAGGGTATACACAAAATAATCTTTTAAATAAAGTAATACATAAAGATTCCAATGCCAGTAAAAGAAAAATAAAACATGTTGGTATGATATAGGATGTGTGGCTCCCATCCATCAATCCTGCAAAGAACGGAGGGAAGGGGTCATAAGTAATGGGAACAGCAGTTACCAAAGTCCTACGGCAGGAATGATGGAAGCTTGTTTAAGAGTCATGACGGAAGTCAGGGTGAGTGGAGGGGAACTAGCAAAGACAGCAGATGTGTGAGATAAGGTCAGAGAAGGAGGCTGAAGCTGGATGAAGAAAACCTTATAGAGCAATTAGAAGCCATTGAGAAGACAGCCAGAGATATTCTATGATATATAAGCTAAGTCATTTAATAATTTGGGTAAACTCTTTCACAATGCATCTCTAGCTGTATGATCTTGGACAAATTATTTGTCTTCTCAGAACCCTGTATTCTTCATGAATAAATACATAATTCTGCCAAGCACATATCATTGAGGTAAGACTTAGATACCATGAGACAAGTATGTAGTAAAATGCCTGATGAACAGTGGAAGTAACTTTAAATTTTTTTAGAAAATAATAAAAAACAAAAGAAGGAAAATGATACAAGATTTAAAAACAAAGACCCCACTACCCCTTTGCAATGAGATAGGTCATCCATAAGTGAGGTAACTTTGGGGTCGTAGAAATACGATGCCTTGTATATGAACTAAGAATTCATCTTAAACACAATGGCTCAAATACTTCATCATGTTAGCTACTTTACTTTTACCTTAAAGGACCACTTTCACTGCAGTCACCTATCAACAACATATTCTCATAGAAATGGCTGATTTCTATTCCTTATTGACACCGTCAAAATAATATCGAGCTAACTCAGCCCCATTTATTTCATTCTGGTATTTGCCTTAATTTTATTTCTTAGTGAACAGTTCAGAATCACACTCCACAGAGAGCTTTGCTGATCTTCTGTGTAGGTAATAATTCAGAAAAGAAACATCCTTTCCTTGCTCTAAATCTGACAAACTGCAGAAGCAATTTTTAATCTCTAAGAAATATCCTTATCATCAAAGTTATTCCTGACTTACAACATCCAAAAGGGGTTTTCCTCCATTAATTCTAAGGCATTTTCCTTTCTTCTTTTACAGGAGAAGATACTCAGGCTGACCCACCAAACACTATTTTTTAAAACAATTACTGATTTTCAAAAATAGATGAAATCATAGAAGCATTACTTTTGTCTCCTCTTCTAATTGCCCTCTCAGTTCTTCAATTTGCCGAGTGAAGCTGCTCTTTTCCATGGAAAGCTGCTTTATCAAAGCTTCTTTGTCTTCCAGTTTCTTCAGCAGTTCACCTACAGAAAAATGTCACAAAATACGTTAATCATGGTCTTCTTCAACAATTGCCTGTACCACTTGACTTATTCACATTGAAAGCAACAAGAACGGCCAGCAAAGATGACTCCTATGAACATATTTTTGATATTTTGGAAGATTCTGAAAGTTTTGTTATCAACAAAATAATGGTAATGATCCTTTGCAGGACACACAAGAGGGAGCTAAAAAGAAAACTGATTTTTAGCAGTAAGTATGCATCAATGACAGACACTTTTAGCTACATTTTATTGAGAACCTTCGTCTAGGCACTTTATTATCTATCTTAATTCTCATAACTTCTTCGTAATAGGGGTATTGTATGAAAGTTCAAAAATTCATTGAAAATATAGGTTATAAAATGGCAATGCCTAGAGATTTAAAATGTTTTGCACTGAAATAAACATATCTGTTAATTCCCTTTTTCCACATGTTTTGAAGTCGCCTTCATCCATTTTGCAAAGGATGAAACAGGACAACTTACTTAAATGTGACTAAAACAGGAACACACATAGTAGTTGGTAGAGGTGGTTCAGATGCAATTTTACCCTGAAGAACACATTCTTTTATGCTGTGTTCTTAATTTATTATCTGTGGCTCTACCAATATCTGGCTATATGGTTTTGATATAATTATAATTTTTTGCCTCATTTGTAAAATGAAGATAACAATCCAATAAAAGATTGTTAATGAAAATTACATTAGTGTGAATGTACTTTATAGAATGAATTAAATATTAAAAAATAGTCATTAAATGGTAGGAAATGTAGCCACAAGAAGAGTAATTCTATTAAGCTCCAGTCTACCCTTTCTGCTTAATTTATCTCGCTAATTATACAACAGAAATGCCATAGTTGTGAGGAATTATACTAAAAGCTGAGTCAATTCTGAGGAAAGCTAGTCATTCTATAGTGCAATTAGTACAACACTGAAAGCTCCAGTATTTATGACTTCACCTTGTTTGCTGCAACAAATTTCAAGAGTAGGACTTCCCAAACTTTGTGTTCTCAAGAATATTTTTCTGCTTAAAATTTATTGAATACCCCAAAGAAAATTTGTATAGGTTTTTAATTAATATATAGTGCATTAGACATTCAAACAGAAACATAAAATGTATATTAATTCTAAGGTAATAATAAAAACAATGTGTTAACATGTTAATATAACTATTTTTTAGGGAAAAGAAATTATTTTGCAAAACTGAAAAAAATACTGAAGATTATATCATTCTATATCCAAAAGATTTCTTTAAAATATAGCTAAAACCTTATATCTTCTTCTGAATTCAGTTATCCTGTTGAGTATATACGGAATATATACTGTTCAGTATTTACTGTTGAGAAAATTAGATGTGAGTGCCATGGAAAGGGCTGCAACACCCTCCTCCAGGGTAGGAACTAAAGACCCCTGCTCTCAGCCCAAGCCCACCCACTTTGTGGTATAGCTTACCTTTAACCTATCCTGATAAAATGGAACTCAGCCAAACCAGAAAAATCCAGTTTATGGCACATGTACACGGAGATGTTGCTTGACATTAGGGTGACCCTGCTTCATTACATGATCATTATAATATAATTAGCTTTGCAATTTTGCCCTCCTCTTGCTGTGGGCATTCCCAATGCACACTGGGAAGCCACATGTATAAAAATCCAAAAGTATAAAACTCCCAGAAGTCAATCAAAATTGCAAGTCAAGAGTGTGATAGCCATCTCACGGGGCATCACTCTAGGGACGAAAACCTGAAACCCTAAGGGAAACAGAGCCATTGTCACTTTGGCCCATTCCTCTATTGGAATGTACTCTAATTACCTTTGCTGAGTTGTGCTTCTTCACTGCTTTGGCAAGAAGAATCAAGCAAACTGGTCAAAACTGATAACAATAATGCATTGTTTTGATTGAAATATATGGAGAAAATCCAGTCACTCACAAATATATAGTTAGAAATGTAAAGTTTATATTCATAATCTTTGCAGATAATGGTGACCATGAATTAGTACTACATCAAAACTCTGCAAAGGCAAGGCTCTTATGTGTTACAAGGTGCAGTATGTAATCAAACCAATCAATGAGCTTTTGTATTCTGTTAAATTGAAAATCATTGGTTTATCTTAAATTCAAATATATCTTTTACCATGATATAATTTTATATCACACAGGGGTGATTTGAAAAATAATAATTCACTGAATTCTAAAGATTTTCCAAATGGTGATGATTTTCATTATGTAATTTCAAAGTGGAAAAAATTAACTTTTTCTCTCTATTCTCAGTCACTCAAACACATCTGACACAAGATGTGTGTGTGTGTGTGTGTGTGTGTATTTTTTTTCTCCCAGACACCAGCTGGGTATCCAACAGTTAAACGAAATTTTAACACTATCTACTTAGAGCTACATCACATTCCGGTTGTTGAGGACTCAATCCCACAAGACTGACCCCTTTCAAATGCTAATTCCATGTCTATGGTTTTAGCTACACTTCTGACCAGCCTTCAATAAATCAGTGTTCCTACAACTTGCTTTCTAGTTCAATAAATTTGTTAGAGAAACTCAGAGAACTCAGGGAAACACATTATTTAAATTTACCAGGTTATAATAAAAGACACAGATGAATAGTCAGATGGAAAAGATGCATAGGATAGGGATGGGAATCTTTTGACCCTCTTTCTCAGAAGTCAGGGGTGGGGCTGAAAAATCCAACCCTTTAATTATAATGTATACATCTGTTTTGTTACTATAAGCAAATGCCTGAGACAGACAACTTATGTATAGGTTTATTAGCACACAGTTTTGGAAATGGAAAGTCTGAGTAGCATGGTGCAGGCTGTGGTGAGGGCTTCATGATGGATAGCAGGAGTGTGTGCAAGAGCAAGACATCATATCCTCAAATAGGAAGTCAGAGAGTGATTTAGGAGTAAGGATCTCTCATACAAATCCAGTCTTAAGGCAGGAATTGTGGTGCAGCAGGTTAAGCTGCTGGTTGGGATGCCTGCATCTTATATTGGGGTGCCAGTTCAGGTCCTGGGTATCGTGCTTCTGATCCAGCTTCCTGCTAATGCATCCTGGAAGGCAGCAGATGATGGATCAAGTTACTGGGTCCCTGCTACCCATGTGGGAGATTTGGATAGCATTTCAGGGACCTGAGTGGAGCTTCAGGCCTCTGATTTCAGCTTGGATCAGCCCTGGCTGTTGTAGACATTTCAGGCATGAATCAGCAGGTGGAAAATGTCTCTCTCTCTCTCTCTCTCTCTCTCTCTCTCTCTCTCTCTCACTAACTCTGCCTTTCAGGTAAATGAAAATAAATAGAAATGTACAGAAAACAAAAAAACAAAAAAACAAAAAAAACCTCAAAACTAGCTGTTATTTTTATATAACAACATTGTTTATGTGAATTTTTAAAAAAGATTTTATTTATTTATATGAGAGGCAGAATTATAGACAGTGAGGGGGAGAGACAGAGAGAAAGGTCTTCCTTCTGCTGGTTCACTCCCCAAATGGTCGCAACGGCTGGAGCTGTGCTGATCTGAAGCCAGGAGCCAGGAGTTTCTTCCTGGTCTCCCATCTGGGTGCAGGGGCCCAAGGACTTAGGCCATCCTCTACTGCTTTCCCAGACCACAGCAGAGAGTTGGATTGGAAGAGGAGCATCCAGGACTAGAACCTGCACGTATATGGGATGCCAGCACCACAGGGAGGCAGAGATTAACCTACTGTGCCACAGCACTGGCCCCTATGTGAATTTTTATAATACAAAAAATATACAAATGCAATGTATGAATACAGCTTTTTTTTTTTCAAGAGGGCTTATTTTTAAGAGGTTCCCATTTCTAGTCAAATAAAGAGACCATATAGATAGAAGCAGGTTGGTTGGTAGCTTCACAGTTTTGCCTAGAAATTATTTTTAAATGCATCCCCCCACTGCCAGTATTTACCATAAAGCATAAAAAGGGAGTAAAAGGAAAGTTTCCTTGTTGGTTCCTATAATATGAAAGATACTACTATCTATTTTAGCAGAGCTAATATATGGAAAATATATGAAATAAATAAATTAATTTTACAGAAATGAAACAGTAATGAGATTATGGCTAAAGAGAGAACTAAATGAATCTTGATGTGAATGGGAGGGGGGAGGGAGAGGAAAAGGGGAGGGTTGCGGGTGGGAGGGAAGTTATGGTGTGGGAAAGCCATTGTAATCCATAAGCTGTACTTTGGAAATTTATATTCATTAAATAAAAGTTAAAAAAAGAGAGAGAACTAAATGAGAATAATATATATTTAAAGAATCCAAAACAAAACAAAAAAGGGTTATTAAAAAGCTATAGGTGCATTGTAAGCATATAGGGTTTTTTTTTTTTCTATGAGTATCTTAAACAATGGAAATGTCAAAAATAGGGTTAACTGTGTTAGAGTAAATTACATTATTGTATATGCTGCACTGAATGGAATCTTTGTATTATAGTTATCATAGAGAAACATAATTTGTAACATATTATAGTAATTTATTATTAATGAAAATATTTTTTGGAATATATGGAATATCTGTAAACAAACCACCAGAACATGATTATAAAACAGTAAAAATGTTTTTTGTTTAATTGAAGATATCTTTATTTTAAAAAAAAGTGGGGGGGTTAAGAAAATGAGAAAAGATATTTACAGCTATTACTTTCTAAGTACACAACACCCTAGGCAATTGAAGGCATCTTAATCTCCATCAGGAACAAAATTTTTGTCATACGTGTTATGCGTGCAAGTGTGATGCAAACTGGTCACATGCATCCAAGAAACACTGATGCCCAAACCACTATATTAGCAACTAATGTGTAATTAGTGGTCAGTACAGAGTTTAAAACATCTTCCCTTTCTCGTCCCATTCTAGGATTCTTAAGCAGCTCTCCTGTACTAAGCCATGTTTTTGAGTATCCCAGTTTGCTTTCTCATCCTCAGACTGATGATGTTTTTCCTCTAATTCTTTGTGCTATGCTTCCAAAGTATTTTTCATTTGCCCATGGCACCATTGGAACTCAGCTTCAGAGTTCTTCAGTTTTTGAAATTTTTCTTTCACCTTCATTTCAGACGCCTGCTCCATCTTCTTTACCTTAGATAAATGTCCCCTTCTTTCTTGTCGATTCATGCCAGAGGCATTCTTTTCATTATTGCATGGAAAATTTTCCAGGATAAACTATATACCAGGCTATAAAACAAGTCTAAATAAATTAAAATCATTGAAATCATATAAAGTAACTTTTCTGACTACAGTGGAATGAAGCAAGAAATTAATAACAAACTCTAGAAATTATATGAACAAAAGTAGACTGAACAACCACTTCTGAATGAGCAGTGGGTCATAGAAGAAATCAAAACAGAAATCAAAAGAATTCTTCAAACTGGTGAAAATGAAAACACATCAAAATTTATGAGATATAGCACAAGCAGTTTTTAGAAAATTTTATAGCAGGGGCCAGCACTATGGTATAGCAGATAAAGCTGCCACCTGCAGTGCATCCATACGGGCTCTGGTTTGAGACCCAGCTGCTCCACTTGCAATCTAGCTCTTGGCTATGGCCTGGGAAAGCATTGGAAGATAGCCCAAATGCTTGGGAACTTCACCCACATGGGAGATCTGGAAGAAACTCTTGTTCCTGGCTTTGGATCAGCCTAGCTCCAGACATTGTGGCCATCTGGGGAGTAAACCAGCAGATGGAAAACTTTTCTCTCTGTCTCTCCCTCTCCCTGTCTGTAACTCTAGCTCTCAAATAAATAAACAAATAAATGTTAAAAAAGGAAATTTTATAGCAATAAGTGCCTACATTTAAAATGGAAAAGCATCAAATAACTAATGCAACAATGAATCTAAATGACTTAGAAAAACAAGAACAAGCCAACTCCAAAATTGGTAGAAGGAAAAAAATAGTAAAATTTAGAGAATAAACAAAATAGAAATTAAAAACTGTATAAGACAAATGAGACAAATACCTATTTTTGAAAAAATAAATAAGGTAATAAAGTATTGGCCCAACTAATCAAGAGAAAAAGGGAGGAGGTTCAAATCAATAAAATTAGGGACAAAAAAGGGGATATTATAAATGATACCACAGAAATAGAATCATTAGGGACTATTATGGACTACTATATGCAAACAAATTGGAAGATCTGGAAGAAAAGGATAGGTTTACTGATGCATGTAAGTCACCAAAATTGAGGCAAAAAGACATAGAAAACCTGAATGGACAAATAACAAGGTTGAGATTGAATCTGTAATAAAGAATCTTCCAATCTTTACTACTGAAGTATATAAAACTTTTAAAGAAGAACTAGTACCATTTCTTCTCAAACAATTCAGAAGGATCCAAAAGGAGGAAACCCTTTCCAAACTCATTCTGTGAATCCAGCATAACCTTAGTTCCAAAAATAGGCAAAGATATAA
This sequence comes from Oryctolagus cuniculus, assembly GCF_051225735.1. Classification (NCBI taxonomy): domain Eukaryota; kingdom Metazoa; phylum Chordata; class Mammalia; order Lagomorpha; family Leporidae; genus Oryctolagus; species Oryctolagus cuniculus. Next base: position 63,980,202 of record NC_142870.1, read on the forward strand.
AATATAGAAAACAATAGACCGGCGCCGCACTCAATAGGTTAATCCTCCACCTAGCGACGCCGGCACACCGGGTTCTAGTCCCGGTTGCCCCTCTTCCAGGCCAGCTCTCTGTGTGGCCCTGGAAGGCAGTGGAGGATGGCCCAAGTGCTTGGGCCCTGCACCCACATGGGAGACCAGGAGAAGCACCTGGCTCCTGCCTTCGGATCAGTGTGGTGCGCTGGCCGCAGCACGCCAGCCGTGGCGGTCATTGGTGGGTGAACCAACGGCAAAAGGAAGACCTTTCTCTCTGTCTCTCTCTCTTTCTCACTATCCACTCTGCCTGTCAAAAAAAAAAAAAATAGACAAATATATTTGAGGAACATACATACAAAAATCCTCAACAAAATACTAGCAAAGAGAATCCAACAACACATCAAAAATTCCCACCCTAACCAAACAGGATTTATCCCAGAGATGCTCCTACATATACAAACAGGATACATCACATCAAAAAAATGAAAGATAAAAACCATATTATCAGCTCAATAGATGCAGAGAAAGTATTTTATAAAATACAACATCCTTTCATGATAAAAATCTTAGAGAAAAATGGGTATAGAAGGAACATACCGTAACACAGTAAAGGCAATGCATGGCAAGCCCAGAGTCGACATCATATTGAATAGGGAAAAACTGAAAACATTTACAGTAAGATCTGGAACCAGATAAAGTTATATACTCACACTACTATTATTCAATATAGTTATACAAGTTTTAGCCAGAGCCATTAGGCAGGAAAATGAATGTAAAGGAACACAAATTGGAAAGGAAGAAGTAAAAATTAACCCTGTGTAGAGATAACATAATTCTTTTATATAGGAGAACCTAAATACTCCACTAGTTGGCTATCAGAACTGATAAGAGAATATGACAGAGTTTCAGGATATAAAGTTAACAAACAAAAATCAGTTGCATTCTTATATACCAACGATGATCTGGCAGAGAAAGAAATTATGAGACCAATCTCATTCTCAACAGCTACAAAAATTTAAATACCTTTGGATAAATTTATCCAAGGATGTAAATGATCTCTACAATGAAAATGATAACACATTAATGAGAGAAATAGAAAACACAAAAAAGGAGAATATTTCCTGTTCATGGATTAGAAGAATTAATATTATCAAAATGTCCATTATACCCAAAGCAATCTACACACTGTAATCTCTATCGATCTACACACATACTTCACAGAAATAGAAAAAAAAAAGCCTAAAATTTGTATGGGAACACAAAACACCCTGAGTAGCCAAAGCAATCCTAAACAGCAAAAACAAATCTGGAGGCATTACATGTTAGATTTGAATACATACTAAAGGATATTATAATTAAAACAGCCTGGTACTGACATAAAAATAGACTTGTAGACCAATGGAATAGAATACAATCCCCAGAAAGTAACCTGTGCATCTACAACCAAGTAATCTGAAAAACAAAATAAAAACCACTCCCTAGAGAAAGGGCAGTCTTTCAACAAATAGTGTTGGGAAAATTGGATTTCCACATGCAGATGTCTGAAACAAGACCCACACCTTACCTTCTACAAAAATCAACTGACAATGGATAAGAGATATAAATTTGAGATCTGGAACTATCAAACTACTAGAAGAAAATATAGTGAAAACATTGTAATATATAGGCCTAAGTAAAGACTCCTAGGTAAGACACCCCCAAAGCAAGGTAATATAGTAAAATTAGATTAAATCAAGCTAAGACACTTCATATAGAAAAGGAAACATTTAACAAAGTGAAGAGACAACAGACAGAATGGGAGAAAATATTTGCAAACCATGCAGTTTATAAAGGCTTTATATCCAGGCTATATAAGGATGTGAAAAAACTCAACAGCTACAAAGCAAAGAATCCAGTTAGGAAATGAGCAAAGGATATGAACAAATGTCTTTGTAAGGACAAGAAACACATGAAAAAATGCTCAGGATCATTAGTCATAACAGAAATGCAAGCAAAAACCACAAAAGTATCACCTCACTCCAGTTACAATGACTATTATCCAAAACTCAAAGTAACAAATGCTGGTGAGGTTGTGAAGAACAGGGTGCCCTAACACCCTGGGTATATGTGTGAAATCAAATTGATAGATCTGTTGTAGAAAACAGTATGGAGAGTCCTCAGAGAATTACTAATGTATATGCCATGTGACTCAGCTATCCCATTCTGGGGAATATGTCCAATGAAGGTGAAGTTAGCATATGAAAGAGATACGTGCACCCCATGTTCATAGCATCTTAATTAATAATAATAATAATAATAAAAGTATAGAATCAACCTAAATACCCAACTGCTGACTGGAAGAAAATATGGTATATATACATGATGGAATATTACCCAGCCATAGAAAAGAATGAAATCTTGACATGTGCAATAAGGTAAATGGAACTGGAAATCATTATGTTAGGTGAAACAGCCAGATTCAGAAATGCCACATTTTCTCTTATTTGTGGAAGAATATATAGAGTGTAAAAATGGGGGGATGCCAGATCAGCTAGTATATAATAATAAACATTGCTTCAAGGCCAGTGTTAGGGCACAGTGGGTTAAGCTACCACCTATGATGCTGGCATTCCACATGAGCACCAGTTCAAGCACCAGGTGCTCCAGTTCTGACCCAGCTGTCTGCTAATGTGCCTGAAAAAAACAGTGGAAGATGATCTGCGTGCTTGTGCCCCTGCCACTCACCTGGGAGACTTGATGGAGTTTCCTGCCCCTGGCTTCCTCTTGGCCCAGCCCCTGCCATTGTAGCTACTTGGGGAGTAAACCAGCAGATGAAAACTCTCTCTCTCTCCCTCGCTCTCTCTCTCTAACTCTGCCTTTCAAATAAATAAATAAATCTTTAAAATAATTCACTGAATTATACAATGTACATGATGATATATATCCTTTTTTTTCACATGTTATAGTCATGGTCATGAATCCCTAACCTTATGATTTTTTTAGATTTATTTATTTATTTGAAAGCAGAGTTACAGAGTGAGAGAAGGAGAGAGAGAGTGTGTGTGAGAGAAAGAGAGAGCTATCTTCCATCTGCTGCTTCACTCCCCAAATGGCTGCAATGACTGGGGCTGAGCCAGGCTGAAGCCAGGAGCCCAGAGCTTCTTCTGGGTCTTACCATGTGGAGACTTGTGCCATCCTCCCTGCTTTTCCAGGCATGTTAGCAGGGAGCTGGATGGAAAGTGGAGCAGCTTGAACTCGAACCTACACCCATATGGGATGACAGAACTGCAGGCTGTGGCTTAACCCACTGTGCCACAATGCTAGCCCCACTTTATGATGTTAATATCCCTGTTTACAAGAAAAAATTGTGTATACACATATGTGCATTTTGTCTACATATGAAGTGGATATGACAAAATGCTAAAAATTGTTAAATTTTAAAAATAACCAAAAAGAAAAAAAAAAAAGAATAGTCTTATTCAGTGTCCTTTCTGGAGCCCAAAATATTTCCTCTTTTAGATTCCCAGGGTTGTATTTTGCCAAATTATTTTAATTTAACTTTGAGCCTAGATTTAGAAACGGCAGTGTCCACTGGCAGAAAAATGCTGCCCAGCCTAAATCATCTTCATTCTCTATTTTGAAGGGTGTGCTTATGGGGCATCAAGAATATATTATTTATTTTCATTGACCTATGAAATATATCTCTGGAAATGTATTCGTACAGTTAATTGGAATCACAAACATCTATCCACACACTGATCATAGCAGAGAAACAAGTCAAGCTATGAGGCAAGGTCTAATTGATGGATTGAAAGTAGCCACTACAAATGCCTGACTATACAAGACACAAAAAGTTTGTAAATAATTGAAATATAAATGATTGGAAATAGATGATGGATTGCTATAGATAGAAATATATTGACAGTAAAGAATAAACCATGGGACTTTTTTCCTTTAACTTATTCATCAAATGTTTCTGTAACACCAAAAACTGTTGGCCAGTTTTCTAGATAAATTATGAACCTCAGTTCACAGAACAAAGAACTGTGCCCTGCTTATCTTCTGACAGATGGAAACAAACACATTTATCATGCTAAGTATGCAGTTTGTTTGAAGGTAATAAATAATATGAAATGGGAAGTGTGTTGAGGAAATGAGTTGCCAGTGCTGAAATATCACCTATGTAGACTTTCCCCAAATATCCATATGACTAACCTCATCTCCAAGTCTTTGCAGAATTAATAAGGTGTTCAAGCAGGAGAAAACAACTAGAGAATGACTCTAGGTTGATAGTACTTGGAGTGTATAAAATACAGCAACAAGATCAATGTATCTAAGAAGAGAGAAGAGGCAGCCAGAAGAAAAGATAATAAAGATTATGAAGGCCTATTCATGTAGGCACATGTAGCCATGTATAGGCTATGGCCTTTACTGAGTGTAAAAAAAAAAATCCAGATTCATTATTAGAAATTAGAAACTGTGCCTATTCAATAGTATAGAAATTGAAGGGGCCAGCATTGTGGCATAACAGGTTAAGCTGTCTGAGACACTGGCATCCCACATGGGTGCCTTTTCCAGTTTTGGCTGCCCCACTCCCAATCCAGCTCCTTGCTAAGGCATCTGGGAAATCAGTGGAGGATGGCTCAGTGCTTGAGCCCCTGCACTCACATAGGAGACCCAGAAGACCCTCCTGGCTCCCAGCTTTGTTCTGGCTCACTTCCAGCCTTTGTGGCCATTTGAGGAGTGAACCAGTGGATGAAAGATCTCTCTCTATCTCCCTCTCTCTACATATAACTCTGCTTTTCAAATAAACAAAATAAATCTTTTTTTAAAAAAAATTCTAAAAATAAGTCATGTCTGGTAGACTGTGTAAATAGCCTTTACGATCATTTGATCTTAAAAATCGCTTCATTTAACTGCATGCTATTTTCCCACATTATAGAACAGAACTAAGCAGAGCCTCCCAAGGAGGCATGGAGGCAACCTTTCCCACACAAACCACACATGGGTGGGCAGGGTATGTCTGAGGCTGCATTCCTCCTCTAGGAACTTGAAATGGCCACTCCGTTTCAGCAGGTTCTTCATTATCTTTGTTATGTCTCTGTGTGTCTGCTGGGGTTGAGAGTTACAAGCAAGGCAGCACATTTCCTTACCGCGCTCATTCCGTAGCTTTGTCTTCTGTGCTGTCAGGTCATTTGCCAGTTGAGTCACCTCATCCAGTTTTGCATTTGCCTCATGCAAGTGCTCTTCATACTGACCACAGAGTTTCTCAGCATTAGCCTATGAGTTGAGAAAGAAGGGTTGGTTACGGCTGATAGAGGCCATGCTGAATGAGCTACACAAGGAAGGAAGCGATTGATGGCTCCTGGGAACCATGTGCTGTCTTCTGCAGTAACAACCACGGCCAGCTTTGGTAAACCTCATGTTCTCACTTAAGCAAGAACAATAAATCTAGAATCTGTACCCCTAAGAGATCTAAGCTACCCAGACTGTGGGTGTCAGTAAAGAAGCCCAGTTCCCAGGGTATTACAACTCTTTTTAGAATTCTTAGCTCTTCTGAAAACTGAAACATGTCAAATGCTAATGAAGTACATGATCATTTCCTAATATTATATACTCAATTGTCTTCCTTTTACACTATAATATGAATTTCATGAGGCCAAAGATTCTATCTCTTCACAGATATACTATTCCCCCACCCCATCTAGGAAATACTAGAAATGCTACTGCCTAGCACATGGCAGAAACTCAGAAAAAGGAGAGCCACAGAAGGAGGAGAGAGAGGGCACAGGAGAGGAAAGGAGAAAGAAGCAAATCTAGAGGGCTGACCAAGCAGGCTAGAATATTACAGTAGGATTTGAGCTGCAGTAGCCTAATGATGGACAGATAAACTGTCAAAGCAACTGCACCTTCCTCATCACTATGGCTGCAAGCTCAAGGTAACCCTGTGGCGCTAACACTTCAATCTCAAACTGCAGCTTCTCTGAATTAGCTTTCTATGCTTGCAGAAAGTACATGCCATTGGTCTTTGCACTTCTACCTGACAGGTAACCAAACTAATCACCAGACTGCTGCCACACTGTAGAAACTCATGCTCATGATTTTAGACTCAAGATCCTCAGACAAGACTAAAAGCTGCCAGCTAACCTAGAAGTTAGCTGTAGTTTGTCTTACTATATGTTCAGCAATGGTAAAGTGACATTGGTGGACCCTCTCAATTCTGTAGATTTCACATAGCTGTTTTTGTGAAACTCACCTATATATGACCTGTGAATGCTTTCCATCTCTCCTCCATCACTGATGATAATCAGAAAACTAATACTGATAGCAACCATAGTTAATATGTTATAGTTATTATGTGCCTATTTCATACTCAGCTCTCTTCTAGACTCTTTTACATGTATTAAATCTCAATACAGTGATCCCATAAGACCTTTTTCTGTAACAACAAAAAATGCTATGGAAACATAAGAACAAAGTGACAAAGAAAGTATTCCATTGATGTCATTTTGAGAGCAATGTGAAACCTCATGAAATGGTAAAAGCTAGTGGTGAGCCTAATAGTTTAAATTTAATCTGATGGTCATGATAGAACAATAGCCAAAGACTAGGTAAATTCATAAGGTAAAACTGGATTTCCCTCTGTGGGAAACTTACAAATCTCCAAAAACCTTGGCCAGAATGCTGTGTTGAAAGTTGTTATATTTGGGGGTGGAGTTAGAATCATGCCAGGGGATCCCAATACAATCCCATCAAGGTGGCAAGTACCAATGCCATCTCACTAGTCCAAGTGATCAATTTCAGTTCACAATTGATCACACTGATAGGTCTAAGAGTCAAAGGGATCACACAAACAAGACTAATGTCTGCTAATACTAGCTGATAGAATCAAAAATCCGGGAGAGAATGATCCATCATGGGAAGCAGGATACACAGTAGACTCATAGAATGGCAGATGTCCTAAATAGCACTCTGGCCTCAGAATCAGCCCTTAAGGCATTCGGATCTGGCTGAAGAGCCCATGAGAGTATTTTAGGCATGGAAAGCCAAGACACCCTGGAAAAAAAAAAAGGAAGACCTAAATGGAAGATCTCTGCGAGTAAGATCCCAGTGGAAAGAACGGGGCCATCAAAGAAGGAGGTACCTTTCTCTGAAGGGAGGAGAGAACTTCCACTTTGACTATTTCCCTGTTGGAATAAGATCCAAGTCGGCGAACTCAAAAGGCTTCCATAGCCTTGGCAACTCATGACTAGAGCCTAGGGAGATTACTGACGCCATAAACAAGAGTGTCAAATTGTTAACAATAGGAGTCACTGTATACTTACTTCTCATGTGGGATCTGTCCTTAATGTGTTGTCCAATGTGAAGTAATGCTATAACTAGTACTGAAACAGTATTTCCCACTTTGTGTTTCTGTGTGGGTGCAAACTGATGAAATCTTTACTTAATATATACTGAATTGATCTTCTGTATATAAAGATAATTGAAAATGAATCTTGATGTGAATGGAATGGGAGAAGGAACAGGAGATGGGAGGGGTGTGAGTGGGAGGGAAATTATGGGGGGGGGGGAAGCCATTGTAATCCATAAACTGTACTTTGAAAATTTATATTTACTAAATAAAAATAAATAAAAAATTTTAAAAAAAAGATTTTATTTATTTACTTGAAAGAGTTACACAGAGATAGAAGGATAGGCAGAGAGAGATCTTCCATCCACTGGTTCACTCCCCAGCTGGCCACAATGGTTGGAGCTGTGCCGATCCAAAGGCAGGAGCCAGGAGCTTCCTTCAGGTCTTCCGATGCTGGTGCAGGAGCCCAAGGATTTGCGCCATCTTCTACTGCTTTCCCAGGTCATAGCAGTTAGCTGGATCAGAGTGGAGCAGCCAGGTCTCAAACTGGTGCCCATATGGGATGCTGGCACTGCAGGCGGTGGCTTTACTCAGCTACACCACAGCACCGTAGTGGGGGGGGGGGGAGGCTGACTGCCTAGCATTTTGACATAGCAGTTTATGGCATGGCATGCAATGCCAGAATCTTGTATGTTCTTTGGTTTAAATCCTGGCTTCTCCGCTTCCAATCCAGCTCCCTACTAATATGCCTGGAAAGCAGTAGATGGCCCAAGTCCTGGGCTCCTGCTACATATAAGGGAGAACTGGGTAAAATTCTGGGTTCCTGACCTCAGCCCAAAACAGCCCTGACCATTACAGCCATTTGGGGAGTGGACCAGCAGATGGAAAATCTCTCTTTCTTACTCTGTAACTCTGCCTTTCAAATAAATAAATAAATCTGTAAAAGAAAAGAAAATTGTTATCTTTGAGTTACGTTGTTGACTATTTTAAGCATTCTATGCAAGACTATCAACTTACATCATCTTATATCTCCAAAATAGGGATTGACATATAATAAACAGTCAGTAAATGCCTATGGTATTCAAATTCCTGCAAATCTAAGTGAGAGGTTGCCCAACATACCCACTGAAGTTTACTAAGGTCACATTAAACTTTTCTCATAAATGCCAATCCTCAAATTAGCTTTGTAATTTGGTCAAGATATGACCTATGGGTTTGCACTCAAATGAAGAACTGAATCAATGCAGGCCCATTTGAAGACTAACATGGATTACCTTGTAGTTTTAGCTTACAGGTGTTCTATTGTACAGCCAGGCTTCACAGTGATTGTGAAATAAGATCTGGCAAGTATTCCATGACCAGCATTTCATATAATGCCATCAGCATCATATAGATAAGAGAATTAAAGTTAAATGCCACTCATACCAAACTATGTAAACTCTCTATTCACAACAAAAATCTTTATTAATGATAAATGTAACAAGTTTAAGTTGCTTCTAGAATTTCAATTTAAAGTTGAATATGTTTACTCTCATTTCTGAAAGTGATTTTGACAATCATATTTGGCAGACTCACTTTTCCCCTCACAGTATACCCCAAGAGTTCTTAGTTGCTCTGTTTTATAAATGAGAAAACCAAACAAAATGCTAAATATCTTGGCCAAAATCACACAGATAATAAGTATGAATACTGAGATTTCAATTGAAACTGGCTTGCAGGTGCAAAATAGAAAAACAAAAGCTTCCTAAGAACTGATTGTAGTGATAATAAAGTAGTGGTACAAACAGCAATAGAAATGTTAAGGATTAATGAACTTGATGTCCTCGTTGGCTCAAGTTGTCCTAAGTCTTGGGTCCCAAAGTACATAAAAGTATGATGAACCTACTATGCAAACCATCTTTATTTTATGATGTCTTCAATTATAACTGACTCATTAACTGAGCCAGGAAGAAGAAAACATCCAGGTGTGAGAAATGTCACTGTGTTTATGGTTCTGGATACTCTATGCTATGCACCTGTCTGCCGGAGGTGAAACAGCACAAGTTTTTACAAGACAGCTCATGCAGTGGTATATGGAAAGGGAAATAAAAGAAACTAGAGTTCCCAGTTTTCAAGTGAGGTCCACATAGAGAGGGCCCACAGACTGTATTTCTGGAGTGGACAGATAGAAAAGACAACTGGCCTTAGGCATCCTTCACATGGTAAGTTTCCACAGGCATCACCAACTACTGATACAGTATTTTCAATTTACTTTTAAAATTTTATTTGTTTTTATTTATTTAAAAGGCAGAGAAGTGGGGAGAGAGAGAGAGAGAGAAAGAGAAAGAGAAAGAGAGAGAGAGAGAGAGAGAGAGAGAGAATCTTTCATCCATGGTTTACTTCCCAAATGGCTGCAACATCCAGCAGTGGAGCAGGCCAATGCCAGGTGCTTGGAAATCAATCTGGTCTCAGATCTAAGTGTCAGTGACCCAAGTAATAGAGTCATCACTTGCTGCCTCCCAGGTTTCACATTAGTAGGAAGCTAGAATTGGAAGTGGAATTGGTTCTCAAACCCAGGCACCATTGTATGGAATTTGTGTATAGCAAGGAGCATCTTAACCTCTGTGCCAAATGCCCACATTGATATATAAGCAAGAGCTACAAAAAGCAATAAGGTTATTTAAAAGAAGACTTTAAGGAATATAACATACAAAACAGTTGTATCTTCAAAAGAATTTCAAATTTAAGCATAAGGATAAACTAAATTTTTATAATAGAAAAGAAGAAGATAATGGAATATGCATTCATCTTAAAGTTGGTTCTTAAAACTGTGCATAAAAATGATGCCTCTCAGAAATGTAGGAGCCAATGGGAATTCAGAATCGTCAAATAATTGTGAGATTGCCTTTAAATTCTAAATTGCCTTGGGCCTTTCTGTCAGCATAATCCACTTGTGAAAGTGATTCAGCTTCCACTGTACCACTGAGTATTTCAACTGAGCATTGGGACTCTTGGCATTATATTTCAGAAAAAATTAAAATAAACATTCAAGAAAAAATTCAAAATAAGCTGTAGACCTACAAGAGTAAATAGAATCAATATTTCCCACCAACAAACATTTAAGTCAGTGGCAAAATGTGGTCACCCACAGACATACATAGGATTTGGAGTTGAAGCTCATGTCTGCTACATAATTGTATGACCATGAAGAAACCACTGAATGCAGGAGTCCCAAGAGGTACATATATAATGCTAGCAACTGAATGAAAAGGTGGTACAAAGCATTGTAGTAAATATGGATAAAATAACACCTAGTTTCTATCACAGGGATGGTTTCTATTTAAGCATTGCTAAAGGACTTTATAACATGCAGCAAGCAGTATATATTGGATATCATTAATTGATCAAATATCCATATTATGGATATTCTTGCAGAATAAAAGGAAAAAGGCATTGACAATATGCTAACTGAAATAAATGTTGAAAATGTCCCAGGTCTAGAAAGAGACATGGACTTCCAGATACAAGAAGCTCAAAGAACCCAAGACACTCTGAAAAAAAAAAAAAAAAAAGACCTAAATGAAAGATCTCTGCAAGTGAGATCCCAGTGGAAAGAACAGGGCCATCAAAGAAGGAGGTACCTTTCTCTGAAGGGAGGAGAGAACTTCCACTTTGACTATTTCCCTGTTGGAATAAGATCCAAGTCGGCGAACTCAAAAGGCTTCCATCGCCTTGGCAACTCATGACTAGAGCCTAGGGAGATTACTGACACCATAAACAAGAGTGTCAAATTGTTAAGTCAACAACAGGAGTCACTGTATACTTACTTCTCATGTGGGATCTGTCCTTAATGTGTTGTCGAATGCGAAGTAATGCTATAACTAGTACTGAAACAGTATTTCCCACTTTGTGTTTCTGTGTGGGTGCAAACTGATGAACTCTTTACTTAATGTATACTGAATTGATCTTCTGTATATAAAGATAATTGAAAATGAAAAAAAATCGTCTTTATGGATAGAAAATAAACCAAACTAATCTATCTCACTGGTTATATTCTTTAAAAATGTGGGGAAAATATTTTATAATTTGAAAAACGTGTTTTGTGTGGTTACGGTGTGTCAGGTGGTCCTCTGATACTTAGGTTTAATGTTCTGGCTATGAAAGCAGCAGATGAGGTTACTTTTCTGATTTAATTTATCATCAACACATGGAGATGTGGATGAAAAGAAGGAAAAAGACAATTGGATGGCTAAAGTTGGTTCTGTCATAGAAAATTGTTGCAATACACAAAATGTCTTCAAAGAGTTCAGGAAAATACATGTTGTACTATGTGAATTAAGAGTAAAACTAGGATTCAAACAGTACTTTATACTTGGTATGTCTGTGTGGGTGCAAACTGTTGAAATTTTTCTACTAATCTTTATACTAAATACTAATACTTTATACTAAATATTTACTATATACTAAGTTGATCTTCTGTATATAAAGATAATTAAAAATGAAACTAATGTAGAATAGGATGGGACAGGGAGTAGGAGATGGGATGATTTGCAGGTGGGAGGGTGGTTATGGGGGGAAAAACTGCTATAATCCAGAAGTTGTACTTTCAAAATTTATATTTATTAAATAAATATTTAAAAAATGCATGTTACAAAAAAAAGAAACACATTTTTCCAACAATGATGCATGCAGACTGAAAGTGAAAGGTTGGAAAAAGATATTCCATGCCAACAGAAATGAAAAAAAGAGCTGGCATAGCCATCTTAATATCAGACAAAATAAACATTAACACAAAAACTGTTAAGAGAGACAAAGAGGGGCACTATATAATGATTAAGGGATCAATTCATCAGGAAGATGTAGCTATTATAAACGTATATGCACCTAATTACAGGGCACTGGGTTATATAAAAGATATGTTAAGGAACATAAAGGGAGACTTAGATTCCAATGCAATAGTACTTGGGGACTTCCATACTCCACTTTCAGCAATAGACAGATCAACCAGACAGAAGATCAACAAGGAAACAGCAGATTTAATTTACACTATAGCCCAAATGGATCTAACAGATATCTACAGAACTTTTCATCATACACTTAAAGAATACACATTCTTCTCAGCAGAAAATGGAACCTACTTAAGGACTGACCAATTACTAGACTATAAAGCAAGTGTCAGCAATTTCAAAAAGAATTGAAAACATGCCACGAATCTTCTCAGACCACAGTGGAATGAAGTTGGAAATTAGCAACTCAGGAATCCCTAGAGCATACGCAAATACACGGAGACTGAACAACATGCTCCTGAATTGAACACTGGGTCATGGAATAAATCAAAAGAGAAATCAAAAACTTTCTGGAAGTAAATGAGGATAACAGCACAACATACCAAAATTTATGGGACGCAGCAAAAGCAGTGTTAACAGGAAAGTTCATAGCAATAGGTGCCTACATCAAAAAATTGGAAAGGCACCAAATAGATGAGCTATCAGTGCATCTCAAGGAACTAGAAAAACTGCAGCAAATCGGATCCAAATCTAGTAGGAGAAGAGAAATAATTAAAATTAGAGAAGATATCAACAGGATTGAATCAAGAAAAACATTACAAAGGATCAGCAAAATGAAGAGCTGGTTATCTGAAAAAATAAACAAAATTGACACCCCATTGGCCCAACTAACTAAAAAAAGAAAAGACCCAAATCAATAAAATCAGAAATGAAAAAGGGAATGTAACTACAGACACCACAGAAATAAAAAGAATCATCAGAAATTACTGCAAGGACTTGTATGCCAGCAAACAGAGAAACCTATAAGAAATGGATAAATTCCTGGACACATGCAACCTACCTAAATTGAACCAGGAAGACATATAAAACCTAAACAGACCCATAACTGAGACAGAAATTGAAACAATAATAAAGGCCCTCCCAACAAAGAAAAGCCCAGGACCAGATGGATTCACTGCTGAATTCTACCAGACATTTAAAGAAGAACTAACTCCAACTCTTCTCAAACTATTCAGAACAATTGAAAAAGAGGGAATCCTCCCAAATTCTTTCTATGAAGCCAGCATCACCTTAATTCCTAAGCCGGAAAAAGATGCAGCATTGAAAGAGAATTACAGACCAATATCCCTGATGAACATAGATGCAAAAATCCTCAATAAATTTCTGGCCAATAGACTGCAACAACACATCAGAAAGATCATCCACCCAGACCAAGTGGGATTTATCCCTGGCATGCAGGGATGGTTCAGTGTTTGCAAAACAATGTGAAACACCACATTAACAGACTGCAGAAGAAAAACCATATGATTATCTCAATAGATGCCGAGAAAGCATTTGATAAAATACAACACCCTTTCATGATGAAAACTCTAAGCAAACTGGGTATGGAAGGAACATTCCTCAATACAATCAAAGCAATTTATGAAAAACCCACGGCCAACATCCTATTGAATGGGGAAAAGTTGGAAGCATTTCCACTGAGATCTGGCACCAGACAGGGATGCCCACTCTCACCACTGCTATTTAACATAATTCTGGAAGTTTTAGCCAGAGCCATCAGACAAGAAAAAGAAATTAAAGGAATACAAATTGAGAAGGAAGAAGTCAAACTATCCCTCTTTACAGACGATATGATTCTTTACTTAGAGGATCCAAAGAACTCTACTAAGAGACTATTGGAACTCATAGAGGAGTTTGGCAAAGTAGCAGGGTATAAAATCAATGCACAAAAATCAACAGCCTTTGTATACACAAGCAATGCCACAGCTGAGAAAGAACTGCTAAGATCAATCCCATTCACAATAGCTACAAAAGCAAACAAATACCTTGGAATAAACTTAACCAAGGACGTTAAAGATCTCTACGATGAGAATTACAAAATCTTCAAGAAAGAAATAGAAGAGGGTACCAAAAAATGGAAAAATCTTCCATGCTCATGGATTGGAAGAATCAATATCATCAAAATGTCCATTCTCCCAAAAGCAATTTATGGATTCAATGTGATACCAATCAAAATACCGAAGACCTTCTTCTCAGATCTGGAAAAAATGATACTGAAATTCATATGGAGGCACAGGAGACCTCGAATAGCTAAAGCAATCTTGTACAACAAAAACAAAGCCAGAGGCATCACAATACCAAATTTTAGGACATACTACAGGGCAGTTATAATCAAAACAGCATGGTACTGGTACAGAAACAGATGGATAGACCAATGGAACAGTATTGAAACACCAGAAATCAATCCAAACATCTACAGCCAACTTATGTTTGATGAAGGATCTAAAACCAATCCTTGGAGTAAGGACAGTCTATTCAACATATGGTGCTGGAAAAACTGGATTTCTACATGCAGAAGCATGAAGCAAGACCCCTACCTTACACCTTACACAAAAATCCACTCAACATGGATTAAAGATCTAAATCTACGACCTGACACCATTAAATTATTACAGAACATCGAAGAAACCCTGCAACATATAGGCACAGGCAAAGACTCCTTGAAAAGACCCCGGAGGCACAGGCAGTCAAAGCCAGAATTAACAATTGGGATTGCATCAAATCGAGAAGTTTCTGTACTGCAAAAGAAACAGTCAGGAAAGTAGAGAGGCAACCAACAGAATGGGAAAAAATATTTGCAACTATGCAACAGATAAAGGGTTAATAACTAGAATCTATAAAGAGATCAAGAAACTCCACAACAACAAAACCAACAACCCACTTAAGAGATGGGCCAAGGACCTCAACAGACATTTATCAAAAGAGGAAATCCAAATGGCCAAAAACACATGAAAAAATGTTCAAGATCACTAGCAATCAGGGAAATGCAAATCAAAACCACAATGAGGTTTCACCTCACCCCAATTAGAATGAATGGATAACATACAGAAATGGCTTACATACAGAAATGTACCAACAACAGATGCTTCCGAAGATGTGAGGGAAAAAGGGACACTAACCCATTGTTGGTGGGAATGCAAATTGGTAAAGCCATTATGGAAGTCAGTTTGGAGATTCCTCAGAAACCTGAATATAACCCTACCATACAACCCAGCCATCCCACTCCTTGGAATTTTCCCAAAGGAAATTAAATTGGCAAATAGAAGAGCTGTCTGCACCTCAATGTTTATTGCAGCTCAATTCACAATAGCTAAGACCTGGAATCAACCTAAATGCTCATCAACAGTAGACTGGATAAAGAAATTATGGGATATATACTCTATAGAATACTATACAGCAGTAAAAAAAATGAAATCTGGTCATTTTCAACAAAATGGAGGAATCTGGAAAATATCATGCTGAGTGAAATAAGCCAGTCCAAAAGGGACAAATATCATATGTTCTCCCTGATTGGTGACAGCTGAGTACCTAAAAGGAAACCTGTTGAAGTGAACTCAATAGGCTTCCACAGCCTTGGCAGCCCATGACAAGAGCCTCAGGTGATTACTGATGTCATAAATAAAAGTGTCAATTGTTAAATCAACAACAGGAGTCACTATGCACTTACTCCCCGTGTAGGAGCTCTGTCCTTAATGTCTTGTACTACGTGAATTAACGGTACAACTAGTACTCAAACAGTACTTTATACTTTGTGTTTCTGTATGGGTGCAAACTGTTGAAATCTTTAATTAGTATATATTAATTGATCTTCTGTATATAAAGATAATTGAAAATGAATCTTGATGAAGAATGGGATGAGAGAGGGAGTGGTTGATGGGATGGTTGCAGGTAGAAGGGAGGTTATAGGGGGAAAAAGCCACTATAATCCAAAAATTGTTTTGGAAATTTATATTTATTAAATAAAAGTTTAAAAAAAGCAAAGGAGAAATAAAGTATTTTCCAGATAAGCAAAAACAGAGAATCCACTACTGCAAGACCAGTCTCACAATAAATTATGAAGGGCATTCTGCATTAGGAGAAAACATAATGAAAACACATGTCACCACCAAAAACACTACCAGAGCAGGTAGAATCATTATCCAATCAACAAAATGTCAGGACTTAGTTCTTATATATCAATACCAACCTTGAGTGTAAATCGATTAAATTCACCAATCAAAACATTTAGGTTGACTGAATGGATAAAAAACCATGACCCTTCTATTTCTGCCTACAAAAACTCCCTTCATAAAGATATACACTGACTGAAAGTGAAGGGTTAGAAAAAGATATACCAGGCAAATGTAAACCAAAAGCTAGCAGGTGTTGCTAACCTAATGTCAAATGAAACATATTTTATATCAAAAACTGAAAAATATATAAGGATAGCATATTTTGATAAAAGGTTAAATTCAGCAAGAAGACATGGCAATCATAAGTCTATATGCATTCAACAAAATGCCACCAAGATTTATACAGAAACTACTAGTAGACCTAGAGGAAGAGATATACTCCAATACAATAATAGTAGATGGCTTCAATACCTCACTCTCATCAATGGACAGATATGTAGACAGAAAATCAATATAAAGATACAAAGGAGTTGAAATATACTATCGAGCAAATGGACCTAACAGATATTTATGGGAATTTCACCCAATAGCTACAGAATACACATTCTTCTCATCAGCACATGGAACATTTTCTATGATAGATCACATATTAGGCTATAAAACAGATCTCAACAAATTTGAAAAGATTAAAATCATACTATATTATCTTCTCAGGGTATAAAGCAACAAAACTAGAGTTCAATAACATGAACAATAATTGAACACTCATAAATAAATTGAACTCATAAATACTTGGAAATTAAAATAATATGCTATTGAATGATCAATGGGTCATTTAAGAAATTAAAAAGGAAATCAAACACTTTCTTGAAATAAATGAGAATGAAAAAATATCAAAACCTGTGGAATATATCAAAAGCAGAATTAAGAGACCAATTTATAGCATTGTTTACATTAAAAAAAGAGAAATGTCACAAATTAAAGACCTAATGATTCATCTTAAAGACTTAGAAGAACAAGATAAAAACTAAATCCAAAATCAACAGAAGGAAAGGAATAATAAGGATCAGAGTAGAAATAAACCCCTGGCCAAACTAACAAAGAAAAAAAACTGACACCACTGGAATACAAAGGCTCATAAGAAACTACTATGAAGAACTATATTCTGACTGGAAAACCTTGAAGAAATGGACAAATTCCTATATTCATATAACATATCAAGATTTAAATCAAGAAGATAGAGACGATCTAAACAGACCCATAACAAGCAGTAATCAAAAGTCTTCCATCAAGAAAAAGTCTGGGACCTGATAGTTTTACTACTGAACTCTATAAAACATTCAAAGAGAAAGTAGCTCCAATAATCTTCAAACTATTACAAAATATTGAACAAGATGGAATTCTGCCAAATTCATTTTATGAAGCATTACTTTGATACCAACCAAACCATGACCCGACATAAAAAGAAAATTGCAGACCTATAACATAATGAACCTACATGCAAATATTCTCAACAAAATAGAATGAAATCGAATAAAAATATGATAAATAATGAACAGTGGGATTTATCCCAGAAATGCAAAGGTGGTTCAACATTAAGAAATCAATATACATCATTAACAACATCAATAGAATAATGAACAAAAACCAAATGGTCATCTCAATACATGCAGAGAAAGCATTTGGTAAGATTCAACACCCCTTCATCATAAAATCCTACACAAATTAGGTATAGAAGGAGCATTCCTCAAAATTATGTAGGTTATATATCGCAAATCAACAGCTAATATCACACTGAATGGGGAAAATCTGAAAGCATTTCCCCTCAGATCGAGAATAAGACAAGGATGTCCACTTTTGCTACTTATTCAATATAGTACTGGAACCTTAGCAATAACAAGTAGGGAGAAGAAGAAATAAAGGGCATCAAATTTGGAAAAGAGGAAGTCAAATTGTCCATGTTTGCAGGTGATATAATATTATACATGGAAAAACCTAAATACTTCACCAAAAAGCTGTGAGAATTGATAAAACAATTCAGTAAATTTTCAGGTTACAAAATAAACATACAAAAAAGTAGCTTTTCTGTATGATAATAACAAACTCACAGAAGGAGAAATAAAGAAAGGAATCCCATTCACAATAGTCAAAAAAGTCAAATAATTGGAATAAATTTAACCAAAGAAGTGAAAGATCTTTACAGTGGAAATTATCAAATATTAATGAACAAAATCATCATGGACAAACAAAAGAAGGAAAGATATTAATTCCTTATGGATTGGAAGAATCAATATCATTAAAATGCCTATCCCTATCAAAATACCAATAGCATTTTTAGAGAATCAGAAAAAGGCAATGCTAAAATTCAAAAGAAATCACAAGAGATACAGAATAGCCAAAGCCATCCTGACCAAGAAAAATCAAATGGAGACATCACAATACCTGAGTTCAAAGCATACTACAAAGTTATAGTAATTAAAATAGCATGGTACTATCATAAAAACTGTTATACAGATCAATGTAATAGAATAGACAGCCCAGAAATTAATCCACATACATACAACCAACCGGTTTTTGATAAAAGTGCTTATACCATACAGTAGAATAAGGATAATCTCTTCAACAAATGTTGCTGGCAAAACAACGTATATATGTAGAAGAATGAAATTAGATCCATACCTCTCATCATATACAAAAATCACCTCAAGACAAATCAGACCTAAATTTAAGACCTGAAACTATGAAGTTACTGGAAGAAAATGTAGAGGAAACACTCCAAGACATTGGTGTAAGGGACAACTTCTTGAACAAGGCCCCCAAAGCACAGGCAACTAAAGCAAAACTAAACAAATGTGACTATATCAAAGTCATAGCCTTTTGCACAGCAAAGGAAATGATCAATAGAGTGAAGAGATATCCAACAGAATGCGAAAAAATATTTGCAAACCACTTATCTGACCAAAGATTAATAACCCAAATATATCAGCAACTAAAAAGCACAATGACAAAAATCAACCAATCCAGCTGAGTTGGTCAAAGGGTTTCAGTAGACAGTTCTCAAAAGAAGAAATACAAATGGCCAACAGATATATAAAAAATGCTCAACATCACTAGCCATCAGGGAAATGCAAATCAAAACCACAATGAGATATCACCTCACCCCTGTCAGCATGGCTAAAATCCAAAGCACAAAGAATAACAAATGCTGGCGAGGATATGGAAAAATGGGAACACTAATACACTATTGGTGGGAATGTAAATTAGTGCTGCTACTGTGGAAAATAGTGTGGAGATTTTCTTTAAAAAAAGAAACAAACAAACAAACCAGAAGTAGACTTGCATAAGATTCAGTAATCCCTCTACTAGATACATACCAAGAAGACTTGAGCACAATGCATGAAAAAGACACCTGCACCACTCTGTTTATAGCAACACTGTTCATAATGGCCAAAATTTGGGACCAGCCAAGGTGTCTATCATCAGATGAATGGATAAAGAAAATGTGGTATATATACACTATGGAACATTATTCAGCTACATATTTAAAAAAGTGAAATTCTCCCACTTGCAACAAAACAGATGCAACTGGAGGACATCATATTGAATGAAATAATCCAGACACAGAAAGACAAATATGCATGTTCTCTCTCATATGTAGGAGCTAAAATTTAAAAATCAAACAAAAAAGAATGAAAAAATTAAGAAATGTCTGTGTGCTGCAAATATTATTTTCTAAAACTTTATTTTAGGTAGAAGGAGGCAGAATAGGGAGGAAGCACACTGATAGTCTGGAAAAAATAGTTTAATAAAAGTGGAGATACTGTAGTTTCAGGAAAAAGTTAGGGAAAAATCTACAGAGGAAACTCTTCTGGAACTAGTGAGACACGGTGGACTTACGTGGAGGGCACGGATGCCCATGGCTTGGGACCCCAGCCACTGAGTCTACGCACCAGTGCTGGAAAGGGAGGTGAGGTGAAACCGCAGTATCCCGAGACACTGGCAGGGAAGCAGCAGGAAGAGCCTAGAGGGAACAAGACTTAAAGTCCCACTGGGGAAAGTTCACCAGGCTAACAAGAGGAGAGGAAAAAATATATGTAAATAAATAAATAAAAGGGACCGGTGCAGACACGATTCTCTCTCTCCACTCACCTTACAAAGGCAAGCAAAACAAAGAGCAGGTGCCATTTTGGACATAGGTAAAAGCTGTGCCTGCCATCAGCCAAACAGAAAAATCTGACTCTGGTAGGGAGAAATTACAGGAGGTTAGGACCAAGTGAATGTGTGGAACTAATGAACTGAGACTGTGAAAAAAGAAAAAAAAAAGACCGAGAGCGTGGGAGAGGACTCACGGAGTACCGGAGAAGTGAGTACTCTCCAGAGAGGCCACAATCTCGGTAACCTTGGCAACCCAGTGGGGGATTGCAGGGGAATTTGAGCTTACACTGAAGTCTGCACAGATCCTTTGTGTGGTCCTTGGGACAGAGCAGACAAATGTTGTACCCACAGGGGCCAGAGCTCAGAGCTCAGTTCTGCCTTCAACTCTGCTCAGCTGTGTGGATTTACATCCCTTTTGAATAAAAAAAGATAGGGAGAGAGAGAGATTTACCATGCCTAACCTGGGTGTGTCACCTTTGGCACACCCTTAACCCTGAAGAACCGAACAGAGCTCGCTGGCCACACCCATCACAAGCCTCTAAGGATCCATCAAAAGCAGACAGTCCACTTAATCTAGAGTCATAGTATAACAAGAAAACCCACCACAGCGAGGAGGAAAAAAAAAAAAAAGAAGAAACCAAAGAATATCTCTACAATGCCAAGTAACAAATGCAGAAACTGAGGAAACAAGAACAAGGAAGACAATATGATGCCCCCAAATGAACTAGACACCCCAATTCAAGATGAAGATGATGAGATAGAAGAAATGCAAGATACAGATTTCAAAAAAATTATGATAAGAACATCTAGAAGTTGTCAAAAACAAATTCTTGAACTACAGAAATTCTTACTGGACAGGACAGAAAATCTCTCTCATGAAAATGAAATCTTAAGGAGGAATCAAAATGAAATGAAGAAACTAATAAAACATGAAATTGTGATAATGAAAACTTTATATTATACCTTTGTCAAACCAATTGTTAAGAATGTTATACTATTATAGTTTTTATGACCTGTGATCAGTTTAAAATTTATTATATACTAGTGAAACAGTCTTTTTTTTTATTCAATTATTATTTGTAGCTGTTGTCACTATTCCCATTAAATTGGGGCCATTTTGCTTTTCACTTGTTAAACTTCTTATTTGGTGAAGTATTAAGCCTCTTTACTGTAGTGTAAGTTTAAAATATTTCATCACAAAAACTAAAAAAGGAAGAAAAAGAGGAGAAAGAGGGAAGGGATAGAGGAATGGAATATATTATGTTCTTAAGATTATATCTACAAATCATACTGAATCTGTTAAAAAAAGAAAAATTAAAATAATTTTTTAAAAAATAAAGAACTATAAAGCCTTTACAAAAATGTTACAAGAATTCAGGAACATATAACATTTTTAATTCAGTTGAAAAAGGAACACTGGTGAAAAATGGATATTGGGTGAAAGGCAAGCATTTTAAGGTGGCTAATGAAACAAAGAAAGGAATCTAAACTTGGCTAGGTAGGTTGAGGCCAATAACAGTCCACAGGATATCTGAAAAGCAGAAGTGAGGAATTCATTTTTATGCAAAGATATGACTCAGTGAAGCACCCTTTAGAAATAATAATCTGGGGCCAGTGCTATGGTGTAGCGAGTAAAGCTACCACCTGCCGTGCCGGCATCCCATAAGGGTGTTGGTTGGAGTCCCGGCCGCTCTACTTCCGATCCAGCTCTCTGCTATAGCCTGGGAAAGCAGTAGAAGATGGCCCAAGTCCTTGGGCACCTGCACCCATGTGGGAAGACCCAGAAAAAGCTCCTGGCTCCTGGGTTCAGATTGGTGCAGCTCCGGCCATTGTGGCCAACTGGGGAGTGAACCAGTGGATGAAAGATCTCCCTCCCTCCCACCCTCTCTCTCTCTCTCTCTGCCTCTCCTTCTCTCTGTGTGTAACTCTGACTTTCAAGTAAATAAAAATAAATCTTTTAGAAAAAGAAATAATAATCTGATTACTTTATAGGGTGGATTGGAAAAAAGAAAAACTAGAAGCAAAGGAGCTAATTTAGGAATCTATTGCAGTAGTCCAGTTAAGAAGTAGCAAGGGATAGGCACTTGGCACAGCCGTTAGGATGCTGCCTGGAATACCTACATCCTATATCAGAGTGCCCCGGTTTGAGTCCTGGTTTGGTTTCAATTCCAGCTTCCCTGGGAGGCAGAGGTAATGGTTCAAACACTTGGCTGTCACTGCCATCATGTGTCAGACTCAGAAAGAGTCCTAGGCTCTTGGCTTTGACCTGGCTCAGCCTGGATGTTGTGGGCATTTTGGGAATGAACCACTAGTTTAGAGATCTCGCTGTCTCTGTCTCTGTCTCTGTCTCTCTGGCGCTCTCGCACTCTCTCTCTCTCTCTCTCCCCCCACAAACAATGAAAATGGAATTAAAAGGTGTAAGGCAGTAAGGAACTGAGCTGCTGTAATACTTGACTGGTAAGTAAAGAACAAGAGAGGAAACAAGTCCTTGTGGCTTACAGCCTGGGTGATGGGAAGAACTAGGTGCCAGTGATGGAAACATCTAGAGAAAATGCAGGCAAAAGTAACCAGTTTGGTTTTAGACATGTTGATTTGAGGAAGACATTTCTGATCACTGAGAGAACAATTTAAGGGAACATTTTTAATAAAAATGGAGAAAATAAGGAGAGATTACAAGACTCGAAGTGGTGAAGTATACCCCTACTTGTGGGAAATTGTCTCCAAAGGTGGTATCCTAGTGATCAGTTTAGATCTAACGTGCACATCCTTGTGTAGACTTCTTACCCTGTGACTTAACAATGATCAGAGTAATGAAAAACCATGCCGCTGCATTGTAAGTCTGACTCACAAGAAACTGCAAATTCTGCATGATTTCCTGATACTGTTCTCAGCATGCTGAATTCCATGTAAGAAGTCCAACTCCACTTTGGTCACCATGATGAAGCATTTACTAGCCCAGTGAGAGGTCATATGAATAGATTTCCCCCAAACACCCCAAACTGTTCTAGGTCTCCCCACCCAGGAACCAGACATATCAGCAAAAAAGTTTTCAGATGTCTCCAGCCTCTACTGCTATCTGATTGCAGTTATATGAGCTGACCCTGTCAAACTCCAGAACCAGTAAAGACAAAAGCAAATTTTTATTTTAAGTGAATAGGTTGTGATTTTCTTTATAAAATAAAATGTAAATGGAACACTAGTCTTTTGTCAGAGGTACAGATAAAACAGAGGATGCTTTCTTCTCTAGCACTATCCCTAGTGTCTGAGAAAAGGTATGTATTTGGATTTGTGTTTATTTTTTTAAATTGGTAGGTAACAGTTATGTGGAAGATTATTTTATGCTTTGAAACAAGAAAAAAGGAATAAGTGAAATTAAAAGCAAATTATGTAAGATGAACAGAGTAGTTACACTGAATGGTCTTGATCTTATCAGATCTTATTCATTGAAACAAAGGATCCAGCGACACAAGATTAACATTAAGAGAAGAATTTTTAATAAAATAATACAAGAAGTGAAGTATAAAAATAGATAACTGAATAGCAATGAAAGTCTAGAAGACATTGGAAAGTATGAAATTCATACCTAGTTAGTATGAATTCATGGTGAAGCTATGAGAAGTTGTAGGATTTTATGACTTTCTTCCAAAATCTGTAGAAATGAGAGTTCCTGAGGAAGAATGAGAGTACAGTAGAGGATGGTGAGAGGAAGTATTTCTAGGGCCTCCTCTGGGTTGATGAAAGATGCAAATGAAGCATGAGAATGTTTTCAGTGGCCAGTGATAGAATCCATTGAAAACAGATTACAGAAGAGATCCAGGAGAAAGAGAAGTTCCAAGTCCTCACTACACCTCTTTACCAGTAGGATGGCAGGGTGTTACAATCTGAATGTGTCCACTTTAAGCTCTGCATACTAATGTGATAACAGAAAGAGTCAGGGTTTAAAAGGTGATTAGCTTATTAGGGTAGATCCCTCATGAATGGGATTAGTTACCTTATAAGATAGGTGCCAGGGAGAGTTGATCCACTTTTCTCTTTTGCATTCCGTCATGAGAGGATTCAGAAAACAAACAAAAAACTGCACTATCTTTGAAGCAAAAACTCCTCACTAGACACCAAATCTACTGATGCCTTGATCTAAGACTCCCCAGTCTCTATAACTGTAAGAACCAAATTTCTATTATTTGTAAATGACTCCTCTGTGGTATTTTGTAATAGCAGTAGGAATGAACTAAGACACACAATTAGTGGCCAGAAAGAGAGAGATGCAGGATGATATGGTTTCTTCCTACTAAATATGGTCTTCAAAAGGAATTAATGTCAATTTTTATGGGACCCACTCCTGATGTCTGAAGATACTCAACACTTTTCTGTGCACAGTCCAGGGAAATCAATCTTCATTTTTGGATCATATATTTGTTTTTAGGTCATGTCTTTCACAAATTCAGCTCACAAGGAACAGAGGTGGTAACAACTAGCGATTTTCTTTGCTTAACCTAAAACAAAGCTTCTTTGAACTACCAGAAGGCAGGGTCACTGTGACTCAAGATCTCATAGCAACCATCTGACATGACAGCTTGCACTTTATGGGTTAATGGAATCAGCAAAGAAAGAGCATAAGCCTTTCTTCTAGTGCTGGTTAATTAAAGAGATACCAGAAGGCATGAGGGAGAAAAAGTTCCTCAGCCAACTATTTATGTCTACTATTCTTTCAGCTAGACATTAGAAGGATTTTGCTACCCCTACGGGTTCTTGCAACACAAAGCCATTATTCATGAGAGACATGGCTAATGGCTTCACTTTTCTAGCCCATTTACTTAGCCATCACCAGGAAAGTATATAAGCATCATGGACGAGAATTCTGATAAAACCATTAACAATGGCCTCTGAGCTTAGGCCTGATCTAGTCATTCTCAGCAACCATGGTTTACATAAGCATATACCTCAAGTCACCAGTCTGATAATTTTTCTTTCCTCTCCCCTCCACTTTCCTCCCTGTGCCATGTTCAAAAGACCATGAAGAAGATTTGGGAATGTCTACCTTAGCTCTGGTCAACTGCTCGACATGGGTCAGGAGGTCTTCCACTTCTAGCTGTAGGACACTCTTCTCTTTTTCCAGATTCTGTTTCACCTGCTGCAGATTTTCTACTTGGCCCTTGACCTCAGCCAGGCTGTCTGCATGCCTCTTCTTTAAAGAAGTACAAGTTGCCTCAAATTGCTGCGTGGCTTCTTCCATGTCATGACGAAGCTTCTGGAACTTGGTTTCCTGTTTCTTTGTTATCTCCAGCTGAGCCAAACTGACTCCTCCTGCCTCCTCCAGTCTCTCATTCATGTCTTGCAAGTCTTGCGTGAGGTCAGCTCTTTCTCTTTCCACTTTGGCTCGAGTGGTCTTTTCAGTTTCCAGTTCCTCTTTCAAATCCTGTACCTGAGTCTGGAGCAATAATTTTGACTTTCACTAAACACTTGCAGCAAATTGTCACAACCAAGAAAGCTAACATAATATTTTTCATTCATAATTTGTAAATAAAGAAATAGAAAATTGTCCCAAATCAGTGACAAGACCAGAATTATATTTCTAATTCTTCCAGATCTCTCATCCCTGTTGATGGGAAAGTTCATTAAATTACGTACATGGTAAGGAAACCTTAGTAAGTAGCACTTCCCAAAGGAATGGAGAAACATCTTTCAAAAATGGAGTTTATTTAAAAACATGATGAATTTTATATATAATACCTTATTCAGCTGGAATTCATTTTCTTGACAAACTCAACTAACAGCAACTCAGTCAAAAACTTGATAGAATAAATATCACCAAATTCAAGAAAATGATCCATAAAAATAATATTAATTTAATATTATATACAATTTTTAAAAACTTAGTTACTTGGCCTCCTGTTCCAAAAATTTCATGTAGTAGGAGAGTTGGTGGAGGAATGGAGACTACAAAAATCCAGAGTAGTCTGATACTATCCACAAAAACAAAACCAACAACCCACTTAAGAGATGGGCCAAGGACCTCAATAGACATTTTTCAAAAGAGGAAATCCAAATGGCCAACAGGCACATGAAAAAATGTTCAAGGTCATTAACAATCAGGGAAATGCAAATCAAAACCACAATGAGGTTTCACCTCACCCCGGTTAGAATGGCTCACATGCAGAAATCTACCAACAACAGATGCTGGCGAGGATGTGGGGAAAAAGGGACACTAACCCACTGTTGGTGGGAATGCAAACTGGTCAAGCCACTATGGAAGTCAGTCTGGAGATCCCTCAGAAACCTGAAGATAACCCTACCGTTCGACCCAGCCATCCCACTCCTTGGAATTTACCCAAAGGAATTTAAATTGGCAAACAAAAAAGAGGTCTGCACCCTAATGTTTATTGCAGCTCAATTCACAATAGCTAAGACCTGGAACCAACCTAAATGCCCATCAACAATAGACTGGATAAAGAAATTATGGGATATGTACTCTTTAGAATACTATACCGCAGTAAGAAACAACGAAATCCAGTCATTTGCAACAAAATGGAGGAATCTGGAACACATCATGCTGAGTGAAATAAGCCAGTCCCAAAGGGACAAATATCATATGTTCTCCCTGATCGGTGACGACTGACTGAACACCAAGAGGGAAACCTGTTGGAGTGAGGTGGACACTATGGGAAATGGTGGCTTGATCAGCATAGCCCTGACTGTTAATGAACAACTAAATACATTATCCCTCTTAGTAGTTTTTTTTTATCTGTTCTACTTAATATGACTGGTTTAGATCTGTAATTGATGCACAGTTATTCTTAAGTGTTGAAAATTAACTGAAATGTGATCCCTGTTGAACATGGTGGTGGGAATGGGAGAGGGAAGAGATGTATAATTTGGGACATGCTCAGGCTGACTTGCCCCAAGTGGTGGAGTTGGAAGCATACCAGGGGATTCCAATTCAATCCCATCGAGGTGGCATGTACCAATGCCATCTCACTGTTCCAGGTGATCAGTTTCAGTTCACAGTTGGTCATGGTGAAGGGACTGGGAGTCAAAGGGAGCACATAGACAAGTCTAGTACCTGCTAACGCTAACTGATGGAGTAAATAAAGGGGAGAGTGATCCAACATGGGAAGTGAGAATCTCAGCAGACTCATAGAATGGCAGATGTCCTAAATAGCACTCTGGCCTCAGAATCAGCCCTAAAGGCACTCGGATCTGGCTGAAAAGCTCATGAGAGTATTTCAGGCATGGAAAGCCAAGACACTCTGGCAAAAGATCTCTGCGAGTGAGATCCCAGTGGAAAGAACAGGCCATCAAAGAAGGAGGTACCTTTCTCTGAAGGGAGGAGAGAACCTCCACTTTGACTATGAGCTTGTCTAAACAAGATAAGAATCAGAGAACTCAGAGGGCTTCCATAGCCTTGGAAACTCATGACTGGAGCATAGGGAGATTACTGATGCCATAGACAGGAGTGTCAATTGGTAAAGTCAACAACAGGAGTCACTGTGCACTTACTCCTCATGTAGGATCTCTATCCTTAATGTGCTGTACATTGAGATTTAATGCTATAACGAGTACTCAAACAATATATTTCACTTTGTGTTTCTATGGGGGTGCAAACTGTTGAAATCCTTACTTAATGTATACTAAACTGATCCTCTGTAAAAAAAAAAAAAAAAAAAAAAGAAAAAAAAAAAGAAATTATCAATTCCCAACTTGACTCTCACTGGGATTAAACATGACAATAGGTCTGCTCTGATTTCATTATCATTTTAAAAAATCATCTATTATTTTTCACTTTATGTTTCTGTGTGGGAGCAAACTGTTGAAATCCATACTTAATGTATACTAAGCTGATCTTCTGTATATTAAGATAATCGAAAATGAATCTTGATGTGAATGGAAGGGGAGAGGGAGTGGGAAAGGGGAGGGTTGTGGGTGGGAGGGACGGTACGGGGGGAAAGCCATTGTAATCCATAAGTCGTACTTTGGAAATTTATATGCATTAAATAAAAGTTTAAAAAAAAAAAAAAAGAAAGAAAAAGAAAAGTATTGATACGAACTCTAAGGGCCTGAAAACGTTTTGGTTTATGGGCATATAGCTCTACAAAGCTTGAGAGCATCGTTGAATACAGAATAATGAAGCCACTGTTGCTAATTAACTTTACCCCAAGTAATTATGTAGGTTATGATAAGGGATAAAAAAAGGATAGAGTCTGTTTTAGAATATGTTTTTCCTTTCCACTAAGTAAGAGTACCATGGCTTTGAAAAAGCTGATTTCTAGATAATACCAGACAAGCAGTCCAACAGTTCTGCAGATGAGTTATGACAGAGAAAGTGCTAAAAAAGTGTAATTTCCATATCAAAGTAGTAGCTAAAAAACTTACTTTTAGTATAATTTCTTTGTAATCATAAGAAAAATCATGATTAAAAATTAAATTGCCAACATTGAATGCATACTATGGTTCAGGCACCATACTCAACACTTAAATATACTACTGCATTTCATAATATTAGCTCAAAGATTGTCAAGAAAATGAATCAGTAAAGAACACATGTCCAATATTTTATCACAATGCCTCATTCACATAAAATGATCAACAAATTAGCTGTTCATTTTTATTAGCTTCTGATAAGAACATTTAAGTTTGGAAGCAGTTTTCCTCAGGGTCACATATCTATAGAGTCTTAACATTCTTAACCACTCATTCCTCTCCTGTATAGAGTTAGATGAGGATACCTTCGCAGAGAATATGTCCTTGAAGCCCTGATCATCATGCATGGATCTAAGCACAGGAATACACAGATACTTGACAAAATATTACCTGAAGATCTTTAACCGTCTTCTGCAGCTGAACCACAAGGCCTCTCTCATTCTCCATCTTTGAATGCATTTGACTCACTTCTAATGTTTTCCTTTTTAGAAAAAGGTTAATAAAAATGGACTTTTACAGAACTGCATTTTGTTTAAATATATTTTGATTGCAGAAATAGCACCTGCATTCATCCTGGTCATAAGAATTCAACCATTACATGTACATCTGAAGTTCTCTTGGCTATTATACCAAAATCCTGTTCTGTTCTAATGGGAACTGCCATTATTCCTATTATATGTACACTTCCAGATATTTTCCCAAATACTGATATAAGTTTGTGTCTGTGAGTGTCTGTGCAGCTACAGAAATATTCATTTTCTTTACTCTATATGGTATAAGATTGTTTACATTAGTAGGTGCAAATCTTTGACTTTTTCTTACCTTGACAATATATTAAAGGTTTTTCTGTGATGGTCCACATATAAATTACTTTAAAAATTACAATTTAGTATTTCAGAATTTAGACATTTACCCTATGTACTTTCCCCCAATGCATGCTTTCACAAATAGCATTGTTCATATGCATTCCCACTTGTGTACATGATAGTGCTACCCTAGAATGGATAGTGAGCAGGGAATTGCTCGGTTATGTATAGGTGCAAGCAGAAAACTATGTAATAGCCTTGCCCTTTTCTCTCCAGTAGCAGTGTGAGATCATTATTTCTCTTCATTTCCCTCAATATCTGCATGCTTCTAAGTTATTTTAGAGAGTAGATTAATATTTCATTGTTTTATCTGGAATGTTCTCAGTTAATACTATTGGTAAATGGCCAGTAAATCAAATGATCTGCCTCTTTGTTCTTTGTCCATTTTCCTATCACATTGGACATCTAGTTATTGAACAAGACTTTCTTCTAATATTATTGATATTTATTTTTAGGATCTGTAGCAAATATTTCTCTCTTTATAAA
Organism: Oryctolagus cuniculus; assembly: GCF_051225735.1. NCBI lineage: Eukaryota > Metazoa > Chordata > Mammalia > Lagomorpha > Leporidae > Oryctolagus > Oryctolagus cuniculus. The sequence goes on from NC_142870.1 coordinate 64,010,407, forward strand.
TTGTCTTTACTTATTTATATTGGATTTTACCATATCAATGTTTTAAAAATTTGATGTGTGTCTTTATATCTCCCTTTGACTTTCTTTTTTAATAGTGGCAGGCAATTTTAACCTATAATTCATGAGCCTTTTATTTATTTATTTGTTTTAAAGATTTATTTAATTTATTTGAAATATAGAGTTACAGAGAGAGGTAGAGACAGAGAAAGAGAGTGAGAGGTCTTCCATCCACTGGTTCACTTCCCAAGTGGCCACACTGGCTGGAGCTAAGCTGATCTGTAGCCAGGGACCAGGAGCTTTTTCCGGGTCTCTCATGTGAGTGCAAGGGCCCAAGGACTTGAGCCATCATCTGCTGCTTTCCCAGGCCCATTAGCAGGAGCTGGATTGGAAATGGAGCAGCAGGGACTCGAACCAGCACCGATATGGGATGCCAGTGCTGCAGGCCAGGGCTTTAACCAACTACACCACAGCACCAGACCCCTTTGTTTTTCAAATAAATAAATCTTTTTTAAAAAATCAATGTAGTCAAACATCAATATTTTCCTTTTACGTTTTTGGCTTTTTGTGACTTGCTCAAGACTACTTAACAAGCTACTTTCCTAAGATTTATCACCCATGTTTTCTTCTCATTTTTTTAAAATAATGGTGAAAACATTGATATAAGATCTAATCTTTCATGAATTTCTATGTGCACAATAAAGTTTTAGGCACAGTGTTGTGCAAAAAATTCTCTGGAAATGTTTCATCTTTTGTAATGGAAACTTTATATACTGAATAGCAATTTCTCATCCCAACAGCCCCTGGCAATCACATTGTATTTTCTGTTTCCAAGAGTTTGACTATCTTAGATAGCTCCTATAAGTGGAACAATGAAGCAATGAAGTGTTAGTCCTTTCGTGACTTAACTATTTCATTTATCAAAGTTTTTTGTTTGTTCATCCATGTTGTCACATATGGAAGGATTTTGTCCTTGTTTAAGCTGAATATCATAATACTCATATATGTCTGACTATTTGACACATTTATCTATTCGCATATCTTTTTTTAAATTTGTTTTTTATTTTGACAGGCAGAGTTAGACAGTGAGAGAGAGAGAGAGAGAGACAGAGAGAAAGGTCTTCCTTCCATTGGTTCACCCCCAAAATGGCCGCGATGGCAGGAGCTACGCCAATCTGAAGCTAGGAGCCAGGTGCTTCTCCCTGGTCTTTTATGTGGGTGCAGGGCCCAAGCACTTGGGCCATCCTCCACTGCCTTCCCAGGCCACAGCAGAGAGCTGGACTGGAAGAGGAGCAACCAGAACTAGAACCCAGCACCCATATGGGATGCTGGCGCCGCAGGCAGAGGATTAGCCAAGTGAGCCATGGCGCCAGCCCTATCCATTCGCATATCAATGGATATTTAGGTTGTTTCCCATATATTGGCTATTGTGAAAAATGCTGCATCTTCCAATGATTTGTTTAACTCTCTTTTTACATTGAATTCTGTAATGCAATGGAATTTTGCATGTATAAATAGTGTGAAGTAAAAATTTAACTTTTATCTCAAGAAAATGTAATAATTCCATAATCATTAATTATTCTAGGATCAATAACTTTAAATATTACTTTTATGAAGTATGAGTGTACTTCAAAAATTTCAACAATAAGTGTGATTATAAAATAAATTGAAAGTATGTTAAATAAAAAATGAAGGGAAAAAAAGAATGGAAGGAAGTAGGGAAGATTGAGGGAGGGAAGGAAGGGGAGAAGTATGAGCATCTTCTTAAAACTGTATCTATGAAACACATGGAATCTGTTTGCTTTATATTAATAAAAAAGAAAATAGAATTAAAAAATAAGTTTATCATGGCAAAAATGAAATCCATTCATAGTTTTTAGCATAAATGGACTTTTCATGAACATTATGAATTTATTTCACAAAATGAATTCCCTTCACTACTAAATTGCAAAAACACCTGAGTCCATCTGGAGGTTTTAAAGTACAGTTACAACTTTCTAAAAATACAGATTTCTGAAATGCTGAAACCCTTTTGAGTATCTCCTACAAGGACACACAGCAATTCTTTTTCTTTGCAGAACTTAAATACATCCTTCAAACTGAATGTTTGGGAAATCCCCTTTCACTTTGCCTTATACCTATTCCACTACATTCACATGGTGATTCATTTTATCTTTTCCAAACACTTGTCAAATTCAGCCACTCACTGGGAGAATATTAATCAAGATGCTTCAAGAAAATAGCAATCCTGTACCTTCACAAGTTGCTTGATATAGGGATAGTTTAGAAGAAATGATTGTTTTTGTCATTGTTTCAGTGTCATATAGAATATATTTCTACAAGCTAATATGGCTAGGAGATCATTAGGACACATAATCTTTTAGGACCACCATTATACATGCAGCCCATCAATGATCAAAATGTTGTAATACAACACATGACTGCACAGATATAAGAAAACCAGAAACTCATGCTGTCACTTGATTCTTCTCTTTTCCACTTTAGGCACCAATGATCCATTTGCATACAACTCTAAGCTGACCTTATATTACTCCTGGGCTACATTGTTTTCTCTTTTTATTAGGTCTAATCTAAACTTCAGAATCAAAGTTTCAAAAAATATGTGGTTAAACAGAAGAAGACAAAAGGGAAAAGGTGAGCAAATCCAGTTCACTGGTATAACTAAATTGAGAATATTATCTTGTCATACTCCTTGGGGTATCAGAAATCCATATGAATTCAAAGTTTCCCTAATTGGGATAATTTTCATGTTTTGCTTCAGATCATAAAGTTTAACATTTTTGTAGAATATTATTTAACCAAAATCCTATGTCAGTTATTAATGAAATCATATAAGGCAAGCAAGTGTTATTTGAGTTATTAGAGTGTATCAGACTTCATATCTGGGTCATTTTTATTTTTTTTTACATTTTCTGTCATTGGCCTCATCAAGAGTAAAAGAAGTGAGTCATTTTTGCTTTTTGATATGTAATCTCAAAATCCCATGCCTTACACCTCTTATCTTCATCTGCTAGTCAGATATCTTTTTAATTACATCCTTCTAGATTATGCAGTTACCTCCTTATACAACTACATAATAAAGTCCAGCATAGAAAACAGCTATTTCCCAGGCTATTTATCCTTGTCTTAACGTCTGGATATATCGGACTCTGAAGTAGTAAAGATAAATTGAGACATTCCTTCCAAAATAAGGTGTCCCAGAACCTCACGTCAACAGAAAGTGGCTTACTTCCTTAGCTGTTCTGATAGCTGCAGCTCGCTGCTCTCCAGGTTCTCCACACTTTCCTGGCTCAACTTTAAATCACACTCCAGTTTGTGCTTTTTCTTTTCACAGTCCATTCTTGCTTTTCTCTCTCGATCAAGGGCATCCTCAAGCTGACAGAAAGAGATATTATTCAGCTAAATAAATCAGAGTTTACATGTCATGGCATGTGCTCATTAACCACTTTCCTTCAGGAAGGAGAAAAAAACATAAAAATACAGAGCCTGTAAATGTTGTTCAGCTACAAAGACATCTTAAAATTAATGGTGCATCCATCAAAAGTTTAGCAAAAGAATCTACAAATCATAGTGATGAAAGAAAACTTTAGAGATTATAGGATCCAAGTTCTGTCCCATGCAAGGAACCAATAATAAATGGCCAGTGAACCCGCATTTAATCACATTCCAGTGATGAGAAACTCATTTCATGGTTGGGTAAGTCCATTTTCTCAGGAGTGCTTCTTCATAAGAAGTCAAAATATTCTCTGTAAATTTCTACCCATAAATCCAAGCTCTTCTCCCTGAGGAACATCAGTCAAACCTATTTCCATAAGATCATCCACATCTATTTGGTAGCTTTCCTGGATCTCACAACTCAGTATCATTGACCTTTCACAGAATTCTCATGATTTCCATGCCCCCTTTACCACCTTGGTTCCCTCTTCTTATCCATGAAATTATGTCATATTCTGGCACTTCACCCTCCTGGTCAGAACATTTCAGTTTTGTCTGGATTAGTGTTGCTAATGAAATAGAGGTTAATTTGTCATGAGACTAGTATAACAGTTATGACTTTGTATATTGATGTTTATTTTCAGCAATGGAAAATGTTTCCTGTAAGCAGCAAAAAGTATGAAATTTGAATCAGCAGGGAGGAGTGAATTTCTGAAAGGTGTATGTAAACCAGGAAAGCAGAGGAACGCCAGATGCAATAGACTGGATACCTGTGTGCATCCAAAATTCATGTGATAAAATCCCTGCTCACAAGGTATTATGAAGTGAGATTTTCAGGGTGCTTAGGTCATCAGATCAGAGCCCTCATGAATGACATTAGTGCCCTTAGGAAAGAGCTCAGAGAAGTCCCTCACCTCTTCCTCTATGTGTGAATACAGCAAAAGGGTAGCTATCTATTAGCAAGGACGTGCACCTTCATCAGACATCAAATCTACTGGCACTTTTATTTATGAATTCCCTGTCTCCAAAACTGTGAGAAATAAATTTATGTTGTTTATAAACTACTCAGCACATGGAAGTTTATTATAGCAGCCTGGATGGATTAAGACACCAAGAAAAAAACATGTGTCATGTATGTGTGCACATGTCCCAATATAGAGATAGCCATATACCCTTATACCAAGACTTTAGGAGAGTTGTAATTAGTGAAAATAGAAAGAAAATACAACTAAGAGGTAGTGGAGAAAATTTATAGGAAGAAAAAGAAGAAACAAACAATAATGGAAAAAAAACCTTTATCAACAATTTTATAAAGAGTAAGCTTTAGGGACTAATAAGAGAATGAATGTATATACTATGTCAGCTAGGGAGAGCAAATTACAAACCTACACATTGAGAATGGTCTGAAACATCTTTATTTCACAGGGTGTTTAGTGATAGAAGGGGCATCATCTTTGGAGTCTTACAAGTATTTTCCAACAGCTTGTGATTTACATATCTTTCAAAAATAAATAAATCTCAGCACATCACTGAAGAAACAACACAGCCCTTATTATACACAACACAACTGTCAAAGTGAGTACCAGCATATCTGTGGGTAAAATACTGATTATGAGGAACATATGGGGAAAAGCCAGTTATTTCAAGGGTTAAACTTTTACTACTCTTAATGTTTTTCTGCTGCCCAAGGTTATATAAAAATTGCATTGATGAGCAGCTTAATATGTTATCCCTCTTAGTATTTTTTTTTTGTTTGTTCTACTTAATACTTTTGGTTGAATACTGTAATCAATACACAATTCTTCTTAAGTGCTGAAACTTAACTGAAAAGTGATCGCTGTTAAATATAAGAGTGGGAATAAGTGAGGGAAGAGATGTGCAATTCGGGACATGCTCAAGCTGACTTACCTCAAACGGTAGAGTTAGAAACATACCAGGGGATTCCAATTCAATCCCATCGAGGTGGCATGTACCAATGCCATCTCACTAGTCCCAGTGATCAATTTCTGTTCACAATTGATCATAATGATAGGACTAAGAATCAAAGGGATCACATAAACAAGAATAGTGTCTGCAAATACTAGCTGATAGAATCAAAAAGGGAGAGAATGATCCAACATGGGATGTGAGATACACAGCAGACCCATAGAATGGCAAATGTCCTAACAGCACTCTGGCCTCAGAATCAGCCCTTGAAGCATGTGGATCTGGCTGAAATGCCTATGAGAGTATTTCAGGCATGGAAAGCCAAGACACTCTGGGGGGAAAAAAAAAAAAAACCTAAATGAAAGATCTCCGCAAGTGAGATCCCAGTGGAAAGAATGGGTCATCAAAGAAGGAGGTACCTTTCTCTGAAGGGAGGAGAGAACTTCCACTTTGACCATGGCCTTTTCTAAAAATTATCAGAGTTGGTGAACTCAGGGGGCTTCCATAGCCTTGGCAGCTCATGACAAGAGCCTAGGGTGATTACTGATGCCATACACAAGAGTGTCAATTTGTTAAGTCAACAACAGGAGTCACTGTGCACTTACTCCTCATGTAGGATCTTTGTCCTTAGTGTGCTCTACATTGAGATTTAATGCTATAACTAGTACTCAAACAGTATTTTTCACTTTATGTTTCTGTGTGGGAGCAAACTGTTGAAATCTGTACTTAATATATGCTAAACTGATCTTCTGTATATAAAGAGAATTGAAAATGAATCTTGATGTGAATGGAAGGGGAGGGGGAGTGGATAAGGGGAGGGTTGCGGGTTGGAGGGACGTTATGGGTGGGAAGCCATTGTAATCAATATTCTGTACTTTGGAAATTTATATTCATTAAATAAAAGTTAAAAAAAAAAGCTGAGAGAATGTGCTGGGACCTCTTCTAAATGTAGTGGTTCAGGTTATGCCAAAAAAGAAATGTTCTCTTCTTAGATAATGAGGGAATCAGACAATGAAGTGGTAAAGAAAAATTAAGTAAACAATGGAGCTCTGTATCTATGTGTACAGATCACCAACTTGCTACATGTAAGCTACTTACCTCACTAACTTTCTGCTCCATTTTCAGATGTGCTTTGCTCAGGTTCCGAACTTTCTCCTCCTCTGTGTGCAGGTAGTCCAGAGTCTGCTGCTGGGCCTCCTGTGCAGTCTTGGTTGCTCTGTTAAGTTTGCTGATCTCCTCATTTAGAGATTCCACCTCCTCAGTCAGATTCTTAACCTGTAGAAAGAAGACAGAACCAGAAGGCTAGCATCTTCTCTCTTTTGTTGCACAAAGTCTCATAACAGATCCAATTTCAGAAAGAGCTACATTTAGCCAAATTCCTGATATACTTTTTAAAACTCTACGTTTACTTCTTCTTGCACAAAATGATGTGATATCAGGCACGGTCAGGGAATGAGGTACATCGGTTAATCAAATATTAACAATCTAGCTCTTTAGATGGCTGATTTTCAGAGTATTATAATATTGTATAATACTATTAAAGGTATCTTGGATTTTTTTTGAGGATTCAAGGAGCATGTACATATTGTGTTGTGCCTCAGTGTCTCAAGAAAATGGCAGTTAAAGAAAGATTCTAATTGATAGAAAAGCGAAAGTGGACACTGCGTTTATCAGGCCCACGTGTTTCTCGTGAAAAGGAATCAATAGAAACAGCAGCTGTTTAATTATCTTCCAAAATCATGGTGTCATTTTAGAAATTAGTTTTTGATCAGAGGTTTGATACAGACTCCTCACTAACCTCAATCCACACATAGATGTGCAAATTAAAACACTCCATTAAAGCAAAATGCCAAAGTTCTTAACGAGAATTAAAGTGACAACCTCAAGATTAAATGCAAATCAGTGGCAAAGCTGGGCATAGACACATCCCAACTTTTCACTAAAGTGAATCATGTTTGTTCTCCTTCCAATAAAGGAAGCACCCTGAAAAGCATCAGATAATGACTCAAATAGTTGGGTCCCTTCCACCCATGAGGGAGAACCTGATTGAGTTCCTGGCTCCTGGCTTCATCCTAGACCAGTTCTGACTATCACAGGTATTTGAGGAGTAAGCCAGTGTCTGGGAAAGCTCCATCTGTCTCTGCCTTTCAGATAAATACACAAAAAGGAATTCTTAGGCTATTGTTCAGTTTTCTGTCTTTGACATGCTCATTGCTAATGCACCCAGACTCGGGTTTTGCTAGCCTTTTTGGGTCCAATATTTTTTTCTGTTGAAATAAAGAAAAGTATATACAGAGGCCAATGATACCATTTTGCTCTTTCTGTTCAACTTGTGATGCAATAAGATTGGAACAAATGAAAACATTTCATTTGGGAGATTAAATGGGCTTCTATGAATTTGAACTGGATATATGGATGGGGAAGCACCAGTTATCTCACCCATTATTTCATAACAATTCTGATTTCAAGCACTGTAAAGTTGCAGGTCCCTACATTAATCAGCTTAAGCAGGCCAGGTTTGGTAACAGCTTGATTTGAGGGTGGAGTTGCGGCATCTAGGCCTTCTTAACGTTATAGGAAAAATACCTTGTGCTCTGTAACATGTCTCTCCTTTTCCGACTTTGCCAATATTGTTTCCAGGTCATCGATTTCTTTCTTCAACTCGGAACTTTCATCTTCAAGTTTTCTCCCCCTGGCCATGAGCTCAGAATTTATCTCCTCTTTTCTCTTCACCTGCTCAGACAGTGCCTTGACTCTGGCCTCCAGCTGGATCTTGGATTTAATCAGACACTCGCACTGTTCTTCAACATTTGCCAGCGTCTCACGCTCCTGCCACAATTAAGAGAAAGTTGTTGCCAACAGCTAAAAGTAATTTATCAGCAAGGCGAAAAGGCTGCTTAACCATAGCAAAGAGATAATTGCCTGCCCTCCGCCCAGCATATTCACCTGCCTTTCCTAAGATGCTTAAATAATATTCCCAGGTCCCTGATCCTCTTGCTGAGAAGTGCAGGAGTTGCTTGTGTTTGGAGGTGTTTTCAGTCTCAGGCTCATTCAGTAGATTAGATTACCCTTTCTAAAGCACTTAATAGGATCCTGATGACCTAAAGGTGCTAACATGCTGCTTAAATCAGCTTCGGGAAGCACCATATATGCACATGGTTTCAGGTTGATATGTCTCAGAATATGGCCTTTAAAAAAAAGCAGTGTTCCCTCAGGCAATAAAATATTTATAACTGTATTAAAAGTGCCCTGATGCATTTAATTATACACATATGTAATATAGTCTAATAAATTGAGCAAGTTTTATGTTTTTATTCATAGAATGAAGATACAGTTCAACAAATTACTTTCAGATACCAGGTTTCACTATTATTTCCAATGAAAATTTTGCTTCAGTGATTCTGTGAGCAGTAAATTCCATAAATTACTCAAGTAGAGTAATTTCCTTTTATAATTTTGTAGGCATTGCTTCCAACTCTTACTGAGTGTCTCATTCTTTTAGTGTTATGGTCCAAGTAAAAATGAAAAGGATTTGCACCTTTCGTAATTTTGTGCCTTTGATTTATTGTCTTTGGAGGCTAAATTAAACCTCTTCTTGAGAGCAAGTTCTTAAATGCTGAAGGTCTCATTGCAATATTATCTCATAGAACTTCCTCTTCAATCTTTAGACCTCATCCATCCACAGCAATATGCTAGCTTGGGCATTTTATTAACTATTTATTTGTCTTGCTTAAGTTATATCTGCTTACTCAAAAGCAGAAAAAAGGCAAAAAACTAGGTCATTGATCGGCCATTGGTTAATTCTTGACCTGCCCAATAAATGGGACTCAAAGTGGCACAAATGGAAAGAGGTAGATAATATCCAATCTCCAACTTCACTGAACCCTAAAAAGAGAGGCTAAATTATAAAGAAATATTGACATTTACAAAGGGTCCATGCAAATCAGTAAGACATTCAGTGTTTGAAAATAATGGGGACATTTGATCTTAACTCTAGGTGGACAAGCAAAACAGTTATTTGTTGCACCCTATTCAATGTCTGTACAGAAACTGTCACCATCACCAAATAAAGAGTACAATCCTCCATCACTGATCCCTCCCAGCGGGATCTGGCAGCCGACTGAGCGATGGTGAGACAGGTTAACAGCACGAAGACTCCTTGTCCCATGTCATTTATTCTCTTGTGTACTCAAAATGTTAATTGGAGTGCATTCACTAAGTTGTCTGGTATTTTGAATATCTGAAGGATTTGTAAATAATCCTTGTTTATTTGATCCCTTTTGTGTTTAGATTTGTCCCTTAAAAACAAATTAAGTATTTCATAGTTCTGTCAACATTTTATTCATTTTCAATTTTTAACTTTATTTACCCTTACAGGAGTTGATCTGGAATTCACTTCTGTTTCTCATTGTCCCCACAATAGTTTTTTTCTTTATTAACTTTTAAAGTAATTCAAAAAAATTTAACTGACACAAAAATTGTACATATTTGGGTACCATGTGATGTTTTGATATTCATATGTATGATGTAATAATATCCAATAAGTGTATACAGATCTATCTCCTTAAACATTTAACATTTCCTTATTGTGAAAACATTCAAATCCTTTCTAGATTTTATTTAGAGAAAAACACCATGCATTATCATTTCCTACAGTTACCCTACTGTGCAACAGAACACCAGAACATCTTACTCCTAGCTAACTTTACATTAGAAACTATTAAATAAACTTTCCTCCACACTCTTCCCCACTACTGTCTCTAGCTTTTGGTAGTCACCATTATAATTTTAACCTATACTCAATCAACATTTTAACATTCTATATGCAAGTGAGATCATGTAGTATTCGTATTTCTGTGCCCAACTTATTTCACTTACTGTAATGACCTCCAATTCCATTCATGTTTTTGCAAATGACAAAATTCCATCCTTTCTGTGGCTGAATATTATCCTGTTGTATGTGTATATATATATATATATATAAATGGGAGACTTTTTATTACTGTTTCAATCTTGCTATCTGTTACTGGTCTTTTAGGAATTTTATTTATGCATGTTTTAATTTTGGTAAGTTGTGTGGCCAATAGATTTATACTTTTTTTTGGTTATCAAATTTGTTAGTGTATAGTTGTTCATAATATTCTGTAAAGATACTTTAACATTTCCTTTAACATTTAACACATTAAAGGTGTCAGATTTTACTTATTTGAGTCTTCTGTTTCTGCTTAATCTCCACTGGAGGGTGAACCAACAGAAGGAAGACCTTTCTCTCTGTCTCTGTCTCTTTCACTGTCCACTCTGCCTGTCAAAAATAAAAATAAATAAATAAATAAAAGATGAGAGAATTCTGTATTTGTCCACTTGGTCACTCCTACCAGTGAGTTTTCTACCTTCTGATATTTTCTTCTTACTCACCAGCATTTCTTAAAGTTTGAAAAACTCCTTTTACTGTTTCACATAAGAGAGGTCTATTGGTGGTAAATTCTCTCAGCTTTTATTTTTCTGGTAATGTCTTTCATATCTAAATGACAGTTTTGCTGGGCATAATATTCATGATTGGTAATTTTTTTTTCTTCAGTATCACTCAAGTCTCATTCCACTCTCTCCTAACCTGCAAGGTTTCAGCTGAAAATTCTGCAGGGAAACAAATTTGGACAATTTTTTTGTGTAATCTGTTCTTTTTCTCTAGTAGCTTTGAGAATCTTCTTGTATCTTTAAACTTACAGAGACTGATTATAAAATGCTTTGAGGTAGACTTTGTCAATTTGAATGAGATTATTGACCTCTGACCTTCCCACATCCAAATAGTTGTATCTTACTCTAGGTTTGGGTAATTTGCTGCTACTACCACTTTGAATATGTTTTCTATCCCTCCAGTATCCTCAATAACTCTAAGGTTTGATCTTTTAATGCTCTCCCAGTCTTCCTATAAGGATTTTATATACCTCATGATTTTTTTTTTGTTTGTTCTTCTCTGACTTTATTTTCAAACATCTGGACTTCAGACTCACTGACTATTTTTGTTTGATCTATTTTGCTATTGATGTTTTCTATTGTATTTTTAATTTCACTTACTGTTCATCTCCATTCAAGGATTTCTATTTGAATTTTTTTTATTTGACAGAGTTAGACAGTGAGAGAGAGAGAGACAGAGAGAAAGGTCCACCTTCCATTGGCTCACCTCCCAGATGGCCGCTACAGCCAGCGCTGTGCCAATCTGAAGCCAGGAGCCAGGTGCTTCCTCCTGGTCTGCCATGAGGGTACAGGTACCCAAGCACTTGGGCCATCCTCCACTGTCTTCCCACAGAAGTGAGCTGGACTGGAAGAGGAGCAACCGGGACTAGAACCCGGCGCCCATATGGGATGCTGGTGCCCCAGGGATTAACAGCGCCGCAGCGCCGGCCCTCTGTTTGAATTTTTAAAATTATTTCCATCTCCTGAAATCTGGTATTGTGATGCCTCCAGCTTTGTTTTTGTTGTACAAGATTGCTTTAGCTATTCGAGGTCTCCTGTGTCTCCATATGAATTTCAGCATCATTATTTCCATATCTGAGAAGAAGGTCTTCAGTATCTTGATTGGTATTGCATTGAATCTATAAATTGCTTTCGGGAGAATGGACATTTTGATGATATTGATTCTTCCAATCCATGAGCATGGAAGATTTTTCCATTTCTTGGTATCCTCTTCTATTTCTTTCTTTTAGATTTTGTAATTTTCATCATAGAGATCTTTAACGTTCTTGGTTAAGTTTATTCCAAGGTATTTGATTGTTTTTGTAGCTATTGTGAATGGGATTGATCTTAGAAGTTCTTTCTCTACCGTGGCATTGCCTGTGTATACAAAGGCTGTTGATTTTTGTGCATTGATTTTATACCCTGCTACTTTGCCAAAATCTTCTATGAGTTCCAATATTATCTTAGTAGACTTCTTTGGGATCCTAAATAAAGAATCATTGTCGCTCCCCCTCTTCATGGAGGAACGAAACAGGACCCTGCGCTGTTCTTTTGTCTGCTTGGCGCTCCCCGGGTTTGCTTGCTGGTTCTTCCCGGGTTGGCTACCAACCCTTCCACCTCCATGGAAGGGTGGTTCCCCCTGCCACTTTCCCCACTTCCGCGGGGGAGCGGCACACCGCTGGCCGGCTCTCTCGGGGGCTGCTCAGGTGTTCCTTCAGATAGATGTTCCTGGTGCATGTTGTCTCTCTCCTCCTTTATAGTCCTCTTCCACCAATCCCAACTCTGCTACCCACACGCCGAGTACGCTGCTCTCCTCCAATCAGGAGCAGGATCAGCTCCTGCAGGTCATCACTCAAGTTGGCGAGAGGCAGCTGCATAGAAGTTGTTACTCCCTTCTCAGTGCCATATTGTGGGAGAGTAGATGCATAGAATAAGTCTTAATTCCAGTAACAGTCTAGTCCGAGTTGCACCCACAAATCATATCATCTGCAAAGAGGGATAGTTTGAATTCTTCCTTCCCAATTTGTATCCCTTTAATTTCTTTTTCTTGCCTAATAGCTCTGGCTAGAACTTCCAGAACTATATTGAATAGCACTGGTGAGAGTGGGCATCCCTGTCTGGTGCCAGATCTCAGTGGAAATGCTTCCAACTTTTCCCCATTCAATAGGATGTTGGCAGTGGGTTTTTCATAGATTGCTTTGATTGTATTGAGGAATGTTCCTTCCAAACCAAGTTTGCTTAGAGTTTTCATCATGAAAGGGTGTTATATTTTATCAAATGCTTTCTCGGCGTCTATTGAGATAATCATATGGTTTTTTTTCTGCAGTCTGTTAATGTGGTATATCACATTGATTGTTTTGCAAACACTGAACCATCCCTGCATACCAGGGATAAATCCCACTTGGTCTGGGTGGATGATCTTTCTGATGTGTTGTTGTATTCTATTCGCGAGAATTTTATTGAGGATTTTTGCATCTATGTTCATCAGGGATATTGGTCTGTAATTCTCTTTAATGTTGTATCTTTTTCCGGCTTAGGAATTAAGGTGATGCTGGCTTCATAGAAAGAATTTGGGAGGACTCCCTCTTTTTCAATTGTTCTGAATAGTTTGAGAAGAATTGGAGCATGGTACTGGTACAGAAACAGATGGATAGACCAATGGAACAGTATTGAAACACCAGAAATGAACCCAAACATCTACAGGCAACTCATATTTGATCAAGGATCCAAAACCAATCCCTGGAGTAAGGACAGTCTATTCAATAAATGGTGCTGGGAAAATTGGATTTCCACGTGCAGAATCATGAAGCAAGACCCCTACCTTTCACCTTACACAAAAATTCACTCAACATGGATTAAAGACTTAAATCTATGACCTGACACCATCAAATTACTAGAGAGCATTGGAAAAACCCTGCAAGATATAGGTAAAGGCAATGACTTCTTGGAAAACACCCCAGAAGCACAGGCAGTCAAAGCCAAAATTAACATCTGGGATTGCATCAAATTGAGAAGTTTATATACTGCAAAAGAAACAGTCAGGAAAGTGAAGAGGCAACCAACAGAATGGGAAAATATATTTGCAACTATGCAACTGATAAAGGGTTGGTAACCAAAATCTACAAAGAAATCAAGAAACTCCACAACATCAAAACAAACAACCCACTTAAGAGATGGGCCAAGGACCTCAATAGACATTTTTCAAAAGAGGAAATCCAAATGGCCAACAGACACATGAAAAAATGTTCAAGATCACTAGCAATCAGGGAAATGCAAATCAAAACCACAATGAGGTTTCACCTCACCCCAGTTAGAATGGCTCACATTCAGAAATCTACCAACAATAGATGCTGGAGAGGATGTGGGGAAAAAGGGACACTAACCCACTGTTGGTGGGAATGCATATTGGTTAAGCCACTATGAAGTCAGTTTGGAGATTCCTCAGAAACCTGAATATAACCCTACCATTCAACCCAGCCATCCCACTCCTTGGAATTTACCCAAAGGAAATGAAATTGGCAAACAAACAAGCTGTCTGCACATTAATGTTTATTGCAGCTCAATTCACATTAGCTAATACCTGGAACCAACCCAAATGCCCATCAACAGTAGACTGGATAAAGAAATTATGGGACATGTACTCTATAGAATACTATACAGCAGTCAAAAACAACGAAATCCGGTCATTTGCAACAAGATGGAGGAATTTGGAAAACATCATGCTGAGTGAATTAAGCCAGTCTCAAAGGGACAAATATCATATTTTTTCCCTGATCAGCGACAACTAACTGAGCACCAAAGGGGAAACTTGTTGAAATGAAATGGACACTATGAGAAACAGTGACTTGATCAGCTCTTGTCCTGACAGTTGATGTACAATGTAATACTTTATCAATTTTAGTATTTTTTTTGTTCTAGTACCATTGGTTGAACTCTGTAATTAACAAACAATTATTCTTAGGTGTTTAAATTTTAACTGAAAAGTGATCCCTGTTAGGAATTTGGAAAACATTATGCTGAGTGAAATAAGCCAATCCCAAAGGCACAAATACCACTTGTTCTCCTTGATAGGTGACAACTAACTGAGCACCAAAAAGGAAACTGGTTAAAGTGAAATGAACACTATGAGAAACGGTGACTTGATCAGCCCTCACCCTGACTGTTGATGAGCAACTTGATATGTTATCCCTCTTAGTATTTTTTTTTGTTTGTTCTACTTAATACTTTTGGTTGAATACTGTAATCAATACACAATTCTTCTTAAGTGCTGAAACTTAACTGAAAAGTGATCACTGTTAAATATAAGAATGGGAATAAGAGAGGGAAGAGATGTGCAATTCGGGACATGCTCAAGCTGACTTACCTCAAATAGTAGAGTTAGAAACATACCAGGGGATTCCAATTCAATCCCATCAAGGTTGCATGTACCAATGCCATCTCACTAGTCCCAGTGATCAATTTCTGTTCAGAATTGATCATAATGACAGGACTAAGAACCAAAGGGATCACATAAACAAGAATAGTGTCTGCAAATACTAGCTGATAGAATCAAAAAGGGAGAGAATGATCCAACATGGGAAACGAGATACACAGCAGACCCATAGAATGGCAGATGTCCTAAACAGCTCTCTGGCCTCGGAATCAGCCCTTAAGGCATGTGGATCCGGCTGAAAAGCCCATGAGAGTATTTCAGGCATGGAAAGCCAAGACACTCTGGGGGAAAAAAAAAAAAACCTAAATGAAAGATCTCCGCAAGTGAGATTCCAGTGGAAAGAATGGGTCATCAAAGAAGGAGGTACCTTTCTCTGAAGGGAGGAGAGAACTTCCACTTTGACCATGGCCTTTTCTAAAAATTATCAGAGTTGGTGAACTCAGGGGGCTTCCATAGCCTTGGCAGCTCATGACAAGAGCCTAGGGTGATTACTGAGGCCATAAACAAGAATGTCAAGTTGTTAAGTCAACAACAGGAGTCACTGTGCACTTACTCCTCATGTAGGATCTTTGTCCTTAGTGTGCTCTACATTGAGATTTAATGCTATAACTAGTACTCAAACAGTATTTTTCACTTTATGTTTCTGTGTGGGAGCAACCTGTTGAAATCTGTACTTAATATATGCTAAACTGATCTTCTGTATATAAAGAGAAACGAAAATGAATCTTGATGTGAATGGAAGGGGAGAGGGAGTGGGAAAGGGGAGGGTTGTGGGTGGGAGGGACGTTATGGGTGGGAAGCCATTGTAATCAATATTCTGTACTTTGGAAATTTATATTCATTAAATAAAAGTTTAAAAAAATTATTTCCATCTCTTGATCTAGTCTTTCTATTAGCATATTAATTTGTTTTTCTGTATTTCTTAAAATTCATTGAGTATCTCTGCAATAGCTATTTTAGGTTCTGTATTCAAAAATCTGTAAATGTCAGTTCTTTTCTGGTTCATTTCTGACATCTTATTTTGTTCCTTATACGAAGTCATGATTCCCTGAAATTTCCTGTTGCTTGTTGACATACAATGCCATCTTCACATTAAAGAATTAATTTTTTTTTCAGTCTTTGTAATCAAGTTTCATTTATAGCTCCCCTTACAGAAATTGTAAGCTGTCTGCTCATATTTCTCTGAACTGGTAGACTGTGGGGAGCAACTGGGAGCAACTCGGACTAGACTAAGTTACTGGAATTAAGACTTATTCTATGCATCTGCTCTCCCACAATATGGCGCTGGGAGAGGAGGAAACAGCTTCTACACAGCTGCCTCCAGTTCAACCAATAAACAGCAGGACCTGCTCCTGATTGGAGGAGAGCAGCGTACTAGGTGTGTGGGTAGCAGAGTTGGGATTGGTGGAAGAGGACTATAAAGGAGGAGAGAGACAACATGCACCAGGAACATCTATCTGAAGGAACACCTGTGCAGCCCCCAAGAGAGCCGGCCGGCGGTGTGCCGCTCCCCTGCGGAAGTGGGGAAAAGTGGCAGGGGGAACCACCCTTCCACGGAGGTGGAAGGGTTGGTAGCCAACCCAGGAAGAACCAGCAGCAAACCCGGGGAGGGCCGAGCAGACGAAAGAACAGCGCAGGGTCCTGTTTCGTTCCTCCACGAAGAGGGGGAGCGACAGTAGACATTTTTTCTATGTAACGTAAGATGGACCCTAAACTGAGGTTGCTGCAAGTTTACTGTTTCAGTCTTAAAGATCACCTCGAGCCTGGAATTATCCCAAATCCATCACTGATATTTTGTTTAGGATGAACTGGGGAAGTATTTAAAAAGGAGTAGTCTGCCCTTGAAGCCTCTGCCTGGAGATGTGGTAGGCCCATATGCTTGGTCTTCAGAATGTTTGGCGATCACAGCAGTCTAGGTGGCTAGGAAGAATTGTGAAAAGTAGCGAGTAATGGAATATTGGCTTCAGATCAGAGATGGAGGCTTAAATGCCAAGATAAAGATTTTGATTTCTAAAATGTACATGTTAGAGGACATGAAGGTGACTCATCAGGGAAGCAACATGGCGTTTTTTTTTTCCTTAAAATGATGGTTCTAAATCCTACCAGATATCAGAATCACACATCTATAAGGATAACCGTTAGACACATTAAGACATCACTTGGGATGCCTGCATCCCATATCACAGTGCCTGGTTCTAGTTCCAGCTCTGCTTCCAATCCAGTTTCCTGCTAATGTACACCATGGGAAGGCAGCAGAAGATGGCTCAATTATCAGGGCCAATGATATTCATTTTAAGACCTGGATTGAGTTCTTTGCTTCTGGCTTAAATCTGGATAGTCTTGGTTGATGTGGCATTTGGGTAGTAAAACAGTGGATGGCAGAGTTCTCTGTGTCTATTTCTCTGTTTTTCAAATAAAGTAAAAATAAATTAATTTAAAAATTTAAAAAGAATCACCCATGTAGAGTCCTTAGATCAAAACAGGGCTTGCTTAACTTAAAATAGCGGAGAGTGAGGTGTAGGCATCTTTTGTCTTTGTTTTAATGCTTCACACACAAAAAAATTCAATACAAAGCGAAATTAGAGAATTGCTGCTTTAAGAACTTATTAATAATGCATATTTGGACCACAGAAAAGGAAGTAAGAATACCAAAATAAGGAAATACAAGTAGAAACACTGCAATAATCCTGAAGCTCTCAGTTAAGCTCAATTAACTGTTGAGCCCAGCTGATTTTCTAATTGGTTACTTTAAATTGGGACCCAGAGTTTCATAACACCCATAATAGCTACGGTGCTTTATATACAGTGAAAACACTTCTGATAGTTTTTCCCTTTTTCAGAGACATGCTGCTAATAATAATAACAATAATAAAACATTTACTATGACATAAATGATCTTATAAGTTTCTATGGTCTGGTTTAATTTTTTTGAAATTCCATGATATTTGATGAGCCTGGACTTCTGCTTACTTTTTTCAAGACAACATTAACTGTGAAGCAAGGAATTCTAGTTAAAAACTTGATTCAAAGAAAACGGAGGGGCCACTCACAGCCTGCAGCTGAAGAAGTAAATCATTCTTTTCCTGAATGAGGGAGACTTGCTTCGCATTCAGTTCCTCCTTCTGAGAGTCTGCTTTTTCCAAGGTTTTCTGCAGTTTCATACATTCTTCTTTCAGTTTGGCTATCTCATCTCCCACTCCCATGTATTTAATAAGAGGCTTAATCATAAAGAAGAGTCTCATCCAGGGCCAATTCTTCACAGCCATGAAAGCTCTTATGTTCCACTGGATCAAAAGAAGTGCATTCCTAAATCAAGACCAAAAAGAAAACCAAAGTAACCTACACCACATTAAGGGGTTATTTTCCTTAAGATCTTCAGTAAGCACATCACTTCAGGAGTCATAATAAATTCTCAATAGCCTCCAGGGCATTTTATATCTGGGTCATCATTTGATTCTGTACAAAATCTCTAGGAGGGATTTCTGGGGCTCACACAATATGGAGTAGATGTCTAGAAAATATTTCAATCATTTTCATCCTCTAAATGACTGCTGAACCTATAAGAGAGTAAGAAACACAGAAGGAGGGGAAAATCTGACCAGTAAGTAAATGTACACATAACTTGACCATCTTTATGTAAAGGAGCCAGTTGGTGGTGTGAGCATTTGCATTTTCATATTCATATAGATAGAGGAAGGGCAGAGGCCATCAAAGACTGTACCCTCAATGAAAAGGAGGACTAAAGTATTCAGCCACTAGAAGAAAGACATCAAAGGAAAATATAACTACTGCAGCTATTTTTTAAAGTCTTAGTCCAGCCCCACTGGAGTTTGTCAGATTTTTACTATACTACTGGATTGAAGCAGAAATATTCAAGAAATGAGTGTAATGTATTGTAATTTTTACAGTGCTCCTCATAAAGAAAAGAGAGATAAATACTTTCTCAACCAACAAAAGCTATGAGTCAATCACCAGTACATACCTTATAAGAAATCCTATAGGGAGTTTTACCAAAAAAATTGATGCGAACTAACACCATTAAATATATGAAAGTATAAAGCTCACTATAATGGCAAAAGGTAACTAAATACACAATACTACAATATCATTAGAGTGATATATAAATTGTTTCTGACCCTAGCATAAACACTAAAAGATAAAAGTTTAAAAAGTAACTATAATTACAAAATTTGGTTAATGGATATATAATATAAAATTATATAAATTGTGGCATAAATAGCATAAAATGTTAGGGCAGAATAACATAACATAAAGAATGTTATACAGTGTAAAACAGGTTGTTATAACCATAGTTTTTATAAGCCACATCGTAATCTCTAGTATATACACTGCAGATAAAGAAAAATGAATCAAGGTAAACCACCATAAAAATAATCAACAAGAAAGGAATAGGACAATCAGGTACCTAACAATCAGAAAATGATGAGCAAAATCACAGCACTAAGTCCTAACCTACAAAAATGATTTTAAATATAAGTGAAATAAATCTGATCAAAAGACATAAAGTAGTTGAATAGACAGGAAAACAAAATCTAATTATATGCTGCCCATGAACAATACATTAGCTTTAAGGACACACACAGTGAAGGGAGAAAGATATTCCACATAAATGATAATGCAAAAATTATAAGAAGATGCCTATTTTCCTGCTGGTCTATAATCTTTTACTTTTTATTTGTTGAACTCTTTATTTATTGAAGCCAATAAACTGTAGGATATAATGTAAATTTAAAAAGTTCTTTTGAACAATAATAAATATTTTTAAAAAGAATAAAGGTAGCTATCCTTATATCAGATAAAAGACTAAGTAAAAAATTGGAATAAGAGATAAAAGATCAAGTCATTAGAAGAATATAACAATTGCAAATATATTAATACAACTCAGACACTTAAACATATAAAACAAATAATTAGCAGAACAGAAAGAAATAGACAGAAATATAACAGTAGATGACTTTAACAATCCAGTTTCTACAATGCATACACCATTAAAGTGAAAATAAATTAGAAAACAGTGGTCTTGGGGCCGGCACCGTGGCTCACTTGGTTAATCCTCTGCCTGCGGCGCGGCGCCGGAATCCCATATGGGCGCTGGGTTCTAGCCCCGGTTGCCCCTCTTCCAATCCAGCTCTGTTGTGGTCCGGGAGGGCAGTGGAGGATGGCCCAAGTGTTTGGGCCCTGCACCCGCATGGGAGACCAGGGAGAAGCACCTGGTTCCTGGTTTCGGATCTGCGCAGCACTGGCCGTAGCGGCCATTTGGGCAGTCAACCAATGGAAGGAGGACCTTTCTCTCTGTCTCTCTCTCTCACTGACTATAACTCTACCTGTCAAATAAATTTAAAAATAAATAAAGAAAAAAAAAATGAAAACAGTGGCCTGAACCACACCATAGACTCAGGGGCCCTAATAGACCTATAGATATCATTCTATCCAAAAGAAGCAGAATACACATTCTTTTGAAGTGTATAATGAATGATCTTTAGGGGGCTGGCGCTGTGGTGCAGCAGGTTAACACCCTGGCCTGCCTGAAGTGCCGGCATCCCATATGGGCACCGGTTCTAGTCCCGGCTGCTCCTCTTCTGATCCAGCTCTCTGCTATGGCCTGGGAAAGCAGTAGAAGATGGCCCAAGTCCTTAGGCCCCTGTACCTGTGTGGGAGACTGGAAGAAGCTTCTGGCTTCAGATCGGCGTATCTCCAGACGTTGAGTGAAACCATCACAAGTATCTTTTTTTTTTTTTTTTTTTTTTTGACAGGCAGAGTGGACAGTGTGAGAGAGAGACAGAGAGAAAGGTCTTCCTTTGCCGTTGGTTCACCCTCCAATGGCCGCCGCTGCCGGCGCGCTGCAGCCGGCGCACCACGCTGATCCGAAGGCAGGAGCCAGGTGTTTCTCCTGGTCTCCCATGGGGTGCAGGGCCCAAGCACTTGGGCCATCCTCCACTGCACTCCCGGGCCACAGCAGAGAGCTGGCCTGGAAGAGGGGCAACCAGGACAGAATCCGGCGCCCCGACCGGGACTAGAACCCGGTGTGCTGGCGCCGCAAGGCAGAGGATTAGCCTAGTGAGCCGTGGCGCCGGCAAGTATCTTTTACAACTATAGTTCTTGGAAATGAAAAATCAATAATGGGGGAAAATAGGATATTTTGCTAGTCTGTGCAATTTAAGTAATAAGCTCCTTCACAAGCAAGTGTTCAAAGAAAATCAAAAGGGATATATTTAGAAAACTATACTAATACAAATTAAAATAGAAACACAACCTACCAAAACTTATGAGACAATGCAAAATCATTTCTAAGACAAAAGTTTATAAGTAATAAAAGATGTCAAGCAATCTAACACTACACTTCAAGGAAGAAAACAACAAAAAAAAATAAGTAAACTAGAAAAATAAAAAATGTTCAATGAACAAATGACAATCCTTTATCTATACTAAGAATAAAAGAGATAAGACTCAAATAAACAAAATTATAATACAAGAGGATGCATCACAACTGATTTCACAAAAATATCATGAATAATTATAGGTCCAAAATTTGGATAACTTAGGAGAAATGGAATAAATACCTAGAAACACACAACCCAAAAAAGACTGAATCATAAACAAGTAGGAAAATTGAATAAAGAATGAGTACCAATATTGAATTGTAATGAAAATCTAAGTAGAGTTTAGGACCTGATAACTTCACTATAAATTCTACCATGGCCGGTGCCGTGGCTCACTTGGCTAATCCCCCACCTGTGGTGCCGGCACCCTGGGTTCTAGTCCCAGTTAGGGTGCCGGGTACTAGTCCCAGTTGCTCCTCTTCCAGTCCAGCGCTCTGCTGTGGCCCAGGAGGGCAGTGGAGGATGGCCCAAAGTGCTTGGGTCCCTGCACCCGCATGGGAGACTAGGAGGAAGTACCCAGCTCCTGGCTTTGGATCAGCATAGCGCTGGCCATAGCAGCCATAAGGGGAGTGAACCAATGGAAGGAAGAACTTTCTCTCTGTCTCTCTATCACTGTTTATAACTCTCTCTCTCTCTCTCTCTCTCACTGTCTAACTATGCCTGGCCAAAAAAAAAAAAAAAAAAAAAAAAAAAAAAAAAAAATTCTACCAAAAATTTCAAGAAAAATTCCAATCCTTCTCAAATTCTTCCAAAAATAATCAAGAGCAGAAATCACTTCTAAACTTATTACAGTTCAAACTTATCCTCTTAACAAAACTAGACACAGAAACTAAAGCAAAAAGCATTACATGCCAACATCCCTGAAATGTATAGATGAAGAAATACTCACTAAAATACTAGCAAATCAAATTCAACAACTTGTTGAAAGGACAGTACACCAGTGCAACATGAGGGAAGGCTCAACATCTGCAAATGAGAGTGTTATACATTGCATCTCATACCAATTTCTATTGCTCTAACTGAATATCATAGATTGGGAATTTATAAAGAATAATAATTCATCTATTTATCTATTGGTGCTAGAGGCTGGGAAGTCCCAGAGCATGATGGTGGCGTCCTGTGGAAGCCTTCTGGATACATCATGTCAGAGGGCATAACTTGCAGCACAGGGCAAATGTGCTAGCTTGGATCTCTCTTCCTTTTCCTACAAGGTCACGAATTCCTTCATGGGGGTCCAACCCTCATGAACTCATCTAATCCTAATTATTTTCCAAAGGCCCACCTCTGTAAACTGTTGATATATCATTTTGGAGACTAATTTTCCAACACAGGAATTTCAAGGGATTTACCTACACCACAGTACATCACATTAACAGAATGAAAGAGAAAAACACAATCTTTATAGATGCAGCAATTACATTTGATACAATTCACTGACCTTTCTGCTAAAAACCTTCAACGGATTAAGATTAAAGGGAATATACATTATGCTCTTAAAATTATATATGAAATATGTGAAATGTGTTCCATTTATATAAATAAGAAATTTCAAAAAGATAAAAAGAGCAAATAGAGTTAAAAAAGAGAGAGAGAAAGAAAAGTACCATGACATAAAACAACTATTCTACAACAGCCTACAAATAGCATCATAGTTAATGGTAAGAAACTGAAGAGTGCCCAGGTAGTCATTTCTATTCAACATAGTACTGGAAATGCTAGCCAGAAAATTAGGGAAGACAAAGAAATAAATGGTATCAAAACTAGCAGACATTAAACTGGTTTTGTTTGAAGTTGGCATGATCTTATATGAAGAAAATCATAAAGATTCAAACAAAAAATGATTAAAACTAATAAATCATTCAGTAAAGTTGCAGAATACAGTTAACAAATAAAAAAAACAATGACTAGTATTTCAATACACTAACAATAACCTATCCAAAAAGAGAAGTTAAGAAAACAACATAATTGACAAAACCATCAAAAATATACTTAAGAATAAATTTAATGAAGGAGGTGAAATACCTGTACACTAAAATCAAACACCAATGAAAGAAATTGAAAAAGATACAAATAAGTGGTTTTTAAAAAAAAAATGTCCTGTGTTTATGGACTGCAAGAATTAACATATTTAAAATGTCCTTACTGGGGTCAGTGTTGGGGTATAGGTGGGGGAAGCTGCTGCCTGGGATGCCAACATCCCTTATGAACTCCAGTTCAAGTCCACTCTGCTCCACTTCCAATCCAATTCCCTGCTAGTGTGCCTGGGAAAGCAGTGGAAGATGGATCAAGTACTTAACCCTTGCTACCGTCATGGAAGACCCAGAAGGAGTTCCAGATTCCTGGCTTCCACCTGGGCCTGGCCCAGCCATTGTGGCCCCTGGAGGAGTGAACCAACTAATAGAAGATCGATCTCTCTCTCTCTCTCTCTGCCTCTCCTCTCTCTGTGTAACTCTGACTTTCAAATAAATAAGTAAATCTTAAAAAAAATTCTAACTGCATTTTTCACACATACAGAAGAAAAATTTTAAAATCCATATGGAACCACAAAGAACCTCAGGCAGCCAAAGCAATTGAGCAAAAAAAAAAAAAAAAAAAAAACAAATTGGAGTAATCACATTACCTCATTTCAAAATAGACTTCAAAACTGTAGTAATCAAAATATCAAAATACAGACATAAAAACAGACAAATAGGACAATGGAAGAGAATAGAAAGTCCAGAAATAAATCTATCTAATTATATACGCAACTGATCTTGATAAAGATTACAAGAACACACACACAAAAAAGATTACAGGAACAAACAATGTGGAAAGGACAATCATTTCTTTTTTTTTTTAATTTATTTTCTTTATTTGAAAGATAGAGTTACAGAGAAAGGCAGAGCCAGAGACACAGAGAGGTCTTCCATCCACTGGTTCACTCCCCAAGCCAGGAGCTAGGAGCTTCTTCCACATCTCCCACATGGGTGCAGGGGCCCAAGGACTTGGACCATCTTCTACTGCATTCCCAGGCCATAGAAGCAAGCTTGATTGGAATTGGAGCATCTGGGACTTGACCTGACGCCCATATAAGATGCCAGCACCGTAGGCTAGAGCTTTAACCCACTGTGCCACAGCACCAACCCCAGGAAAATCATTTCAATAAAATGATTTGGTAAATTGGAAATCCATATTCTGAAGAATAAGTGGACAGTACCTTACACCATACACAATAACCAATATAATTGAGTTAAAGAAAGGAAGTGGGCTGAGGGAGAGAGACTGAGAGGAGTGAAGCATTGTTATCTTCTTAGAATTGTACCTGTGAAATACATGAAATCTGTTATCTTTATGTTAATAGGTTTTTCAAATAAAAATTGCCATAGAAAAAAAATTACCCCACTTGACATAATGACTTTATATAAATACTAAGCATAATGGATTGCTACTTTCTGACATTAGAGTCCCTGTTAATTACCTCTTCTTTCCTAACTCCTACAGTTCTCACAAATCTATTCCTCATGATCTGTTCCAACGCAGAATAAAAATGTCATGGCTAGTGCATTAGCATCCAATGTCCTGGGTCCTGGAGATGATATGTTGGTTTGTTTTGCTGTTGTTGACATCAAATTAATACTCAATACCAGAAATAAAAAAATAAAAGGACTTAAATGTGAAAGTGAACATCATAAAACTTCCAGATGAAAATACAGGGAAAAAACCTTCTTGACATTGGTCTGGGCAATGATCTTTTTATATTATCCCCAAAGAACAGGTAATACAAGTAAAAACAATTAGGATTATATCAAACTGAAAAGCTTCTATATAGCAAAGGAAGCAAACAACAGAGTGAAGGACAAACCTATGGAATGAGAGAAATTATTTGCAAACCATATATCTGAAGATGAGTTAATCTAAAATTCATAAGGAAACCAGACAACTGATTCATAGCATAAAAATAAACATTTTTAAAAATGGATGAAGGACATGATAGACATTTCTCAAAATAAGACACATAAGTGGCCAATGATAAATAAAAAATGTTCAACAATAGTAAAAATGAGGGAAATGCAAACTACAATGAGATATCAGCAATTCAGGTAGAATGGCTATTACCAAAAAGACAAAGAGAAGTGTTGATGAGTATAGGAATAAAATGGAATCATGTACATCTTTAGTAGGAATGTAAATTG
The DNA here is from genome assembly GCF_051225735.1 of Oryctolagus cuniculus. Taxonomy (NCBI): domain Eukaryota; kingdom Metazoa; phylum Chordata; class Mammalia; order Lagomorpha; family Leporidae; genus Oryctolagus; species Oryctolagus cuniculus. Next base: position 64,036,245 of record NC_142870.1, read on the forward strand.
GAACAATGATTATGGAAAACATAATGGAGGTTCTTCAAAACATTAAAAATAGAATACCATGTGGCTCACCAGCTCCATTTCAGGGCATATCAGAAGGAAATGAAATTATTATCTAAAAGATATCTGCACTACCATGTTCATTGCAGTATTATTCACACTAGGCAAGATATGGAACTGGTCTAAGTGTTCATCAACAGGTGATTAAAGAAAATATGTTAATATATGAGTATATATACTAGAATATCACTCAAAAGAAGGAAATACTATCATTAGTGACAACATGTATAAACCAAGAGGACATCATGCTGAATGAAATAAGTCAGTCACGGAAGGACAAACACGTGATCAGATTTATATGTGAGATATGAAAAAGTTGAACTCAGAAGCAGAGTAGAACTGCAGTTTCAGGAGAAGGGCCAAGGATTGAGGGAAATGCACTGATGATGGCACTCAGATTCAGTTAGGCAAGAACAACAGGCTCTGGAGATAAAATACACACTGTGGTGATGATAATTACTAATACTATATTGTCTACTGGAAATTTACTGTGTGTAGATCTTAAAATGTTATACACAAATACACAATAACTATGTGAGGTGATAATCATTAATTATTTTGATTGTGATAATCATTTCACAATGTAAATATATATCAGAATATCAAATTAGGGGCCAGCATTCAGCAGGTTAAGCCACCACCTGAGACACCGCATTCCATATGAGCTCTGATTTGAGTCCTGGCTGCTCCATTTCCTATCCAGCTCTCTGTTAATGCACCTGGGAAAGCAGTGGAAGACGACCCAAGTGCTTGGGTCCTTGAACCCAAGTGGGAAAACTGGATGAATTTCCAGGCTCCTGGCTTTGGTCTGGCCAATTCCCGGCCTGTTGCAGCCATCGAGGGAATGAATCATGCAATGGAAGTTTCCCTGGCTCCCTTTGTCTCTCCCTCTCTCTCTGTAACTCTGCCTTTCAAATAAATAAATAAATAGTGTTTAAAAGACTATCAAATTATTTACAATTTTAGCTGACAACTAAACCTCAGTAACACTGGAGGTGGGAGAAGAAGAAACCCAAGACAAATGGAATAAAAGAAAGAATTAATATGAGATGAGAATTTAATGAACCAGAGAGCAAAGAAATAATAAAATGTAGAACAAGTGTATATTAAATAGACTAATTAAATCAACAAAATTCATGCAGCATGAATGTTCAAGAAAAAGGAGAGAAGGCCCAAAAATAATACTAGGAATTCTTGGAATATAATAATTTACAATTATGCTATAGGAACTTAACTAAAGATACAATAGAGATTTAAAATTCACAATTTATTATGAATTTGTAAAAAATGATGCTGAAATTCATATGGAGACGCAGGAGACCTCGAATAGCTAAAGCAATCTTCTACAACAAAAACAAAGCTGGAGGCATCACAATACCAGATTTCAGGGCATACTAGAGGGCAGTTGTTATCAAAACTGCATGGTACTGGTATAGAAACAGATGGATAGACCAATGGAACAGAATAGAAACACCAGAAATCAATCCAAACTTCTGCAGCCAACTTATATTTAATCAAAGATCCAAAACCAATCCCTGGAGTAAAGACAAGTCTATTCAATAAATGGTGCTGGGAAAATTGGATTTCCAAGTGCAGAAGCATGAAGCAAGACCCCTACCTTACACCTTACACAAAAATTCACTCAACATGGATTAAAGACCTAAATCTACAACCTGACACCATCAAATTATTAGAGAGCATTGGAGAAACTCTGCAAGATATAGTTACTGGCAAAGACTTCTTGGAAAATACCCCAGAAGCACAGGCAGTCAAAGCCAAAATTGACATCTGGGATTGCATCAAATTGAGAAGTTTCTGTACTGCAAAAGAAACAGTCAGGAAAGTGAAGAGGCAACCGACAGAATGGGAAAAAATATTTGCAAACTATGCAACAGATAAAGGATTAATAACCAGAATCTACAAAGAAATCAAGACACTCCACAACATCAAAACAAACAACCCATTTAAGAGATGGGCCAAGGACCTCAATAGATATTTTTCAAAAGAGGAAATCCAAATGGCCAACAGACACATGAAAAAATGTTCAAGATCACTAGCAATCAGGGAAATGCAAATCAAAACCACAATGAGGTTTCACCTCACCCCAGTTAGAATGGCTCATATTCAGAAATCTACCAACAATAGATGCTGGAGAGGATGTGGGGAAAAAGGGACACTAACCCACCGTTGGTGGGAATGCAAATTGCTTAATCCACTATGGAAGTCAGTCTGGAGATTCCTCAGAAACCTGAAGATAACCCTACCATTCAACCCAGCCATCCCACTCCTTGGAATTTACCCAGAGGAAATGAAATTGGCAAACAGAAAAGCTATCTGCACATTGATGTTTATTGCTGCTCAATTCACAATAGCTAAGACTTGGAACCAACCCAAATGCCCATCAACAGGAGACTGGATAAAGAAATTGTGGGACATGTACTCTATAGAACACTATACAGCAGTCAAAAACAACGAAACCCGGTCATTTGCAACAAGATGGAGGAATCTGGAAAACACCATGCTGAGTGAATTAAGCCAGTCTCAAAGGGACAAATATCATATGTTCTCCCTGATCAGCGACAACTAACTGAGCACCAAAGGGGAAACTTATTGAAGTGAAATGGACACGATGAGAAACAGTGACCTGATCAGCTCTTGTTCTGACTGTTGATGTACAATGTAATACTTTATCCATTTTAGTATTTTCTCTTTGTTTTGTTCTAGTACTATTGGTTGAACTCTGTAATTAACAAACAATTATTCTTAGGTGTTTAAATTCTAACTGAAAAGTGATCCCTGTTACATATAAGAGTGGGAATAAGAGAGAGGAGATGTACAATTTGGGAAATGCTCAATAGTAATTGCCCCAAAAGGTGGAGTTAGAATCATGACAGGGGATCCCAATACAATCCCATCAAGGTGGCATGTACCAATGCCATCTCATTAGTCCAAGTGATCAATTTCAGTTCACAATTGATCACACTGATAGGTCTAAGAGTCAAAGGGATCACACAAACAAGACTAATGTCTGTTAATACTAAGTGATTGAATCAAAAGGGAGAGAATGATCCATCATGGGAAGCAGGATACACAGCAGACTCACAGAATGGCAGATGTCCCAAATAGCACTCTGGCCTCAGAATCAGCCCTTAAGGCATTCGGATCTGGCTGAAGAGCCCATGAGAGTATTTCAGGCATGGAAAGCCAAGACACTCTGGCCAAAAAAAAAAAAAAAGAAGACCTAAATGAAAGATCTCTGCAAGTGAGATCCCAGTGGAAGGAAGAGGGCCATCAAAGAAGGAGAAAGAAGGAGGTACCTTTCTCTGAAGGGAGGAGAGAACTTCCACTTTGACTATGACCCTGCCGGAATAAGATCAAAGTCGGAGAACTCAAAAGGCTTCCATAGCCTGGGCAACTCATGACTAGAGCCTAGGGAGATTACTGATGCCATAAACAAGAGTGTCAAATTGTTAAGTCAACAACAGGAGTCACTGTGTACTTACTTCTCATGTGGGATCTGTCCTTAGTGTTACTAAGTTACTTACTTCCAATGTGAAGTAATGCTATAACTAGTATTGAAACAGTATTTTCCACTTTGTGTTTCTGTGTGAGTGCAAACGATGAAATCTTTACTTAATACATACTAAATCGATCTTCTGTATATAAAGAGAACTGAAAATGAATCTTGATGTGAATTGAATGGGAGAGGGAGTGGGAGATGGGAGGGGTGTGAGTGGGAGGGAAAATAAAAAAAATACACAATTACTCTTAGGTGTTTAATTAATGCTATAACTAGTACTCAAATAGTATTTTACACTTTGTGTTTCTGTGTGGGTGCAAACTGGAAATCTTTACTTAATATTTGCTAAATTGATCTTCTGTATATAAAGATAATTGAAAATTAATCTTGATGTGCATGGAAGGGGAGACGGAGTGGGAGAGGGGAGTGTTGTGGGTGGGAGGGAAGTTATGGGTGGGGGAAGCTATTGTAATCCATAAGCTGTACTTTGGAAATTTATGTTCATTAAATAAAAAAAAGAAAAAAACTGATTAAAATTAAAAAAATAAATTAATTAAATTCACAATTTATTATGAATTTGTAATAAATTTATAATTATAATTATATAGTATAATTATAATTATTTATAATTATGAATTTATAATAAAATTGTAATTTATTAAATTGGAAAAGTTGAAGGAAATATAAATTTTCTTTTGCAAAAAATGAATTTTCTTAAGCTGATTCAAGAGGAAAATGTCTTAATAGGTCCATAATAATTTTAAAGATTAAATCAAAATTGTAAAACATGCACACACAAAAACACAAGAGGCAGATGACTTTCTTAGCAAATTCTACCAAAGATTCTCAAATAATTGAAGTATATAGTTTTCTGTTTTGAAATAAGGAAACATTCTTAAACTCATTTACGATGCTAGGTTAGTATTGACCAAAGATCAAATAAAATAGCAAAAGAATTGACAATTGCTGGCCAATTTTTTTTGAGTATTAATGCAAAATCTCATGATAACATCACAATTAAGGCCAGCAATTAATTATTAATTCATTATTAATTATAATTAATTATAATTAATTATAATTATTAATTAATTATTAATTCAACACAGCTTTAAATCAGAAAAAAATCTGTGATTGTTTTAAAATATTTCATCACTTACTTGATTTTAAAAAAATCAATAAAAGAAAATAAAAGGAATATCCACCATACAATAAATCATATTACTAAAAATATAGAAAATATTGTTTTAAAAAGAAAGAGTAGGGGACTGACATTGTGGCACAGTTGGTAAAACCACCTCCTGCAGCACTGGCATCCCATATGGGATCCATCTCCCTATTAATTTGCCTGGGAGAGCAGTGGAAGATGGCCCAAGTACTTGGGCTCCTATATCCATGTGGGAGAACCTGAAGGAGCCCTGGCTCTTAGCTTTGGTCATGCCCAGCCTTGGTCATTGAAGTCATTTGGGAAGTGAACCTGCTGATGGAATATCTTTCTCTCCCTGTCTCTGTCTCTCCCTCTCTGTCTCCATAACTCTAACTTTAAAATAAATAAAATAAATCATTAAAGAAAAAAAAAGATTGATTAAAATATACTTTAAGAAACAAAAATGAAAAGAAATGGTAGCAGTAGTTCTCCCCAGTGTCAGAAATAACGTTTGACAAATATTTTCAAACCTGAAATTCCACAAGTTGGTGAGAAAATGAGTCAATGGTAATCTCACATTCTGCTGATGGAAAGTAAATTGGAAAGGTTTTTGGAAATATGTTGGAAAGATGAAACTATATGTAATCTAAAACATACGAAGTCTTGCCATAAGGAATCGTGACTCCAAGCGTGTTCTGGTCAGCTGCCATCTAAAACTTTTTTCAGAGAACAGATCAATTTGAGTAACACTACCCTCAAGAAACATTGCATACATGCATGTAGGGTCATTTACAAAAATGTTAATGGAGAACTTATTGGAGCAGCAAAAAATATATACATGCATTTTATACATACATATATGGAAATAAATTCATGTGAGCTGGAAAACAAATTATACTATACACATGTAATATAATACTATTTAGCAGTTAAAATCAATAATTTATTCCCATATCAATATTATTATTATGTATTAATACTGACTATAAAATAAAACTCAGGAGTCATTCATATAGAATATTATTTACATAAATACTAGAAACATGAAAGATCAATGCACCTGTCAAAGATATCTACCTAGTAAAGTATGAAAACATACCTTTTTTATTTAAAGATTTTATTTATTTGAGAGGTACAGTTACTGATAATGAGAGGGAAAGACAGAGAGAAAGTCTTCCACCTGCTGGCTCACTCACCAAATGGCTACAACGGCCTGAGCTGTGCCGATCTGAAGCCAGGAGCCACGAGCTTCTCCTGGGTCTCACACGCAGGTGCAGGGGCCCAAGAGCTTGGGCCATCTTCCACTACTTTCCCAGGCCGTAGCAGAGAGCTGGATTGGAAATGGAGCAGCCGGGACTAGAAGCAGCACCCTTATGGGATGCCAGTGCTACAGGCAGAGGATCAGCCCACTGTGCCAATAGCACCACCCTCTGGAAACATAATTGTATATGGGTTTTTTAACCTGGAATGATAATGATAAATTCAGAATTGGATCAAAGAAGAAATACACAGGGATTTCAACTCTGATCAACAATTACAGAAAAAATATTAAGAATTTGTATATCTATATGATGTCTTTATGAGTGTGCACTGTAGTTGTTTTCATTACAATATTTCATAATAATTTTTGAAGTCAAAACTTTGAAAAAAAATGGATCATTCTGGCCTCATTTTGGAATTTAAGGAAATGAACCATGGAGAAAGGATTTTTTCCACAGTCACACACTTGTGCTGGAAGTCCTGTTTCCTCATCCCCAATCACTTGTACCACATTAACCCCTGAATGATAGTTATAGAAGATTCTTAGGATTTCTCTCTTTGGTATATTTGACATTCATGTAGCAATTGACTTCCTCTTTGATGTTCTCTTTGGAGAAACAGATGGAATTAACAAGTTGTCAATGAAGAACTGTGACATCAACAAACAGTAACCCTGGCCAGGATGTGGGGAAAAATGTACCCTAATCCACTGTTGGTGAGAATTTAAACTAGTATAGCCATTGTGGAAGATATCATGGAGATACCTCAGAAAGCTAAAAATAGATCTGATATATGGCCCAGCAATCAAACCCCTGGGAATTTACCCAAGGTAAATGAGTTCAGCATATGAAACTGTTACCTCTATACCCATGTTTATTGCAACTCAATTCGCAATAGCAAAGGTATTGAATCAACCCTGAAGTCTATCATGATGACTGGATAAAGAAATTATGGTATATATATACCATCTGTTAAAAAAAAGAATGAAATCCTGTCTTTTGCAACAAAATGGATGCAACTAGAACCACTATAATTAGTGAAGTAAGCCCGTCTCAAAAAGACAAAGCTGGCTGGTGCCGCGGCTCACTAGGCTAATCTTCTGCTGCAGCGCTAGCACACCGGGTTCTAGTCCCGGTCGGGGCGCCGGATTCTGTCCCGGTTGCCCCTCTTCCAGGCCAGCTCTCTGCTGTGGCCCGGGAGTGCAGTGGAGGATGGCCCAAGTGCTTGGGCCCTGCACCCCATGGGAGACCAGGGAAGCAACTGGCTCCTGCCTTCGGATCAGCGTGGTGTGCCGGCCGTGGTGGCATTTGGAGGGTGAACCAATGGCAAAAAGAAGACCTTTCTCTCTGTCTCTCTCTCTCACTATCCACTCTGCCTGTCCAAAAAAAAAAAAAAAAAAAAGACAAAAGCTATATGTTTTCCCTGATCTGTGGCAACTAATAGATTATCAAAAATATAATGTATATGAGTGAAATTGACATTTTGGGATTTGATGATTGTTTATAGCCTTTGTCTCTACTATTAAAAAACTATTAAAAAACAGTGTTTTTCTTCTATTTGTTGAACTCTTTTTTATTTTATTTTTTTATTTAGTAAATATAAATTTCCAAAGTACAGTTTATGGATTACATTGGCTTCCCCCCCCCCATAATTTCCCTCTTTTTTATTTTATTTTTTTATTTAGTAAATATAAATTTCCAAAGTACAGTTTATGGATTACATTGGCTTCCCGCCCCCATAATTTCCCTCCCATCTCCTGCTCCCTCTCCCATTCAATTCACATCAAGATTCATTTTCAGTTCTCTTTATATACAGAAGATCGATTTAGTATGTATTAAGTAAAGATTTCATCGTTTGCACTCACACAGAAACACAAAGTGGAAAATACTGTTTCAATACTAGTTATAGCATTACTTCACATTGGAAGTAAGTAACTTAGTAACACTAAGGACAGATCCCACATGAGAAGTAAGTACACAGTGACTCCTGTTGTTGACTTAACAATTTGACACTCTTGTTTATGGCATCAGTAATCTCCCTAGGCTCTAGTCATGAGTTGCCCAGGCTATGGAAGCCTTTTGAGTTCTCCGACTTTGATCTTATTCCGGCAGGGTCATAGTCAAAGTGGAAGTTCTCTCCTCCCTTCAGAGAAAGGTACCTCCTTCTTTCTCCTTCTTTGATGGCCCTCTTCCTTCCACTGGGATCTCACTTGCAGAGATCTTTCATTTAGGTCTTCTTTTTTTTTTTTTTTTGGCCAGAGTGTCTTGGCTTTCCATGCCTGAAATACTCTCATGGGCTCTTCAGCCAGATCCGAATGCCTTAAGGGCTGATTCTGAGGCCAGAGTGCTATTTGGGACATCTGCCATTCTATGAGTCTGCTGTGTATCCCACTTCCCATGTTGGATCATTCTCTCCCTTTTGATTCAATCAGCTAGTATTAGCAGACACTAGTCTTGTTTGTGTGATCCCTTTGACTCTTAGACCTATCAGTGTGATCAATTGTGAACTGAAATTGATCACTTGGACTAGTGAGATGGCATTGGTACATGCCACCTTGATGGGATTGTATTGGGATCCCCTGTCATGATTCTAACTCCACCATTTGGGGCAAGTCTGATTGAACATGTCCCAAATTGCACATCTCCTTACTTAGTATATGACTCATCTTAGAAGTATAAAGTAACATGAAAGCAGATCAAGGTACAAATTAACAGAGGGAATAAGAGAGGATGGATTAGGAAGGGTGGGAGTATGGGCAGAAGCAGGGTATGGTGGGAAGTATCACTATGCTTCTAAATTTCCATATATGAAATATAGGGAATTTTTTTACCTTAAATAAAATTTTTAAAAAATAAGTACTGTGAAACACACTCCAAAAGACAAACTGTACTAAAGAAAAAATAAATACAACAACTACAGAATTCTGTGCTCATGGCCCTTTGGAGATTTTGAAATCTTGCTTTTCATGATTCTATCAAGTAACAGGCAAAACCTTTAATTAAATGTCCAAATGTGTAGATACATATCTCCAGTTAACTTGCCTGAAATAAAATAAGAAATTAATAATTTCATGCTACTAAGAGCCATAGTTTCACACCCATGAGGGGTAAGAAAGTGAAGCAAACTCCCTCACAGAGTTGGCTGTGTGATGTATGCAAACCCTTCCAGATCTGCTTCTCTCATAAACTGTGAGCCATTCCGCCTTCAGAGATCCACACTTCTAGACTGTACAGAATCTTTCCCAAAGGAAAGGCTGGAAGACATGCAAATAATAATTATACTTTTACTTGGCTGGATAAGGGCAAAAATAGCATATTGTGCTCTGTGTTTTGGGCATACCATGATTAAAATATTTTAAGACCCAGACTAAACAGAAGAGGCGGCGCATTACCTTGGCCTGTTATTTGAAATAAAGTCATATTGGCTGAGGCATACCATTACTCTGGGAGTGGGGATGCAAGGTGAGGGTATGATAATACCTTTCTTCCAGAATATTCTGGTATTTGATTCGCATCAGTTTGCCCCTTGCTCTGGCTTGAAACAATGTGAAGAATTTAGAAAGTCTCCCATCTCTCATTGCTTCCAGCAGGTCCAGGAAGCCAGCTTTTAAAAACACCTAAAATAAATGTTGGATATTAGTTCTACTCATAATGGCTATGAAGCAAATGGCTGTTAATGATTCTGTGAACAACCTTGGGATTTTAATCAGTTCAAAATATCTGTTTGGGCTTTATTTAAGGGTAAAATCCACATTAGAAAGTTTAGCTTTATGAATCTAAAATTCATGCAAGAACTTTTAAATTTAATTCTGTGGTTAAATGGATTAATTAGGAACTTACAGAACTTTCTCTCTTATTTATTCATAGTGCCTAGGTTTTTTAAGGAACTTTATTTTAAGTTTTAATATGGTCCCAGGCACACAATGCTATAAATTGCCAGGCAGGACTTCACAAATGTTTTTCTCTAAAGGGTCAGATAGTAAATATTTTTAGTATTTGTGGACCCCAAATAATTTTTGTAGAATATTCTGTTTTGTTTTTTAAACAACTCTAAAAATGTAAAGCTAGTTTTAATTAGTGAGCCATATAAAAAAGTAGGCCATGGATATAATCCTTAGGACATAGTTTGCCAACCCCTGCTTTATAGAAACATTTTTTTCTTTTTATAGACAGAGAGAGCTCCCATCTGTGAGTTCACTGCCCACCTGTCCAGCAGCACTGAGACTTGGTGGGACTTTAGATAAGAGCCAGAAACCCAATTCAGGTCTCCCATTTGAGTGGTAGGAAACCAACTACTTAAGAAATCAATACTACTTTCAAGGTTGTGCATTGGTGGAAAGCTAAATCAAAAGGTGGAGCTAGGAAGCAAATCCAAGCACTCTGATACAGAATGCAAGCATCCCAACTGGTATCTCAACTGCTGGGACAGATGCCTGCCTTAGAAGGCACATTTGTCCTAGGCATTAAAAAATGCACAAAAATACTTTATCAAAATAATTAGTAGCAACCAAGGTGAAATGCTTTTAAGGAGGCACTAGGTACTTTTTGATCATCTGAGAGTGAGAGAAGCCTTAAAATGTTTGGCTTAGGAGTCTTACTCACTCTGTCCCTTCTGACCCAGATGAGTAGTATACAGCAAAACTAAACTAAAAACACAAGGAAGCAAAGCACTGTCAGTGAAGATCACTGGAATCAACAAAGGCAAAAACTGATTCGTGGGTCCTCAAAGTGTTGTTCTACCTGGATCTTCCAATTCTCCTTCAAATAATTTGTTCTGTATACGGATATCAACAGGAACAACTTGATATTCAATACAACATAAAACTAAATCTATTAGTCAGAAGTTTCTAAGATTTTTTTGGGCCTCCAAGATGGTATGGAATTTTGAGAATTACATTTAAGAAAATTGGTTTCAGGGGCCGGCGCTGTGGCACAGCAGGTAAACCCCTGGCCTGAAACACCGGCATCCCATATGGACGCCAGTTCTGGTCCTGACTGCTCCTCTTCCAATCCAGCTCTCTGCTATGGCCTGGGAAAGCAGTGGCGGATGGCCCAGGTCCTTGGGCCCCTGCACCCACGTAGGAGACCTGGAAGAGGCTCCTGGCTCCTGACTTTGGAGCGACGCAGCTCCGGCCATTGCGGCCATCTGGGGAGTGAACCAGCAGGTGGAGGACCTCTTTCTCTGTCTCTACATTTCTCTGTATCTCTCTTTTAAATAAATAAAATAAATCTTAAAAAAAAGAAATTGTTTTCAGATTAATGTTTTGATAGTTAGCTTGACTCTAAAGTTTTAAATTGTGGGAATAGTGTTATAATATATATTCCCCAGGGGACAGTGCTATGGCCTAGCTGGTTAAAGCCGTGGCCTGCAGCAACAGCATCCTATATGGGCACTGGTTCGAGACCCAGCTGCTCCACTTCTAATCCAGCTCCCTGCTAATGTGCCTGGAAAAGCTGCAGAGGATGGCTTGAGTCCTTGGTCCCCTGCACCCACATGGGAGACCCAGATGAAGCTTCTGGGTCCTGGCTTCAGTCTAGCCTAGTCTGGGTGGTTGCAGCCATTTGAGGAGTGAATCAGGGGATGGAACATCTCTCTCTCTCTCTCTCTCTCTCTCTCTCTCTGTAACTCTGCCTTTCAAATAAATAAATATTTAAAATGTATTCCTTAAAAGAAAACCATGGATAAATCAATTCACACACAGACAGGCAGTTAACACCAGGAAGCTGTAGCTGATTCACCTTTGTCTTGCTCTGATGTGTACACATATTTTCTAGCTCCATAAGATTCACTCAGTATTTTATATCTGGGAATAAATTGGCTTACCTAATTATAAAAAAGTAAATATAGGGGCCGGCACTGTGGCATTCACATTCCAGCTGCTCTACTTCCAGTCTTCTCCCTACTAATAGCTTGGAGAAGCAGCAGAAGATGGCCCAAGTACTTGGGCCCCTGGACCCATGTGGGGGACCCAGAGAAAACTCTTGCCTTATGGCTTCAGTCTGGCCCAGCTCTGGTCATTGTGGCCAGTTAGGGAGTGAACCAGAGGATGGAAGATTTGTCTGCCTCTCCCTCCCTCTCTGTAACTCTGACTTTCAAATAAAAATAAGTGAATATTTTTTAAAAATGTAAATATAGTCAAGAATGAGGATTAAGCATTGAGTTTTCTTTCTAAAACAGCAATGAAGTTCCTACTGTTAATTAAATTCTATATGTGTGTCACGAGAGTAGAAAAATGCTTTAGAACTGCTCATTCATGGATATTTTAAGACACAAACTTTCTTCCTGGTCTTCTTCAAATATATTCTTTGCAGTTTTCAGGTTACCTTGGTAATTCCAAATTGGTACTGGGTATGGTCTATATCCATGGAGCCAAGTAGTTCTTCCGTAACTTTTTTGCTGCTCAAAAACTTGCTCTTTGGAAAAGTCCTTGGATTCAGAATGCAGTACCTATTTTGAAATAGAGTCAGGAGACCATATGATTAAAATAAAGCTAATCTGAACAAATGAAGTGAAAGTATTGTGGGCTAGCTTTATTAATAATTTTAATATTAATATTTTGAGGGTTCTTGCCATTTATTCAGATAAGAATTCTGAATATCAGCTCGAATAAAACAGGCAACATGGTAAGTTTTTAGCATTTATTTAATGAGAAAAATACACAAGAAAGTGAGGGCTTTATTTAAGGGAGAAAGAAGTCTAGAAACGTAAGCTGGATCCATATCAGGCAGAGAGCTGACCATGAGCCACGTGGAGCAAAGCATGTGGTTAGGAGTAGCCATAGGTAGTATAGCACAGGCAGGAAAGCAGAGAGGGACGGCCAGAAGGCTGTCCTTGCCAAGAGGTGTGGGGCAAACAAGAGGAGGGGCTCAGGTGCTCCAGGCCTTTTATTCATTTCCAAAGCAGAGTGGTTATGTCGTCTGAATGACAGGTGGGCGTACCGGTGAGGCTGGATGAGGGCATGAGATCACAGAGGGGGCAGCAGTGGAGGTGGTCTCCAGCTCACAAATCTAATTAATTTAATCCTATCTGCCTGCCCATATCAAAAGAACATGCGGACTTCTATCCCTCCCATTAATATGTTCAATTTCATAAAACTCTTGGCAATAGGCAATAATGCTTTAGATTTGTATAATAGTTTGTACTTGTCATAGTGCTTTAGAAGCAACTTCATTATATTGTCTGTTCTATTAGGAAGCATAAAAATAGAAGGAGAAAGTAAGAGAGAAAGGTGAACAAAAAGGATCCCTATTGCATGGACCAGGAGACTGAAGACAGATACATTGAATATATTTTCAAGATTTCTTCATTCTAATGGTGAGTTTGCAGAAAATGACAAATACACCTCTTCATTCTGAGATTGGTTATTTTTTACTCTACCATACTGTGCTCAAATGGCTTGGTAATCTATAATTTACACTTTCAAAATTCAAAATATAAAAAGTAAAGAAGCTTCTTGTGCCTCCTGCCACACACACACTGCTGGCTTCCTTCCCTTTGCAGGCTTGCTTATAAAGTATTTGCCTGTTTGGATGGCAGCTACAATTAAAACATTTCAGAGATTCAATTCAGCCTCTAGACTTTTACTTCTATATGTAGTTCTTCAGTATGTGGGTCTATTATCTGTTATAGAGATTTAAGGATATTATAGTTACATAGATGTTGGTTTAGGGGAAAACAATAATGAACTGTCACTAAATATCTCACCATCACCAAAACACATAGATTTGCAGTCTGGAGCATATCCCAACAAACAATGCATGCCTAAGCACTCATAAAGAAGGGAAGAGAGGGCAGGATGCCTCAGTGTTCTTCAATATTGGGATGGATGTTTACCTTTGTTTAAAATCAGCATACAACAGTCGGTTTGGAAAACCTTCACGGAATATTCGAATCCCTTCCAAGACACCATTACAGCGCAGCTGTTGCAGAACCAAGTGAGGGTCCAATACACCTGAAAAAAGAAGTATTATTGGATCTGTATCTGCAAAAAGATTATGCCAGATTTTTTGTTAGGTGGTGCATCTTGTGTTTTAAAAATGAGTTAGAATTTGATGTTCCTCTACATGATAGATCATAGGAGTTTCTTCACTCCCACCCTGATGGTAGTTATACTACCCATCCTATTATTTGGGAGTTTCTAAATTCAATTAACACACAACACTTTTAGCATGCACCAAGACCTTCAGGTCACAGAACGGATTTTATAAGGAGATACTCCTGGAAGATGAAAAAGATAACACGTTTTACTATAATGTAAATGGCTGGTTTTTACCAGCAATTGACCAATCAAAAACCAACTAGAGAGCAGGATAAAAACACAAAAGGGAATTGCCATCTCTAAGTAGGAGAGAGAGGGGATTCCAAAAAGGAGGAATAAAAAGAAAGGAGTGGACGTGATATCGACTAGCCCTATTAATAATTTTAAATATTAGTATTTTTGGTGGGTTCTTGCTGTCTATTCAGAGAAGAATTCTGAATATCATCTTAAAATAAACCAGGCAACAGGGTAAGTTTTTTTTTTTTTTAACATCTATTCAGTGGAAGAAATGCGCAGGAAAGTGAGGGCTTTATTTAGGGGATAAAGAAGTCTAGAAACACAGGCAGGGTCCATACCAGGCAGAGAGCAGGCCAGGAGCCACAACGGAGCAAGCATGCAGGCAAGAAAGAAAAGGCAGAGGCCAAAACGCTGTGCGCCTGAAGGTGTGGGGCAACAAGGGAGGAGCCCACGATGCTCCAGGCCTTTTATTCACTTCCAAAGGGGTGTGGTTACATAGTCTGATTGGCAGGTGGGCATGCAGGTGAGATCAGGTAGGGGCATGAGATCACACAGTGGGTGTGGGTGAGGGTGTGGTCTTCCAGCTTACAAATCTAATCAATTTGATCCTATCTGCCTGCCTCTATCAGATGCACACAACAATAAAATTCTTACAGTTTTGCCTAGGAGGACTTGACAGCAGTTTGGTTTTTATTTTCCTTTTTGTATCTTGACAAGACCTAAATTATATTACATAGTATATACTTCCTTTTATGATCTCTTTGTTCATCAAAAGAAGCCCTAGTATACTGCATAAGCTGTCAGCTACACTCTCCCATAGAAGTCTGAAAATTCATTCAAGATGCCATTGGATCCTGCTCTCAGAAAGTCTTCTACAAGAAGTCAAGGAGTACTCCTATGACAAAAGCCACTACGGAATTCCAATAAAAATGGGAGAAAATGACTCTGTCTATACCCAAGGTCATAGAAATATATTTAAGTCATGTACCCATATTTCTGTAATGTAATCTCCTTCATGGACAGAAACAGACGATCTATAAGAACAGACAGAAATAGGAACCAAAGACATACTCATTCCTTTAACTATATATTAAGTATTGTTTTGATTAGATGGTGAATCTTTTGAGTTTGTCCTTACATAAATTTCTTTTAGAAAACTGCTGAATTCAAAATTGCCTCAATTAAAAGCAAATCTATTAGGTGATACATTGCTCCAAAGCAGAGGCATCTAGTTAGATTCCTTGCTAGATGGAAGTAGAATTCCTAGGTGCATTAAAAACTCAGGTGAAAGATCTTTGTAAAAATTAAGAAAGGGAATAAAAGATAGAGTAGGAAAAAGGATGGGAACATGGGCATGAGGGATGGTAGGGTGGAAAGAATCACTATGTTCTTAAATCTGTATATATGAAATGCATGAAATTTGTAGAATTTAGGTAAAAATTTTAAAAAAGAAGCAATGAAACAAAAATGTGCAACCCTAAATGAACATAAAGTTCACTGGCAAAACACAAATCACATTATCACTGTTTAGCATCACACTTTCCACAAATAGGCCACAGACTATCATAACCAAGGTCTTAATGACAGGAGGTTTAATAAGAACGCAAGATATGTTGAACATTGGAAGTGAGCATATAGCAACATCTGGCTATATACCTCCTGTGAGACTGACAGCATCCAGCAAAAGCTCTCTAAGGACTGCAGTTATAATGAGATGGTTCAGAATCTTTAAATCCATGATGTAGAGAAAGCAATCCACGTGCTTAATATCAGTAGAAATTTTGTTTTGATAATCATAAACATTTTATAAATCTTAAAAACCATTAAAATATCACATCATCCCTCTACTACTCTTCACTCATCAAACAAAAACAAAAATAAAAACAAAACAAAACCCACTTCCTAGAATCATATAACTAAGGAAATGGATGTTTTCAGGAAGAAGGCAGATGAAAGTGTTGGGAAGGATGTTAGTATATTATAGTAATTATACAATGACATAGGAATTGTCTTTATGGTCAATTTAAAGAATTCAGACCAAATAATTTTCTTTATGCTGAAATATCTACCTCGGTTTCTCAATTGATTAGTTAATCGCATTCTATGATACTTTGCTCTTGTAGACAGTGGCATAGAAACATTCACATTTTGGCATGAAATTCAAGAAGAAATTTCAATGGCAGTGTCAAGTGTTGCAATATTACCCGATTGATCCTGTTTTGTGAAATCCTTCTGTGTGTGGATTTGAATCTCAATTGTAAGGCAGTGTTGAGGAGGTATCAAAGACCTAACTTTTAACTTACATTTTATTTTTCAATCTGAAATTCTACCCTTATCTAAAAGGGATCAGTAAATGTTTCTGAAAAGACAGACAATGTGGCTAAAATAAAATGTGTTTCCTAGTGTAGATTGCAAAGAAATTTAGTTTTTACCTGGCATTTTGTTCACATTGGGATTTATGCATCTCACAAAATGAGGTTCTGTTGATTTCAGATTAGTCATCAATTTATTTAAAGTTTTCTAAAGTAAAAAACATAATAAACATGCATTAACTTTTCGAATCACTGAAAACACCAATCTAACTCATAACTGTCTTCAAATATCTTAATATTATAGCCAACATGAAAACTAATTCATAAAATAATAAATTCAACATTCTTCCTTATCAAAAATATATTGTTTCCTTCCTTTGGAAAATAAAAATTTATCTGACACACATAGTTGCAGCGTGAATAATTTATACTTGTTATTATTTGATAGCAATAACTTATGTCTTGATGATAAAATGGCTTGAAAACAGAAATTGTTTCTCACTTTCCTATCTGTAGAAAATTCATGCATTCCACTCCTAGAGAATATAGAGCCTCTGGTTGGAAAGATTAACTTAGACTGTAAGGGAAGTTTAAAGTGGGGCAGGAGAAGAAAAAAGCAATTGTGTGGATTAATTGATCTTGCTCCTTATAGGAGCTATAGATAGATGTATAACAATCATGACAAAATTGGTCCTTTCTTGAGGCAGGGAAGAGACCAAAATCTGGAGCAGAGGGCAAGGAGGCAGCTTAGCTTCCCATGTGGCCAAGGACAATTCTGGCAACTGGTATGTATAACGACCAATATTCACATCAACTGGAAGATGGGTGCAGATATGGCAGAGGGACCTTGTGAGGTACTCACAATGTCATCTAAAGTCCTTGATAATACCAAGATAAAGTTCCACTTTTTCAGGTTAGTTAACTTATAATACTTATGCTTATTTGAAAATATGGAATTTCAGATAAGTAATAATATATATAAATAGATGCAATTAAAATTACTTTGTGCAGAGACGCAACTGTTTGGAATGAAGTTCCCTTTTTGTGTTTCTTCTCCCCAAACTGTATTGCTAAAAGAAAGAATAGAAAAAATATATAAGCTTTTCTTGTCATTTTATCATTCCTTGTGTATGGAAAGATAAATGCATTAACATTCAAGAAACAGTATGACAATATCTACCAAAAACTGAAGTGATGCCTTAATACTAGGGACTCCATTTTAGAGTGCCCAAGACTCCATCTTAAGAAAGCACCCCTCACTGTGAGACTATAGTCTGAAAATAACTATAGTCTAAAACTAAGACAGTAACAGTGTACTACATCCTGCTTGACAAAACAAAGAATTCCCCTAGTATGATTGCTCAAGCTGAGAACAGATAGGCTGCACCTGGATTAATGTTACAATTTGATTTGTCTATGTCCCACAGATGACTTAGGTCAGTACCTGGATTAATGTCAAGACTGTAATTGGTATTATCAAGATTGCAATTGATATTAGTTTTACACTTGCTTCAGGTCAGCTTGATCCTAGCAACCACGTATTCCCCTTCCCTTCCTTGTTTTTTATTTATTTATTTTTTGTCTTTATAAAGCCTGTTGCTTTGAGTTTCAGGGTCAAGTGTTGACCACGAGTCCACTCTTGGCCACTGGCAACAAAGGACCCCAAAGTTCATCAGTGTGTGGTGCTCCTCTGTCAGCACTGGTAATGTACATCAAAGTTTCATAAATATGTCACTTAACATTAAATGTCTATTTCTAGTACTTTTCCTTTTGGAAATCATCAAGTAACTGAGCAAAGACACTGACTGAAGCATTATTTAGTCCACATACAAAAATTAAGTGGAAATCAGGGCCAGCATTGTGGCGCGGTGGGTAAGGCTACCATCTGCAATGCCAGCATCCCACATGGGTGCTGGTTTGTGTCCTGGCTGCCCCCCCACACACATGGGAGACTTAGAAGAAGCTGCTGGCTCCTGGCTTCAGCCTGCCCCAGCCTTGGCCATTGCAGCCACCTGGAGAGTGAACCAGCTCATAGAAGATCTCCTCTCTCCTTCTCTCTGTAACAAATGCTGGCAAGATGTGGAGAAAGGGGAACTTTAATACACTGTTGGTAGGAAGGTAAATTAGAATAGCTATTGTGAAAATCGTTACACATGAAGTATCTAAAAAACAAAACAAAACAAAAACAAACGAACAAAAAAACAACCTGGGGCTGGTGCTGTGGTGCAGCAGGTTAAACCCCAGCCTGCAGTGCCGGCATCCCATGGGCACCGGTTCAAGTCCTGGCTGCTCCACTTCTGATCCAGCTCTCTGCTATGGCCTGGGAAAGCAGTAGAAGATGATTCAATTCCTTGGGCACTTGCACCCACGTGGGAGACCCGGAAGAAGCTCCTGGCTCCGGGCTTTGGATCAGCTCAGCTCTGGCCATTGTGGTCATTTGGGGAGTGAACCTGTGGATGGAAGACCTCTCTCTGGCTCTACCTCTCTCTGTAAATCTGTCTTTCAAATAAAGTAATTCTTAAAAAAAAAAAAACCCTAAATTTAAAACTACAAAATCTAGATATATTACTCCTGGGAATATGTCCAAGAGAAATGTAATCAGTTCATCAGGGAAACACATGTAGTTCCAGAGTCATTTCAGTACTATTCACAATAGACAAGAATGGAAGCAATTGAAGTGTCTATCACCTGGCGAATGGATAAAGAAAGTACAATAACATAACAATGGAATATTTTTAGTGTCTAAAAGGGGTAAAATTCTGTCATTTTTGTTGTTTTCCATTTGCTGGGTGGAATTGGATTTCATTATGTTAAATGAAATAAGGAATGAGCAGAAAGAAAAGTACTGCATGGTCTCACTAAAATGTAGAGTTTTAAAATGTTCTCAAAGAACTTAACACAGAGTCATAGCAGAGACTGGGGAGAATAGGGTAAAGAGAGATAAGGAAGGTTCATCAAAGGGCTCTATGTTACAGTTAGGTTGAAGGAAGGAGAGCTGATTGTGTATTGCACAGTAGGATGACTATGGATAATGAAAATGCAGCACACATTTTTGAAAACAAGCTAGGACAAAGGCCATTGAGGAGCAGGCATTTGGCCAAGTGATTAAGATCGCAGTTGGGATGTCCATATCTTATATCAAAGTGCCTGGGTTTGAGTCTTGGCTGCGCTTCTTGTTCCAGTTTCCTGCTAATGCACACCTAGCAGACAGCAGGCAATGGCTCAGTAATGGGTCCCTGCCACTCCCATGAGAGACCTAGATTAAGTTCCTGGCTCCTAGCCTCCTCATAAGGGAGTCAGTCTGTACTTTGAAGCCAAGCATTAACTTCTCCTCTATAGCAATGTTAAGTCCTAGATGGCCTCTACTTCTAAATAATACAATTTTATCTGCATTGAATCTGTAGTTTAGTGTAGCCATTTTCCTCAATTAGCTTAGCTAGTCCTTCTAGATAACTTGTTACAGTTTCTTAACAGTACTTGCTGCTTTAAACTTCCATTTACATGCTGTGAAGATAGCTTCCTTCCTTAAACATCATGAAGCCAATTCTTCCAGCTCTAAACTTTTCTTCTTTAGCTTCCTCATATTAGGCTCTCTTTCTGTATGAGGCTTTGACTAATGTTGTGTCTGGTTTGAACTTCTACAGAGATGACTCAAACTTTCTCCATATCAGCAGTAGGAATGTTTCCCTTAGCATTCATGTGTTCACTGGAACAGCTCTTTTCATTTCCTTCAAGAACTTTTCCTTTATAAAATTCATTTACATAAAGGGAACAGATTCTATGTATTTCATATATACAGTTGTAAGAAATGATAATACTTCCTACCCTCCTTCCCTCCCTCCCTCCTTTGTCTCCACCATCCCTTCTCCTTCTCTTTCTTATTTGTCTTTTAATTCTCACAATAACATACTTTCAACTTACTTTATAGTCACAAGTTTAATCTTCCACTAAGTAAAAAATTCATGACAACTTGGCTGTTTGGAGCAAGAGGCCTAGCTTTCAGCCTATCTCAGCTTTCAGTATATTCCTCACTATGCTTAATAATTTTCAGCTTTTGGGTTTTTTTATTTATTTTTTAAAGATTTATGTATTTATTTGAAAGAGTTAGAGAGAGGAGAGGCAGAGAGCGAGGTCTTCCGTCCCATGGTCCACTTCCCAGTTGGCCACAACGGCTGGAACTGTGCTAATCTGAAGCCAGGAGCCAGGAGCTTCCTCCGGGTCTCCCACATTGGTGCAGGGCCCAAGGACTTGGGCCACCTTCTACTGCTTTCCCAGGCCATAGCAAAGAGCGGGATGGGAATTGGAGCAGCCGCGACTAGAACCGGCGCCCACATGGGATGTCGGCACTTCAAGCCATTGCGCTAACCCGTTGCGCCACAGCACCGGCCCCTTCAAGCTTTTGATTTAAAGAGAGAAACGAGAAGTTCTAATTGAACACATAGAGGACATTGTAGGATTTTAATTGGCCCAATTTCAATATTGTTGTGTCTTCAGGGAAAGAGAGGCCCAAGGACAGGGAGGAAGATGGGAGAGTGGCTTATCAATGGATCAGTCAAAACATAAACATTTACTAAGTTCACTATCCCATTCAGGTATGATTTGTGGAACTTCGAAACAATTCTAATAACATCACAGATCACATACCAAATATCATCATAACAGATATAAAATAATGAAAAGTTTTGAAATATTGGAAGAATGACCAGAATATGACACAGCAATGTGAAGTGAACATTTACTCTTAGAAAAATGGTGCTAAGAGCTCTGATGCAGAATTGCCACAAGCTTTCAACTTTTAAAAACAAAAGCCCACATAACTGCAAAGTACAATAAAATGAAATATACTTGCACTGTATTATTCATCAGTTTTCTACAGTGCATTCCTACTTTTTTAAAAAAAATTCACTGTAATGCAGGAGGCCTGTTATGCAGACAGCAGCTTCATGTAACTTGAGTTCAGTCTCATGATTGCATTAAGGAGCACCATTGAGTGATTGATTTGACATCTAGATTTGTGTGGGTACATTCTGATTTTTGGACAATGAGGAAATTGCCTAAGAACACATTTCTCAGAACATATCCTAGCCACTAGAGCAATGTTTGATAGTATGTAGTTGTGACTTGCTACTGCTCCAAAAATCATTCATCAAAATTACATTTGTAACAATTCTCTCTTTGCAGTAAATCAAGTAGAAAACAAAAGCAGCCCCCAAACATACTCTTTAATACAATGGAACTACTTCAAAAAGTTCTTGGGAAAATGAAATTAAAAGGTACGTTCAGGGCAGGCATTTAGCCTACCAAACAAGATGCCAGAATGGACACCCTCATCCGTTATCAGAAGGCCTGGATTGGAATCCTACTAATCTGCACCCTGGGAGGCAACAGGTGATGGCTTAAGTCATTGTGTTCCTGCCAGCCTCATGGGAGACCTGGATTGAGTTCCCACTCTTAGCTCAGCCCTGGCAGTTTTGGATATTTGAAGAATGAACTACCAAATGAGAACTTTCTGTCTCTGTATCTATCTATAGTCTCTGTGCCTCAAAAAGAGACAGAAAGAAAGGAAGGCAGAAAAGAAATGTATGTATTTATTTATTTAAGATAATAAATCCAGGAGCTTTTTCCAAGTCTCCCATATGGATGGTAAATCCCAAGCACTTAGGTCATCTTCTACTGCTTTTCCCAGGCCATTAGCAGGGAGCTGGATTGAAACTGGAGAGCTGGGACTCAAACCAGTGCCCATATGGGATGCTGGCATTGCATGTGGCAGTTTAACCTGCTGTGCCACAATGTCAGCCCCCAAAGTTTATTAAAGTATGTTTACTTTGAAGCAAACATATTTTGAAATCCATGCATACAAAGTTTTTCATAAAATGTCTTTTCCATAAACTTTTTAAGGTCAAAGTCCACATATGTCTTAGAGCACTAGCAATACTTCCCTATAGAACCACCTGCATGGGGGCAGAAAAGCTAATAAGATGGGATAACTTAGACTAGGGGGAATAGAAACAGATTGCCCCAGGAAAGAAGCAAGGATTTTTGTAAAATGAAGCAGCCATGAGTTCCATTCTGAGGTACAAAAATGAAGGAAAGTTGACTCACCACTGTCACTACTGATGTAATTTTCAAAAAGACTTGCCAAGAGTCTGTTGGAAGACTTCTGAAATATAGCCACCACTGTTTCATTAAGAAGGTCTTTATTTTTTTCAAGCCAACCATTGATGTTATAAGGTACCTTTAGAAAAGCATGCAAAAGGAGAAATTGCATAATAGCAAACTGTTCATCACTTGAGAAAATATCACAAGTTATGTAACTCCTTTAACTTTGAATCGGTGTGACATAACAGTACTGAATAATACTTCTAGATGTCCATTGTGCAACCACAATGAGGTTTTCAAAGTTTATCTTTCACATTATCAAAAGAAAGGGAGAGACAGGAGGGGAAGGAAAAGACACACACACACACACACACACAGAGAGAGAGAGAGAGAAAGAGAGAGAGAGAGAAGGGGAAAATAACGGGGAGAGGGAGAGAAGAAAAGGAAGGATGAGCAAGGAGATTAAATGATGTTTCCAGCTGGAAAAATTCCTATCAGCAGCCTGTCATCACAAAAACAGATGAAATCATCCAGCTGTCAATGATTAAGTGAGCACTCAAAAAAATAGCAAATAGAATGGCATTTTATTCTAAATATCATTTAATTAACATTCCAGGATGTCCAAGATGAGAACTATAAGAATACCTCTGTACATTTGGCACATCATTTTTTGATTGAAGTATTACCTGTCTTTTATCAGTTCTCTTTCTGTTCCACCCAGAGGCATTGACCAGAAGCAGAAAAGCAGAAAAAATGGGCATACATACCAGCAGGGAAATGAGGAGAAGCTGTGAGGGTCATATAAACTTTTGTTGGCCATAGTTTAGAGGCCATTACTTTATACTTTATATTCTTTATGGTAGAATAAAAACAAAAAAAAAAGTCAATAGAAACATCAATTGAAATCACTCATTCACATGATGCTAAGTTAAAGTTAAAGACAAATGTGGAAAGAAAAAATCATGACTTTGATGGACTCCATGCCTTTTTGAAGCTCTCTTGCTTTCAGTTGTGGTGAGTGAATTCATCTTGAGCTTTTTCACCTCTGTGCACATGGAATGGCATTGTAATGCGGCCATACCATTCCCAGAGTGTGCTAAAACACCACACTTCCTATTTCTGAAACTGAGATGTATTCTGTTTATCTCTTTGTTTAATATAAATGTTACTTAAATATTATCTATGGACTCTGACAGAGTGCATTTGAAGCGGACATACGAAAATTCAGGGCAAGCAGTCTAGAGGTGACTTACCATTCCTGCATAATGGACAACTTCAAAATGAGCTTCGTATTTTTTCTTTTTATCAGGTTTGGGCTTGTGGAGATGAACCGACTTTCCAAAATGATTGTCAAAGAGTTTGCTCATGAAAGTCATGTCCGTAGCCTTAGGGAACATGCATTCCTCTTCAAGAGTGGAAAGGATGCCTGTTGGCTGTTGGAGAGGCAAATGAGCAGCAGATTAAAAAAAAAAATAAAAAAAATAAAACAAGAAATAGTATTTTCAGTAGAAAATCAGTATTAATTCTGTCTTGAGAATATAATAAGTTAACAAAGGGAAAGATCTTCACTCCCAACACCTAGCCAATCATCTATATATCAAATGTTTGTTAAATACCTTCTACTGATATCAGTATAAGCTGATGATTCAGCTATGACCCACATACATTAAGTGCCTATCCTCAAGTGGTTTACATTCTAGTGGAGCAAAAAGATAATAAGTTAGTAAACAAATATATAAATATAAAAATAAATAACACTTTTCTATGTACAAATGGTCTCCACAAACCATAAAAATGTCTCAAAGAAATCATGCAAATAGATAGAGAATGAATAGGATCAGGGGCTCTGGTAAGTGGTGGGGGTGGTCAGATAACATCTCTGACCTATATAAGAAAAGCACCCTGAAAAGATCTGAGCATAAGTATTCAGGCAGAACAATGAAGGAGTACAAAGGCCCTAAGGCAGGAGCCCACTTAGCAAGCTTGAGATCCTGGCACAGGAAACATGGACAGATAAAAATTAGATAGAGAACACCACATGACATAAAATTCAGAAAGGTAAGAACTGGCTTAACAAGCATCCCACAAAGATGTTTGCATTTTAAGTGTAATGGGAGGCCTTCAGAGACTTTTAACGTGAAGTGATATGGTTTGATTTGTGCTTTAAAAGAATTATTGGTTTAGAATAGGGTGGATGAAGTGGATTGGAAAGCCACTGAGCTAAAATGAGCTTTTACCATTCTAAAAGGTCACCAAAGAAAAAGAATATGTGATCAAAATCTTTATAGCTCCCTTAAGGAAACTCTTTTTTTTCCCAAAAGGGCTATAGTAGTACTGAGAGCAGCAGTTAACATATAAACAAAATGGATGTGGTGATGTTCCAATAAACTTAGAAAAAAGGCTGCAGACTGGATTTGAATCAACTGAAGCTTGCTTTTCCCTGCCCTACACTAGTGATGGTATTGGAGGTTGTTCAAAGTCCTTGGATATAAAATATATGTCCAAAGAAGATTGAGTCACAATGTGCTGATTGATAGAATATGGGATATAAGAGAGTTTCTTGGCCTGAGCAACTGAGTAATGGCTGCCGCCATTCAAAACATACATGTACATAGACGAGGAGCTTCACAGAGTTCATGGTAAATTGGATTTAAAGGTCATATGAATTTTCATTGAATTTGTGGAGACCATTTGTACATAGAAAAGTGTTATATGCACACGTGGTATGCACAGACACATCTACACACAGGTCTTGAGGATGGGGGAAAAAGAAAGGATTCTTATATTTGAATATATATTCCAATTTTTATTTTACTAATGTACTCCACAAACACTTTTAAAAGAATTTATTTATTTATTTGAGTAGAGTTACAGACAGTGAGAGGGAGAGGCAGAGAGAAAGGCCTTCCATCTGCTGGCTCACTCCCCAAATGGCCAGAGCTGAGCCAATCTGAAGACAGGAGTCAGGAGCTTCTTCCAGGTCTCCCACGTGGGTGCAGGGACCCAAGGACTTGGGCCATCTTCTACCGCTTTCCCAGGCCATAGCAGAGAGCTGGATCAGAAGAGTAGCAGCTAATACTAGAACTGGTGCCCATTTAGGATGCTGGCATAGCAGGCAAAGGATTAACCTACTGTATTATAGCACCAGCCCCTCTGCAAACATTTTTGATCTGCCTTCTATGATCAAATTATTGTACCACACACTTTCAATTGTACAGGATGAATCGGACATGGGTTCTGGTTCCAAAGTATCTAGCCAAGAAGATAAGACATGTATACAATATTATGTACTAAAAAGCAGATAAAACAGGTACAGAAAAAAATGTGAGAATTCCAAAGCAGAACAAGCAAGATAGAACATGACTTATATTCCAAGCACTATAGATTTCATGATTCTTGACCAATCCTTGACCTATCAGGTTTGGAGGAGCCATTGAGAGTCTGGTCCAACTTTCCCAATGTATTCTTGAGTATCCCTCAAAAATGCCTTCTAACAGGCTGGTTAGCTTATACTCAAATATTTTCATGAAAAGAGAAAACGTTTGACCAATTCTGAGTCAAGGTTCTGGGTGGAATACATATGAAAACGAAATTCATTTGCCTTTTAGAATCTTTTGTACTAAATTATTTCAGTGGAACTATATGAATGAATATAATCCTTCTTCCATGTGGTGGATCATCAGATTATTTGATGATTGCATTTTTTAATTCACATGAATCTTTCACACGAAAAGGTACACTCTGATACTGTAGCCCTTTGCTGTATTTTTGTAGACCTGCAATCTGCAATTCATAGAATGTGTATTGAAAAACATCCCACCTCCAATTATAAGGAGTCTGGGGTATTTTACTTAATTGTAAACATCTAGCTGTGGAATACAGTATATATACAGAAGAAGGTTAGTGTGAGCTTGAAGGCCAAACTAAGACTAAAGTTGTTGTTAAAACACATTTATTTAAGTTTTATATAAATGTTTTTCCTATTATTTAGGGTTATTAGCCATGCAAACTCTAAAAGGCATCATCCCAAGATTCAAAAGAACATCTGTTGTAATTCAAAAAAATACTTTAAACCAAATAATTTATTATTTTGCTTTCACTAAAGCTCACACTAACTTTCTTCTGTATATATATACTGTAGAAAAATTTACTACAAGATTAGTTCACACTTACTTCATTAATTGAAATATTCTAATTTGTTTAGAACTTGAGCCTAGTCCCAGGGTAACCAAAATGTAGGGCCTCAGCAAATTTCTGCTAGTCAACTGATTGGCATGGGAACACTAATGCATACAGGTTTAAGTTCTGGGACCCAGATTGCTTAGCTGTTGTTAAAAAATAGTAAGAGTTGCCAACAACAAAAAATAATAGAGTTATGTGCTTAAAGACATATTCCTGTACAAAAAATGCATAAAACTAGGTATTAACATTTCATTTTATATGAAAAACACCAGAATAAGCACATCCAAAGAGCCTTCTTTGGGAGGCAACAGCGATATATAATGGCAAGATGCTTTCAGAACTTTAAAAAGGTATTTTACAACTTTTGTGGGGATATTTGGCATCATTGACCCTACTGACAAAGAGAAAGTTCCTGCTTTTTGAAAGTATATTATTATACAGAAACAATCAAAAGTCATTCAGACCAACAAATATGAAAAATACAAATAATGTCAGCAAATTATACAATTCAAATTGGACTCAAAAGCCAGCAAAATGATAAGTATTGAAGCAAATTTTCTCTTGAGGCTGGTAAAATTTTAACATCTTATCCTAATTCAAATACTTTGAGGGATTTTCCATGAAAGATGAAATATTCCAAGAAAGATGTAGTCTTCCAAGTGACAAAACAAAAAGGATAACAACTTTTTCTTAAAGATTTATTTATTTCTTTGCAAGTCAGAGTTACACAGAGAGAGGAGAGGAAGACAAAGAGAGAGAGAGAGAGAGAGGTCTTTCATCCGATGGTTCACTCCCCAATTGGCCGCAATGGCTGGAGCTGCACCGATCCGAAGCCAGGAGCCAGGGGCTTCTTCCGGGTCTCCCACGTGGGTGCAGGGGCCCAGTGACTTGAGCCGTCTTCTACTGCTTTCCCTGGCCATAGCAGAGAGCTAGATCGAAAGTGGAGTAGCTGGGTCTCGAACCGGTGCCCATATGGGATGCGGGCACTTCAGGCCAGGGCATTAACCTGCTGTGCCACAGCGCCAGACCCAACAAGTTTTTAAACATATAACTTTGGCTTTATTTATTAAGAAATAATAGCAATCAGAACCAGTGCTGTGATGTAGTGGGTAAAGCTGCTGCCTTTAATGCCAGCATTCCATATAGGCACCAGTTCATGTCCTGGCTT
This sequence comes from Oryctolagus cuniculus, assembly GCF_051225735.1. Taxonomy (NCBI): domain Eukaryota; kingdom Metazoa; phylum Chordata; class Mammalia; order Lagomorpha; family Leporidae; genus Oryctolagus; species Oryctolagus cuniculus. The sequence goes on from NC_142870.1 coordinate 64,064,262, forward strand.
CTCTGCTTTTGATCCAGTTTCCTGCCAATGGCCTTCGGAAGCAGCAGAAGGTGGCCCAACTACCTGGGACCCTGCCACCTACAAGAGAGACCTAGAAAAAGCTCCTGGCTCCTGGCTTTGGCTTGGCCCAACACTGGGTGTTATGGCCCTCTGGGGAATGAACCAGATGGAAGATCTCCCTCTCACTTTCTCTCCTCCTCCTCCCTCTCCCCGTCTTTCTGTAACTCTTACTTTCAAAATAAATAATTTAAAAAAAAAGAAATAATGGAGACAGCTCCTTTATTAATGATTTATTAATACCATAAATATATAATAACATATTTATATATTAAAATATAAATTATCAGTATTCAAGTTGTACACAACCCAGAACATTTCAAATAATGAAGTAAGTATGAGCTAATCCTATAATAAATTTCTACACAGTATTTATATGGCAGAATGTTACTGTAAGCTTGAAATTAACAGCAAAAGTTAGTGTTAAAATACCCTTATTTCAGTTTGGTTTAAAATTTTTTCATTTATATACAGAAAAACATGCTATAAAACATTTCATACACACTGATGCATTTTTGTGTTTTTAATATTGTTTTTCATGTTATTCAAAAGAAGACAGATGGTGAGATGGAGATGGATGGAGATGGAGCTGGAGATATTCCATCCAATAAATAGTTCACTTCCCAAATGCCTACAATATTCAGGGTTTGGCCAGGCCAAAATCAGAGCCAGAAACTTCATCTGGGTCTCCATTGTTGGTGGCAGTGACACAACTATATTCAGCCGTCATTTGCTGCCTCCTAGGTTACACATTGACTGGAAGCTAGAACTGGAAGCAGAGCCAGGACTTGAACCCAAGCACTCTGATATGGAATGTGGGTAGCCCATAACTGAAACAGAAATTGAAACAGTAATGAAGGCCCTCCCAACAAAGAAAAGCCCAGGATCAGATGGATTCACTGCTGAATTCTACCAGACATTTAAAGAAGAATTAACTCCAATTCTTCTTAAACTATTCAGAACAATCAAAAAAGATGGAATCTTCCCAAATTCTTTCTATGAAGCCAGCATCACCTTAATCCCTAAGCCAGAGAAAGATGCAGCGCTGAAAGAAAATTGTAGACCAATATCCCTGATGAACATACACGCAAAAATCCTCAATAAAATTCTGGCCAATAGAATACAACAACACATCAGAAAAATCATCCACCCAGACCAAGTGGGATTTATCCCTGATATGCAGGGATGGTTCAACATTCACAAATCAATCAATGTGATTCACCACATTAACAGACTGCAGAAGAAAAACCATATGATTATCTCAATAGATGCAGAGAAAGCATTTGATAAAATACAACACCTTTTCATGATGAAAACTCTAAGCAAACTGGGTATGGAGGGAACATTCTTCAATATAATCAAAGAAATTATGAAAAACCCATGGCCAGCATCCTATTGAATGGGGAAAAGTTGGAAGCATTTCCACTGAGATCTGGCACCAGACAGGGATGCCCACTCTCACCACTGCTATTTAACATAATTCTGGAAGTTTTAGCCAGAGCCATCAGACAAGAAAAAGAAATTAAAGGAATACAAATTGAGAAGGAAGAAGTCAAACTATCCCTCTTTGCAGACGATATGATTCTTTACTTAGAGGATCCAAAGAACTCTACTAAGAGACTATTGGAACTCATAGAGGAGTTTGGCAAAGTAGCAGGGTATAAAATCAATGCACAAAAATCAACAGACTTTGTATACACAAGCAATGCCACAGCTGAGAAAGAACTGCTAAGATCAATCCCATTCACAATAGCTACAAAAGCAAACAAATACCTTGGAATAAACTTAACCAAGGACGTTAAAGATCTCTACGATGAGAATTACAAAATCTTCAAGAAAGAAATAGAAGAGGGTACCAAAAAATGGAAAAATCTTCCATGCTCATGGATTGGAAGAATCAATATCATCAAAATGTCCATTCTCCCAAAAGCAATTTATAAATTCAATGCAATCCCAATCAAGATACCAAAGACATTCTTCTCAGATCTAGAAAAAATGATGCCGAAATTCATATGGAGGCACAAGAGACCTCGAATAGCTAAAGCAATCTTGTACAACAAAAACAAAGCTGGAGGCATCACAATACCAGATTTCAGGACATACTATAGGGCAGTTGTAATCAAAACAGCATGGTACTGGTACAGAAACAGATGGATAGACCAATGGAACAGAATTGAAACACCAGAAATCAATCCAAACATCTATAGTCAACTTATATTTGATCAAGGATCTAAAACCAATTCCTGGAGCAAGGACAGTCTATTCAATAAATGGTGCTGGGAAAACTGGATTTCCGCGTGCAGAATCATGAAGCAAGACCCCTACCTTACACCTTACACAAAAATCCACTCAACATGGATTAAAGACCTAAATCTATGACCTGACACCATCAAGCTATTAGAGAACATTGGAGAAACCCTTCAAGATATTGGCACAGGTAAAGAGTTTCTGGAAAAGACCCAGGAGGCACAGGCTGTCAAAGCCAAAATCAACTATTGGGATTGCATCAAATTGAGAAGTTTCTGTACTGCAAAAGAAACAGTCAGGAGAGTGAAGAGACAACCGACAGAATGGGAAAAAATATTTGCAAACTATGCAACAGATAAAGGGTTAATAACTAGAATCTACAAAGAGATCAAGAAACTCCACAAAAACAAAACAAACAACCCACTTAGGAGATGGGCCAAGGACCTCAATAGACATTTTTCAAAAGAGGAAATCCAAATGGCCAACAGACACATGAAAAAATGTTCAAGATCACTAGCAATCAGGGAAATGCAAATCAAAAGCACAATGAGGTTTCACCTCACCCCAGTTAGAATGGCTCACATATAGGAATCTACCAACAACAGATGCTGGTGAGGATGTGGGGAAAAAGGGACACTAACCCACTGTTGGTGGGAATGCAAACTGGTGAAGCCACTATGAAGTCAGTCTGGAGATTCCTCAGAAACCTGAAGATAACCCTACCGTTCGACCCAGCCATCCCACTCCTTGGAATTTACCCAAAGGAATTTAAATTGGCAAACAAACAAGCTGTCTGCACATTAATGTTTATTGCAGCTCAATTCACAATAGCTAAGACCTGGAACTAACCCAAATGCCCATCAACAGTAGACTGGATAAAGAAATTATGGGATATGTACTCTTTAGAATACTATACCGCAGTAAGAAACAACGAAATCCAGTCATTTGCAACAAAATGGAGGAATCTGGAAAACATCATGCTGAGTGAAATAAGCCAGTCCCAAAGGGACAAATATCATATGTTCTCCCTGACCGGTGACAACTGACTGAACATCAAAAAGGAAACCTGTTGAAGTGAAATGGACACTATGAGAAATGGTGGCTTGATCAGAATAGCCTTGACTGTTAATGAACAACTTAATACATTATCCCTCTTAGTATTTTTTTTGTCTGTTCTACTTAATACTACTGGTTTAATTCTGTAATTAATACACAGTTATTCTTAAGTGTTAAAATTTAACTGAAATGTGATCCCTGTTAAATATAAGAGTGGGAATAAGAGAAGGAAGAGATGTACAATTTGGGACATGCTAAAGCTGACTTGCCCCAAATGGTAGAGTTAGAAACATACCAGGGGATTCCAATTCAATCCCATCAAGGTGGCATGTACCAATGCCATCTCACTATTCCAAGTGATCAAAATCAGTTCACAATTGATCATAATGAAAGGACTAAGAGTCAAAGGGAGCACATAATCAAGTCTAGTGCCTGCTAATACTAACCGATAGAATAAATAAAGGGGAGAGCGATCCAACATGGGAAGCGAGATACACAGCAGACTCATAGAACAGCAGATGTCCTAAACAGCAAGCACTCTGGCCTCAGAATCAGCCCTAAAGGCATTCCAATCTGGCTGAAAAGCCCATGAGAGTATTTCAGGCATGGAAAGCCAAGACACTCTGGCAAAAAAAAAAAAAAAAAAAAAAAAAGGGAACTAAATGAAAGATCTCTGTGAGTGAGATTCCAGTGGAAAGAACAGGTCTTCAAAGAAGGAGGTACCTTTCTCTGAAGGGAGGAGATAACTTCCACTTTGACTATGACCTCGTCTAAATAAGATAAGAATCGGAGAACTCAAGACTTCCATAGCCTTGGAAACTCATGACTGGAGCATAGGGAGATTGCTGATTTCACAAACAGGATTGTCAATTTATAAAGTCAACAACAGGAGTCACTGTGCACTTACTCCTCATGTAGGATCTCTGTCCTTAATGTGTTGTACATTGAGATTTAATGCTACAACGAGTACTCAAACAGTATTTTTCACTTTGTGTTTCTATGTGGGTGCAAACTGTTGAAATCTTTACTTAATGTATACTAAACTGATCTTCTGTATATATAGAAAATTGAATATGAATCTTGATATGAATGGAAGGGGAGAGAGAGCAGGAAAGGGGAGGGTTGCAGGTGGGAGGGAAGTCATCGGGGGCGAGGGGAAAGCCAATGTAGTCCATAAGCTGTACTTTGGACTATATTCATTAAATAAAAGTTAAAAAAAAAGAAAGTGGGTAGCTCCACAGTGGTATTAACTGCTGTGCCAAACCCGCCCCCATTCTTTTGAATTTTAAAAATTTCCTATGGTTCATTCTATCTCAACAAATAAATTTGATCATTATATTTGCTACAAATTTTCTTCTGATGGCCCAAAGCAACATAAAAGTTTTTATCCAAAATACAAAATCTTTTCAAGAAAAATTTTAGTATTTTTCATTTGCCTGAGCTGAATACTTTTAATATAATTCACAGGAAATCAAATATTTATTCCTCTTCTATCATCTGATCAGCATTTTTTTCATTTTATCTTATCAGTAGAAAATGCAACAGGAGGTTATTTCTGTACTGCTAATGGGTTATGTGGAATAACTAAATCCAGCATAAGTGAGGCAACAAACTCCAGATTTAATAAAAATCAGTAACATTCACAAACCTACCACAATTTTCATGCTTGACTAAAAACCTTTTTTTTTTAACCAACCCCAGGAAATTCACTGGTTATCAAATAAATAAAATCAATGTGATGTGCTTTACCATGAGGTAGCTACCTTAAAGGAAGATTTGGTTTCATTGAAAGCTTAACAAACAAAAGTGATAGACACGGATCTGAGGTCTACAAAGGCTGGCAACTGACCAATAACCTTAGTTGAGATTCAAAGGTATCAGCTAGCATGGCCAACACCTTTCAGAAAGATAAAGGCTCAGCCTACCCAGACTTCTCTCCAAAACTCCCTGTAATCTATGACACAGGGACTTATGACAGCTAACATGCTATCATGCTTGTTCCTGTGCACAAAACCAGAGAGACCACATGTAATTCCTCCAGCAGACCCTGTAACTCCCCCCACAGTACACTAAAAGATTTCAGACTATGAGGATATTGCTGAATTCAGAAACAGTACACTGCAGCTAATTTACTAATAAGCCATGAAGTGTTGTCATAAATTATTTAAATTAACTGGTACTTGTCCAATTAAATGAACAAACTACATTCTGCAAGGCAGTGATCTTTAAGATTTATGGCAATTGTTTGTTTGTATGCCAATTTGCTAGAATCACTAAGCTTCATTGGTTCTACTCATTCACCTTATGTTAATCAACCAAGCCCAACAGTGCTCATATTTTCAGTCCCGTGTTTGTCCAGTTATGACTATGACTGTTTTCAATCTCCACAGTTCTCTTGGTGTATAAGAATGCAGGCCAAATATGTTGTGATTGGCTGTGTCAGATGCGATGGAATAGATAACTGTGAGAATCCAGTTAGTATGCCACAGGTATACCCACATGAAGACCATTAAGAAATGTTGTAAAAGGCCTTCCTGGCCCATGTCCCATCTGCTGACATACTAAATCCTGACAGGGATCAATGTTGTAAGTAGGGACAATTCTCCAAAAATGAAATTAGACAAGGAGAAAAATATATATTACCTTCTCAATGAAATCTAGGCAGGCTTGCAAATCCAGGCCAAAGTCAACAGTTACCCAGTCAATGCCTTCTTTCCTATATTCTTCTTGCTCCCAAACAAACATGTGCTGATTGAAGAACTGTTGTAATTTTTCATTGGTAAAATTAATGCAAAGTTGTTCAAGAGTATTATACTTCAAAGATACAGGAAGACGAGATAAAAATAAAATTGAGGCTCACTTACAAGAATTCACAGTAAAGAGAAAACTGTAACTAATATCATAAAATGTAAAATAAGCCCAACAAGTAAAAACACTCAGTTAAATTCATGCCTCCTACAGATATACCCACAAACTAAATATTATAATAATAAAATACTTAATGACATTATAATTCAAAATCATGGAAGACTCTTCTCTATTTCCCTTTAATATTGAATAAGAACTCAATAAATCATTACTACTATTAGTTATAATATCTATTAGGTTCTCATCATGCTTTGACCATATTTTCTCATGTTGAAGTCATAATTTCTAATCTCCTTATATGTATGCACTGACTTCATTCTTACGAGACATACTTACATCAAGGATTTCAAAACCGGTGATGTCAAGGATGCCAATGAAGAACTGCCTTGACAGCTTGGTATCCAGGCCTCTGTTGACACGTGCCACCAGCCACTTAAACATCCTTTCATATACTGACTTGGATAGTGCACCGACAGCATATATTACCTAGAAACCACATTGAAAACCCCTTCATCTGCTAGCAGTCTCCATTTCAGTCCTGGGCATACTCTAACAGCAACCAGTGCCTAGTCAATTCTATATACATTAGTGACCTTCTGTGTACATATCTTCTGCTGAGTTCAATGAAAGAAAAACAAGTAAAGGAGGGAAAGAGGAGGAAAGGAGAAGGACAGGAGAAAGGAGTTTGCTGATTTTGTGCCTCCCAACCAAAAATGTAGCTGACAGAAATCATGTCCTTTTTCGTAGAGGACTGCACATCCTGAGGTAAGTCTTTGCAGTGTGTTCTAGCCCATCTGTTCAAAGTGTGATCATACATACAGCAGCATCAGCATCCTCTTGGAGCTTGTTAAACATGCAAACTCACAGACCTAGTCCCAGACTTGCTGAATCACAATCTGTCCTCTCACGTGACCCATGCTGATTCCTATGGACAGACTCTCCTTGAGCAAAGTGTGGTCAGGAGCCTCTGACCCTACCTTCATCTCATCTTGGTCCTGCTTAGACCAGTTGAAGCAAGAATCCTGCTAAGCCTCATTAGCAAAAATCCACCACCCTTGATATCTGATTGAGTTCCTATTCCTCCACCTCTAATGTACTGTATAAGTTCTTGGTCTGCTTTTAGCAAAAAATCATTAGACCAATTTAAGAATGTCTTTGCCCATGCTATCTCCTCTTAGTAATTTTCTATTCACTGATTCCTTCTGTGACAAAAATCTTCACTTGTCATTATATGTGAAGTTGAGCCAACCTTCTACACTATTGCAATATCCCTATTACAATATCCTGAATAAAGTCTTCCTTGTCATTCTAACAAGTATCAGAATTTTTTTCTGTTTAATACTGTCCACAATAAAATTTGAAAAGTGCTAGTATAGTAGATGGGAAATCTCTAAGTTCTAGCATTTGTTCTAATGCTGCAGTTGCTGCTGATAATAAATTGTGTAAACTTGGCAAATAACATAACCCTCTTTGGAACTGCAGTGTCTTCATCCTAATAATGCTCTGGAAAGTTCTCTCTAGTTCCAGCTTTCGACTCTCTTATATTAGTTACCGGTGTTGCTCTCAATTTCCCAGATGGAGAATGGCCATCTGGTGCATCCATATGACTCAGATTCCCCTACTGTGATAGGAGCTAGTGAAAACTCCTATCTCTGTATCTGGCTGACAATGTACAAATGTGATCCTGCTTCCAAAATGCAAAGGGCTCCTTTTTTCCAACAGATTTCCAGTAGGAATGAGTTACAGCCGGACGTACTCCAAGCCTAGAAACCAAATGTACTCCAATCACTTAACATTTAAAATGGGCTCATCACATCGATCCTTCTGCTGAACACAGAGCACATAGCAGGGGCCACTTGGTGTCTGGTGGTGATTTAGTTGTGAGTCATTCACTATCTGATCCATTATCTGAAGTCATTTGCACAGTGATCCATAAGCCCAATGGCATCACAGTTTTTTATTATCAGTATCAAAAGCACACTCAACAAATAAAGTGTCCAGAGTGATTTTCATTCTCTCCAACACCAAGAGAATCATTTTTTATCTACGGTAGTCATTATGAAAATTTAAAAAGAACATGACTAATTTGCTCACAACTTTTACTTTCCTAAACAATCAATAAGTGAAGAAGGGAGAGAAACTATTTGACCAGGTGTGGAGAGTGGTCAAAAAAATACAAGAAGAAAGCGTAAAGTAAAGGCAGAGAGAAATAGATGGCACAGTGTCTGCTAAATGAATTAGTGAAACTAATAGACCAATATACTCACACTGTTCACTAACTAAACATTGTAATCATTTTCTGTCCAATGAATAAAAATAAAGTGACTAAATTTATCCTTCTTTATAGGGGCTAAATGGATCCATTTATTATCCTTTCATAAAATAACTTCATAGAAGATTTTGATTACTAAAAGGAAGTTGTGTATACCAGAAAACAATAACAGAAAAAGCAAACAAAAAAAGTGTAGTCAAACCATCAAATCTTAATCACTCTACCTTTCCCATATATAAGATAGTAATAATAAAGCATGAGTATTTCAGGGATGTTATGGCAGATCCAGTGAGACAGACTGCCAACCTTCAAAGCACAATGTTTGCTATTCCGTATCCAGTAAATACTCATTTCCCTTTCCCTAGCCCTTATTCACCTTCATCACTTCCTCATCCTTACCTCGGCTTTGTCACCTTGGTCAGTAACTCTTTCTTAGAGTCACTATCTTTACCTATAAAATACAAATATTTACAAGCTCTGCTTTTAAGCTTGTTCTTAGAATGAGTGGCATAATCCATACAAAGTACTTAGTAAAACACTTACGGCAAGTACTTTGTGGATGTTGATTATTGTTATTATTATTTTGTCATAATAATTAATCTTTTTAAAATTGACTTACTTCTACAAGAATTCTCATGAAATCATAAAATACTAGACCTGAAAAATATTTGTTCTTGATAATCATGAAGAGTGGTTGTCTATTGGAGATAATACCTTCCCTTGAAGGAGAAGTGAATGTGGAAATACATTTTGCTACTCATAATGATGAAGTATGTTACTGGCATTTAATTGGCATTTATGAACAATTTTCTTATCTTTGATGCCTACTTCTCCACAAGTGAGAAACACAAAGTTGTTCAAACCCTTTATTGGGGTTCAGGAAGATAAAGAGATTTGGCCAACGTATCAGAGTTAGTTATTCTTAGAGTTAGAGTTAAATTTCGGATAGACTATTAACACTCTAAGTGTCTCCCATCTTTTACAACTGCCACCAATTGAGCACACACATCTCCATTTTTAGCACTGGCAATTGGCTCTATAAAATCGATAAAATTCCTAGGAAAAGAAAAGCCTTTTACAGTGATTTCTCTTACTCTGCCTCTAGTAGAGAGAAGGAAAGAATGATGACTTCCTTCTTTTTTAATGTTGAATAATAATACATTACCTTGCTTCACTGGCTAGTTGTATTACAGTAAAGGTTAGAGTGGTAACTCAGTCCTTTAGAACACAATAATAAAGAGGCAAATGTTTGACTTCAGTCCTCCTATAGGTTCACTAGTTTAACACATAGAAAGATACTATCCTATGATCATAGCATGTCATGCATGCATGTTGTGGTGAACATCTAAGAAAGAATGAGACTGCTAACTAACTCTAACCCCACTACCAAGAAATAGCTCAATTATTTGTCTTGCTGATTGCAATTCAGATGCAACTCAGTTTAGTCTGTTTTAACACTTGTGGAGCACCTACTGCTTGCAGAGCCATGTGTTAAATGCCATGGAATCCAAGACCATTAGACACAGCCCATGGCCTCAAGGAGCTTAGGTCACCAGGGAGGACAAAAATGCAAGCAGATTATTTTAAAGTGGTATAGTTAGTATTATGGCAGAATAGAATTATTGATTTACAGAGTAGGCTAATTATAAAAGTAATTTTGATTCACTGATTAAATGTTTTAAATAACAAATACATCAGATACCTTAATATACAAGGGAAACAAGTTTATTGCAGTACAAATGATTGTCTTTTAATCAAAAATTTCTTCATATGCCTATCTCATTTTCATATTTAAGTTATATGCAGAGTTAGAAAAGCTAAATCTCACCTAAATACAAGCTGGGTGTCCTTTGAAAAGTTGTCTGTTTCCTTATCCTCAGATTCCTCAATTGGAAAAATTTAAATTAAGTTTTCATGCCCTACTTACCTCTGAGTATTGTTGTAATAATGGAAGAAGATAATTTTGAATTATCTTTGAATGCTCTACACATTTTCTGTGATAGAGAGACAAGTCTGTTTCCATAAAACACTATTTCTTCTTTCCAAAAAGACATCTCACAGGCTCCCCCACCAGTAAAGTGGATATTTTGACTTATTCATACCAAAGGAATATTAGTGAAAGTGATAGCATTTCTAGCCCTAAGCACTTAAGGTAGTATACTTTCTTCAAAATTATATTTTCCCTTTGGGCAAGAACTCTGGAGGCCATGGCATAACTATAAAAAGAAAGAAGGCTGTATAGTCTGTATTAGACTTGATATAAAAAAATAAATGTTCTGTGTTACTGAAATTTCAGTGCACATGTATTATGATGGCACAGCCTATCTCATAATAATATACGTTACAGATATAAATTGCTATTTTGAAATGTACTAGTATACTTACATAGCTTCATTACCCAGCAGGCCTGGGAATATTTACTGCATGAAGTCAAAGCCTCCAGATCAGCAATCCTCAGAGCATTTGTTATTCAACCATTATAAAATTCTCTTGGGTGCTAAATAAAATCTACATGACCTTCCATCTGTCATTCCTGTTTTCAGACCTCCCCTTCCTTCAAGATTAACTTCAGCATTTGTTCTGAATCTTTACTAATATGCCATGTGTCTTTTACACTTAAAGAAGTCAATATGCCAGATAGGTGATAGATGCCAATTTGCCAATTGTATTCATGTCAGGAATCAGCAGACCTGAAAGCTTTTTAGCTAGACAAGAAAGACATTGTTCACACAAGTGGAGCGTTGGTTTGCATCTATAAAGAGATTTGCTACCTAAGGAAAAACTGTCAAAATGTATATTTCAGACTAGACAGACTCTTAACACAACAGCATTTACTGTGGTGCGCCACATAGCTTATATGTGGAATAGTCATCACAATAGTTCTTTCCTGCTTATTTATAGAAGCCCTTTTTGTAGATAAGCTCAGTAGTTAAAAGATTTACAAGTACAGTATGCATACTCACATAATTATTAGAAGCCCATAGGATCACATATTCTCAAAATACCATCTTACCTGTTCTACAGTTTGACTTCTGGTGACATATTCATTACCAACTTTGATTCTAGGATGGGTCAAGCCCTTCACCAACTCAGGGGAGTTAATGCCCATGAGGAAAGCAACTTTGTCAGCACCTGGTCATAACACAAGAAGAAAGAGAAGGAGGAAGGAAGGGTGAGATGGAGGAAACACTGTTAAAATTCATTACATCACAGTCAAATGTACTGCCCACTGGACAGACTGATGGTATGTTTAGATCAGGACAGCAAAGTAGATTGCACCTTTAAAATAAATGCCTGACTCTAAATGTTTAAAGGAATTTATTTCTTGGAAATGCAAATCAAAATTACAGTGAAATGTGACTTCACACCAACTAGAATGACTATAATAAAAAAAAAAACATGGGTATAAAATATGTTGGCAAAGATAAGGTGAACTGGAACTCTCATGTATTGCTGATGGGGAGGCAAAATGCTGTGGACATTATAGAAACCAGATTCCAAGTTATTTGAAAGTGAAATGCAATTCCTGTCTTATCCATACCTCCAAGGGAAATATAAACATACACAAAAGGACACAAAAAATTATTTAATATGTTCCCAGCAGCATTATTATAAAGTCAAAAATGGAAAAAAATTAAATGTCCATTATTCAAAGAAGAGATAAATAAAATGTGATCTAACCATACATTGCAATATTAACAATGAAGAGCCAAAGCATGGTACAACATGGCTGAAGCTTGACAACATTATGCTGAGTGAAAGATTTCAAAGGCCACATGATGTAGGATCCCCTTCATATGAATTGTCCAAAATAAGCAAATCCATGTACATAGAACATAGTCTTGTGATTGCCAAAGGCTTTAGAGATGAGAGAATGGGAATAACTACTAAGGGGTATAAGATTTCTTTAGGGGCAGGTGAAATGTTCTGGAATGAAATTGTGGTGGTGGTTGCCCCCTTTATAAATATACTAAATCCATTGAACTATACACTTTAAAAGACTCAATTTTATGTTATGTGAATAATATCTCACTTTTTGAACAAATATTATTCAATACTGGCACTCTTGGAAAACAAACTCTGAAGAATATGAGGAATCCCATGCTTATTATTTGCCTGTTTCCCCTCCTATGTACATAATTCTAGATTATTTCAGCAAAGCAGGGACTGGGCACTATACTTTGAAAATTCAAGACAACCACCAATCAACAGACACCAGGACATACACCTAGTTTCTGTTAAAATATCTTTCTTTTCTAGTGAAGTCTGTTTACTCTATAGTGCCCTCTGCTGCCCAGCAACAATACTTCTTTTTTTAAACTTTTATTTAATGACTATAAATTTCCAAAGTACGGCTTATGGATTACAATGGCTTCCCCCCCATAACGTCCCTCCCACCCGCAACCCTCCCCTCTCCCACTCCCTCTCCCCTTCCATTCACATCAAGATTCATTTTCGATTCTCTTTATATACAGAAGATCAGTTTAGCATACATTAAGTAAAGATCCCAGCAACAATACTAATATCCATGACACCAAATGAATAAAATTTCAGTTTTCAAAGGAAAGACACAGGTGAGAAAAATTGTTATGGGAAGGAAAAGCAAAAAGGTATCTATCACATCAAGTATTATAAAGTGACAATAATACAACAAAATGCCACAGGCAAAAAGATAATAAGTGTATTTCAAATTGTAAATTATTTCAGTTGCTAAACAAAATGAATCTCCCACTCATGTGAAAATTCTCTGAATGTTTTCCCTTTTAAATGAATTCTGAGATTCACTAACATATGTTTAGGATAATGTATTATACTAGAAGTTAATCACAAACAGGGAATGAAGTAAAACCAGAACACAATTAGAGCACTATATATCATTTGTATTAGTGATATCAATTTCCTTTTTATGGGTATTTAAAATTTTCACAGAGGCTTAATGAGCTTGAAATGTTTAATTTGTTTTTAACTAAAATTAATATAAATTATACACACTTTCCTACAAGCTACACAACTACTTTATGTTAGTGTATTTACAAGAATAACGGTGTAGGTACCAGGCTATAATGAAATCTCAAAAAATGAAGATCATGTGGCATAATTAAAATCTATGGGTTCATTCATGAGATCCTGAGATAATTGATGCCCATTGGTGTTAATTTTATAAAGCTTCTTTGGGAGCACAATGGAAACAAATGGAAAATTAAAAGCACAGCAGACATCCCCACCCTAAGCTGACATGTCCCTGCTAAGAGTGTCATGTTTGCAGACAAAAGACATTATTTCAAGTTGAGGATCCAGCGGGTTGGAACATAAACCTTTTGAGTGGATAGACATCTTGAGAGTATCTAACCAAATATGACAATATTTACAAGAAAGAAATAAATGAAATGTGCTTGATCAGTCTGAATACAAAAGACTAGTAGCTGACAATGGGACAAATGAACAATTCTACATTTCTGTTCAGGCAGAAAAGGTTAAAACTTTGGGTTTCTAAGCTTTGGAAATATTCAGATGAATAATACAAGCAATAGTCTCAAAGAATAATTTCCCACACCAAGAGCTTTCATGCATCCTTTTTCCAGCGTTAAAGACAATGTTTTGAGTCTAATTTTTCCCATGAACAAAGGAGACCCAAATACTCTGTACCATTTCCCATTTTGGGCTTTAACAGAAATAGTATCTAGTGTTACAGCATAATATCTCCCCCACTCCAAAAATGGCTAAGTATCCACAAACAGGAACGACGTACCTTGTATTTATCCCAGCATCATGCAAGTGCTCCATACTTCCTATGGGCCAGAAACAGTGACCACTGTGTTCCAGAAAATAAATTACTTCACTTGCACTATATGTTTATATATATGAAAACAGTGTAAGTCAATGAATAAACATTCATTGACATTAGTTAATACTACTGTAAAAGTAGCAAAGTCTGTAAAATAGCTTCATTAATTTGTCAAATTTACTAAGCCCTTGGTATGGGCAAAGCCTGGTGCTAGATACGTTACTAGGAAGATCAAGGAGCAGCATTGTGGCAGAGGGTTAAGCTGCCAACTATAATACCAGCATCCCATATTGTTGGATCAGTTGGAGTCCTGGCTATTCTGCTTCCAATCCAGATCCCTTCTAATGTGCCTGAAAAAGCAGTGGGAGATGGCCTAAATTCTTGAGACCCTAACACCCATGTGGGAGATCTGGATAGAGTTCCAGGCTCACAGGTATTGCCTGGCTCAGCCCTGGCCATTGCAATCATTTGGGAAGTGAACCAGTAATGGAAGATCTTACTCTCTGTCCTTCACTCTTTCTCTGTCAACATGCCTTTCAAATAAATAGTAAAATAAATATTTTTTTAAATTAATAAATTAAACATAACTCCCAAGCATCAAGAAGTTTATAAACCATTAAAGTAAATAAGACATAGGCACAAACAGCATATCAATAAAACAACTGTAAAGGAGACACAGAAATTGAGTGTCAAGAAAGTTTGAAATAAGAAAAGAGCTCTTTTGGACTGCATAACTGGGGCAATTTCAAAAAAGAACCAACATTTAATCTGAGACTTGAGTGGTTTTGCTAGGCAAATAAAGGAGAACAAGAATTTCTCAGAATGGCATGAAGCCACAGATATATCGGAGTTCAAGATATAATCAAAGTTCTGACTTTAATGTATAAAACCATGATGTCATGACTGAGCAGAAAACTGAGAAGAGGGGGGTGACTTCTGCTTGTAGAAGATGGCTGATGACACTCTAAGGTATTAAATAATTGGGAGAAGTGTTAAAGGAACTTTGAACAAAAAAATCATAATTAGAGTTATGCATCAGAATTATACTTGTAGAAGCATGCAACAAAGACCATAATGGGAAGAGTTTAAAAGGATGCAGAGAATGAATGCATGGCAGGATATCAAAATGCAAGATGCTAAAGGTCTAAATAATAATGAAAATGGTGGGGAAAAATAAGATTGAGAAACATGACCGAGATGTTCCAGTCTGTGCAGCAGGGAGTAGTATCATGAA
Organism: Oryctolagus cuniculus; assembly: GCF_051225735.1. Classification (NCBI taxonomy): domain Eukaryota; kingdom Metazoa; phylum Chordata; class Mammalia; order Lagomorpha; family Leporidae; genus Oryctolagus; species Oryctolagus cuniculus. The sequence continues at coordinate 64,079,781 of NC_142870.1, forward strand.
TGTGAACAGGAAGACAACAGTTGTGGTAGAGGACAGTGCACTGAGTTTTAGCCATGCAGAGTTCAAGATACCACAGAATATGTGGTTGAACATCAGAAATGTAGGATTGGTAGTCAGGAAAGAGATATTCACCAAAACTTTGTTCATAATAGCAAAAAATCTAGAAATAAACACTTAATAACATCTTTAAATTAGTATGGTACATCCATACAATGGAATATTTTATAGGCATATAAAAGGATACTGCAGAAAAGATGAACAATATGTTCATATATAATTCAATTTTAATAATCTTACAGAAAACAACATGAAGAATATCATCAATTTTTTTATTTTAAAAATTACAAATGCATAATAAGGTGGAAAAAGATGTGAAAGACATATATGTCCTGTGGTAATAAGGTTGATTGTCCTTGAAAGGTGAGACTTGTTTAACAAATAAAAATCCATCTATAGGTGACAGGCACACTTGAAAACCTGGAAATAACACAGTGAACAAACCCAGTTAGGTCCCCGCTCTTATGGAGCTTACACCTTGTGGAGACCAAGAAGAGTTCTACAGGTAGTGCAGGAAGAACAGTCAATAAAACAATAGTTGCATGAATCATAGAGAAAAATATTCAAGATAAGGGGTTAGTGATGGGATGGTGGGAGTATCAGAGAAGGCATTTCTGATAAGGTATCATCAAAGAAGTCATGTTAATAAAGTGAGGGAATAAACTAGGAGGATGCCTAAGAAAAGAAATTCTATCAGAAAAAATAAAAAAAAAATCTTGGTACCCCAGAAGGTACCAAGAGGCTCTGGGCTGGCATTGTGGCATAGCAGATTAAGCCCCTGAATGCAATGTCTACATCCCTTATTGGGGTAGGTTCAAGGCCTGGCTGCTCTACTTCCAATCCAGCTCCCTATGAATGCACCTGGGAAGGCAAGGCAGCAGAAGATGGCCCAAGTGCTTGGACTGGTGCGCCCATATGGGAGATCCAGAAGAAGCTCCTGCCTCCTGGCTTCTGCTTAGCCCATCCCTAGTTGTTGCAGCCATTTAGGGAGTGAACCAGCGGAAGATAGATAAATAAATTCCACCCCCCCTTTCTCTGTAGCCCTGCCCTTCAAGTAAGTAAAAAGTAAATCTTTATTAAAAAAAAAAAAAAAAAAGAACCAAGAAGAAAGGGTAACTGAATAGAGGGGAGAGAGGAAAGAGGAAATAATGGGAGATGGGGCTAGAAAGGAATTTAGAGAGGTATTGCAGTGGCCAAGGAGGCTATGATAAGGACTAGGAAATTTCTGTGGAGTAAGCTCTGAGCCATGTTCAGTTTAGAGCAGAGTGTGGTCGTGGACTGGCATGCATGAGGAAAGGACTGCCTCTAGCTTTCACATACAGAACTAAGTACCACAGGCAAAGGGCCAGGCAAGGAGATCAGTAAGGAGGTTTTACCAACAATCTTTTACAGGCAAGAAACAGAAGCTCGGGTAAATTGTAACAGCTGACATGATCATGAGATGTTGTGAGCTTTTGGAAACATCTAAATGAAAAGCAGGAAGAAAAGATGGAAAGGAGGGAGAGAGGGAGGAAGGGAGGGAGGGAGGGAGAAAGGGAAGGAAGGAAGAAGGAAGGAAGGAAGGAAGGAAGGAAGGAAGGAAGGAAGGAAGGAAGGAAGGAAGGAAGGGAGGGAGAGAGGGAGGGAGAGAGGGAGGAAGGGAGGGAGGAAGGGAGAAAGGGAAGGAAGGAAAGAAGGAAAAGAGGGAGGGAGGGAGGGAGGGTGGGAGGGAGGGAGAAGGAAGAAAATGGAATGATTCTAAGATTTTAGTCATGGCAGCTGGGAGACTCCAGTTGGCATGCATTTAAAAAAACTGAGAAATGAAGAGCTGTTAGTGAGCGCAGTGTAGAGTGAAGAGTTAGGTTCTATGCATGTTGAGTTTGAGATTATCGCCTAAGACATGAGTATAGAATAGAATACAGGAAAGTCGGACTCTGCAGCCCTATGGCAGGTAGCAGTGGGGAAGAAGGGGATGCTCTGCAAAGAACTGAGAAGGAGCCACGAGGGAGACTGGGGGGTGGGGGGGTCACTTCATTTGCTCATTTGTGTTTTCTGATTTATTAATAAGCATGCCTTGCTTTTGTGATAAAACTTTGTTTCAAAGCATTGCCAAGCAAGAAAACAACAAAATAAGATGCTATGAAAGCACACATTAATGTGTTAATATACACAATATCTGCAATATTGATCTTCATGTCACATTCCTTCACTTCATTTGCATCTGTGTTCAAGTGTGCTCCTCTCCAAGGGGACCTCCTGACCACCCTGTCTATAATAATCCCTGTCTCCTATTTCTCTTTATTCTTTTCCTCTGCATTATTTTCTTTTCATAATAATTAAAAGGACCTTTATTTATCTTTTGTGCATCTCCCACACTAGACAAGAGAGGGACAATACTTTGTACACAGATGAGCCCCCAGCATCAAGAGTAGTGCCTGTCACAGATTGACCTCAAAAATTATTTTTCAATAAAAACAACAATTTGAAAAATGAGTAAATGGGGTGAGCATTTGGCTAGCAGGTATGGCTTCTGCACCCCATCATCATACTACCTGGGTTCAACCCCCAATTCTGGCTCCTGACTCTAGTTTCCTATTAATGCAGATCAAAGGAGGCAACGGTGAGGTAACTGTGTCCCTCCCACACATGTGAAAAAAGCCTTGTGGTCTCACCCTTGTGGACTTAGTTACTTTGCCTTTGAATTCAAAGGATCTCAGTTCACATCTCTAATTAGTCACTTAATACATTTTATGGTAATTTGCTCCTTTCTCTGTTTTTCCCAAGTCTATGTGCTAAAGGCAGACCATGTCTTACTCAACTGTTTCATCCAAGTGTAGCAAATTCTTCAGCTATTTGAGGAATGCTTCTTATTCTATGGTAGGGGGATTCTATATCAGAATAGTTGTTAAGAGACTAATTTTGAAGAACAGCAAGCAAGTGAGATGATACTAATTTCAACATTTTTCCAAAGCGCAAAATGTGAGGTCAACTATAAGAAAAAATGAAGTGGAGCTAGGGTCAGGAATTTGAAGGGAAGTACATGCCACATCTCCAAAGCAGATCTTACTTTCCGTGCCATCTGCTTCCGGCTGCTCTTCTCTGGGTTTCTGTTTAAATTTCATGTTTCCAAAGTGCAGAATGGCTGCAGTGAGTTTATAACATGCATACTTCTCATCAGGAAGAAAGCCCAAGCCATCCATGGCTTCCTGCAAAAACAACAACAAATGCCTTTGTCTTCATTTGCCTAATGATTGCAGTATGCACCTCATCCCTGCTGTGTGTCACACCTCCTCACACTCTGGCTGTGGGCTGGCAGGGATGGGACAGAGTGAAGATGTGACAGCCCTGTTCAAAGCATTGCAAATCAGTCCTATTGTCAGTCACCTGTAGCCTGCTCATCCATTTTAAAAAATAAGAAGGAAAGACTAGCTTGCTTCATTTCTAGTAGGTTCAGAACTTTCCCTCATTGCCTATGACTCGTCTCTTCTCTCCAATAATGATCATTAAATAGCTATAGGAGGTCAGTTATTTTGCTGTTCATGATCATGGCAGAAAGTACTATATTTGCTGGCTTGCTGAGTTCTGTGATATCACATATTCTGACTTTTTTCCAGAAAAGATGCAACTCAAAGATAAATTCAAGGAAGTTTTAAGAAAAGAAAAATCATATTGAAGTGGGCAGGCATACAGGTTAAAATCAATTAGGTCTGTGAGCTGGAAGACCACATCTTCTCCATGCCCCTGTGTGACCTCACGCCCTATCTGATACCTTCACCACGGCCCTGTGTGACCTCATCCCTCTTCCTGGCCACACCTGGGTGCCCACCAGCCAATCAGGTTAACAACTCCAACAACTCCCCTTTGGAAGTGGGTGAAAAGCCTGGACACGGTGTGTCCTGCCGTTCTCTTCGGCCCTGGCCTCTTGCCAGGAGGGGGGCTTGCTGTAGCCCTGCGCCTCTAGGCTTCCTGACCTAGAAGCTCCTCTATGTGGCTGGTTCCTGGGTCTCAGCATGAACCCAGATTTACCTCTCTCTCTTAAATAAAGCTCTCACTCTTCTATGCATCTTTCTCACTAAATAAAGGCTTAAAATGTACCTTGCTGCCTCGTTTATCTGTGCTGGTATTTAGAATTCTTCTCTAAATATTAGGCAAGAACCCTCTCAGGCTTATTAATATTGGGGATTTATTAATAAGCATATGGTGAAATCGTATGGCACCCCAAATTCTGGTAGCATATGTGGTGCTTCTGGGGAACTCGAAGGGGCCACATTTTAGTACAAATTTTAGGGGGTCATCTCCGATTTCAATATCACCATAGAATTACCTCCTAAGGAACTACTGCGCTTAGCATGATGTGCTTTGTCATATTCTCTAATAGGGTAAAAAATGGTGTAATCTTTATAGTGGTTAATTTAAAGTATGTATCAAGAGACAAAAAATACACAATCCTCACCTTTTAATTTCACTGTTAACAGTCTAACAAAAGGTAAATCTGATATACAGAAAAAAATTTTATCTACAGAGATGTCTACCATAGTGTGTGTGTGAGGGGAAGGGAGGAGAGTAGGAAGATCAAAAATATTTGAGTCTAATAATAAGAGAATGGCTCAATAATCAAAAGAACAAATGCCTGATAAAAATTAAACATTCATTTAAATGTTTATGAAGAGTTTTTAATGGCACTTGAAGTACTTATGACTAAGTTGGAAAAGCAAACTCCATATGTGAACCTTAAAGGTATGCAATGTGATTACAATCTTTTACAAAAACCATGTGCTCATCATAATGACTATACAAATGGGATCTCAAATAGATAGAAATAGACTGTAAACATATACATCAGATTAAAAAAAGTACTGCCCACTGAGCTGAAACATCATTCTACTTTTCATGTGGTCTAAAGTTACTATACTAACAACATATGCTTTTACAATAAATAAGAAAACAGAAGCAGCCCTTTAACACACAAGGGAAGCAAGGCCATTTCTTTAGATATTTTATGCAGACTCAAACTCTAAGATGCTTTCTTTCATTTCTCATTGTTATTTGGAGACTTTGCTTTGACAACTAACAATCCTTACTTGTGTGGCCAGCAATTCTTCAATGTCATTCAAGCTCTCCAGAGTAATTACTCCACAGGAGCAAAAGTGAAAGTCAGAGGGATTTGCAGACACCAGGAGCATGTCTACAGTGGGAAAAACATCCATTAGACAGCTTAAAGAAATCCTCAAGGCCTGAGAAAATAATTGACCAATGGTGACACTTTACTCTTACAGCTTATAGCATACTTGTAAACAAGCCCAAATAATATCCAAATTCTAGACCCAAACTTTTGCAATCAATTTTTTCCCTCTAATAACTTGTCCATCATGTGTCCATGCCTCTCAGGAGAACAGGCTGGTGAATTCCAAAGCAGATTCAATTGTAGCAGCTTCAACTGGTATAAGACAAAAACAAAAACAAACAAACAAACAAAAAAACCCAGATAATGTGTGTTGCCAAAACTTTGACACAGGAATTTGACGGAGGTTCATGGCTGAGGGCCCAAGGACAAAATAATGTTTGGTAAAATATTCTGTAGAACAGAGCTGAACTTCAAAGGCTAGGAAGCAGCCAGATCCTGGGGCTTGTACCCAGAAAACCTTAGCAGTGTATCTCTGTCACTTCACAACCTTGCTATCAGAAGTCTGAGAATGAATTTCAAGAGATCTGCAAATCAGCCACTGTGTTCAACATTGCAACTCTGATTTGCCTAGGATTCCGGACATGATCCCCTGGTCAGGAAACTAATGTAGGCTGAAACCAGGGCAGGTTGGCAGCAACACATCATCAACTGACTGACAGATTACATTAACCTCCTGCCCAACACTTGTTCCCAATGAAGTTTCATTCAGTTAATCTTGTTTGTCTGCTTATCTCTCAGTGAAATGAAAATCTATTGTCCTGGACCCTAAATCTCAGGAAAAAAAAACAAACAGAAAATGCAGTTAGTAATAATGAATGTTCTTAGAAGCTTTATTTGCAAATAAGACAAATATCCATGAGTGGTTCAATGAAGTAACTGCAGTATATTGATACAGACAAAAGAATGAACTGTGAATAGATATTCTGAAAAGAAATTTCAAAATCTTGTGTGAAATAAGCCAAGCCAAGCCCCCCCCCCAAAAAAAAACAAGTAGTAGGATTCTTTAAATGGCTCATGGAAAATGCATGCTATGAAAAAAATCTGCATGCATTTCACATTTTTCTTGCACCAAAAATAAATGCATCTTTTAATTCCATTTTCCAGAAACTTTAAAAAATATCCTTGTGTATACAATATAATCCCATTTTATGAAATTCTAGAATATGTCATCTAATCTACATTGCCAGAAAGTATATTAGTGGTTGCCTAGGCTGGGGCTTAAAGAGCTGCAATGAGTGAAAAGGGGCAGGATGGAGGGATTATAAAAGATCATGAAGAAAACTTGAACAGATAACCTGTATTAACTTGACTAAGGGGATAATTTCATACATATATATACATATGTCAATATTTACCAATTGTACACTTCAAACACATGTAGTTCATTTCAGTTCAATAACACTTCAATAAATTTGTTCTATAAAACTTAAAAAGTAAAATTAGCACCTGGCATTGTGGTGAGCAAGGTAAGATATCACTTGCACACTGGCATCCAATAACAGAGTGCCAATTCACATTTTGGGTGCTTCCTGCTAATGTGCCTGGGAAGGCAGCAGATGATGGCACAAGTGCTTGGGAATCTGTGACCCATGTGGGAAACCTGGAGCAGTTCTTGGCTCATGGCTTCAGCCTGGCCAAGACTTGTCTGTTGCAGCCACTTGGGCACTCAATCTGTGGGTGGAAGATCTCTTTTCTCTCTGTGTCTCTCCTCTGTTACTCAATCTTTAAAATTAAATTGGGGTAGGTGTTGTGGCATAGAAGGTAAAGTTGGCACCGGCAATGCCAGCATGCCATATGGGCACAGATTTGAGTCCCAGCTGCTCTACTTCCCATCCAACTCCCTACTAATGCACCTGGGAAAGCAGCAGAGGATAGCCCAAGTCCTTTGGCCCTTGCCACCCATGTAGGAGACCCGGAAGAAGCTCCTGGTTCCTGATTTTGGCCTCGCCCAGCCCTGGCTATTGAAGACATTTGGGGAGAAAATCAATAGATGAAAGATCTCTCTCTCTCTTTCCCTCACTGTCTCTCCCTCTCTCTCTATAACTCTGCCTTTCAAATAAATAAATACATCTTAAAAAATCTTTTAAGAAAATGGGCTCACTCAACAGAAGTACAAGAAAATACATGTATTTTGATAGAAATATAAATAATAAAAATGTATAACTTTAAAAGTGATTTTACATATTTTATTTAATAAATAAAAAGTATATATATTGATGGAATAAGACATGATATTTTGATGAGTACACATTGTAGAATCCATCTAATTATCATAGCCATTACTTCACAAAATTACTATTTTTTATTTGTGGTGAAAGCATTTTAAATAACACTTAATTAGCAATTTTCAGGTGCACAGTACCTTGTTATTAACTAAAATCAAAATATTATAGAAGATGTTTCCTAAGCTTATTCAGCTATTTTAGTTTCCAAATATTTCCTATTTCTTCTCATCACCAATGCTTGACTATAATTCACAATTTTCTTTAAGAATACCTGACCATGCCTGGTCTTCCTTTTTGTACAGGTCACTTCTTTCTCACATTTCAAGAAACTTAAACAAATATTCATATTTACAACACACATCCTCCTACAGCCATCTTCAAAATGCTCTGAAACTCTTTGGCAAAAATGAGTGGAAAGATTTCCCAATCACTTTTAAATGTCTCCCAAAACAATATGACACTAAAAGCAAGTGAACTACAATATTCTTTTCAGACCACCAGATGTCAGCATTTCCATAGTAATTAATCTGAGCAGGGCCTAGGACTCAACAAGATACATGAATTCAGTATGAACATGCATCTTCCATAGCAGACCAAAAGCTTTAGACAGCTCTATTAGCAAATAGAGATCCTCTAAAGAATGTGATGTGATGGCTTCTGGTACCCACATTGAATCCTTTGGGTCAGATGCCCAAATTTTTTGACAAATATTAGATTTCACAGGGTTAAGCAAGGGAAGATCAAAAAACAAGTGTTATTTTTGTTGCTCCAGGTTTAAGTGGAAGGAAAATGAAGAGAAGAACTTCTGCTATTTATATATCCCGTATTACACCCATGGCTGATAATTCTCCAGTTTTCAGATCTTTATCCACCCCGTTGAAGGCATTTTGGAGTTGTACAACAAGTAGGCAAAATACTATCTGATTTATGCTAATAAGCATAATGAACTGGGAGGGGTTTTGCTATCAGTGTGCTAGTCTGTATCTGCAACCTCATCCTACATTCACTCTAGTGGGAGAATTGTTATCCTCAATGCCATATCTCAACTGTAATACCTTTAAAATGCCACTCACAGTCAACACCTATCTTGTTTTTCTTTGAATCTGTCCCCCAGATCCCCCATTGCCATATCTGTTATCTTCGACAACTGTCTGTCATTTCCTACTGGGACTATTACCATTGCTTTTCTCTAAGATTTCTAGCTCCTGATCATCACAGCAGCTTAACTATCCCACACACTGTCACCAATAAATCATGACCTCTTATTACTCCACTCCACATTCACATTCACAATGCACAGACGCAAATGGACATCCTCTCAACTCCCTGAATAACCACCAGAATAAAATCTCCACTATTCCTCCAGGTAAGTGGTTTCTTCCCATCACCTGGGTTTCTTTGCTCCCTGATCTTGCATGTCCTTTTCTTGACATGTATACACTGCTTCTCCTTCTGCAACTTCCTTCCATTCTTCACTCCACCTGATTAAATCTTCATGTTCCCCCAAGCCCCCACTTCTCTGTGAAACTTCCATGGGCCACTACAAACCATGCTAACATCTCCCTCCTGCAACCTTTTGTCTATGCTACACAAGTGACTCTAATATCTTTCCACCAACACACACACCATGCACACTCATTTAATTTTGTTGGGCAGCCCACCCATTTTCAAACATTCTTCTTTCTTTCACTATGAACTTGAAGAAAACTTTTGGCACTTGCTCTCTACAAATAAAAAAGTGCTCAGATGAATACACTGAGTTTTAAAGAGGCTAACAGAATTACTGAAATAAGTGTTTCAGTCCTAGAAGTCTGTCTTCTCTCTTTCATTCTGCAATGATTCTCAGCTCCAGAATCCTACACTTACCATGAAGCTCTTTTTTTCCAGACAGAATTTGATAGAATATATGGTAGTTCCTCTCTCCAGCCTGCTGGAAAATCACTCGAGATTTTTCAAGTAAATCTGCACAATGAGAAATGGTTAAAAATTCACACTTAGAAGTTGTTACAAAATTTAAAAGAAAATAGTCAGTACAATAAGTACTTACAGATATCGATGTCTGCAGAAGACAGCATACCATTGGCACCAAAATGCATTCTGATTAATTTTCCCTGGATGGGCACAGAACACAGTCACCTTCCAAACTTTCCAACCATTACAGTGTCTTCATTATAAAAATATACAAACTACCAAAGAAACTACTTTCCCAAAAGTTAAGAAAAAAATGCAACCTTTGAGATGAGATGGGACCAGTTAATGTCGAGAAACCAGAATGATTGTAGGACTAGCCTTGGTAGTTGGTATAAATAATAGAAACACACCCTTGCTTCTCAAAGAAAATTCATAAGACAGTATCCACTGGGGGCAGAAATCTTTTCCAGAGATGATAATTCCTATATCAGAATGCCAGAGGCAGTTAAATAGGCCTGGCTTCATATATCCTACCAAGATTAAATCAAGAAGATATAGGCAACCTAAGCAGATCCATAACAAGCAATGAAATTGAAGCAGTAATCAAAAGTCTTCCATCAGGGGAAAGTCCAGGACCTGATGGCTTTTCTACTGAATTATACAAAATAGTCTAAGAGGAAGCAACTCCAGTACTCTTTAAATTATTGCAAACTATTGAGCAGGATTGAACTCTGCCTAATTATTTTTATGATGCTAGTGTTACTTTGATATGAAACCAAATATATGACATGAAAACTATAGGCCTATATCTTTAATGAACATAGATGCAAAGATTCTCAACAAAATACCAGCAAATTGAGTAATTGAGTCCAAAATCACATCAAAAAGATCATACATCATAATCAAGTTGGATTTATCCCAGAAATGGAAGGGTGCTTCAACATTTGCAAATCAATAAATGTCATAAATTGCAACAACAGAATGAAGGCCAAAAGCCATAAGGGTCATTTCAAAACATGCAGAGAAAGCATTTGATATATTCAATGCCACTCCATGATAAAAACCATCCAGAAATTAGGTATGCAAAGAATGGTCATTAAAATTATAAAGGCTGCATATCACAAACCAACAGCCAATATAATCTTGAATATAATACTTAGATCTGTGACAAGACAATATTGTCTGCTTTTGCCATTATTATTTAATATAATACTAGAAGTTTTAGCAATTGGGGAGGAGAAAGAAATAAAGAACATCAAAATTGGAAAAGAGAAAGTCAAATTATCTACATTTGCAGATGACATCATGTTATATGTGAAAAAAACTAAAACAATCCACCAAAAAGCTGTGAAAATTGATAATCCATTTCAATAAAGTTGCAGATTGCAAAATAAATACATAAAAATAGATTTTTTGTATGCTAATAATGAACTCAATAAAAGTCAAGAAAGAAATATCACTCACAATAGCCACAAAAAATCAAATATTTGGGAATAAATTTAACCAAAGAAATAAAATATCTCTACAATGAAAATTATCAGACGTTGATGAATGAAGTTATTAAGGACACAAAAACTAGAAAGATATTCCTTCCTCATGGGTTGGAAGAATCAATACCATAAAAATGTCTATAGAACCTAAAGCAATCTACAGATTCAATGAAATCCCTGTCAAAAATACCAATGATATTCTTCATAGAATTAGAAAAAGCAATCCTAACATTCATAAAGAATCACAAAAGAACCAGACTAGCCAAAGCCATCCTGAACAAGAAAAATCAAGCTAGAGGCATCACAATACCTGACCTCATAGCATACTAAAAGGCTATAGTAATTAAAACAGCTTGAAACTGACATAACCTATACTTAGATCAACGGAACAGAAAAGGGAGCCCAGAAATTAATTCACATACATACAGCCAACTGATTTTTGATGAAAGTGCTCAGACCATACTGTGGAATAAAGATAATCTCTTCAAAAATGGTGCTGGCAAAATTTCTACAGTATATATATATATATATATATATATACACACACATATATACATATATATAAAGAATATATATATATATAATGTAGATGAATGAAATTAGATCTATACCTCTTGCCATATGTGAAAATCAACCCAAGATGAGTTAAACTCCTAAATTTAAATCCTGAGATTATGAAGTTGCTGGAAAAAAAATGTAGGGAAAACACTTCAAGTTACTTGTGTAGGGGATGACTTCTTGGTTAAGACCCTCAAAGTGCAGGCAACAAAAGCAAAACTAAAAACATAGGACTACATTAAACTCAGAAGCTTTGCAGAGCAAAGGAAACAATCGATAGAGTGAAGACATTCAACAGAACGAAAAACAAATTGGCCAGCACCGTGGCTCATTAGGCTAATCCTCTGCCTGCGGTTCTAGTCCCGGTTGGGGTGCTGGTTCTGTCCTGGTTGCTCCTCTTCCAGTCCAGGTCTCTGCTGTGGCCCGGGAAGGCAGTGGAGGATGGCCCTAGTGCTTGGGCCCTGCACCCACATGGGAGACCAGGAGGAAGCACCAGGCTCCTGGCTTCGGATCAGCGCAGCACGCTGGCCATAGTGGCCATTTTGGGGATGAACCAATGGAAGGAAGACCTTTCTCTCTGTCTCTCTCTCTCACTGTCTAACTCTGCCTGTCAAAAAAAATAAAAATAAAAAAATAAAAAAAATTTACAAACCACCTATCTGACAAAAGATTAATCACCAACTTAAAAAAAAAAAAAATGGTCATGCCCCGTGGCGTGTTAAGCAGGTTAAGTTGCCACCCCAGCTCCAACATCCCATATGGATGCCAGTTTGAGTCCTGGCTGCTCCATTTCTGACCCAGCTCCCTACTAACGTGCCTGGAAAAGCAGCAGAGGATGACCCAAGTTCTTGGGTTCCTGCAAACTGACACCCAGAAGACCCAGAAGAAGCTCCTGGCTGCTGGCTTTGGCCTAGTCCAGCCCTAGCCATTGCTGCCATTTGGGGAGCAGGTGGATGGAAGACCTCTCTCCATTTACCTCTCCTTTTCTCTTTCCCTCTAATTCAGCCTTTCAAATAAATAAAATAAATCTTTCAAAAAAAAAAAACCCTCAACAATAAAAAAACACCAATCCAGTTGAGAAATGAGTGAAGGAATTCAATAAACAATTCTAAAAGGAAAAAATATATTTGGTCAACAAATACATGAAAAAAATGCTCAATAGCACTAGCCATTAGATAAATGCAAATCAAAACCACAATGAGGTATCACCTCACTCCTGTTAGAATGGCTAAAATCCAAAAAGCAAAGAGTAGCAAATGCTGGAGAGGATCTGGAGAAAGGAGAACATTTTTTTAAAAATTTATATTTTATTTAAGTTATTCAAATTTCATATATTTCCTTTATTGCATTATAGGAACAGAGAGGCACTTCCCCCCCAACATCCCTCCCAGCCATATTCCAACACTTCCTCCCCCTCCCTCTTGTATTTCCACTCTTAATTAATTAGTACACTTGACACTCATATAGTTAATGCTACCCTAAATAAAAGAGTTCAACAAATAATATAAATAGAAAACAAAACAAAGCAAAACAAAACTCTTATTCAATGAAAAAGACAAGAGCTATAAATCATCATTGATTCTCAAAATGTCTATTTCACTTCAATACACTATATTTCATGTACTCTATTCATTACCTCTGATTAGAGAAAACATGATATCTGTATTTTTTAGACTGCGTATTTTACTAAGCATAATGGTTTCCAGTTGTGACCATCTTATTGCAAAAGACAGTATTTCGTTTTTTTACAGCTGAGTAGTACTTTATAGTGTATATATACCATAATTTCTTTATCCATTCATCAGTTGATGCACATCTGGGATGATTCCATATCTTGGCTATTGTGAATTGTGCTGCAATGAACATGGGAGTACAGATAACTTTCATATACTGGTTTATTTTGGTTTGGGTAAATTCTCAGGAGTGGATGGCTGGTAGGTCTATATTCAGGTTTCTGAAGTATCACCATACTTTCTTCCACAGTGGTTGCATCAGTTTATTTTCCTACCAACGGTGTATCAAGGTACCTTTTTCCCCACATTATCACCAGCAGTTTTCATTTGTTGACCTCTGTATGTGGGCCATTCTAACCAGAGTGAGGTGAAAAACTTCATTGTGGTTTTCATTTGCATTTCCCTGATGGCTAATGATCCTGAGCATTTTCTCAAGTGTCTGTTGGCCATTTGGATTTCCTCTCTTGAAAAATGCCTGTTCAAGTCCTTTGCTCATTTCTTAATTGAACTTTTGTTTTGTGTTTGTTGAAATTCTTGAACTCTCTATAGATTCTGGATGTTAACCCTTTATCAGTTGTGTAGTTTTCAGATCTTTTTTCTCATTTTGTGGGTTGCCTTTTCACTTTGCTTATTGTTTCTTTTGCATAGCAGAAGCTTCTCAGCTTGATATAACCCCATTCGTCAATTTTGGCTCTGATTGCCTGTGCTTATGGGGTCTTTTGCAAGAAGTCTTTCCTTATGCCAATGTTTTCTGGGTTTCCCAAATATTCTCTAATGGTCAGGATCATCAGTATCAGGATGTAGATTTAGGTCTTTGATCCATTTTGAGCAAATTTTTGTGTATGGTATAAGGTAGGGGTCTTGTTTCATACTTCTGCATGTGAAATCTAGTTTCCCCAGCACCATATTTGTTAAATAGACTGTCCTCACCCCAGTGATTGAGTTTAGCTCCTTTGTCAAAGGTAAATTGGTTGTAGATCTATGGATTGACTTCTGGATTTTCTATTCTATTCCGTTGGTCTACAAGTCTGTTTTTGTGCCAGTACCAGGCTATTTTGATTATAACCACCCAGTAGTATGTCTTGAAATCAGGTACTGTGATGCTTCCAGCTTTGTTTTTGTTGTGTAAGATTTCTATAGCTATTCAGGGTCTCCTGTGGTTCCATATGAATTTCTTCTAGATCTGCAAAGAATGTCACTGATATTTTGATGGGGATTGCACTGGATCTGTAAATTGTTTTTGGTAGTATGAACATTTTGATGATATTGATCTTCTGATTCATGAATATAGAAGATTTTTCCATTTTTTAATGTCTTTTTCTACTTCTTTCTTTGATTTTTTTTTAATTTTCATCATAGAGATCTTTGAAATCCTTGGTTAAATTTATTCCAAGGTATTTGATTCTTTTTGGAGCAACTGTGAATGGGACTGATCTGCAATTCGGGACATGTTCAAGCTGACTTACCTCAAACGGTAGAGTTAGAAACATACCAGGGGATTCCAATTCAATCCCATCAAGGTGGCATGTACCAATGCCATCTCACTAGTCCCAGTGATCAATTTCTGTTCACAATTGATCATAATGATAGGACTAAGAATCAAAGGGATCACATAAACAAGAATAGTGTCTGCAAATACTAGCTGATAGAATAAAAAAGGGAAAGAACGAACCAACATGGGAAGTGAGATACACAGCAGACCCATAGAATGGCAGATGTCCTAAACAGCACTCTGGCCTCAGAATCAGCCCTTAAGGCATGCGGATCCAGCTGAAAAGCCCATGAGAGTATTTCAGGCATGTAAAGCCAAGACACTTGGGGTGGGGGGGTGGGGGAAACAACCTAAATGAAAGATCTCCGTGAGTGAGATCCTAGCGGAAAGAACAGGTCATCAAAGAAGGAGGTACCTTTCTCTGAAGGGAGGAGAGAACTTCCACTTTGACCATGGCCTTGTCTAAATATGATCAGAGTTGGTGAACTCAGGGGACTTCCATAGCCTTGGCAGCTCATGACAAGAGCCTAGGGTGATTACTGAGGCCATAAACAAGAGTGTCAATTGGTAAAGTCAACAACAGGAGTCACTGTGCACTTACTCCTCATGTAGGATCTTTGTCCTTAGTGTGCTGTACATTGAGATTTAATGCTATAACTAGTACTCAAACAGTATTTTTCACTTTATGTTTCTGTGTGGGAGCAAACTGTTGAAATCTTTACTTAATGTATGCTAAACTGATCTTCTGTATATAAAGAGAATTGAAAATTAATCTTGATGTGAATGGAAGGGGAGAGGGAGTGAGAAAGGGGAGGGTAGCGGGTGGGAGGGACGTTATGGGGGGGAAGCCATTGTAATCCATAAGCTGTACTTTGGAAATTTATATTTATTAAATAAAAGTTAAAAAAAAAAAGTTCTTTCTTAGCCATGACATTGTCTGTGTATACAAAGGCTACTGATTTTTCTGTGTTGATTTTATATCCTGCTACTTTACCAAACTCTTTTATGAGTTCCAGTAGTCTCTCAGTGGATTTTTTTTGGATCCCCTATATGAAGCATCATGTCATCTGCAAATAGGGATAATTTTATTTCCTCCTTTCCAATTTGCATCCCTTGATATCTTTCTCTTGCTTAATGGCTTTGGCTAAAACTTTTAGTACTATATTAAATAGCGATGGTGAGAGTGGGAATTCTTGTCTGGTTCCAGATCCTAGCGGGAATGCTTCTAGGTTTCCCTATTCAATAGGATGCTGGCTGTGGGTTTGTCATAAATTGCCTTGATTGTGCTGAGCAATGTTCCTTCTATACCCAATTTGCTTAAGGTTTTCATCATGGAAGGGTGTTGTATTTTATCAAATGCTTTCTCTGCATCTGTTGAGATAACCACATGGTTTTTGTTCTTCATTTTACTAACGCAATGTAATACATTGATTGATTTGAGAATGTTGAACCATACCTGTATATCAGGGATAAATCCCACTTGGTCTGGGTGAATGATCTTTCTGATGTGTTGCTGGATTTGATTAGCTAATATTTTCTTGAGGATTTTTGCATCTATGTTCATCAGGATATTGCTCTATAGTTCTCTTTCTCTGTTGCATCTTTTTTCTGGCTTAGGAATTAAGGTAATACAGATTTCATGGGAGGAGTTTGGGAGATTTTCTTCTTTTTCAATTGTTTTGAATAGCTTGAGAAGAATTGGAGTTAGTTCTTCTTCAAACGTCTGGTAGAATTCAGCAGAGAAGCCATCCGTTCCTGGGCTTTTCTTTGTTGGGAAGCTCTTTATTATTGATTTAATTTCCATCTTGGTTATTGGTCTGCCTAGGTTTTCTATGTCTTCATAACTTAATTCTGACAGATTGCATGTGTCTAGGAATCTGTCCATTTCTTCTAGGTTTCCAATTTTGTTGGCATACAGCTCTTTGTAGTAATTTCTGATGATTCTTTTTATTTCTGTGGTATCTGTTGTTACATTTCCTTTTTCATCCCCTATTTTATTGATTAGGCTCTTCTCCCTTTTTTGGTTAGTTGTGCCATTGGTCTGTCAATTAGGTTCATTTTTTTCTAAAAAACATTTCTTAATTTCACAAATTTTTTGGATTATTATGTTTTCAATGTTTATTTCTTCTCCAGCTTTAATAATTTCTTTTCTTCTATTAATTTTAGGTTTGTTTTTGGTATTTTTGAGATGCATTGATAGCTCATTTATTTGGTACCTTTCCAATTTCTTCACATAGGCACTGAATGCTGTAAACTTCCCTCTTAACTCTGTGTTTGTTGTATTTCATAACTTTTTATATGATGTACTGTCATCTTCATTTCTTTCTAGAAATTTTTTATTTCTCTTGATTTCTTCTATGACACACTGTTCATTTAGAAGCATGTTGTTCAGTCTCCATGTGTTTCCTTATCATCTAGAGATTACTGAGTTGTTGAAGTCCAGTTTTATTAGAAAGGAGAACACTTATACACTGTTGGTGGGAATGTAAATTAGTTCAGCCACTGTAGACAACAGTGTGGAGATTTCTTAGAAAACTAGAAATAGACTTGCCGTAAGATTCAGAAACTCTACTCCTGAAAGACTTGAACACAGTGAATCAAAGATATACCTGCATTACCACGTTTACAGCAGCATTGTTCACAATACCAAAGTTTAGAATCAACCAAGGTGTTGATGAATGGATAAACAAAATGTGGTATATATTCACAGTGGAATATTATTGAGTTATAAAAAAGAATGAAATTCTACCATTTGCATTAAAATAGATATACCTGGAGGACATCATGTTGAGTGAACTAAGTTGGACACAGAAAGATAATACTGCCATGCTCTCCATTATTGTGGGAGCTAATTTTTCTCAGAAAAAGAAAATCAAAACAAAAAGAAATGTATGCATGTATCAGTATTATGCAAATATAGTTTTGTAAAACTTTGTTTTTTACCTTTATCAAACCAATGGTTAAGAATGCCATACTCCTGTGGATTTAATGATCTCCGATTACTTTAAAATTTACTATATATAGTTGAAATGGTCATTTTTCCATTCAATTATTGTTTATAGCCATCATCTATATTCCCATTAAACTGAGTCTTTTTGCTTTTTACTTGTTAAACTTCTTATTTGGTGAAGTATTAAGTCTTTTTACTATATTGTAAATTTAAAATATGTTATCTCAAAAACTTTAAAAAAAAAGAAAGGGAGAAGAAATGAGGGTGGAATGGAGAAAGGGGGATGGAGGAAGGGAATATCAATATTTTCTTAGAACTGTCTCTATAAATCACACTGATTCTGTTAAAAGCTAATTAAAATTCAAATTTTAAAAATTAAAGACTATGATACTACGCTAAATCATATTACTCACAAAGCGAGAGGAGTTGTCATTTCTCAGAGTTTTGGCATTTCCAAATGCTTCCAAGATCTTATTTGCTTGCCTGATATGATCTTCTAAAGTCCCCTGTAATACATACAGAAGATATACAACTGATGAGATTTTTAGCAGAAATCCTGTGACATGGAAAGTCCTCCAAGCCCACCCTGGTCAAACCTCATTCTTGCTTTGATAACTAGTAGTGAAAAGCTGTTTAAATTTTGGTTATACAATATTATTTTAGAAATGGGAATTAAGAAAGACAGATGGCTGTGAGACTAATATATAATATGAGTGAAAATTAGTAAAAATAGTAAAAAAATTAGTAAAAATAATGTTAATGAGACTAATACATAATATTCCTATGAACATTCATGGGAGCTCATTTAACTGATTCTCTTTTGGTTGGCATTGGCCTCAGTGGGAAGAGAAAATGATTATTTACAAAATGACCCCCTCCTCCTAAAATACCATAGCCCATCTCCAAACAAATTTTATTCCATATATTTCCCTATTGTTAATCTTCCTCTCCCACATCTTATCCTCACACCTGGAAATTCATCCTAGGATAATGCTCTAGAGTCTTGGCATTATTTGATTATATTTTTCTGTTCTACTGTTCCTAAGCAATCCAGAAGCTCACAATAAGCAGTGACTTATAATAGTCTTGGTCTTGAATTTCAATCTTGAGTGTTCAAGCTGATGAATCAACAGAGATCTCCACATAGAGTAATTTTGAATGACTACCCAGCCCTCACATTGCAACGTGGTTTTCTTGCTTTCCACACAGACTTAAGGATCTATTTTAGAAGGCAGAGCAAGATGCTGCAGGCTGAAAAGGATGCTCAAGTTTTCATTTCACCATAGAGATACCAATTTGAACAGCAATTCATGCACCAAGTCATCTTTAAAGGCTAAGGAAGCCAAGTAAGGACCACAGTGCCGGTTTGGTGTAATGTTAAGAAAAGATGAAGTAAAGAAGACATGAAGGAAAGAGTTGCTGCATCATCTCCTCTACTTCCCAGTTACACACCATGGAGAGAGATGATGCCTCCTACTTGGGGGATGGGAAGGGCAGTAAGTTCAGACCTTAGCCTGAAACTCAGTTCCAGGTTTGCTTATGATGAAACACAGAGCCTGATGGGGCCCCATAGCCTCTACCAACATGCCAGTACTTGCAGACTCAGTCTGGATCCTTCTTAGTCAGGCAACCAAGGAACCACCTCCAGTACCCCCCTCCCCAACTCTAGCATACAACAAACCAAAACTCCAGTCACTGGGGAGTAAGGTGGGAAAGCACATTTAAGATTTTGCTTTGAAGCTGAGATCCAGGTCTTCTGCAGTGAGATACAGCATTAGATAAAGCTGGAAGGCCTCCATCCCATGGCCAGTGCTCAGATATGTAGCTTCTAAATCTGCCCTACTATCATCACCCAGCCTCATGTGGCTCAGGTGTACAAAGCCCAGACAATGCAGGGCACAGTGACCATGAGACTCAGGTGTAGTCCAGCTTAGTGTCAGCCAGGGCAGCCAACAGACTACCTCCACCACCTTCCCTCCACCCTCTAGCAGATAGCAAGGAGTGAAACTCCAGCTGCTAGGGAGGGGAAGAGAGCTTCTTTGAAGCTCAGAGCTGAGCCTGTTGTGAAGAGAGTTAACATCAGATAAATCTCAACAGCCCCTTTATCCAGGCCAGAACTCACAGACACAGCTTCTGTATTTGCCCCAATATCAGGCAGAGACCTGAAGCCTAGCAGAGCAGACTCATTTCAACCTGTATAAGTACCGGCATCATGGAGACCTGCCAAATACTATGAGGCTTATAATTTGAGACTTAGGTGCAACTTAGTGTTGCATTAGCTTGAATGGTCACAGGATTGTTTCAACTGCCTCTCCCAACTTGGGCAGAAAATGGGGAAGAAGTTTTCAATCACAACACAGGACAGAAAAGTAAGCTCAGAGCTTTGACTTGAAATTCAGTGCTCAGTCTCACTGTGGTGAGACCCAGCATCAAAAAGAGACCAGAAGCCACTATAAGCAGGGAAGTACCCACAGGCAGGTCTCCAGACATGCTCCAGCATTAAGTGGACAGGCAACTCTTTCAGTCTGCATGGCCCCTAGCTCCTCATGGATATAGTGTGCACCTGTAAAAGAGCACAGGGTCCTATTGTGCTATTCAGGTACAATCCAGCTTAGTGGCAGCCTAGGTGCCTATAGTCACTCTGGATTCTGGACCTGTTTTTCTGAAGTGGAGACATATGGCTCCCATCAATTGGAATTTTATCCCAGCCGGCATCACTCGTGGTTGGTTGTGGTGGTCTCAGGCCATAAGTCAACCTCAACTGCAGGTAGCCCATAGCAAACTGGGCCTTGATCCTACTCCACACTGGTCAGGTAATGCTGTGGGCTCCAGATGGGATCTATCATTGTGACATAGGTGGCCATAGGACTCATTATTCCATTCCTCTCCCAACCTCAGGTAACAATACACAAAGAGGTTGCCTTCTTGGAGGAAGTAAATGTAGATGGGTGCCAAAACATTACTTAGAAACTTTAGGCTGGGATAGTAGGGTCTCACATGTACCTGTCAGACTTTGAGTTAGCTCTGTAAAAATCCTGGCCAGGCTCCTGCCAATGTGAATAGCCAAGCAACACTCTAGGACTACAGCCCAGAGCCCCTACAAACCCAGTCAAAGTGAACTGAAAACCAGCAATCCAGGGACCCCATGAGCCTCTGCCAAAATCCATGTAACCCTACAGCTTGTGAAAAAACATCCTATGCCTCCAATGCTACTGCCATCAATTGTTGTGGAAGAAGATTCAGGGAGAATGTACAATAGCATCCAACTAAAAATAAAGCCAATGTAGCTACCAAACCAACACGTGAACATGCGTCTTCAGAAAAAAGCTTTTTACCAGGAAAGTCACTCATTAAAAGTATTAGAAACAAATAATCTGTCAGGCAGTCCAATATAAATACAGGGACATAAGAAGTATGGAAAAATGGAATATTATGTCCCTCCAAAAAATGTTAAGTTAATAATGGATTCCAAGAAAAAGGAGATTGATGAAATGTCTCAAAATGAATTTAAAAGAATAATTATAAGGATGTTCAAAGAAATAAAAAGAGAATGCAGACAGATGAGTGAATCCAGGAAAAAAATGTATGATATGAATGAGAAATTCAGCAAAGAGACAGAGATCTTGATAAAGAACCAAACAGAAATCTTGGAAATGAAGAACTGAATAAATCAGATAAAGACACATTTGACAGTTTCAACAACTGACTAGATAAAAGAAAAGAAAGAATATCTGAACTTAAGACAGGTCATTTGAAATAATAGCAGACAAACAAAAAATGTAATGATAAATATAAATGAAGACAGCCTCTGGAATGTTTTGCTCACCAACTTTGGTAAAGTTGTAAGTATAAGTATATAACCGATCAAAAAGATAGGGTAAGTGTTGAAGAGATTTCACAAATAAGACCAGTGTAAGCAAATAATGAAGGATAGAATTAAAAGGGAGAGAATGATCCTGTGGGGGAAGCAGGACACACAGCAGACTCATAGAATGGCAAACACCCTAAACAGTACTCCAGCCTCAGAATCAACCCTTGGGACATTCGGATCTGGCTAAAAGGCCCACGAGAGTCTCACAGGTATGGAAAGCCAAGACACGGTGACAAAAACAACCTAGATGAAAGATCCTGGTAAACAAGACCCCAGCAGAAAGAACGGGCCATCAAGGAGGGAGGTGCCTTTCTCTGAAGGGAGGAAGGAATCTCCACTGTGATATGGCCTTGACTAAACAAGTTCAGAGTTGGTAAACTCAAGGGACTTCCATAGACTCGACAGCTCATGGCAAGAGCCTCGAGTGATTACTGACGTCATAAATAAGAGTGTCAATTGTTAAATCAACAATGGGAGTCACTGGGCACATGCTTCCCATGTAGGATCTCTGTCCTTAATGTGTTTTACTATGTGAGTTAAAGATAACACTACTAGTCGAACAATGCTCTATACCTTGTATAGTTGTGTGAGTCTGTTGAAATCTTTGCTTAGTATATACTAAGTTGATCTTCTGTATATAAAGATAATTGAAAATGAAACTCGAAGGGTGGGATGGGAGAGGGAGTGGGAGAGGGGAGGGCTGTGGGAGGGAGGGAGGTTGTGGGGCAGAAGCCACAACAATGCAAAAGTTGCACTTTGTTGTGGTGGAATGAAGTGAAAAGTTTATATCAAGATGGCCGCTGAGGTGAAAAGTTCATGCCAAGATGGCCGCTGACAACAGAAACTGCCTGGCAACAGGCCATGATTGGATGGCTTCAGAAACCACATGACAACAGAGCCTGACGGCAGGCCGTGATTGGATGGTTTCAGCAACTGCCTGGCAACAAGAGCCTGACTGGCAACAGGCTGTGATTGGTTGGGGTATAGACTGCCCCTTGACAGGATTGGCTGGTCTTGACTATATAAGCTGTTGTGCTAACTGAAATAAATGAGTCTGCAGGCTGCTTGCCTCAAGCCCGCTTTCACCCGCCTCCCGGGGTCTGTGTGGTGACTCCGGAGATCTTGCCCCCACCATGCTCCTCCTCTCAGAAACGAATCCACTGCAATATTGTTGAGAAATCAACTGCAACACTTTGTAAATTCACATTTATTAAATAAATAAAGAAAAAAGAAAAAAAAATTCCAGAGATCCTTAAGGGTAAAGAAAGCAATACAAAATATATCTAATTAAATAATAGCTGAAAACTCCAAATTTGGAGAAAGAGTTAAACAACCATCTAAGGAAGAATTAATAACAATTATTCTCAGACTATCCCAAAGAATTTAAACAGAGGGAACTCATAAAATCATTATTTGAGGCGAACATGTCTTGATTCCAAAATCAGAGAAAGACACAAAAAGACAAAAACTCTTTGCCAAGATCTGTGGTAATAGATATAAAAATTCTCAACAAAATCCTAGAAAATCAAATCCAACAGCACATTACAAAGTTCATTCACCATGATCAAGTGGGATATTTCACAAGCTTTCAGAGATGGTGCAACATATGCAAATCAATAGATGTAATATACCACATCAACAGAATCAAGGAAAAGAAATTACATGATCCTCTCATTAAATACAGAAAAAAATTCAATAAAGTTATCCAATTGTGGTTATAAAGACATTAAACAAAAAGTATAGAAGAAAGAAACTCAACATAACAAAGGCTATCTATAACATATGCACAGCCAATATCATATGGAACAAGAGAAAGCTGAAAGCATTTCCTACAGGATATGAAACCACACAAAGATGAGCACTCTCACCACTGTTATTCAATAGTACTGGAAGCCAGAGCTAATAGGCAAGAGAAGTAAATGAAAAGCATACATATCAAAGAAATGTAAGCCAAATTACGGGTGGTTACATATGACATGATTTTATATAGACAGAAACCTAAAACTTCACCATGAGACTATTAGAACTAATAAA
This sequence comes from Oryctolagus cuniculus, assembly GCF_051225735.1. Taxonomy (NCBI): domain Eukaryota; kingdom Metazoa; phylum Chordata; class Mammalia; order Lagomorpha; family Leporidae; genus Oryctolagus; species Oryctolagus cuniculus. The sequence goes on from NC_142870.1 coordinate 64,103,266, forward strand.
TGAAATAGTAAAGTTGCAGGTATAAAATTAACACACAAATATTAGAATTTTCACACACAAATGAAGAACTCACTGAAAAAGAAATTATGAGTAACCCTATTCATACTGGCTACAAACAATATTAAAATGCTTTGGAATAAGTTATATTTCTACACTGAAATTGCAAAACACTGATGACATAAATTGAAGAAATGCAAAAAATGGAAATACCTCTGAAGTTCATAGGTTGGAAAAATTAATGTTATTATTAAAATGTCCATAATTTCCAAAGGAATTTACAGATTCAAAGCAGTCTTCCTCAAAATACTGAAGAGATTCTAAATGGAGATAGAAAAAATCCTAAAATGCATAGGGTAGTTCAAAAGACCCCAAATAGAAAAATCGATCATGAAAAAAGAACAAAGCTGAAGACATCACAATATCAGATTTCAAGACATAATTCAAAGCTATGGAACTTGGTGTAAAAACAAACACAAAGACAAATGGAATAGAATAGAGAGCCAATAAATGCATCAATACATCTATATCCAACTGATCTTTGAGAAAATCACAAAAAAGATACATTGGAGAAAGGATGATCTGTGTGATAAGTGGTACTGGGAAAACTGCACGTCTGCATGCAGAAGATTTAAACCTTAGCATATGTCTCACCCTATTAAAAATCTACTCAAAATGGGTTAAAAACTTAAATGTAAGACCTCAAACTATGAAAATACTAGAAGAAAACAGAGGTGAAACTCGTCAAGATACTGGAACAGAAAATAGTTTTTTTTTTTTTTTTTTAAATACGATCCCAAAAGCACAGGAAACAGAAGAAAAAGAAACAAGCTAAGAAACTTAAGCACAGCAAAGGAAGCAATCAAAAGTGAAGAGACAATGAAGAGAATAAGATACTGTATTTGTAAACTGCCTAAAAACAGATTCATATCTAGAATGCAGAAATATCTCAAAACCTCAACAACAAAATAAGCAATCCAATGAAAAAATGGGCAAAGCATTTGAAAATACAGTTCTCAAAAGAAATACAAGTGGCCAACAAAGACAAAAATTCATTCAATTTCCTAGCCATCAGGGAAATGCAAATCAAACCAAAATGAGGTATCATCACACCCCAGTTAGAATGGCTACTATCAAAAAGATGAAAAATAACAAATGCTGATAACTATGAAGAAAAGGGAACACATACCTGTTAGTGAGAATACAAATTAGTACAACTATATGAAAAACAATACTGAAGTCTTCAAAAAACTAAAAATAGATCTACCATTTGATCCAGTCATCCCACTACTGGTTATACATTTGCAGAAAATGAAATCAACATATGTGACATATCTGAACTCTGGTTCATTGCATCAACATTCACCACAACCAAGATATGAAATATACCTAAATGCCCATCAATGGATGAATGGATTAATCAAATATGGTATGTATACATAATGGAATATTCTTGAACCATAAAAAGAATGAAATTGGGCTGGTGCTGTGGCATAGCAGGTAAGCCGCTACCTGCAGTGCTGACATCCCATATGGGCGCCACTTTGAGTCCTGGCTGCTCCACTTCTGATCCAGCTCTCTGCTATGGCCTGGGAAAGCAATGGAAGATGGCCCAAGTCCTTGGGTCCCTGCAACTGGCCAAAGCTCCTGGCTCCTGGTTTTGGATCAGCTCAGCTCCAGCAATGTGGCCATCTGGAGAGTTAACCAGCAGATGGACCACCCCACCCCAACTCATTCTCTCTGTACCTCTGCCTTTCAAATATATAATTTTTTAAAAAAAAGAATGAATTCATAGCATTTGCAGATAATGGAGATCATTATACAAAAAAGAAAACCAGATATAGTAAGACAAATATCACATTTTCTTTCTCATATATGGAAGCTAAAGCAAAATAGGTAGCCTGAGCTTAGAATAGTCATTACTACATGTTAGGAAGGGTGGAAGAATGGGGATAGAGGGAGGTTGGATAATATGATCAAATGGAAGTACCAAGTTCTTGTGTTCCATAGCACTATAGACTACAGTTCATGATTATGGATTGTATAAAGCAGGGAAGAGAGGAGCTGGTGGGTTACAAACATACACAAGGTGACAGGATAATGAAAAGCCTGTCTACTTTGATTGGTTTACACTACGTATGTGTGTTGAAATATTGCTGTGTACTCCATCAAAATGTATAAGTAACATGAAACAAGTATTGCTTGCTAGTCAAACATTTTAAAAAACAAAATAATTTAATGATAAAAGGTAAGTAATTGAAATGAAAATACCTGCAATTTCAAATATACTGAAGAATCAAGATATTCTAATATAATGATACACATATCACTCATCCCAGGTATGGGAGATCATGTGACCAGATAAGAAGAAAAGGGGGTGAGGAATTCAGATGTGTGACATCTAATTTCTTTGTTATAAATAGTGTCAAAATTAATGGAAATTTTCTTTGCTTTTGTAGTCATATAAAATGCTTTAGCAGCACATGCTGTGGCATAGTGGGTAAAGCCACCACCTGCTGCACAAGCATCCCCTATGGATGCTGGTTGAAGTGCCAGCTGCTCCACTTCAGATCTAGCTCCCTGCTAATGTGCCTGGGAAAGCACTGGAATATGGCCCAAATCCTTGGGCCCCTGTAAACAAGTAGGAGACTAGGATGAAGCTCTGGCTCCTATTTTCGGCCTGGCCCAGGCCTGAACATTGCTGCCATTGGGAGAGTAAGCCAACAGATGGAGGATCTCTCTGTCTCTCTCTGTCTCTCCTCCCCTCTCTCTTTCTGCCTCTCCTCTCTCTGTGTAACTCTGACTTTCAAATAAAATAAATAATCATTTTTTTAAAAAAAAGATCTATTCCCTGCACCCCATGGGAGACCAGGAGAAGCACCTGGCTCCTGCCTTCGGATCAGCGCGGTGCGCTGGCCGCAGCGGCCATTGGAGGGTGAACCAATGGCAAAGGAAGACCTTTCTCTCTGTCTCTCTCTCTCACTGTCCACTCTGCCTGTCAAAAAAAAAAAAAAATCTATTTGCTTGGATGTCAGAGTTACAAAGTAGAGGCAGAGGCAGAGAAAGAGAGGTCTTACATCCCACGGTTCACTCCCCAATTGGCTGATCCGAAGTCAGGAGTCAGGAGCTTCTTCCGGGTCTCCCATGCAGGTGCAGAGGCCCAAGGACTTAGGCCATCTTCTACTGCTTTCCCAGGCCATAGCAGAGAGATAGATCAGAAGTGGAGCAGCCAGGACTCAAACAGGCACCCATATGGGATGCAAGCACTGCAGGCAGCAGCCTTACCTGCTATGCCACACTGTCAGCCCCCAAATAAACAGATCTTAAAAACGCTTTAATTTGTTCACTTAATAAATAAATAGTGTTGGCTGGCGTCGCAGCTCACTAAGCTAATCCTCCGCCTATGGTGCCGGTGCCCCAGGTTCTAGTCCCGGTTGGGGCGCTGGATTCTGTCCCGGTTGCTCCTCTTCCAGGCCAGCTCTCTGCTGTGGCCCGGGAAGGCAGTGGAGGATGGCCCAAGTGCTTGGGCCCTGCACCCACATGGGAGACCAGGAGGAAGCATCTGGCTTCCAGCTTCAGATCAGCGCAGTGCGCCGGCCATTGTGTGGGGTGAACCAACGGAAGGAAGACCTTTCTCTCTGTCTCTCTCTCACTGTCTAACTCTGACTGCAATAAATAAATAAATAAATAAGCAAATATATAGAGTTTTATATATATAACTAAACATTATATCCTCCTTCCTGAAGAGACTAATTTTATAAGAATTATGTAATATAGGATTCAAAAATATACAGATTTATAAAATATTAAGAATATTAAGTTCCTTTTAAGTAAGATGGGTCTACCCTTCTTAAAATAAGTAAAATAGCCATAGAAGCAAATATTTCCATAGAAATATTACATATAATATATTGTGCTATAATTATCATAAGATACAGTGTCTAGACCAAATGGAGTGATGCATATCAAAAAACAAAGATATGAAGGAAAAGTTATATCTAGTGAATAACTGAATTCAAGGATACCTAAAAAATTGGGCCAGATGTCTATTAATATTTTTTAATTTTCAAAAATAGCATGTGACATATCAGATTGAGTTTAAAAAGCAAAATAACTGTGAAAAGTTAAACAGCTCAACAACTTATTCTGCTCAGTATCATCTCATTTTATTTTGCATACAAATCTTCATGGTCGAGTTATCCTTCAAGCATTGTGAAGCTCACTAACCTTTTAATGATGCTAAAACAAAATCAGCTAAATTAAAAATAACCGATGATAAAATTTAGAGGAGGTAAAGTGTTTTAGGATATGGAATGAGATTAAAGTTGAGGGCATGTCCATTGAGTATTTGAGATATTATTCGGAGTTAGGAGAAGGAATTCTTTAATTTGTGCAAATTGGTGGAAGCTTGTCATCTCATGGTTGCCAAAGGCATTCGGATATATAAGTGTCCGGGGCTGGCGCTGTGGTGCAGTAGGTTAATCCCCTGCCTACAGTGCCAGCATCCCATACGGGAGTCGGTTCGAGTCCCGGCTGTTCCTCTTTGTATCTGGCTCTCTGCTGTTACCTGGGAAAGCAGTAGAGGATGGCCCAAGTCCTTGGGCCCCTGTACCCACGTGGGAGACCCGGAGGAAGTTCCTGGCTCCTGGCTTGGGATTGGTGAAGCTCCGGCTGTTGTGGCCATTTGGAGAGTGAACCAACAGAAGGAAGACCTTTCTCTCTCTCTCTCTCTCTCTCTCTAACCGTCTATAATTCTACCTCTCAAATAAATAAAATCTTAAAAACAAAAGAAGTGTCCATTTAAAGCACTGGTGACCCTAACCTTTAGGTAAAATGCTTTGGATCCTGATGCACAACTCTTGGAGGATTCAACCAATGAAGGCCAGGTCAGAAAATCTGAACCTCTCAAGGGGCAAGGGAAAACGGGGGAAGAAAGATCTTTCTTTCTATAATTTACTAATTGATCTGCGGTTCTTGTCTCCTCCTCCCCATGACTTATCAGAGCAGAATCTTCATGATCCAGAGGACAGGGAGCTACCTTACCACAAGAAAGATAAACACTTACCAGTGTCTTCCTGGACTCACCCATTGCTGCTATGGTAGCAAAATACTGGATAACATGCTTGGTGTTCACAGTCTTCCCAGAACCAGATTCTCCTCTGTGATTAGAAATTCAGTGATGTACTTAAGTGGTTCAGATTGTCAATGTCATGAACATTAAGAAATTCTTATCATAAAGGCTAAAGCAAGAAGTAAGATTTTAGAGAAAAGTAAAATGTAGGATGGAACTTGTGAATATGTTAATTTTTAATTAGGAGAAGGGAAAGCATAGCTTCGGGTGAAAAACAAAAATATGGAGTTGAGAAAGATCAATAACTTATAAAATCAAGAAACCAGTTTGGGGCCAACACTGTGGCATAGCGGGTTAAGCCACAGCCTACAGTGTTACCATCCCATACTGGCGCTTGTTCAGTCCTGGCTGCTCCACTACTGATCCAGTTCCCTGCTAAGGCACCTGGGAAAGAAGCAGAGGATGGCCCAAGTCCTGAAGCCCCTGCACCCTTGTAGGAGACTTGGAAGAAGCTCCTAGCTCCTGGCTTCTTGTTTCAGTCTGGCCCAGCCCTTGACATTGCAGCCTTTGGAAAGTAAACCAGCAGATGGAAGATTTTTTCTCTCTGTCTCTCCCTGTCTCTCTTTCTGTACTCTTTCAAATAAATAAAGGAAATCTTTTTTTTTTTTTTAAAGGAAATAAACCTGTTCTTCATGGTCCTATTAACAAAAAGCACAGACCTCTGCTAGAGACTGGTCTCCTCATTACTAACAGTTCAAGAGACTTTTGCATATTAAGGCTAACACGTGATCAAGCCCAGCTGTTTTCCCAGAAAAGGAACTCTGCTAATCACTTTTTTTATTTGACAGGTAGAGTTACAGACAGTGAGATAGAGAAAGAGAGAGAGAGAGACAGAGAGAAAGGTCTTTCTTCTGTTGGTTCACCCCCCAGATGGCCACTATGGCCGGCACACTGCGCCGATCTGAAGCCAGGAGCCAGGTGCGTCCTCCTAGTCTCCCATGCGGCTGCAGGGACCCCAGCACTTGGGCCATCCCCCACTGCCCTCCCGGGCCACAGAAGAGAGCTGGACTGGAAGAGGAGCAACCGAGACTAGAACCCGGCGCCCATATGGGATGCCGGCGCCACAGGCGGAGGATTAACCTAGTGAGCCATGGTGCCAGCCCCATTACTAATCATTTTATCAGGCAGTTGGACTTTAAGCTTCCTCTTTTCCTTTGATAACCATGTAACACTGGGAATGTGGGAAGAACGCAGTAGTAAGCTGATAGCCTCTTCACACAAAGCATCATAGAATCAAGGTCTATTCTTATTCTTACGAAACTCCAGAAAACAGTTCTATCCTTGTGGCAAAGGGCTAAAGATGAATAGGTAGCTCTAATATTCTGATGCCTTATGATCCCTGTTTGCATAGTGGGAGCCAATATTGAAAGCAACACATGAAGTGGCATCTACGTTATATAGGATGTCCAGAGCCTCTGGGTCTCAGCCACCATGCTAATATTCCCTTGGCCTGGCAGAGCTCTTTTTACCAAAATTAATAAATAATTAGCTACCACTAAAGTCATTTCCTTCCACCTTCCTTCCTTCTCATTATCTTTACTTATTAGTCCAAGTCTTACCCTCTTGTAGTTCCTGCTACTTAATGTACCTTGGCCTTCCTCAATCTGCCTGCTTACAGTAGCATGTTACCCATTCCAAGTTCAGATTTATTTAACTTTCAGCCTCTGCTTAATTAGCCACTCCAGAGGTCTCTGAAGATGATCATTCACAATAGTGGAGCTTTCCCAATCAAAAAAGTAATTAAGCACAGCTTGTATACTTGTGTTTCTAAAGTATCTTTTAAAATGATGGAAGCAGACTAGCTGACACCAAATTTGGAATAAAGAATTATGACAATTTTCTGAGGATCTTACTCTTGCCTAGAATATATTTTATGTCTAAAAATCAAACAATTCAAAGATAGTGAAGGTAAGTTTTATTCCCAGTGAAATGTAGGTGTGTGTTTCCATTAAAAATTGCTGTAAGCCAAAGAGAAAAACAAGGCAAACACTTACGTGAAGAGTATAGACTGATTCTCTCCCTCTACAAAATAAAAGAAAATGTCAGAATATTCTTATGCTAGAGGCTTATGTGTTCGCATGAATTTATTCACAACTTTCTCAGCTGAAGTTTGAATTCAGACACAAGGGGAAGAATTTGCTCCATTTAAAGTCAGTAAAAAATATCATTTAATGATGCAGCATAAAATAGTTTTTTTCTTGCTCCTATGTTTTCCAGTCATAGAAATATCCTTGCTCTAAATACGAATGATAGCCAACCAAAGGTTCTTTGTGTCATATACTGTAACAGTTGTTCAATGTAATGAAACCTGACTCTGGGCCAATCACTGTTCTGATCACTTTAAGTGTGTGATCTCTATTTGGCATGCAAGCTCGTAATCCTGAAAGCCATGGGAAGTAGGTGCTATTTCGCCCACATTTTATCTAGAAGAAAATTGAGGCTTCAGGTGATTAGGTAACTGTAAAGGCCGCACTCATAATGCTTAAGTGCCTCTCAGACACATGGAGAAAAGCAGATGGGCTGCTTTTCTTCATTTTGTAGGGCAGCTACTTACTGCGAAGCATATCCTGAAAGGCATTATCAGCAACAGCGAAGATGTGAGGGGGAGCTTCTGATCGCCTCTTTCCTTTGTAGGCAGCCATGACTTCTTTCTGATACAGTGGGAGGCACTTGTAAGGGTTTATGGTCACACAGAAGAGACCTGAATATGTCTGAGGGAAGAACAGAAAAGATTTCAGAAAATGGATTAGTAATATTTCCAGGTTTGTCAGCTCTTCCCCTGTCAAAAACATTTGATTGAATATGTACTTATAAAAGAACTCAGGAGGAATATTCATATTCTTGTCAGCAAGGGATTTCCAATATGAAAACATAGAACAAGGTTAGAGTAAAACAGGACCTGGGATTTCTTCTCCCTGGGAGGCACACTAACTACTAAAATATCTGTCGCATGTAGCTCCTGGAGCCAGAGTGGAAGCTAACAGCAGGCTGGCAGAGATTTCAGTAACAATCAACGAGGCACTTGAGGCCAGAGGGGAACATGTGTGCACCAGTAATATCGAGAACCTGACTTTTAGGGCCCAAAGGAGAATAAATTGCTCAAGTGGGTCAGTTAGTCACTGCAGTGGTTTAATTGTGACCTCTAAAAAGATATAAATGTGTCCTAATCCCCCGAGTCCATGAGTATGCTCTTATTTGGAAAAAGGATATTATGGATACAATTAAGGATCTCAAGATGCCCTCTGGTGGACCTTAAATCCAATGATTGGTGACCTCATAAAAGACACACAGAGATGGTGAGGTGGAGGCAGAGATTGGAATGAGGTAGTCAAAAAAACTGCCAACAGCCACCACAAACTGAAATAGACAAGGAAAGACTGTCTTTTAGAGCCTCCAGGAATAGTGAGACACAGTAAATTTGATTTTATTTTGGACTTCTGGCCTCCAGCGCTATAAGAGAATAACTTTCTGTCATTTTAAAGCAACCAATTTATGATAATTTTCCCAGGGAAAGAATTACAGTGATAAGGTAGGCCAGACAACAAAAGTGCAGACAGGTTTCATGTTATGACTTCTATATACCGAGTGCTGCTTCCACTGCATAGATTTTAAACAGCCAAATAGTGTGCACAATCAGCTATTACTGTAATGATGAAGAAAATAATCACCTTATGTATTAAGCACTAATAGGCAGGCACTGAACTATGTGCTTTACTTACATTCTTTTAACTAATTCCCTAAATTATCACTGAAAAGACCTGGCAGTGTTGTCCCACTTTATAGGTAAGGCTATTTTAAGAAGTTAAGAAAATTAAAAACCAATAAGTAAACAACAGGACACTAATCTGTCAAGACTCTAAGTATCACATTTACAGTTTATCATGACAATCTGTGAAAAGAAAAAGGAATGTTGGCAAAATAAACATGAGGAAACACTAAGGTCTCTCCCCATTGGACATTCCCACATGAGTACGCTTGAATTCAATGTAAAATATCACCAGGGAGAGGTTGGAACATCACCCAATGAGTGTCAGCATGATGTTTCAGCAGTAAAGCAGACAATGGAGTACGCACATAGATCATCCAATGGTCATAGCGCCTCTTCAGGGTATGTAGCACAGAGGCTTCATTGAGGTGAGTCAGCATTGCCACGTCTTCAATCATTTCAAACTTGGGAGGATTCATCTGCTGGATCGTATCCTCTTTGACACTCAGAATCTGCAAGGAGGAGAGAAGTCTTAGACATATGCCCCTATTTTTCCAATGCCTATTTATTTCCTCATGCATTGGGAAGAATATCCAGAGTGAAAAAAAAAATGATGCCTCTTTAGGGGATGGGTCCAGAAGAGATTAAATCAACATTTATGGAAGAATCCCATTTCCCCCTGCCAAATCCTTTTCTTTTCCTAAAGATGAAGTAAAATATTTTTGCTAGATCAAGATTTTCTGTCTTTCAGTGTTCTATTCTTGTAGGTCTTCGCTGACCCTGATGACTTCTGAGAGCATATGCATCATGATTTGTCCCCTCTATTAGCGTCCCAACATCTCTCTCAGGTTTAGAAGAAGGAATTTGTTATGGTGAACCGAGGCAGACCTCATTCTTTCAGACTTAATTCAAAACATATCTTCAAAGCCAGCATTGTAGTGCTGTGCATTAGGGTTTACTCGCTATGCCACAATGCCAGTCTACAAATAAATAATTTTTTAAAAAAGAAAGTCTTATAGAAAAGGTCTGGTGGTGATAAATCATTTCAGACTCTGAGAATATCTTTATGTTGACAAGTCTACATTCAGGAAAACAGGACACCCTTTTGTATTGTTTCTTTTCTCATGTACTTTTGAGACTGCTTACTTTATCTTTAATCTTAGACAGCTTAATTATTTATGTCCTGGGCATAGATATGATAATGTCATATCTGACTGGTAGCCTTTTCACCTTTCCGCACCTGGGGATTTGTATCTGTCTCTAAGTTAAGCAAGTTTTCTATTGCCTCTTTAAATATGCTTTCTACCCCTTTGGCATTTTGCAAGGCCCTCCTGAACCTTATATGTCAGATATTACTTGTTTAATGTTATCCTAATATTCTCATAAGCCTCATACATTACTCTCCATTCATTTTTCTTTGTTCTGCTCTGAGTGTATATTTTAAAATAGCTTATTTTTTAGCTCATTAATTCTTTCCTTTATTGATATATTCTGCTATGGATACCTTCTTTCATATTTTAAATATTGCTTAGTGTACTTTACAGCTCAAGAATTTGATTTTTTAAAAATTAGTTTCTGTTAAATTTGTCTGTTAGAGTATTAAATTATTTTTCTGTGTTCTCATGAAGTTTGTTGAGCTTCCTTAAAAATAGATGTTTTGGATTCTGCATTTTGAATTTGCATGTATCAGTTGCTATCTGACAGATTTCTAATACCTTACTTTGTTCATTATTTAATGAAAATTCTTGATGCTTATTAGCATATAATATCCTCTTTGCACTGAAGTATTAGGACAGTCATTGTAAATTGCCTTTGCTTGTCTCTGCCTCCCAGAAATTCTAAGCAGTCTATTTATTTTCTCTAAGTCTGGGTACACTTCTGCTACTTCAGCACTAGACAGCACCCTAAATCAAGGCATGCTGCAAGTCTACTGTTAGTGTGTTATTATTACTGTTTCAGCACTGGAGGGTGTCCCATCTCAGGTTTTTCTGAAATCCACAGTTGGTGTGCTGTTCAGAATGAATCTGGGACGTGTCTGAAAATGAATAGTCTATCTCTGTAAGCCTCTTCCTGGGCTTAGGTCAGGCCCAGATAACGCTGGATTGTAGCCAAGCACCATAGGATTCTATCTGGCTCTATTCCCTACTGTGGAGAGATCAGCCCCAGATTCTTATAAAAATGACTTTCCTTTTCTTCTCTCAAGTGGACAATTACTGTCACTGTGTTGCAACACCTGGAGTTGGGGAATAATGGGGTACATAGTCTGTAATCATCAATGCCACAAAGTCAGATTACATCTAGTGTCTACAACACTGAGGCCAGTGTACTCCAGGAGGAGGATCAAGGTCAACACTGCTATAGGCTGCCTGTTGCTGTGATACTCATTGTCCAAGGCCACTGTTACGAGCCACAGGTAGTGTTTGTTAGGATGTAAGTCCAACCTCCTGCTACCACAAGTCTGCACTGGGCACCAGGACAGATACATAGACTATTAATATGAACTGGCCTAGGAACAGTATTGGGTTCTATCAGCTTGGCAATGAGTTACAGACATAGTTCCATGTGTAGTTTTGTGCTTTATTCCCCAGTGGCTGGAGTCTTGTTCCTTGCTATCTGTCCAAGGCCACCCAGGCTGAACCTAAGTTACGTGGCAATTAAGTCTAGCAGCCACAGGGCCCTTCAGTTTCATGGTGTGTGCCAGGCCTATGCAGGCTGGTGGTAATATAGGACAAAACAAGCCCATTCCAGAGACAGACACACATCTGATAATTGGTTTCAAGCTTAAGGTCTGGGCTTAATTTTTCTCTCCCTCCCCTTGAACTGAGGGCATGAGATCTCTCCCTAAGCTGAACAGCTTGCAGCACAGGGAGAAGTGACACAGGCATCTCTCTTTCCTGTCTTTTCTAATTACTATAGTAATACCAGACACCATAGTCTCTCACCTGGCTTACTTTGCTCTTATAAAGGGCTTGATGTGTGAATTGCTCTTCAAATTATTGTTTCAGTGAAGAACTGATTGCTAGAGCATAATACTCAGCTGCTAACTTGCTCTACCTCTCCCTACTATACTCAATTCAGTAAATATATTTTTAAAAACCTATTGAAATGTACACTTTAAAGAGGTATACTATTTATTGTGCATACATTTTATTTCAATGGAATTGTTTTTAAATTCGTTTTATCAAGGGGCTGGTGCTGTGGCATAACGGGTAAGGCCACCACCTGCAGTGGCAGCATTCCATATGGGTGCCGATTCGCATTCCAGCTGCTTCACTTTGGATACAGCTCTCTGCTATGACCTGGGAAAGTGGTAGAAGATGGCTCAAGTGCTTGGGCCCCTGCACTCATGTGGGAAACCCGGAAGAAGCTCTTGGCTTCTGGGTTCAAATCTGCACAGCTTGGGGCATTGCGACCATCTGGTGAATTGAACCAGTGAATGGAAGCACACTCCCTCTGCCTCTGTCTCTATGTAACTCTGCCTTTCAATAAAATGAATAAATCTTTAAATAAATTAATTTTATCAAACAATTATAGAAAAGAGAAGAGAGACAATCAAATTTGCATTCTCTTTTCCAATAAACTATTGCTTCAAGGTTGGATGGCCCTCTGTTTTCTTAGTTTTTTTATTTTTTATTTTTTATTTAGGACATTCTGAATTTCTCCTTGCCTGCCTCTTTATGTCCCTGTTGAAAGGATCAAGTTCCTTCCTTTACTACATTAGTTGGCTATATGAAATATACCTAATTTTGGATTTTTTACATATAGAATTGACTGTCAAGAAGCTATATTAAAGCATTATAAGTGCTAGTTTGAGTGGTATCCAGACTTCTACAACTTAAAAGGCAATAATTTAGTTCTGAAGTTGTCCAAAATCAAATATAAGAAAATGAAAAAGACAACCATCCTTAATAACAATATATAGCTGCTATAGAATGTGGATTATTAAGGAGATAGAAATGGGGCAGAACTGGGATGAGTTCAGGAAAGTTAATATTGAAAGGGAAGCATCTGTAAAATTTGTAAGAAGATGTCAATGCAAATCAGAGTAGAAGAGGGGCCACATTCACACCAGGAGGCTGACAGGTAACACTAGGAACATAAGGTCAGTGATTTAGGCAAAGGTCGTGAGAATGAGATGTCTTCTCAATATTCACCTGATGCTTTGAATGCCCTGAGGACAAAAAGTAGAGGTTGTATTTGGAGACTATCATGGCTTCCCACTATGGATTCTTACAGTATATTTTACATACCAACCCTTGACCTGACTTTTAATTTCAGAAGTCATAGATGACTTTATAAGTCTCATATGTAAGACTTTCTCCAATCCCTTACAATATTTTTCCCTAGCATAAGACATGTCTAACCATTTCTCCCAGCTCTTAGCTTCTCCACTGTGCTACTTTTATTCACATTATACAACTCTTTGCTAATCTGACAAACGCGTGTTTCTTTTTTTTTTTAACTTTTATTTAATGGATATAAATTTTCAAAGTACAGCTTATGGATTACAATGGCTTCCCCCCAAATAACTTCCCTCCAACCCACAACCCTCCCTTTTCCCGCTCCCTCCCCCCTTCCATTCACATCAAGATTCATTTTCAATTCTCTTTATATACAGAAGATCAGTTTAGCATACATTAAGTAAAGATTCCAACAGTTTGCTCCCACACAGAAACATAAAGTGAAAAATACTGTTTGAGTACTAGTTATAGCATTAAATCACAATGTACAGCACATTAAGGACAGAGATCCTACACCAGGAGTTAAGTAAACAGTGACTCCTGTTGTTGACTTAACAAATTGGCACTCTTGTTTATGGCATCAGTAATCACCCTAGGCTCCTGTCATGAGCTGCCAAGGCTATGGAAGCCCTTTGAGTTCACCAACTCTGATCATATTTAGACAAGGTCGTAGTCAAAGTGGAAGTTGTCTCCTCCCTTCAGAGAAAGGTACCTCCTTCTTTGATGACCTGTTCCTTTCACTGGAATCTCACTCACAGAGATCCTTCATGCAGGGTTTTTTTTTTTTTCCAGAGTGTTTTGGCTTTCCATGCCTGTAATACTCTCATGGGCTTTTCAGCCGAATCTTCATGCCTTACGGGCTGATTCTGAGGCCAGAGTGCTGTTTAGGACATCTGCCATTCTATGGGTCTGCTGTGTAGCTCACTTCCCATGTTGGATCATTCTCTCCCTTTTTTATTCTATCAGCTAGTATTAGCAGACACTAGTCTTGGTTATGTGCTCCCTTTGGCTCCTAGTCCTATCATTATGATCAATTGTGAACAGAAATTGATCACCTGGACTAGTGAGATGGCATTGGTACATGCCACCTTGATGGGATTGAATTGGAATCCCTGGTATGTTTCTAACTCTACCGTTTGAGGTAAGTCTGCTTGAGCATGTCCCGAATTGCACATCTCTTCCCTTTCTTACTCCCACTCTTATATTTAACAGCGATCACTTTTCAGTTAAGTTTCAACACTTGAGAATAACTGTGTATTGATTACAGTATTCAACCAAAAGTATTAAGTAGAACAAATAAACAAAAAAAAAATACTAAGGGGGATAACGTATTAAGTTGTCCATCAATAGTCAGGGCAAGGGCTGGATTTCCACGTGCAGAATCATGAAGCAAGACCCCTACCTTTCACCTTACACAAAAATCCACTCAACATGGATTAAAGACTTAAATCTATGACCCGACACCATCAAATTACTAGAGAGCATTGGAAAAACCCTGCAAGATATAGGTACGGGAAAAGACTTCTTGGAAAATACCCCAGAAGCACAGGCAGTCAAAGCCAAAATTAACATTTGGGATTGCATCAAATTGAGAAGTTTCTGTACTTCAAAAGAAACAGTCAGGAAAGTGAAGAGGCAACCAAGAGAATGGGAAAAAATATTTGCAAACTATGCAACAGATAAAGGGTTAATAACCAGAATCTACAAAGAAATCAAGAAACTCCACAACATCAAAACAAACAACCCACTCAAGAGATGGGCCAAGGACCTCAATAGACATTTTTCAAAAGAGGAAATCCAAAGGGCCAACAGACACATGAAAAAATGTTCAAGATCACTAGCAATCAGGGAAATGCAAATCAAAAGCACATTGAGGTTTCACCTCACCCTGGTTAGAATGGCTCACATTCAGAAATCTACCAACAATAGATGCTGGAGAGGATGTGGGGGAAAGGGACACTAACCCACTGTTGGTGGGAATGCAAACTGGTTAAGCCACTATGGAAGTCAGTCTGGAGATTCCTCAGAAACCTGAATATAACCCTACCATTCAACCCAGTCATCCCACTCCTTGGAATTTACCCAAAGGAAATTAAATTGGCAAACAAAAAAGCTGTCTGCACCTTAATAGCTAAGACCTGGAACCAACCCAAATGCCCATCAACAGTAGACTGGATAAAGAAATTATGGGACATGTACACTATAGAATACTATACAGCAGTCAAAAACAATGAAATCCGGTCATTTGCAACAAGATGGAGGAATTTGGAAAACATCATGCTGAGTGAATTAAGCCAGTCCCAAAGGGACAAATATCATATGTTCTCCCTGATCAGCGACAACTAACTGAGCACCGAAAGGGAAACTTGTTGAAATGAAATTGACACTATGAGAAACAGTGACTTGATCAGCTCTTGTCCTGACTGTTGATGAACAATGTAATACTTTATCCATTTTAGTTTTTTTTTTGTTCTAGTAGTATTGGTTGAACTCTGTAATTAACACACAATTATTGTTAGGTGTTTAAATTTTAACTGAAAAGTGATCCCTGTTAGGAATCTGGAAAGCATTATGCTGAACGAAATAAGCCAGTCCCAAAGGGTCAAATACCATATGTTCTCCCTGATCAGTGACAACTAACTGAGCACCAAAAAGGAAACCTGTTAAAGTGAAATGAACACTATGACAAACGTGTGTTTCTTCATAGTTCATTATTCATTCAAAGAGTACCTATAAGAAAAGAAGAATTTGAAAGACTGAGGAAAGAAGTGGAAATGGTTGAGTTCCAGAGTCAATGATCTCTGCCACTGGTAATAATTTTACTCTGATTTATTTAGTGTTCTTCATTAAACATATCATCAAGATACATGGAGGAACTTCCTAAAGATAAATGTCTCCAGAGTGCCTCCGTGTCATTCCTATCCCAGGTATTTAATAAAAATATCAGAGTAAGGAGATACTTACTGATAAATTGATAGCATAAACATCTCTAGGATGAATAAAGATTCCTTTACCTTTCCATCTGCAGTCTCAACCATTATTGTCCCATCATCTTCACTCCCTTTAATCTCAGCTTCAATGTAAGCTTTTGTGCCATCATGAACCCAGCATTTCTTCTCCCCTGTAGAGTAAAAATAATTATTTGTAATTACAGTATTTATAGAAATATAGATTGGATACTTTTAAACTGATATATACAATATTGTTAATGCTTAGTTTGCTTCTTGACATGGAGTCACGGATATAGGAAACTGTAGTTAGACAAAAGCATGAATGCTCACTCTCAAGTTATACTCACACATTTTCCATAGGAAGAAGAAATATCTCAGCAAGCTGACACCTTGGGGCATCAAACACCTATCAGCACCAACTAAATCCTTCTACATCCCTCCCAACTCCATAACTTAACTTTGACTCCAGACGCCTGGTGGTTACCCTGGTGTCAGACATCCTTCCCAGTTCCCCTTCAAAACCATCACTCAAAAAGTCTGGTTACAACTAACTGATAATCTAGCCTAGTCATCATTTCCTGCGGGGTTTCTTTAGACCTTAGCTTTAATCTATGAAAGAAAATCTGTTAAGATAATTGTGTGATAGAATTAGAGAGGGAATGAGGACTGGGAAAAAAGGGTTATTATTATCATACTGACTCATTTTATTTCTCCTCATATATGTCATATATGGCTTTTATACACTTCAGCCTCTTCACTCCAATGGCTCATCCTTAAAGCAGCCTTCCATAAGGTGATCAGTCAACAGGAAGTTTCTAACTAAAATGAGCTAGAATTCTTGTGTGCATCTGAGGTAGCTGCACTTGATTTAACTTCACTACTTCTTGAGTTCTCTCCCACTCAAGGCCAAAAATGAAGATTCTGTGTGTGTGTGTGTGTGTGTGTGTGTGTGTGAGCAGAAGCTCGTAGAACTCTCTAGATCATAACTGCTCAGATATATTGGGGGAAGGGTGAACAAAGAATGTGTATCTGGAAGAAAGAAAAATACTAGCCTATGGCCAGGGGAGACCCAGCTGAAAATGCCACAATAACCATAGCCCTGACAGGGAGAACCAACCCAGTCACCGCCACCACCTCTAGTGTCTGAATCACAAAAGCTAGAGAGGCATCCTTGCTGCTATAGGACAGCTGGCCTTCTGCAGCTATTTCTCCCAGGGGTGAGCATTAAGACTGAGGAAGGAGTACATACACAGGAGGGGAATTGGGGCACCATTTGCTTCTTATTCCACTAAACTTATTTCTGCAAAGCTTTGTATTGCTCACTAAGTTTCTTGCTATCACAATCTACGACAGGTTGCCTTCTCCAGCTCCCTAATTACAAATAATTAACCACTAAAACTGCTTGACAAGAGAATTGTATATTCCCATCAAATTGATTGTATTTTCTTCCTACTTGACGAATGTGTTTCAAATACTGGCTTTCCATTATATGTATTATTTTGTTCCATTTTTGCAAAAACTTATTTTGCTTTGTGCTGTGTCTCTGAAAATATACTTGATTTTGAAAAGCAACCGTTTAATATGTATTTCATGTGTGTATGTTTAGAGTAAATATTCTGCATTTTAAACCAAATGTTATGACTTGAAACAATTTTGATCACCTGGCACAGTCTCTCATTCTCCCACCCTCCCACCCTCATTCCCTCTTTCTCTTACACACACACACACACACACACACACACATTCTTTTTTTAAGAAAAGAATCTAGGAAGAGAGATAAAGAGACTTGCCCCTAGTCACATAGCTAATTAGTGCCAGTCATTAGAATAATGACTGTAGATATTAGATCACCCATCTCTTAAATCAGTGCTCCTCCATCATGCTGTGCTCCCTCTTAGCATGTGCTTAGTTTTTATTCCTTCACCTCTTCAAGGAGCAGCATCAGCACGTGCCTAACAATGAACTCTTTCATCAACCCTGGAAACAGTGAGAAAGAAGACATGTCCGAAACTCCTTCCCTGCTGAGACTCAGTCCCTGTCGAACACGTTTTAAATGAAGTAAATAGGAGTGGGTGTTTTCTGCAGGGTTTAAATGGCTGCTTAGAATATCTGTTTCCCATATTGCAGTGCCTGGTTCAAGTCTGGCTCCTCCATTTCTGATCCAGCTTCCCGATAATGTGCATCCTGGGAGGAAGCAGGTGATGGATCGTGTACAAGACTGGCGTCAGCCTGGCCCAGCCCTGTCTGTTGCAGGCATTTGGGGAGTGAACCAGCAGATGGAAGATTTCTCTCTCTCAGTCTCTGCCTTTCAAATAAAATGAAAATAAATAAATTTTTAAGTAAATAAATAAGCTCAGTCAACTTTTAATTCCTTGTGTTCATCAATAATGCAGAGCTGAAATTGCAAATAGGATTGGATTTGTCTGGTAACCTGGATTTTAGTAGTGGCTTCCATAGTAAAGGGATGTAAAACAATCAACTTGCCTGCAGTTTTAGATTTCACATCTATAAATTGAGATTTTTACCTATATGACTTCATATATTTAGATGTTGAATTGTATTATCTAATATAGATATAACATGGATTTACTGGAGAAAATTTCAAAAGTAAAAATGTATAAAGAAAAATAATTTTAAATGATTTATAATCAAACAACACAGAGATAACTACTATTATCAATTTAAAGCATTTCTTGGGAGGTGTATTATATAATATTGATCAAAATAAGAGACATATTATCATCAGTTTTATAGTTATTTAAAGAATATTGTTTACCTGTCTTGAGAAAAAAAAAACACATTTAGATTGGGAATAGTGTTTGGTCATAATCTCCTCCATGAAACCCTGGAATTCTGGTTTTTTCTCTAGGTATCATAAATTATGTTTCCTTTTTTATGCTGACGTCTCATTTGATCCTTATAGCAATAGAGGAAGGTAGGGCAAGTATTATCATTCCCATATGACAAGTAAGGAAGCTGAAGTTCAATAATGTGAAATGAATTTCTCTAATTTCACAGCCAGACAGGGACAGGGAGAAGGAGTTGAATCTGAAGTTAGCTGCCAAATACTTATTATCACATTTCTCCCACTTGACCTGAGTTCAACACAGCAAACTTCATTGTCTACGAGCCCTGGAGTATGCAAAACTTCTGCTGACCCTTGTCTTTTTGTTGAAAGCACATTTGTAGGAGGAAGGAGTGCTTGGCCCAAAAAAATTAATTAAAATTATGTGTATTGTTATTTTTTACTAATTATTTACAATGCTGATTCTACTAATGTATTTCGAATTATCTCTAAAGCTTTGGCCCGATTTTGCCTTTTTTCCTGGCAACACTATCATCTTGTCCTTAGCTGGTTAATTACCTATGATAAGCTTCTACATGGGTAGTTCTGGCCTCAGGGACAGTTCTGTTATTGTATTTGATTTAACGGATTATAATTAGCTACTCTCAAATCCAATAACAGTAATGAACTCCAATGACTAGAAACTGGGAACTGATCCAGGACTGGTCTGTGATGGAAATATAATGTCCTACATAACTGGCTTGAATTATCATTGGTCATATTAAAGTCCAATGTTGACCAATTCTGAATATAAGAACAATATTAACTCACTTTTTACATTACGCTGTTGAATAGTTTTGGAATTAAGACATGTCAGTGGCTTGTTATTAGATCAAACAGTGAATCTGACTTCTTATTCTCCAATTAGCTGAAATTCAGAAGATGATCACATAGTCCAAACACTTAAAATAGGTAGGGAGGAGCATTTATTTAGAGATTTTAGTCTTGGTCTCGAGGCAAAATCCTTATTAACCTTTGGCCTTGCCTGTTACTGCCAAAAATCATGAATCAGGCTGAGTAGGTGTCCTAGTTATCTCTCCTTTATTGCTGCTTGAGCAACCCTGCTGACCAAGAAGATCACCACAAGGCAAAGTTCACATTTCAGAAAATTCTGGACAGAATCAGAGACAGCTTCTACTTCTCCAGACTTCCCAGAGTCTTTGCTTTTTTCTTCCTCACAAGGTAAAAACCCCCAACTCCAGTCCAGGTCAGAATTTATTCTGCAGTATTTATTCACTGACAATTCAAAGGTTTCTGAGGAAGTGTTTTTCCTGACCAGTCCTGAGGTTATCAGGATTAAAGAGAATTCACGTCTTGTACCCAATGAATAAGGGCCCATGTCTGCACTGTCTCCCTGCTACCCTCTTTTTCCTTGTAAATGTCCATTCATCCCCTGGACATCACGATTTCTTTAGTTGCTAAGAGCTGGAGATTCAAAGAGAATGATTACATGATTATATCCTAGCAAATAAGCTGAGCTCCAGAATGGGTGGTTCCTCCCAATCACACAGCCTAGCTGCCATCTTGACAAGGTAAAATAAAATGCAGCCAGCAGTCACTCCAAGACTTACCACCAAAGGCTACGGCCTGTAGCAGAGGAAGCTCAGCCTCACTTCTTCTGAGGAAAGCTGCAGCTTCTCCAAGCTCTGACAGGTCCATCCTTCTTCAGATGATTCACCCTAAAAGGGTTAGGCCTAAAAGGGAGCCAAAAGGATTTACTCTGCAAAAGATAGGAAGAAAAAAGAAAAAACAAACAAACAAACAAAAGGAAATGAGGCATCGGGCTCTATAATGGAATAATAGAATTCTCTATAATAGAATAAAAAGTCTACTTTGTTTAAGTTATTTGTACCTCTTCTTTCTCTCTGCCATGTCCCAAATTTATAACAAAAAGGCCCAAAAAATCAAAGCCCAGCAGGGCCAACTTTTCCTGTAGATATAGAAGGCACAATGGCTAGGGCATACAATCCTTTTAGGGGACCCATGAAATGTTTTAATTTCTTTTTTTAAAAAGGAGTTTAACAGAATATTCTTTTTGCAGCAAAATTTATCATAAGAAAAACATGTACATAATATTAATGACCTTTAATAATGAATACATCCTGGATTATACTCATATTTCTGCTTGTACTAGTGTAATTATAAAATATAATATGTAATATTTTTGTGGAAAAATCACCCAAAGACAAAAGTATAGCCAGTAAAAGTCTTATTGCAACCCTGAGCGTTGCATTCTGGCCTTGCAGTTGGTAGAATGGGCCAGACTAAGAAATGTCAAGTGGTAGACACTTGCTCCCTTGACAGGAGTTGAAAGGGGCTCAGAGGTATCTAACTGCAACCAGGTAGACAGAGCATGACTGCCAGAAGATAGTGACAAATGGGGAGAAGTTGTTCAGATAAATGTTCAGCATTAGAGAATATAGGAGCAAAAAGGTTAGTATCCTGGCAGAGATGAGGTCTGTGAGCTGATTTATAAAAAATACATGCAGACAAGTATTTAGGAAAACTGGTTGAGAGCAAGAGTGGGGAGGTCAGGCTGGAAGTGGGAGGCAAGTTGTGGGGTAGGGAAGGCAATGGAGTAGATGTGAGTAAATGAGTTAATTGACTCATGAAAGGAAAGTATAAGTCTTGGAGGAACAGAATTGGTGAAAAAATTATCAAGGATACATTCATTGAACATGTACTAAATACTAAATACTTTACATAGTTAATCTTTAATTTTCATATGTTTAACAGCAATGAAAAAAAGAAGTAAACTGAATCATCATGATCCAAAGTGAGAAACTATTACATTCAAACATAAAATCTTCCTCTCCACTCAAGCATGCCAGGCAAGTATTATTAGTTCTGTTTACAAGTGAGAAGGGAGGAAAAATTTGGAACGTTTGCTTAGCCCGTTGTCACATTTGAGGAATGCTCAGCACCATGATGTAGCTTCCTTGATATGAATGGGAATTACTTTATCTCACACACTGGTAACAATGAACAGAACCAATAAACTAATGTACCTGACTGTAGTTAATCTACTCCTTTTTTTTTTTTTTCTCATGAGTTGGTACTATGATACCCTTCCTGGGATGTAGTTTAAAAGAGTTTGGTTTAAAGTAAAGACTAGTGGTACATCCACGAGTTAGTTTTCTCTCTCCCAGAAAATAGACATGGGGTATGTAGGAAATCAGCCAACCTTTGCAGGTACAGTTCCTTCACGTGTGCAAGGCAAACAGATAATATAGGAGAATATCTCCCTGAGTGGAGAAAAGAATGCTCTATGTATTAATGACTTATAATGAGGAAAGAAATGATATAAGTAAAGTTCCAGAGATGGGATTGAAGGTGGCATTTCTCAGGGGAAAAAGACATAGTTGACCTTTCTGTGAGTTAGTATTCACATTTAAGACTTGTAAGAATTACAATAACACTACTAATAACATTACTAGATATTTTAATAGAGCAATGCAAAGCTCTGAAAGTTTGGCTGAGAAGTTTTGAGCCAGATGATAGAAAATATAGACTATTTGGGCAAGAGCCTGGAGAAAGGATTATTTTAGGGAAATGTCTGTGCAGAATATTCTAGGTGGATTGGGAAAGGTTGAAGATGCAGCCAGGAAAACACTTCGTGGGTACATATTTTTGAGAGAATTGCACTCTATAGTCCTCTATGTGTGACTTCCTGGTGGTTCGCATTCAGGAGACAGTAGAGCTTTGGAAGTATATTTGGGATATCAAAGATATCCATAGATGTATGTAAGTGTGTGGGTTTCCCGGAAAGATACCTAAGAAAACGATATCTGTCTGGGAAGTGGAAACAGGAGATCTGTGGGGAACTACCTTTCATTTCATTCCATTCTAGTCTCGTTTAACACATGGCAAGTGCTTATACTTTCATAATCAACAGGTTTTTCAAAAGTAGTTCTTATTATAACATGCAGGGATAAAAAGATCACATCAAGACATAAAAAACACATCTGTGTAAATCTCCTTCCAAGTCTGGAACATTTAGCA
Organism: Oryctolagus cuniculus; assembly: GCF_051225735.1. NCBI lineage: Eukaryota > Metazoa > Chordata > Mammalia > Lagomorpha > Leporidae > Oryctolagus > Oryctolagus cuniculus. The sequence goes on from NC_142870.1 coordinate 64,126,139, forward strand.
TATTTAAAAGCTTATAAGAAACAGAATATGTAGCAGCTGGCACTAGACTGGAAGTAGGAATCTGTGTGTGCTAAGAATAGGGAGGGCCTGGCAACCATTTGGTGTTGGATAATGGAGGCCAAGAGAATGATTCATCTGAGCAAGGATCAGCATCGTCCTTCCTCTTTGCCATCCTCTAGTACCCACTAACATCCTAATGTCCCACTGAACTTCGAGTCCCTTTAGGTTCAATTCCAAACACATGGCTTTAAAATTTCATTCATAGAATAACTCATTATTTTTCACTGCCTGGTCATATCAGTACCTTAAAATGGAAAAATGAAAGAGCCTAAACACCTAAAACAAGTAAACATACCAAACTTGTCAGCAAAATAAACAGGAGAGCATACTTCACTCATGATAGACAAACACAGATGAATATAAGACGAAAGATATTTCTGTTAGAAGGAAACATTTTTTTTTTTTTGACAGGCAGAGTGGACAGTGAGAGACAGAGAGAAAGGTCTTCCTTTGCCGTTGGTTCACCCTCCAATGGCCGCCGCGGCTGGCGCACTGCGACCGGCGCACCGCGCTGATCCGATGGCAGGAGCCAGGAGCCAAGTGCTTTTCCTGGTCTCCCATGGGGTGCAGGGCCCAAGCACCTGGGCCATCCTTCACTGCACTCCCGGGCCACAGCAGAGAGCTGGCCTGGAAGAGGGGCAACCAGGACAGAATCCGGCGCCCCAACCGGGACTAGAACCCGGTGTGCCGGCGCCGCTAGGCGGAGGATTAGCCTAGTGAGCCGCGGCGCCGGCCCAGTTTGGTATAGTTTTACCATTGTAAACTTTCATTTGTTATTGCACATGTTTAAATGGTTGAAGCAGTACAAGGGTGTTGATAAGTTGCTGTGTGTTCACCACTTCTAGCTGGAGCTTAGTGTAGAACATCCTAGAACATCCTAGAGCTTGAGTTATCAATACATAGAGAAATGATTACATTCTGGGAATCATATAGTTATTCCCATAAGTATATTGATCATATGATATATCACCCAAACTTAGATATATTTTTTCACACTGGGACACTTGTGAAAGTTACAAGGGTTGCTATTAACAAAAGACAATCTGAGATACCCCCAAGCAAGTAAGCATATATGGTTTAACTAATCATAGGAGAATTAGTGGCTGGGACCCTACACTGTGAGGACACCTTTTCCATAACTAAAAAGTTTGGATTACTTGTTTCCACTATTCACAGACCACTTAGATAACACCAATACTATAAGAATGTTGAATTCATAAAGAAGCATTAAGTAACCATGTATTAATCACACTGACAACTAATTCTGTTGGCAATTCAGACAAATAACTCATTCTGTTTGGCTTACACTTCTTTTCTTAGGGACTGAGTAACATATATCTACCATGCTTTAGTTTGCATTGATATGATTCAATTTCTAGATGTATTTCAATTATGTATAGCAAGGAAAAGACAGAATGGGAAATCCTTAGGTGGAAGGGAGAGTTGATGTATGCGCTTTTCACTTTGGCCTGAAAAGAATCATGTTGTTCAAAATCTGACTACTTTTCATGAGAAATAATCTAATGCTTTCCAGCTGAGACATGACTTTAGTATGGAGACCAATTATCCATTTTTGTCCAAGAACATAGGTGTTTTCCAGGACATGGGACTTGCAGTGAGAGAACTGAGAAATTTCTGGTCAAACTGGTCCAAGAATATAATCTCTATTTTGGAAATCAGTTATTTTTATGTTGCTTATATTTTTATGGTTTTCTTCCTCTTCTTCCCCAGATATTTTGTAAACATCTTTTTGAAAAAATGTGTATTTATTCTGTCATCTGGTGTGGGTGTATATATATATATATATATACACACATATATATATACACATATACATATGTCATCTGTATACGTGTGTGTGTGTATACATAAACACACTTATTTTTACTTGGAAATTTCATTCCTAGGAATTTTTTTTTTAAACTGGTGTATATTTACTGTCCATCTGTAATTGCCTGTGCTAGGCCTACATGGTACAAGAATGAGAAAAACATACACATTCCTTTCCTTCTTAGAATAAGGAATTTAGGTTGAGGATAATTCAATTATGGCTACCTGGCCCTACCTAGCCATGCCCTGGTCAGGGGTGGGGTAGTGCTCATGGCATAGCAGAGGTCAAAAAGAGGGAGCTCAGAGTAGGACTTTGGAAGCACAAGGAAGAATTGAATTTATGCAGTCACGTCTCCAAACTCACAATTCTGAGTAGAAATTTCAGAGTTACATCTTTAAATGTGCATGTATTGTTTTCCTATAGGCTGCTTCACTCCCTCTTTATCCTCTGCCTGCCGTCCAGACGAAAGGATGTCCTCCTTGACTCTCTTTGTCCCCAAGTATAGAGCCCTTGGAGTTATCACCAATCCCCATTTTCCCTTATGGCCACATTTAATTAATCAGCCGGTTCTACTGATACTATAATTATCAGATTCTTTTCCACAATTAGCCAGCAGTTTAGCATGCCACCTTAACCCACCTTCCTCCCTGAGAAGTGCCTACTGTCATCCACAGGAACGAGCCTCAAGCAGCTGTGTCTGCAAGATGACATGTGTATCCTGGCCCAGCTGATTACACCAGGAATGAGTGTCTGATTGAATCAGGGACAATCAGGGTGTCTGCCTGAATATGGATTTGGCATTTAGATGCCACTCTCAGCCTGGGATGGGATCTTTGCCTATTAAATGGAGTGATGCAAGCTTGAGTGGTGAGGTTGGTGTGGTGATCTAGTTACATGATGTCCCATGTATTCTAATCTGCAAAAGCATCAAGAGAAGTGGAGTCACAAGAATGAGCAGCAGCAATAGAGTCATGGGAAGAAAGAAATTGACTGCTTATGTCTCAAATAGCTTACCTGGTATCAGTAATGCTTATTTTTTGATACCTAGAATGTTTTTGCATTTAGTTTTCATAAGATTTCTCGATAAATATTCCTTTCTCCCCTCATTTGAAATATTTTGATTGAGTTGCTATTATTTGCCTTCAAGGTTGTTGTCTATTGCATAGTAAAACCTAAAATCTCAATCACTCTTCACTACTATAGTTACTATTCAACAAGTATCCATGTAGTCTTTGAGTGGTGTGCTAAATATGTAGGCAGGTAATGCTGTTTTCTAAATTGCTTAATGAACCTGAGATATCCAAAACTATAACAAAGGACAGTATTATACATAAGTGGAAAAATTGCAAAGTTGCAGCCATAGCTGGATAATTGGAGTGTGAATCATCTACTTGGACAGGATCTCTTCTGGGAGATCACACTTACACTCTAGTCCTCTCATTGCTGCCCATGGTAAATCTATCACTCAGGAATCTTATCTTTTTCAGTCAGTTCTAGACAATAAATTCCTGGGGGAATAGGTACAGAAATCCATAACTTGGCATATTAGAGCCTTAACTGTAAGCAGAAACTCATTTGGTGCTTATTAAGTAAATTGTTAAAAGAGTTAAATTATTTTCATGTTAGCAAGCCCAGCAGAATTCAAGTTGGCTTCATCGTAATTGATTAGATGCACTTGAGTTCTTCATCAAGGCAGGTCATTAGGCATGTTTACTTTCAAAGACTTCCACTGCTGGGAAACTATGATGCAAATAATAATATTAATACTCCTCTGAATAAACAAACACTAAACATCTCTTTACAAAATATCTTCCATTATTAAATTGGAGACATAAACTGCTTGAAAATGAGAATGGATTTATCCAGATGCCAACGGAAGAAAACTACCAGTAGGTTAAATGATTCCAACCAAGATGAAACATATGTTGCAATGCAGTAAATGAAACACATTTGAGTTATAAGCCCCAGTTAATGCCACAAAATCTGGTGAAATACTGCAAGATGCCCTTAATTAGGGACACTACTGGGAAGACAAATGATGCTGATGCTTTCTGTTATTCATGCTGTAGGGATCATCATATTATATGCATTTACCAAGCATGGTTTCTCAGTAAAAAAAATTCCTAACTTATTAGTCCTTCTACACAAATTTGTCATCCTCCAAACAGTTACTATACCTGCATTTTATTTAGTTACATGTAGTTCATCTCTTTATAAAATAAGTAGCTTTAGGCAAATATATCTACTTAAGAAAGAAAAGTTAAAATGTTGAATTGAATCAAGAATGTTAAAAATTATTCATTGTTTGAAGGCTTCCTTTCAAAAGGAGATTATCATTACAACTACAGGTGTCTAGACAGTACAGTGTACACTCCAAGATTCTACCCATCTCAATTTTTCACCCCAGTCCACCAAACTTTTGGGATTTGACTATTCCTTCCTTTACTCTATAGGGATTGCTCTTTCTGATAGAATCCTAAAGACAATTCCTGAGTACTTAATCCAACCCACATTCTCTGTAGCATTTAAGACGCTAGAAAGCCATACAATTTTCTACTTTTTGTTCTTTTCCTCTGTGATTCACTTAAGTCCTACCCCCAATAAAAGTTTATTAGTGATAAGTCCCTCCAGCTCTATTTCTTCCATTGAATCTCATCTCACAGCTTATGTTGGGTCTTCTGCCCTGTCTAGAACTATCTCTTCCTTCACTTTCCTATCTCCAGTCTCTGATTAAACACTGGGCATCTCCATTGAGCTATTTTCTAGTTATCCAGAGAAAAAAACTTCTGAGTAAATTCTCCAAAGCTTAATGCCTGCTGTCTTCGGATCTATGAATTAAAAAAATAGACAGCAAAAGTAATTAGTAAGCACTGGAATCCAGAGATGTAAATGAGCTATTACAGTCCAGTATGACAAATGTGGAGATAAAGCATGCAGAGTGCAGGTCAAGGAAGAATAACCCTTTCACCTCTGTTGGTATTTTTAACAAGAATAGTTTACACCTCAAAGGAAGGAATCTCAAATAACTCTGAAATGATACTGTGCAGTTAGTACCAAAACACTTAACCTGGTACCTTGTGTTAATAAAAACTGGTAAGTATTATTTACTCTTATTAAATTGCATTGGTACTAACTGTACAGTATCATTTCAGGGATATTTGAAATTCCTTTCTTTGAGTTGGGGACATATATGCAACTTCTATGAAGACACTGAGATTTAGGGAGTAAATAAGTGTTGTCTCTGGTGTTGAATCCAAACATGTGAAAGTCGTCTTTCCCTCATGCTTCTCCCTTCACTTTCATATGCAATTTTCTGACTCTATTTAAAAATATCTCAAAATTATTCACTTCTCTCCACTCCTCACAGCAAGCTTCCTAATCAAGGCCATCATCAATTCTCTGCTGCAATATTATTATCTTATTTAAAACCTTTGTTCAGTTTTACTTACAGTCCAACACACTAATGGAGTCTATAGAATCTCTCTAACCCCCTGCTTGCCCAATGTCCTCATCACATTTCTCTTGCTCTCTCATCCCCAGACATTACGATCAGACTACTGCACTACCTGTAAAGACTAAAAACATTCTCTGGCCTCTGGGAATTTACCTGTGATGTGACTTCTGACTGGAATACTCAGTCCTCTTTTGTCCTCTGGTTAATTCCATTAAGAAACATTTATATAGGAAAGTATTCCCTAGGTTAAGTCTCTCTGCAAGATGTTTTCCTAGATCTCTTTATTACTTGTATTGTGATACTCTCAACGCTATTATTTGTGCAACTATTCATCTTCCTAACTAACCATAAGCAATCTTAGGGCAGGGACTAAGTCTGTCACAATCGTCACAATCAAAGAAGTCCTTTCAACAAAATTGGACTTTAATAAGCACTTCGGGTATGAACCAACAAACAGACGATATAATGGGGGAAGATGTCTTAAAATAAGCCTCCCAGCCACAGCTTTCAGCCTGATTGCACAAGACATTCTACCCATGTCGGAAGGGCCCACAGACTCCCAGCCCCACCAGGCAGCCTCACAAATTATACTCATCAATCTGACTTCTGACTCCATGGTCTTAACCATGATGCCACATTGCCTCTTAGCTGAGCTCCACTTTAGGAACTTCGATTAGAAAAGCACGTAACCAAGATCCAAAATGTCCTCACAGGAACCATCTCTTGGTTTAAAAACCTTGACTACCTCATTTTCTAAGCTATATAAAAATGAAATTCTATAGCTATATTCTAAAGAAGTATGATGCAAATAAAAATCAACTTCTTGAGTTTTTAACAAAATTGAACTATCAGGTAAAATTTAAATAAGTAGTTTATTTTTAAAACAGTATTTAAGTCATGAAAGTGAAATTGTATTGTCTCAAGATAATAGTGTTCTAATATCAGCTACCTTAGTGTTCTCTAACTTACACATTAGTATAATGAGCATCTGAAATATATATAGTTGGATCAAATTCACCAACTAATAATAGTACAGTCAGGTTGAAAGCATACACTATTATTTGAGGAATTTAAAACTAATACTTATATTAAATCTCTTATGAGAAGCTGAAGAAAACTGAGAGTTGTACCTTTGTGCTTCAGAATGGAAGAGAAATATACCACTCCTATAAAATATTAGTTAACTCCACAATCAAAGAGTATTAACTGGAATAGAATATTTTAGAATAGTACAGCATTCTGGTTTTAGAATAGTTGATGCTATAACTCAACACAAATGATATAATGCCAAAAATGTGATGGAAAATGGAATTAAAAGTTTAACTTGGTACAAAAAACTGAAATCCATGCATTGAAGGAGTCTTCAAACAGTTCATAACACTGTTTATTATGAAAAAGTATGCATGGTCTTTAAATTTTTGCACCAAAATAAATGTGTCTTTCAATTCCACTTTTTCATAAACTTTTAATGTGTCCTCATATTTAGTGATTCCAAAAGGTGACATAAAATACAAATCTAAGACATTATTTGTATTTCTCATTATTTTGTATTTTCAGAAAGCTATGTATTAATGCAGAATAATTATATGAGTTTTAACTAAGTACAATTGTAATCAACATCTTCCAAAGATAGATAATCAAAGATATATTCACCTTAGATAAAACTAGAGTATTATACATGATAGTTAAATTCAGCAAATACTTTTTGAACACTCAGTAAATATTAAGGGAGGGAAAAATTCATGGCATGACAGAGTAAGTAATACCTGGCTCTGAATTAAAGATTCAAGTCTTTATGACACATTTTGTCATAAATGATTTTCAATATAATTGCAATAGTAGACATATTTGTATATTCCACAAGAGATTAGATTAAAAGCAACACAAATTTTTGTTAAAATTATTTCCTCAGAACAACTATACCATTACATCAATCCATTTTCTTTTTCTTAAAACATTTTATGGGAAACTCTCGTGGGAAAATACCAGTAAAAATATCAAATTGCCTTCCATGCCCAATATTCAATATGTTGGTGGAAAAGAGAGAGACACAAACCTACCTTGGAAAGAGCAAAAGAAATAGGGACACTAGTGTTGAGTCAAGACTTTATACACTCTTATCAAGGTCAATGGTGACAGCCTCAGTCAATTTTGCCATTGCTTCTAAATTTGTCTACTGGTTTTTGAGAAGTTGAACCCATGGATCTGGATTTGGCACCCAAAATGTCTCTGAGGCAAGGCTGGGAGATGCCAGAAAACTATTCCATTTCTACAACCCAAATCCACAGACTAATTTAACTCATTCTCCAAATGCTTGCTTCAAAATAGGATTAGATAATATTAATAAGAGGCATCAACAGCTTCTATGGTAGCATAAAATTTGGAGTCTTGGGTTCAAGGGCTCTCTCAACCAATAATTTCAGTATTTAAGAGTCTCAGTGTTTTTCATATTTCCAATAAAATAGTAATTTTTATAGTCTATTTATTTAGGTTATTCTAGGAACACTATGAAAAAGTATTTATTAAGGGTATTCTATGTTCTAAGCACTATTTTAATGACTCTGCATATGTGAATGCATTTAAACCTCCTAACAATTCTTATTGTTCCCATTTTACAAATGAGGAAATAGGCAGAGGTGATAAATTAATGATTTTTGGACACCAAATATGAGCTCAGTCATGGGCTTCAAAAATTTTTTTCTTTTAGTCGTTTTTATAATATGCAATTAATCACTCTGATAATTGATTTCCTTCCTACAAAAGTTTAACTTAAAACATAACCTTATATATAGCCACAGAAATGCATTGATTTTTTCCTCTTCTAACATGCAAGAAACTTTCATTCACCAAGACTTCAGGTAAAGGAAACAGCTAACTGATTGCTATTAAAGGGGAAACTACACACAGTCAAGACTATTGACCTTGAATCACTTTTTCAGGATGTTAAAGCCTTCTATGAAACATAAAAGTCTCTCTTGAACAAAAAACCTTACCAACTATGCTTAAAATAGATTTGGGAAATTTATGTAAAAGAGCAAATCTCTGAGTTATAGGAAGCATTTTATGCAATCAGTTCTCACTACTGATGGGCCAATTCTGCATAAATATTCCTTAAAATTAATTAATTTACCACTTCTCAATGGGGAAAGATTGAACAGACAGAGACCTCTTTTGAAGCATATTATAGCAGCATGGAGGACAGAAATAGACTAATAACAAGTGCTAAGGAAAGTACTGCATAATTATAACTAGTCACTTATTCTAAAATGAACCAGTGTGGCAGCCTAATAGAGATGATCTTTATTACTTCTTATAAAAGTGCAATTTAATTAGAAAGGGTAAGCTAACAGTCACCAGTAACTTCACAGAAGTCCTAAGCAATATGAGATGAAGCAAGAGAAACATCACCCTGGCTAGTTTTCAGGTAGTAGAAAATGGATGTTAAAGATTCCCATTGACCCTCTGGGACATGGCAAGCTACTTTCATGTGCTTAGTGCCTGAGGGAAAATGGCGTGCTGTGTTTGGACATCTTGAAAAAGGGCAATACAAATAATGCAAACAAAATCATCTAACATTCATTTCAAGGTGTTCTCTGGATTCAAAATATCCAAATGGGGAGGAAGCTAACCAGACTGGTTATCAGAGAGGCTTAATTTGGAATAAATGAGAGGCAGCTGTTTAAAGTAATAAGCCTGTTTCCATTTTTGACTGATCAGGAGAGGCATGTATCACTAGACTCTGAGGACAGGTGGCAGGGAGCAAGGGAAAGTACATGTGGTATGTGTGCTATGTTTCTGTCTGAAAAGAGAAACAGGAAGGAAAAAAATCCCAAGAGAGGACAGGCTCAGGGAGATGTTGATTTGTCTCAGTTGGTATTTGGTAGCTGAGAAATATAAAGAGCAGATAGGCCTGACAGCAGTGGATACCTTATTAGAACCCCAGGAATGAGGGTCAGGGTTACTTCTTTGAATAGAAAACAGGCATCAAAACAGACAAAAAACACAGAAGCCCTGTGATAGATTTTTTAAATTTCTTTTTAAAACTTCATATTTATTTGAAAGAGTTACAGAGAGAGGAGGAGAGACAGAAAGAGATATCTTCTATCTGCTGGCTTACCCCCAAGACAACCACAACAGCCAGGGCTGGATTAGGCCAAAACCAGGATACTGGAGTGTCTTCCAAGTCTCCTATGAGGATTCAAGGGCCCAAATAACTGGGAGATCCTCTGCTGCCTTTCCCAGGCAGTTAGCAGGGAGCTGAAGGGGAAGTGGGGCAGCCGGGATCAAATTGGGACTCACATGGGATGCCAGATTGCAAGCGGAGGCTTAACCTGCAGCATCACAATACTGGTGCTGGAAGATTTCTTGTGTATTCAATACCACAAATAATTCTACTTAAAATGTAGCTCATCTAATATACAGAACCAAAAGTCAAATCTGGAATCTTACTACAATAATTACTGAACAGCCAATGCTTTGCTACACTGAATACAAAGATATTGTCTCAGAGAGCAAAAAAAATCATTTATTTTGCTTTCAAACAGGATTTATAATAACAGTCATTCTTTCCTGTTCTTAACCTAGACATAAGAGTCAGTATTATAAAATTATTAGAACATATTAGGGAATGGAAGAAAAGAGAAAGTTTTTTACATTCAGATTTGGTACAGATTTACAAATAAAGAAGAATCACATTTTCGAATATTCTCACTTCCATGGTGCCTACCTTCTTCCCTTTCCAATTTTATTTTTGTGATTTGAAGATGAGAACATCTGTGAAAGGACTTGAAGTGGGAATCTAAGGTGATAAATGTTAATATTATATGTTTCTGAGGGAGAATTAAATATTAATGTCTGTGGTGCATAAATAAGAATGGATTGTAAGAGTATCTATAATATACTTGAGAATTATATACATCAATAAAAGTCCCAAAGTAGCTATATCTGGGTACTCTGATTATTGAATTATCTAAAAATTATTCTGCATCATTACATTTCTACTCTTTCTATAATAAATATGCATTTTTGTACAATAAAAAATTTTTAATTAAAATAAGATGCTGGTATAAATTAGGGTCAAATAAGGTCTATGTTATGCATATGTAAAAATATATATTTATATATATCTGAGAAGAAGGTCTTCGGTATCTTGATTGGTATTGCATTGAATCTGTAAATTGCTTTTGGGAGAATGGACATTTTGATGATATTGATTCTTCCAATCCATGAGCATGGAAGATTTTTCCATTTTTTGGTATCCTCTTCTATTTCTTTCTTTAAGGTTTTGTAATTTTCATCGTAGAGATCTTTAACGTCTTTGGTTAAGTTTATTCCAAGGTATTTGATTGTTTTTGTAGCTATTGTGAATGGGATTGATCTTAGAAGTTCTTTCTCAGCCATGGCATTGTCTGTGTATACAAACGCTGTTGATTTTTGTGCATTGATTTTATACCCTGCTACTTTGCCAAACTCTTCTATGAGTTCCAATAGTCTCTTAGTAGAGTTCTTTGGGTCCCCTAAATAAAGAATCATGTCATCTGCAAAGAGGGATAGTTTGAGTTCTTCCTTCCCAATTTGTATCCCTTTAATTTCTTTTTCTTGCCTAATAGCTCTGGCTAGAACCTCCAGAACTATATTGAATAGCAGTGGTGAGAGTGGGCATCCCTGTCTGGTACCAGATCTCAGTGGAAATGCTTCCAACTTTTCCCCATTCAATAGGATGTTGGCTGTGGGTTTTTCATAAATTGCTTTGATTGTATTGAGGAATGTTCCTTCTAGACCCAATTTGCTTAGAGTTTTCATCATGAACGGGTGTTGTATTTTATCAAATGCTTTCTCGGCATCTATTGAGATAATCATATGGTTTTTCTTCTGCAGTCTGTTAATGTGGTGTATCACATTGATTGTCTTGCGCACATTAAACCATCCCTGCATACCAGGGATAAATCCCACTTGGTCTGGGTGGATGATCTTTCTGAAGCAATTTACAGATTCAATGCAATACCAATCAAGATACCGAAGACCTTCTTCTCAGATCTGGAAAAAATGGTGCTGAAATTTATATGGAGGCACAAGAGACCTCGAATAGCTAAAGCAATCTTGTACAACAAAAACAAAGCCGGAGGCATCACAATACCAGATTTCAGGACATACTACAGGGCAGTTGTAATCAAAACAGCATGGTACTGGTACAGAAACAGATGGATAGACCAATGGAACAGAATTGAAACACCAGAAATCAACCCAAACATCTACAGCCAACTTATATTTGATCAAGGATCTAAAACTAATTCCTGGAGCAAGGACAGTCTATTCAATAAATGGTGCTGGGAAAATTGGATTTCCACGTGCAGAATCATGAAGCAAGACCCCTACCTTTCACCTTACACAAAAATCCACTCAACATGGATTAAAGACCTAAATCTACGACCTGACACCATCAAGTTACTAGAGAATATTGGAGAAACCCTTCAAGATATTGGCACAGGCAAAGAATTTCTGGGAAAGACCCGGGAGGCACAGGCAATCAAAGCCAAAATCAACTATTGGGATTGCATCAAATTGAGAAGTTTCTGTACTGCAAAAGAAACAGTCAGGAGAGTGAAAAGACAACCGACAGAATGGGAAAAAATATTTGCAAACTATGCAACAGATAAAGGGTTAATAACCAGAATCTACAAAGAGATCAAGAAACTCCACAAAAACAAAACCAACAACCCACTTAAGAGATGGGCCAAGGACCTCAATAGACATTTTTCAAAAGAGGAAATCCAAATGGCCAACAGGCACATGAAAAAATGTTCAAGGTCACTAGCAATCAGGGAAATGCAAATCAAAACCACAATGAGGTTTCACCTCACCCCGGTTAGAATGGCTCACATGCAGAAATCTACCAACAACAGATGCTGGCGAGGATGTGGGGAAAAAGGGACACTAACCCACTGTTGGTGGGAATGCAAACTGGTCAAGCCACTATGGAAGTCAGTCTGGAGATCCCTCAGAAACCTGAAGATAACCCTACCGTTCGACCCAGCCATCCCACTCCTTGGAATTTACCCAAAGGAATTTAAATTGGCAAATAAAAAAGAGGTCTGCACCCTAATGTTTATTGCAGCTCAATTCACAATAGCTAAGACCTGGAACCAACCTAAATGCCCATCTACGATAGACTGGATAAAGAAATTATGGGATATGTACTCTTTAGAATACTATACCGCAGTAAGAAACAACGAAATCCAGTCATTTGCAACAAAATGGAGGAATCTGGAACACATCATGCTGAGTGAAATAAGCCAGTCCCAAAGGGACAAATACCATATGTTCTCCCTGATCGGTGACGACTGACTGAACACCAAGAGGGAAACCTGTTGGAGTGAGGTGGACACTATGGGAAACAGTGGCTTGATCAGCATAGCCCTGACTGTTAATGAACAACTTAATACATTATCCCTCTTAGTAGTTTTTTTATCTGTTCTACTTAATATGACTGGTTTAGATCTGTAATTGATGCACAGTTATTCTTAAGTGTTGAAAATTAACTGAAATGTGATCCCTGTTGAACATGGTGGTGGGAATGGGAGAGGGAAGAGATGTATAATTTGGGACATGCTCAGGCTGACTTGCCCCAAGTGGTGGAGTTGGAAGCATACCAGGGGATTCCAATTCAATCCCATCGAGGTGGCATGTACCAATGCCATCTCACTGTTCCAGGTGATCAGTTTCAGTTCACAGTTGGTCATGGTGGAGGGACTGGGAGTCAAAGGGAGCACATAGACAAGTCTAGTACCTGCTAACGCTAACTGATGGAGTAAATAAAGGGGAGAGTGATCCAACATGGGAAGTGAGATACTCAGCAGACTCATAGAATGGCAGATGTCCTAAATAGCACTCTGGCCTCAGAATCAGCCCTAAAGGCATTCGGAGCTGGCTGAAAAGCTCATGAGAGTATTTCAGGCATGGAAAGCCAAGACACTCTGGCAAAAGATCTCTGCGAGTGAGATCCCAGTGGAAAGAACAGGTCATCAAAGAAGGAGGTACCTTTCTCTGAAGGGAGGAGAGAACCTCCACTTTGACTATGACCTTGTCTAAACAAGATAAGAGTCGGAGAACTCAGAGGGCTTCCATAGCCTTGGAAACTCATGACTGGAGCAGAGGGAGATTACTGATGCCATAGACAGGAGTGTCAATTGGTAAAGTCAACAACAGGAGTCACTGTGCACTTACTCCTCATGTAGGATCTCTATCCTTAATGTGCTGTACATTGAGATTTAATGCTATAACGAGTACTCAAACAATATATTTCACCTTGTGTTTCTATGGGGGTGCAAACTGTTGAAATCCTTACTTAATGCATACTAAACTGATCCTCTGTTAAAAAAAAAAAATGAAATTATCAATTCCCAACTTGACTCTCACTGGGATTAAACATGACAATAGGTCTGCTCTGATTTCATCATCATTTAAAAAATCATCTATTATTTTTCACTTTATGTTTCTGTGTGGGAGCAAACTGTTGAAATCCATACTTAATATATACTAAGCTGATCTTCTGTATAATAAGATAATCGAAAATGAATCTTGATGTGAATGGAAGGGAAGAGGGAGTGGGAAAGGGGAGGGTTGTGGGTGGGAGGGACGCTATGGGGTGGAAGCCATTGTAATCCATAAGTCGTACTTTGGAAAATTATATGCATTAAATAAAAGTTTAAAAAATATATATATATATTTATATATAATTTTCAAGTACACATAGCATACTTCAAAATGTTCATGGAAAAGTGTAATTGAAACAAACAAAAATTTGTTTTGGTGTAAATTACTTGAAATCCAGGCATAGTTTGAAATCCATGTACCTTTTGAAGAACCCCTTGTACACACATATTTCAGTATTTTTTGCATCCAAATATATTTATTAATTTCACTTTTCATATACTTAATATACATGAAATAGATGATTATAACAAATTTTACATATAACTAGATCAAACATACTATAAAACTTGGCTGTAACATAGTGGGTAAAGCCATATCCTGCAGTGCCAGCATCCCATACGGGCGTTGGTTCGTGTCCCAGCTGCTCCACTTCCAATCTAGCTCTCTGCTACAGCCTGGGAAAACAGTAGAAGATGGTCCAAGTCCTTGGGCCCCTGCACCCACGTGGAAGACCCAGAAGAAGCTCCTGGCTCCTGGCTTTGGATCAGTGCAGCTCCAGCCATTGTGGCCATCTGGAGAGTGAACCAGCGGATGGAAGACCTCTCTATCTCTCTCTGCCTCTCCTTCTCTCTGTGTATAACTCTGACTTGCAAGTAAATAAATAAATTTAAAAACAAAAACAAAAACAAAAACAAACTTGGCTCTTATTCTTTCTTTGATCTTTCTTTGTCCACATGCCACAATATCAGGTCTTGCGTTCTCCTACCCTTCTACTCACATCACTCCTCTTGCTTTTATCCAGCCTGTACATATTCCAGGTTAATAAATTAGAATACTTTCCTTAATAGTTCTCTGTATTAATACATAAACACATTGCTGTGAGTTGTTTAAGTGAGTCCAATTATACATGCTTCACTAAGTTCTAATTTTTCTCACTTCATTATAATAACCTGATAAATTAACTACTACAATTTTAATTCATTATTCAATATGCACCCTAATTTATTCAGTAATTCCCTTATTGAAGTTTCCAGGGATTTTTTTCTTCATTATGAAAAAGGTTGAAATCAACTTCCTTATACATATGTTATTACTCATAATTTTATTTTGTGAGAATATCCCAGGAGTGGACTGTTAAGTAAAAGACAATATGTATTTACAATTTTAATGGATATTGCCAGATTTTTTCCTGCAATATTGACAATAATAGGCATTCTCATTTTCTAAACCTCTGACAGTCCAATTGTAATCTTTCATTGCTACTTTAATTTTATTTCTCTGCTAAAGAATTTGAGTATTTTTAAAAATGTTTAACAGTTACTTAGATTGGTTCTTGTCTTCATTATTTATTCCACCTATTTGTCCATTTTTCTATGGGGTATTTGCTATTTCTTTCAGCTTACAATTATTCTTTGTCCATTTTATATTGTAATCCTATTTCTGTTATTATTAATTTAACTTGCCAAATCTATCATTTGTCTTATGAATTTGTTGGTATCAATAAGTCTGTCTTTTCTAACTTGGTATCAATAAGTCTGTCTTTTCTAACTTACAATTTTTAGTCTAGCTCTGAAGGATTATAAAATGGTTATACTTAGTGAGTATTTCTTAATTGTCTCAGTACTGGTTGTCAAGGGTAGCAACAACAATAACAAAATTGCTCTTTGTGAGTGGACAAGTTAGGAACAGAAAACCCCAAAATAACAATGACTTAAATGAGATAAAAGTTTATTTCACTCATGAAGTCTGGAAGTAGTTAATCCAGGGCTCCTATGCATATCCCAGTGTAAGGGATCAGGTTTCTTCTATTCTGATGACCTACTGATCATGACTTCAATTCCCCAGGCCAAGTCATGATTCAAAATTCCGTTAGAGACACAGCCATATTTTCCATTTCTAGTCAGGAAGAAAAAACAAAGAATAAAAACAGCAGGACATTTAAGAATATTTTCCCAATAAATTGCCCAACATTTCCATTTATATCACATTAACAAAATATAATTATATACATTATTATATAATTATTATACACTAACAAATTATAATTATATATTAATTATATGGCTACACCTGGTAGCAAAGGGTGCTTACATTTTCCAAGCCACTATAATGGAGGACCCATAAAACAGGGCTAATTCCAAGTGGCCTTATGCCCAGCTTAAAACTGGGGACTCCAATAGTTTGGAGGATGGAGAATATGGATATTAGATCACTACAAAAAAAAAAAAAAAAAAAAAAAAAAAAAAAAAAAACAAAACACAAGAATTAGCCAAGAATTTTGGGACTAATAATTTTAGGGAAAATAAGCCTTTAATGGTGACCTTACACTCCTCTAAATAAATGTATAAGTACATGAAAAAATAGGTGAATGAATGAATTCACTTTCAATATTTTTCAGAGCTATTTATTTTCTTTACATTCTCTCATCCAGTACAACCACCCCTCAGTCATCATTTTCTTCTACAGCCAGGTGAGCACAGATGTTCAAGCAGATGATACCTACTTATTTGGAAAAGTGGTGTCAATCTGAAGTGACTTAGCACCATTTTTAAAAAGACAGATTTCTTTTTTTCTCCTCTCCACTGTTAAGGTTCATCAGATGCCCTGGATGGTATCGACAATCTGGAAACTTCCTCTTGTGAGCTTGGTAAAATGATCAAAGAAACATTTGGATTGAAGAAAAAGAAAAAAAAAAACACTTTGAGCTAGAAGGGTTAATGTTGCTGTGGTTTTAAAAAAATGAATAGTTAGATTTAAGTTCTGCTTAGATGCTTTTATGTCTAATGTATTTTTAATAAGATTGCACATTGAAAAAAATGTAATAAATTTTATCTTTAAAAGTAAAGCTGGAAGTAAAGCAGGTGCTATAGCTTATAATGTGGGTCATTATCTGTCTAATTTTGTACCTAAGAGATAAATTTAAAAATGCATTTCACCAATGTGTATGGCATTTTCAAAATAATGTGGACTTTTTGAGTAAATCAGTTCTCTAATTTTGAAATAAAATAGCTTAATGATTAAAGAAATGGTCTGGAATTAGAATTAAAAACACATGACAGGCAATCAAGTCTTTTTGATTTTATTCTTTGCTCATGTCCAGTAGTAACTTAAAAAGAAAAAAAAAAGAAATAAATAAGTAACTTCTAATTGCTTATTTACAATTTTAATATTTCAGAAAACTCCTGGGCCTGTCATGTAGCAGGAAGATTTTTTCTCTCATGTCTGAAATTGAACGCAAATGTGTGAAATGGACCCCCCCCCCCAAAAAAAGGTATACTCCTATGCAGTGCTGCTTCCATAAACAAATTCTCCACATAGCACTTTATTAATCAATTCATGCCATCAACAAGAACATTAAAGTTATAACTCATGCAAATTAGAGCTACCTGATTTTGCAGCTGCAAAGCATATGCTTCTACTAAGAGTTTCTATTCATCTTCACTAAACTGGGAAAGATAAAGTTGTCAAGTCTGAAAAATTTTTCCCTGTTATCAGTTTTCCCTGTTCTGTTTCTTTTTCCTGTTTCTGCTCTCTTACTTGTGAGGTTAACATGCTCTGATCTATTTATGTGTTTTCAATTAGTTCATCTCATGTTCTTTTTATTGAGCATCTGGCTCTGTGCTAGTTACAGAGTGAACATGGTTAAATAAAAATGGATTCTTCCCTGAGGGAGTTCTGTTCTAGAGTTCCACTTCTTTGTCTTACATTGAGACCCCTTACATATGAACCAACACAAGCCAGTACTAACTGTAAGGCTGATATTTTTTCAGATATTTTTATTTTAAAAAAGTATAAAAACACTTAAATATTGTACACTTACACATGTGACTTCTCTTCACTCACATAGGTTTTCCCTATTGAATGAGTGGCTGACAACTGGCCACAGACTGCAGCCCATCTGATTTATGATCCAAGCCCTAAGCCTTGATTTTAGTGAACATGAATAATGTACATAAATAATGAGGGAAAAGGTGAGGATCGATTTTCTGGTGGACATAGTAAAGCAGAATATGAAAACAGTAAGTCAAGGTGCCCGGGTGCATCTCCACAGTGACTTGGCAACACCAAGTGATGTATTGCCCAGAATGCCGCACCCATCAAGGAGATGCATCGGTGACGCGGTCAGGGAGTGGAGATAGGAAGAAAGGAAATAGGATGTTTGATTAGTCCAGTCCCCATGTGACTTGTGAAAGCCATTTTTCAGATAGAGGAAGGTTTATGGTCTTAAGTCATAGAAGAGCCCCTCTTGAACGAGGCTTGAAACCCCGTGGGGAAAAGTTCACCAGGCTAACTAGAAGAGAGAGGAAAAAAAAAAAGTGACCGATACAGACACGAGTTTCTCTTTCTCCGCCGACCTCTCAAAGGTGAGCAAGACAAAGAGCAGGTGCCATTTTGGACATACGTCATAAGTGGGGTGATCTCAGGTCTGCACTGGCCCTCAGCCTAGCAGAAAAACCCGACTTGGCGGGGGGTGAAATAACAGGAGTTTAGGACCTAGTGAATGTGTGGTGCTAATGAACTGAGACTGTGAAAAGAGACGGTGAGGGAGAGAACTCACGGAATTCACATGAGTACTCTCCAGAGACGCTACAATTCGGTAACCTTGGCAACCCAGTGGGAGACTGCAGGAGAATTTGAGCCCACACTGAGGGCAGGACAGATTCCCTGTGTGGTCCTTGGGAAAGAGCTTCTGATCTCTGGCTCCTGTGGGTATATCATTCGCCTGCTAACTACCTCCAATTCCGCTCAGCTGTGTGGAATTACTTCCCTTTTGAAAAAGAAAGAAAGAAAGAAAGACAGACAGACAGACAGATAGATTTACCATGCCTAACCTGGGAGTGTTACCTTTGGCACATGCTTAACCCTGAGGAACCAAACAAAGCTCTCAGGCCACACACATCTCAAGCCTCTAAGGCTCCATTAAAGCAGACAGTCCACTTAATACAGTCATAGTATAACAAGAAAAAACACCACAGCAAGGGAAGAAGAATCCAAAGAATATCTCCACAATGCCAAGCAACAAATGCAGAAACTGAGGAAACAAGAACAAGGAAGACATTATGACACCCCCAAATGAACAAGACACCCCAAGCCAAGATTATGAAGATGATGAGATGGAAGAAATGTGAGATACGGATTTCAAAAAAATTTATGATAAGAACAATTAGAAGTTTTCAAAAACAAATGCTTGAGCTACGGAATTCCTTACTGGACAGGATAGAAAATCTCCTTCAAGAAAATGAAATCTTAAGGAGGAATCAAAATGAAATGCAGAAACTAGTAGAACAGGAAAGTGTGATAGTGAAGAGAAATCAAAATGAAATGAAGAGCTCAATAGATCAAATGACAAACACATTAGAGAGTCTTCAAAACAGAGTCAGTGAAACAGAAGAGAGAATATCGGACTTAGAAGACAGAACACAGGAAAGTATACAATCAAACCAAAGAAAAGAAGAGGAAATAAGAAATCTGAAAAATATTGTTGGGATTCTACAGGATACTATTAAAAAACCCAACATTCGGGTTCTAGGAGTTCCTGAAGGCATGGAGAGAGAGAAAGGATTAGAAGGCCTTTTTGGTGAGATACTAGCAGAAAATTTCCCAGGTTTGGAGAAGCACAGGGACATCCTAGTACAAGAAGCTCATAGAACCCCTAGTAAACATTACCAAAAGAGACCCTAATCACGACACATTGTAATCAAACTCACCACAGTGAAACATAAAGAAAAGATCCTAAAATGTGCAAGAGAGAAATGTCAGATTACTCTCAGAGGATCTCCAATTAGACTCACAGCAGACTTCTCATCAGAAACCCTACAAGCTAGAAGGGAATGGCGAGACATAGCCCAGGTACTAAGAGAGAAAAACTGCCAGTCCAGAATATTATATCCTGCTAAGCTCTCATTTGTGAATGAAGGTGAAATAAAGACCTTTCATAGCAAACAGAAATTGAAAGATTTTGTCACCACTCGTCCAGCCCTGCAAAAGATGCTTAAAGATGTGTTACACACAGAAACACAGAAACACGGTCATCAATATGAAAGAAGGTAAAGGAAGGAAACCTCACAGCAAAAGATCACAGGGAGCTCAAAGCATATATTAGAAAATATCTTTGGCAAATGGCAAGGCAACATTACTACTTATCATTAGTCACAATGAACATTAATGGCCTGAACTGTCCAGTTAAAAGACACCGACTGGCTGATTGGCTTAAGGAACAAAACCCATCTATTTGCTGCTTACAAGAAACACGTCTTTCCAACAAAGATGCATACAGACTGAAAGTGAAAGGCTGGAAAAAGATATACCATGCCAACAGAAATGAAAAAAGAGTGGGCGTAGCCATCTTAATATCGGACAACATAAACTTTACCACAAAAACTGTTAAGAGAGACAAAGAGGGGTACTATATAATGATTAAGGGATCAATTCAACAGGAAGATGTAATGATTATCAATGTATATGCACCTAATTACAGGGCACCGGTTTATTTAAAAGATTTGTTATGGGACTTAAAGGGATACTTAGACTCCAATACAATAGTACTGGGGACTTCAATACTCCACTCTCAGAAATAGACAGATAAACAGGACAGAAGATCAACAAGGAGACAGTAGATTTAAACAACACTATAGCCCAAATGGATCTAACAGATATCTATAGAACTTTTCATCCTACAGCTAAAGATTTTATATTCTTCTCAGCAGTACATGGAACCTTCTCTAGGATTGACCACAAACTAGGCCATAAAGCAAGTCTCAGCAAATTCAAAAGAATTATAATCATACAATGCAGCTTCTCAGATCATAAAGGAATGAAGTTGCAAATTAGCAACTCAGGAATCCCTAGAGCATATGCAAACACATGGAGATTGAACAACATGCTCCTGAATGAACACTGGGTCATAGAAGAAATCAAAAGAGAAATCAAAAATTTTATGAAAGTAAATGAGGATAACAGCACAACATACCAAAACTTATGGGATACAGCAAAAGCAGTGTTAAGAGGAAAGTTTATATCAATAGGTGCCTACATCAAGAAATTGGAAAGGCACCAAATAGATGAGCTTTCGATTCACCTCAAGGACCTAGAAAATCTGCAGCAAACCAGACCCAAATGTAGTAGGAGAAAAGAAATAATTAAAATCAGAGAATAAGTCAACAGGATTGAATCAAAAAAAAAATTACAAAAAATCAGCCAAACGAGGAGCTGGTTTTTTGAAAAAATAAACAAAATTGACACCCCACTGGCCCAACTAACTAAAAAAAAAGAAGAGAAAAGACCCAAATCAATAAAATCGAGGATAAAGAAGGAAACATAACAACAGACACCACAGAAATAAAAAGAATCATCAGAAATTAGTGCAAGGACTTGGATGCCAGCAAACAGGGAAACCTATCAGAAATGGATAGATTCCTGGACACATGCAACCTACCTAAATTGAACCAGGAAGACATAGAAAACCTAAACAGACCCGTAACTGAGACAGAAATTGAAACCGTAATAAAGGTCCTCCCAACAAAGGAAAGCCCAGGACCAGATGGATTCTCTGCTGAATTCTACCAGACATTTAAAGAAGAACTAACTCCAATTCTTCTCAAACTATTCAGAACTATCAAAAAAGGCGGAATCCTCCCAAATTCTTTTTATGAAGCCAGCATCACCTTAATTCCTAAGCCGGAAAAAGATGCAGCACTGAAAGAGAATTACAGACTAATATCCTTGATGAACCTAGATGCAAAAATCCTCAATAAAATTCTGGCCAATAGAATGCAACAACACATCGGAAAGATCATCCACCAAGACCAAGTGGGATTTATCCCTGGTATGCAGGGATGGTTCAACATTCACAAATCAATCAATGTGATACACCACATTAACAGACTGCAGAAGAAAAACCATATGATTATTTCAATAGACGCCGAGAAAGCATTTGATAAAATACAACACCCTTTCATGATAAAAACTCTAAGCAAACTGGGTATGGAAGGAACATTCCTCAATACAATCAAAGCAATTTATGAAAAACCCACGGGTAGCATCCTATTGAATGGGGAAAAGTTGGATGCATTTCCACTGAGATCTTGTACCAGACAGGGATGCCCACTCTCACCACTGCTATTCAATATAGTTCTGGAAGTCTTAGCCAGAGCCATCAGGCAAGAAAAAGAAATTAAAGGGATACAAATTGGGAAGGAAGAACTCAAACTATCCCTCTTTGCAGATGATATGATTCTTTATTTAGGGGATCCAAAGAACTCTACTAAGAGACTATTGGAACTCATAGAAGAGTTTGGCAAAGTAGCAGGATATAAAATCAGTGCACAAAAATCAACAGCCTTTTTATACTCAGGCAACGCCATGACTGAGAAAGAACTTCTAAGATCAATCCCATTCACAATAGCTACAAAAACAATCAAATACCTTGGATTAAACTTAACCAAGGATGTTAAAGATCTCTGCGATGAAAATTACAAAACATTAAAGAAAGAAATAGAAGAGGATACCAAAAAATGGAAAAATCTTCCATGCTCATGGATTGGAAGAATCAACATCATCAAAATGTCCATTCTCCCAAAAGCAATTTATAGACTGAATGCAATACCAATCAAAATACCAGACATTCCTCTCGGATCTGGAAAAAGTGACGCTGAAATTCATATGAAGACACAGGAGAGCTCGATTAGCTAAAGCAATCTTGTACAACAAAAACAAAGCCGGAGGCATCACAATACCAAATTTCAGGACATACTACAGGGCAGTTGGTATCAAAACTGCATGGTACTGGTACAGAAACAGATGGATAGACCAATGGGAAAGAATAGAAACACCAGAAATCAATCCAAACATCTACAGCCAATTTATATTTGATCAAGAATCCAAAACCAATCCCTGGAGTAAGGACAGTCTATTCAATAAACGGTGCTGGGAAAATTGGATTTCCACATGCAGAAGCATGAAGCAAGACCCATACCTTTCACCTTACACAAAAATCCACTCAACATGGATTAAAGACTTAAATCTATGACCCAACACCATCAAATTATTAGAGAACATTGGAGAAACCCTGCAAGATATAGGTACCAGCAAAGGCTTCTTGGAAAAGCCCCCAGAAGCACAGGCAGTCAAAGCCAAAATTAACATTTGGGATTGCATGAAATTGAGAAGTTTCTGTACTTCAAAAGATACAGTCAGGAAAGTGAAGAGGCAGCCAACAGAATGGGAAAATATATTTGCAAACTACACAATAGATAAAGGGTTGATAACCAGAATCTACAAAGAAATCAAGAAGCTCCACAACATAAAAACAAACAACCCACTTAAGAGATGGGCCAAGGACCTCAAAAGACATTTTTCAAAAGAGGAAATCCAAAGGGCCAACAGACACATGAAAAAATGTTCAAGATCACTAGCAATCATGGAAATGCAAATCAAAACCACAATGAGGTTTCACCTCACCCCGGTTAGAATGGCTCACATTCAGAAATCTACCAACAATGGATGGCTGGAGAGGATGTGGGGAAAAAGGGACACTAACCCACTGTTGGTGGGAATGCAAACTGGTGAAGCCACTATGAAGTCAGTCTGGAGATTCCTCAGAAACCTGAATATATCCCTACCATACAACCCATCCATACCACTCCTTGGAATTTACCCAAAGGAAATTAAACTGTCAAACAAGCTGTCTGCACATTAATGTTTATTGCAGCTCAATTCACATTAGCTAAGACCTGGAACCAACCCAAATCCCCATCAACAGTAGACTGGATAAAGAAATTATGGGACATGTTCTCTCTAGAATACTATACAGCAGTCAAAAACAATGAAATCCGGTCATTTGTAACAAAATGGAGGAATCTGGAAAACATTATGCTGAGTGAATTAAGCCAGCCCCAAAGGGACAAATATCATATGTTCTCCCTGATCAGTGACAACTAATTGAGCATCAAAGAGGAAACCTGTTGAAGTGAAATGTGGACACTATGAGAAACAGTGACTTGATCAGCCCTTGTCCTGACTATTGATGTACTATATATTACTTTATCCCTTTTAGTATTTTTTTGTTCTAGTTAATACTATTTGTTGAACTCTGTAGTTAACACATATTTATTCTTAGGTGTTGAAATTTAACTGAAAAGTGATCCCTGTTAAATATAAGAGTGGAAATAAGAGAGGGAGGAGATGTACAATTTGGGACATGCTCAATCGGACTTGCCCCAAATGGTGGAGTTAGAAACATGCCAGGGGATTCCAATACAATCCCATCAAGGTGGCATGTACCAATGCCCTCTCACTAGTCCAAGTGATCAATTTCAGTTCACAATTGATCACACTGATAGGTCTAAGAGTCAAAGGGATCACACAAATAAGACTAGTGTCTGCTAATACTAACTGATAGAATAAAAAAGGGAGAGAACGATCCAACATGGGAAGCAGGATACACAGCAGACTCATAGAATGGCAGATGTCCCAAACAGCACTCTGACCTCAGAATCAGCCCTTAAGGCATTCAGATCTGAGTGAAGAGCCCATGAGAGTATTTTAGGCATGTAAAGCCAAGACACTCTGGCAAAAAAACAAAACAAAACAAAACAAACAAACAAACAAACAAACAAAAACCACCTAATTGAAAGATCTCTGCAAGTGATATCCCAGTGGAAAGAACAAGTCATCAAAGAAGGAGGTACCTTTCTCTGAAGGGAGGAGAGAACTTCCACTTTGACTATGACTCTGTCTGAATAAGATTTAAGTCACTGAACTCAAAAGGCTTCCATAGGCTTGGCAACTCATGACTAGAGCCTAGGGAGATTACTGATGCCATAAACAAGAGTGTCAAATTGTTAAGTCAACAACAGGAATCACTGAGTTACTTACTCCTCATGTGGGATCTGTCATTAATGTGTTCTCCAATGTGAAGTAATCCTATAACTAGTACTGAAACAGTATTTTACACTTTGTGTTTCTGTGTGGGTGCAAACTGATGAAATCTTTACTTAATATATACTGAAATGATCTTCTGTATATAAAGATAATTGAAAATGAATCTTGATGTGAATGGAATGGGAGAGGGAGCGGGAGATGGGAGGGGTGCAAGTGGGAAGGAAGTTATGAGGGTGGGAAAGCCGTTGTAATCCATAAACTGTACTTTGTAAATTTATATTTACTAAATAAAGTTTAAAAAAAATAAAAAAAGAAAACAGTAAGTCAAATATCATTTATATTTTTCTCTGGCTAATTCAACTTGAAAAGCTTTCAACTATGTTCTGATATCCTTTTATTTCTAATTTTCGAACTCAAAAAGTGTTTTGCTAGTAGTGGCTGTTAAGGTTTTGTGTGTTTTAGAATTATCCAGGGGATTTGTTAAAACACAGATTGCTGTGTCACCCCCAGAATTCCTAATTTAGTAGATGAGGATTTGTATTCTAACAAGCTCCTAGTTGATACAGATGCTATTTGTTGGTGAATCTCATTTTAAGAACTACTATGCTATTGATTCTTCCAATCTATGAACATGAAAGATTTTTCCATTTTTTGTACCTTCTTCTATTTCTTTCTTTAATGTATTATAATTTTCAACATAGAGACTTTTGACATCCTTGGTTAAATTTATTACAAAATATTTGATATTTTTTGTAGCTATTGTGAATGGAATTGATCTCAGAAGGTCTTCCTCAGTAATGGCACTGTCTGTATATACAAGGTTGTTGATTTTTGTGTATTGATTTTATATCCTGCTAGTTTACCAAACTCTTCTATGAGTTCCAATACTCTTAGAAGAGTCTTTTGGATCCCCTTTATATAGAAACATGTCATTTGCAAATAGGGCTAGTTTGACTACCTCCTCCCCAGTTTGTATCCCTTTGATTTCTTTTTCTTGACTAATAGCTCTGGCTAAAACTTCCAAGACTTTTCTTCTTTTTGACAGGCAGAGTGGACAATGAGAGAGAGAGACAGAGAGAAAGGTCTTCCTTTGCCATTGGTTCACCCTCCAAAGGCCGCCACGGCTGGTGCGCTGCGGCCGGCGCACCGCGCTGATCCGAAGGCAGGAGCCAGGTTCTTCTCCTGGTCTCCCATGGGGTGCAGGGTCCAAGCACTTGGGCCATCCTCCACTGCACTCCTGGGCCACAGCAGAGAGCTGGCCTGGAAGAGGGGCAACCAGGACAGAATCCGGCGCCCCAACCGGGACTAGAACCCGGTGTGCCGGCGCCGCAAGGTGGAGGATTAGCCTAGTGAGCCGCGGTGCCGGCCGGCCAAGACTATATTGAATACCGATGGTGAGAGGGGGCATCCTTGCCTGGTTCTGGATCTCCGTGGGAAATCTCTCAACAACATTCAATAGGACACTGGCTATAGGTTTGTCATAAACTGCCTTGATTGTGTTGAGGGATGTTCCAGGGAAGTTATAAGCAAAACAGCTTGGCAATGGTACAGAGACAGATGGTTAGACCAACGGAACAGAATAGAAATGCCAGAAATCAATCCAAGTGTCTACAACCAACTAATATTTGACAAAGGAGCTAAAACCAATCCCTGGAGCAAGGACAGTCTCTTCAACAAATGGTGCTGGGAAAACTGGATCTCCACATGCAGAAGTATAAAGTAAGACCCCTACCTTACACCTTACACAAAACTCCACTCAAAATGGATTAAAGACCTAAATCTACAATCTGATACCATCAAATTATTAGAGAACATCGGAGAAACCCTGCAAGATACAGCCAAAGAGTTCTTGGAAAATATCTCAGAGGCACAGGCAATCAAAGCCGAAATTAACAGATGGGATTATATCAAATTGAGAAGTGTCTACACTGAAAAAGAAACACTCAGCAAAATGAAGAGGCAACTGACAGAATGGGGAAATTATTTGCAAACTATGCAACTGATAATGGATTAATAACCAGAATATATAAACAGATCAAGAAACTAATCAACAACAACAAAACAACCCAGTTAAGAAGTGGACAAAGGACTTAAATGGGTGTTTTTCAAAAGAAAAAATCCAAATGGCCAACAGACACATGAAAAAATGCTCAGAATCACTGGCCTTCAGAGAAATGCAAATCAAAACCACAATGAGGTTTCACCTCACCCCCATTAGAATGGCTTTCATACAGAAATCAACAAACAACAAATGCTGGTGAGGATGTGGGGAAAAAGGTACCCCAATCCCCTGTTGATGGGACTGTAAACTGGTAAAGTAGCTATGGAAGACTGTATGGAGATACCTCAAAAATCTGAATATAGACCTACCATATGAGCTGGCCATCAAACTCCTGGAAATATACCCCCAGGAAATGAAATAATCATTTGAACAAGTTATCTGTATACCCATGTTTATTACTGCTCACTTCACAATAGCTACAATATGAAATCATCCCAAATGCCTGTCAATTGAAGAGTGGATAAGGAAATTATGGGATACATACATCATGGAATACTACATAGTAGTTAAAAAATGAAATCCGGTCATTTGCAGCAAAATGGATGAAACTGGACAATATTATACATAGTGAAATAAGCTATTCCCAAAAGGACAAATACTATATGTTCTCCCTGATCTGTGAGAACTAATAGAGCAACTAAAAGGTAACCTATAGAAGTGAAATTAACATTTCAAGATGCAACTACTTTGAACAGCCTTTATCTCCACTGTTGAGGAACAGTTTTTTTTTTTTTTTCATACAGTGTATGGGACTCTTTACTTAGTATAGAGTTAATCATATGTATATAAAGTTAATTGAAAATATATCTTAGTAAAAATAAGAATGGGAATAAGAGAGCGAAGAGGAAGAGTGGTGGGAGTGTGGGTGGGAGTGTGGGTATGGTGGGAAGAATCACTACATTTCTAAAGTTGTATTCATGAAAAAAATGTTATAAATTCAAAAAAATCTAGGTGTCTCATTAGTACTCTGTTACTGAGCAGTGCAATGATTTGTACAGTAGTTTAAGAAGGATCATATAGTTCAGAGAACGCCTTGGATTAATAACAAGAAATGCTCTAATAGTGATCCATGAATAAAAAGTAGGAGTCTGAAAATGGTCTTCATTTTTTTAAAAGATTTATTTATTTATTTGAAAGGCAGAGTTACAGAGAGGGAGAGGCAGAGGCAGGCAGAGAGAGAGAGAAAGAGAGTGAGAGAGAGGTGTTCCATCCACTTGTTCACTCCCCAGATGGCTGCAATGGCAGGAGCTGCGCCGATCTGAAGCCAGGAGTCAGGAGCTTCTTCTGGGTCTCCCATGTGGGTGCAGGGGCCCAAGGACTTGGGCCATCTTCTATTGCTTTCCCAGGCCATCGAAGAGAGCTGGATCAGAAGTGGAGCAGCCGGGTCTCAAACTGGAGCCCATATGGGATGCTGGCACTGCAGGTGGCAGCTTTACCTGCTATGCCAGGCCTGGCCCCAGTTCTTCAATTTTATAAGGCTATCTTTTACAGAATATTTTTAAAATGTTTATGATAAAGATTTGCTTGGTTCTCTTCCTAGTACCTCTCTTTACTTCCAAACCTGGGGAGGTAATGTTTCTCTTCATCTGTAAGTTTAGCCTAAATCAAGATTCTGAGGTTAGTTCTGGCTTTTATGAGGAGGCATTTAAAAAGCTCACAAGGCGATGGTTTCACTTTGTTGAAATTGATGGTGATGCATTTCTTATCATTACATCCGATTTCCATTTCTACATTTCTCTTTTAGTGAAATCCTAAATTTAAGTCCTAATAAATGGATTCCCAATTTGCACATGTATTTTGGTTTCCTGTACAAAAACCCAATTCCTCCATGACTGTAGCTTTGCTTAGTCCTCGGAACTTCCAGGCAATAGAATCCTGATTCCTCCCTCACAGTCTGATACCTTACCTTGTACTATGATTCTGGGTTGACAATTTCATTTAGGACTTGGGCTATGACTCTCCATTACCTCCTAGCCTATAGAGTTTCTGATGAGAAATAGCTGATAGTATATTTGGGGATGCTCTGAAGGTAATCTGGTATTTCTCTCAAGCATATTTTAGGGTCTTTTCTTTATGTTTTGCTGTTGAAATTTT
The DNA here is from genome assembly GCF_051225735.1 of Oryctolagus cuniculus. NCBI lineage: Eukaryota > Metazoa > Chordata > Mammalia > Lagomorpha > Leporidae > Oryctolagus > Oryctolagus cuniculus. Next base: position 64,155,173 of record NC_142870.1, read on the forward strand.
GACTATAATATTTCATGGTGAAGATCTTTTCTGATTGTGCCTACTAGGAGTATATGTGCTTCCTGTACTTGGATGTCCCTTTCCTTCTCCATTTTAGGGAAGTTTTCTGATATTATTTCTCTGAATAGACCTTCAGAACCTCCTAAAACATCGTTTGATAGTATCCCATAAATCTCAAACACTTTCCAGTTTTTGTAATTTTGTCTTCTTTTTTTGTCTGAGATATGTCCAAGGATTTGTCTTCTGGCTCAAATATTCTTTCTTCTGCCTCATGAAGTCTATAATTGAGGACTTCTGCTATATTTCTATTTGACATTTTGAATTCATCATTAATATTTCAGTTTGATTTCTCTTCAGTACCTCTTGGCAAAATTTTTCATCCATATCATATATAGATTTCTTTATCTCATGAATTTGTTTCTCTGTGTTTCTGAGTAACTTTAAGATCATCTTTTGAATTCATTTTAGGCATTTCATCAATATCTTCATCTTCACATTCTAATATTGAAGTGTTGTGTTCATTTTGGGGAGCCATGCTGTCTTTCTTACTCTTGTTTCTTGCATTTCTGCATTTTTAAGCCATTTATGGAAACACTTGTTGTTTTTCTCCTCGGATGGTTTTATGTTTGAACTATGCTTCTGTAGCTTAGTGGAGTGTCTACACCTTCAGTGGATATCCAGAGGCATGTGCTGTTTGGAGCCAGGGAGCTCTGCTCAGTGCTCAAGGGTGGGGTAAGAATCCAGTGTTACACTCATTTTGGGCATGGTAGATCTCGTCTATTGTAAGCAGGTGGGAGGGTATGATCATGCCTATTATAATCATAACCCCATCTCTTCTCTTCCAAGTTGATCAATATTGGGTTTAGACCACAGTGGGTACAACCCCACTTCCACAGGCAGATGAACTGCACAAAGGATTTTGGTGGTTCTCAGTGTAAGCCCAGAACCCTCTGCAATGACCAACCTCAGGCAGTCAGGGAGTTTTGAGCCTTTGACCCCAGACACAGTGATTGCCCAAAGACCCAATTACATCCCACACCCTATAATGCAGTCACAGAATTCTCACAGTCATTGCTCACAAGGCTCCCACAGTGGTGGGATACAGAGGATCCACTCTCAGCCCTGCAAGCCTGCCCCATCAACAGAGAGTTCAAAGGTGTTCCCAGAGCCAGGTACCTATGGATGCATCACCTTCGTTGTTTGAGCCCTGGAGCCCATGATAAGTTGGGGGGATTGGAGCACCTCACAATCCTAAGTGGATGTCCAGCCCCCTGCCAACCCTCCCAGCCAGATTCAAAGTCAGTGGGGAACAAGGATTTTCCTCTCTGGTAAAACCTGCTAGTCATGTGCGGGAGACATGATGGCGTTTCTGCCTGTCAGTTCCTGGGTGCCCTTATTAGGTTGCAGAGAGAAAGTTCTCTTTTTCTTCACTGGATCAGCACCCTACTAGTGCTCTAGGCTGAACTCTATGTCAGTGTGGTCCGCAAGGTACTCCCTTAGGTAGTGGCACAGGCTGCCACATTCTGCTCTCACTTCTCTCTCAGAAGCTGGTATCTCCTCCATACCTCTTGCTGCAGGAGTTGTGGGTGGTATCCCCCACTTGCTGCTGGGCATCCACACTTTCCACACTGCACCACAGTATCCCTCATCTTTTTGTAGAATTTCCATTGCAAACTTCTTGCCAACTATATCCTGGGAAATCCTGGTCAGAATCAGCACATCATTTTCCTATTCAGCCATCTTGAAATCCCTAATATTTCATCTTAAATGTCAGAGGTGTACAAAAGGACAAAATTTGTGATACTCAAGTCATACTAATGTTAATGGTGAATTCATGTAAGAATAAATATAATGTCAAGACAATGTATTGATTTTTAAATTGTGGTTTCGATTTACCAGTGTCCTAACAATCTGTAACTTTAAATTATAATGTATTTGAGGATGAAAAATGATGATATTTACGATGATGATATAATTAAATCAAACATTTTCATGGGCTAGAAGCTTTTTTTATGAGATAAACTTATGGCTTATTGAATTTCTCTTCCTAGTCTCAAATATATATGTTTTGTTTCATTTGACTTGGATATACTAAAGCAATGAAACATTTTAAAAGACAGTAGAGCTCTTTTTGTAGCAATTTTGAGCTGAGGAATGAATGGCAAAGTCAAGTTTGAACTAGAAAGAAGATTGCATTAGAGACATTTCCTACTGAAGGCAGTAGAAAAAAGTTAAGGCAGAGGTGAGTGCCATAGTTTCAAGGAAGTTTGACATGAAGGGGAAGGCAAGAAAACCAGTGTTTACTATGGATCCAGATGACCTGACCCCCTGTAATTATATATTATTAATCAGCTCTGGACCCTGGAGAGTTTATTTAATGCTTCTATTCCTCTGTAATTGAATTACATGGAAATACTTCCACTATGCTCATTTTGTCATATATGATGACCAAAAAGCTATAAAAAGACATGTGTGATTTGTCAAAGGTAAAGTCTTATGTAATTACAGGTTTTGATGCCCAAGTGGAGATGTATTTGAATCCCAGTAGACTAACAAAGTTCTCACAGTACAGGTAAGGTGTCAGACTGTGAGGAAGGAATCAGAATTCTATTGCTTGAAAAATCTGAGAACTAAGCCACTCAAAATGGACCAAGAATCTAAATCTATGATCTGAGACCATCAAATTACTAGATGAGAACTTTGGGAAAACTCTGAAAGATATTGGCATAGGCAAAAGACTTCTTGGAAAAGATCCCAGAAACACAAGCAATAAAAGCAAAAATAGACAAATGGATTACATCTAGCTAAAAAGCTTCTCCACCACAAAGGAAACACTCAACAAAGTTAAGAGGCAACTTACAGAATGGGGGAAAATATTTGCAAACTATGCAACTGATAAAGGATTAAGAACCAGAATATAACGAGCTCAAGAAACTTAGCAACAACGAAATAAACAATCCAGTTAAAAAATGGGCAAAGGATTTGAACAGGTATTTTTCAAAAATTGAAATTGAAATTGCCTACAGACACATGAAAAAATGCTCAGCATCACTAGCCATCAGGGAAATGTAAATAAAGACCACAATGAGGTTTCATGTCACTCCAGTTAGGATGACTCTCATAGTGTAATCAAAAAACAATAAATGCTGGTGAGGATATGGGGAAAAAAAAAACAATAAACACTGGTGAGGATGTGGGGAAAAAAGATACCTTAATATACTGTTCATGGGAATGTAATGAAAAATGGTGATATTTATGATTATTATATAATTAAATCAATAGCCATTATGGAATATGGTATGAAGATTTCTCAGAAATCTGAAATTAGATCTACATTATTACCTAGCCATCCCATTCCTGGAAATACACCCAAAGGGTATGAAATCAGCATATGATAGTTATCTGAAACCCCGTGTTTACTGCAGCTTAATTCACAATAGTTAAGATATAGAACAACTCAGATGGCCACAAACTGATGAATGGATAACATTTCCTTTTATATACATATTATGGAATACTACTCAGCTATAAAAATAATGAAATTCTGTCTTTTGCAACAAAATGGATGTAGCTGAGAACCATTATACTTAGTGAAATAAGCCAGTACCAAAAGGCAAATATCATATGATTTCCCTCATCCATGGTAACTAATAGAGTACAAAAACTATAATGCATATAACTGACATTTTTTATTTATTATTTACATCCCTTGTATCTACTGTTGAGACATATTGGTCTTTTTCCTCTTACTATTTCTTGAGTTCTTTACTTATGAGTACAAAATAAACTGAAATTATGTTATCATAAAAATTAAAAGAGTAAGACAGGAAGGAGAAGGGAGAGTAGGGTTGAAGTAACACTATGCTCCTAAGTTGACATATAAGAAACACATGAAATTTGTTCAGTTTATGTAAATAAAAAATACATGGCAAAAAAAAGAAAAAAAGATGAAACATGTGTCCAAGTTCTTCAGCAAAACGGAATTGTGTGTGTGTGTATATTGAGAGTAGTAGAAGGAGATGGGGAGGGAGAGGAGATATTATAAAGAGATGACTTACATAATTATGGAGGCTGAGAAGTCCCAATTTCTGCAGTTGGCTTGGAAACACAGGAGATAAAATATAGTTGCAATCTGTATCAGAAGGTCTTAGATTTAAAGACCTGTTGGTATAAGTTCCATTCTGGAAACTGGCAGCCAAGAGAACAAAGAAAAGCCAGTGTTTCTGTTAGAATCTAGAGATCAGAAAAAGACCAATGTTTCAACTCTAAGGAGAATCAAGCAGGAGCAATTCCATCTCATTCTCACAAGTCAGTCTTTCTATTTGACTCATTCTTTCAACTGATTGCATATGAGGTGCACTGGCATTCAGGAGGACAATCTGCTTCAGTTTACCAATTCAAATATTAATCTCATCCAAAAACACCCTAACAGAGACAGCCATAATAATGTTTATCTAAATGTGTGGGTCCTATGATACAGTTAAGATAAAACATTAACTATCACATACGAAAATTTTTAGAATAGTAAAATTACCTATTTTATTTTCTGTCCTCTTTTATCTCTCATGAAGAAAGCTTGCCTACTGTCTCCATGTGCTCCTTTTCCTATGTGTGCTTCCCTGAAATTGAAAGGTCAGAGTGGAGCTCCCTTACCAAACTTCATAACTGTTTTTCAGTTTTCATTCCTTACAACTTCTACTCTAATAGTTGTACACTTCTTTGTGTAGTTACTAAACCACTTTCCTAAGTGTCAAGTTTCAATTCTTCATATAGGCAGATATGTTACTTACAGACTATTAAAAATAATGGCTCTTACTCTGTATTCCCACTGCTATCCTTAAGGTTCTCATTTCGGCCGGAGCCGTGGCTCATTAGGTTAATCCTCCGCCTTGCGGTGCTGGCACACTGGGTTCTAGTCCCAGTCTGGGCACCGGATTCTGTCCCGGTTGCCCTTCTTCCAGGCCAGCTCTCTGCTGTGGCCAGGGAGTGCAGTGGAGGATGGCCCAAGTCCTTGGGCCCTGCACCCCATGGGAAACCAGGATAAGCACCTGGCTCCTGCCATCGGATCAGCGCGGTGTGCTGGCTGCAGTGCGCCGGCCGCGGCGGCCATTGGAGGGTGAACCAATGGCAAAAGGAAGACCTTTCTCTCTTCCACTCTGCCTGTCAAAAAAAAAAAAAAAAAAAAAAAAAGGTTCTCATTTCCCTGTTGTGTTAATATAATTCTCTCATGCCTGAAATAGCTGCCCATGGTCTCCCCACCAATTCTATGCTGCACTCCAATATCCATTCAGTATTCCTAAAATACCACTATTTTCATAATGAATTTTGCAAAATAAGTCTTCATTAATTTCCAATAACCTACAGCAATAATTCTCAAATTATGTTTCATGAAATTCTTTGATTTTGCTCATCTTGAGGTCAATACTTCTTGAACAATAACAATTATTGCATGCTGTACTTAGTATGTTTGATACTTCTGATTTCTGGAATATATGCTATAGTTAGAAGAAAAATTGCATTATTTATATAATAAATTCTATCATCTGTGTGATTTCTGTATCTTTTTTTGATTAGTTGATTTTTTTCAGTTTATGCTATTACTCAATGTTTGGTCACTTAATAGTCTTTATTATGTTGATGTAAAGTCCTTTCATATTCAAAATTTTGAGTGTTATCAAAATCACTTAAGCATGTTGGATTTTATTGAATGTTTTCTGCATTTGTTTAGATGAATTTGCATTTAGTTTTTCCTTGAATTGTTTTATCGCCTTAACTGAGATGTCATGTTGAACCAAACTCACATCACTGAGATAAATCCCACTTAATGAGTGTGATGTGTAATGTTTTTGATATATTGTTGAATTTGTTTTGCAAATACTTTGTCAAGAATGTGTGTGCTTTTGTATTTGGTGTCAGAGAAATGCTGTCCTCACAATTTGAAATTAATAAGAATTAGCAGCCAGTGCCATGGCTCACTTGGCTAATCCTTTGCCTGCGGCACCGGCACCCTGGGTTCTAGTCCCGGTTGGAGTGCCAGGTACTAGTCCTGGTTGCTCCTCTTCCAGTCCAGCTCTCTGCTGTGTCCTGGGAGGGCAGCAGAAGATGGCCCAGGTGCTTGGGTCCCTGCACCTGCTTGGGAGACCGGGAGGAAGCACCTGGCTCCTGGCTTCAGTGCAGCGCCAGCTGTAGTGGCCATTAAGGGAGTGAACCAACGGAAGGAAGACCTTTCTGTCTGTCTCTCTCTCTCACTGTCTATAACTCTACCTGTGAAATAAAAAAAAGAATTAGTGTAGTTAAAATATTTGGTAAAATTCATCAGTAAAGTCATAGATTTGGGTCTGTCTGTTGAATTGTATTACTAATTCAAATCTCATTCCTTATTATTGCTCTTTTCAGCTTACAAATTTTTATTCCTCCAATTCTGGTAGGCAATATGTGTCCACATTTTTCCCATTTTTTCCAATTTCTTGAATGTAAATTTGTTCACAGATGTTCTTAATGATCCTTTACATTTCTTTAGTATTAGTTGTATTGGCTCCTTATTTGTCTGATTTTATTTATTTGGGGCTTCTCTTTTATTCTTTAGTCCAGCTAAAGATTTGGCAGTTTTGGTTCTCTCTTCAGCAAACCATCCTTGTTTCATTTTTATTAATTAGTTTCTATTTTATGTATTTACTTTTGATCTTCATTATTTCCCATTAATTTGTAGTTTGCTATGCTTTATTAGTTTCTTGAGCTTGTTAGGTTGTTTACTTTTTTTTTGTTATTGGCACTGATTGCTATAAATTGCTCCCCTTAATACTACTTTTGATGTTTGTAAAATTTGCCTAAAATCATGATTTCTTTCTTTTTTTCCCCTTACTTGACAGGTAGAGTTAGATGGTAAGTGAGAGAGAGAGAGAGACATAAAGGTCTTCCTTCCATTGGTTCACCCCCCAAAATGGCCGCTACGGCCGGTGCTCTGCGCCAATCTGAAGCCAGGAGCCAGGTGCTTCCTCCTGGTCTCCCATGTGGGTGCGGGCCCAAGCACTTGGGCCATCCTTCGCTGCCTTCCCAGGCCACAGCAGAGAGCTGGACTGGAAGAGGAGCAACCGGGACAGAATCCAGTGCCCTAACTGGGACTAGAACCCGGGGTGCCGACGCTGCAGGCGGAGGATTAGCCAAGTGAGCCATGGCTCCGGCCCCAAACATATTTTCTTTCTAATCTTTTGATTTTTCATTGGTTGCTTAAGAGCATGTTGTTTAATTTGTATGTGACTTTTACAGTTTCTTAGGTTCTTCTTGTTCATTTCTACTTTTATTTCTGTGAGATCAGAAAAGATATTTGA